>NC_080446.1:8583277-9214257 GCF_028018845.1 Melospiza georgiana
GGCGTGGTGTCTGAAGTTCATTTTCCCTGGCTGAGCCGCACATGCCCAGGGCACCAAGGGATGCAGTGCTGTTTGCAGCCCTCCAAAAAAACCTACACTGAGGGTTTAGTGGCACTGTGACAAAGCCCAGCCTAGAGGAAAGGGTCCAGCCATAACAATAACTTCTAGCTGGCCTCGAGTATCCCTGAATTTATGATTTATCTGTGTGGCTGGCAGAGCCTTGGAGCTCAGCACAGAGGAAAACTTGGCCCTGGCAGCAAAGCAGGAGACAAATGCCAGCCACCCTGGGAGAGCCCAGTGCATGCAGCACAACAGCCTGTCCCATCCCACAGCCTGGGGTCTGCCAGGAGCAGGAGCTAAGGAAAGAAAAAGCCCAGGGTGGTTTGAGGGTGTCAGGAAGGTGATTTCAAACCCCAGAAGTGAAACGTGCAAGAAGAAAAATCTCTTCCAAGGTTACAATCTTCTCAAAAAGCAAAATGAGCTTTCACAAAAAGGAAATACCAGCCTTGATAAATTTGATGCTATTCAGGCACACTTAATCAGGGCCACACTTTTTTATTTACTGCTGTTGTGTTGTTAGCTCCCAGTAACTGTGCAGTAAACAGCCCCTGCAAAAACCAGCAGAGGAGAAAGTCTGGAGATAGAGAAGCTCAGCAGGAACTGAAACACAGACCCAGGGGCTTTAGAGCAGCCAGCAGCAGAATCCAAAAGACCCTTTTCAAGGCAGCACTGGAAAATGAGCCGCGAACAATAAACACATCCAGCTGGAGGAAATAAACACAAAGAGGGACCTGTACAAACCCACACCGGTGCTCCCTGTCCCAAAGGCAGCGCTGCCAGGATGAGCACTTCCCAACTGCACCCTGAGCCATCTCCCTGGGCAGTGCTGATAAAAATAGCTCCAGTGAATTCTTTGCAAGGAGGAGCAGCAGCTCGGAGCCGAGCTGAGGGGAGGCATGTGGGCAATGTCTGCAGCCCCTGTCCCAGCCCTGCTGCCACTGCCTCCCGGCTGGGTCACAGCAGCTGCTGGGCGGGCTTCACACCCCAGCATGACGGGAGGGTTAAATGCATCTGCTGCTTTATTTGCTCCTCTGGCACGGCTCTAATGCTCTAATCGTTTTTGTGCTAGTGCAGGACAGAGCACCACTCCTGTCCTTCCTGGCCATGTCCCAGAAACACTGCCTGGATCATTCCTCCAAGTGCTGCTGAAATCCCCCAGGGACACACGAGCCGCAGCTGAGCACTGCGCTAACAGGTGAGGCCCAGCCCCAGCAGCACCCCGGCTCTTCGGACAGTTTCTGTGGTTTTGCACATCCACATTGGATTAGACTGCAAATGAAACGGGAATTAGCAGGGAATACTGCAAATACCAGACAGGGCTGGGGTGCCTGAAGATGCAGCAATGACCTTGCAGCTAGAAATAGGGGAAGAGTTCAGCTCTCTGCCCTCACATTTGCTTACTGGGGGAATGTCAGACCTGTCCAGTGCTGCCCTTCCTTCTCCAGGGTCCCCCTTCTCCCATTGATTCAGCAAACCCTAAGCATGGGCCAACTGAACACCCCTCCAGCCCAACCCATTCTATGATTCTTGCCATTCTTGATATTAGGAGCTGTCTGGAAGACCATTAAGCAAAAGTAATTAATGAGTCAGTTCTAGGAAGAGTCTTCTGCTGAACTCTCCTCTCCTGGAAACTGGCTGTTCCACTCCCAGCCAAATCCCTGCTCCAGCATCCAGCAGGAATCGTTTTGTCCTTCTGAAGAAACTTAAAACAATTGTTTGTCTTGGTAGGAATGTCTGCAGCACTCAGAAGGGATCAAGGGAAAGCTCAAGAAGTCTTTTTGTTAATGGCAACATGGTCCCTTCTGTGCTCACATCATGGAGGGCAAGGGGACACAGACCTGACAGCACACACCTGGGCTGGGGCTGGGACTGGGACTGGATGACATTTAAAGGTCCTTTCCAGAATTCTATGATTCTACATCCTGACTAGGACAGAACTTTTTGGCTTCTCCATTTGACACACCATCTTCATACTTGTGTCACCTCTCTAGCTGAAGCTTCTTTCTTCCTGCTCAGTCCCAAACCATCTCCTTTGTGTCTCTCCCTCTGCCTCCACATGCACACAGGTACCAGCAAAACTCTGCTACCCTCATTTGCCTGTAACCAGCCCACAGGACTGAAATTCCCTCTTCAGTCCACCTCTCATGCCACTTTCCCTGCCCTCAGTCAAACCCATCCATCCCATCCTATGGCTGTCCTGCCCTGACAGACAGCTGCACCATTCATGTTCCTTTTGCTCCTTCTGCTTCATTACTACATCACATGGAGTGTATGTACCCACTCCACTTCCACTCTGACACCCCTGGGGTGCCTGAGCTTTATAATACAGGCTCTGCACCTGCAAGGTGTGATCTAAATTGTGAAATAAGCATAAATCAACACAACTTGCATCCTAAAGGAAACACCTCCATACTACTGAAGCAGAAAGCCAAAAAGAGAAACCATCCTGACTTTGCAGAGCAGCTCATGAGATGCCCCAGGCTTTTCCCTCTCAGTACCAGCACTTACACAGAAGTGGTAGCACTTTGTACATGCCCAGGCTGGATAAATTAGATCTTTTCTCCTTCCTTCCACAGAAAGGGCACGACCAGGCCATTCAGCCCACAAAAAAGCATCCTTTTCTGTGCAGTGCTTTAGGAGCACAGGCCTGGCAGAACTCCCTGCCACCTAACAAGCTCAGCCTTTATGATTACTTGGTGAATTTTTAAAATACCGAAATGTTATCCTCAGCTGTAAATAGCTCTGAGCCACTTGCATCTTTCACTGAGGGATACTTCCCTTTGGAACAGTTAAAGTGATATTAATCTTTCAGCAGACAGATCTGCAGCTGTCTTCAATGAGAGGACAACCTACTCACCCCAGCCCCACGGACAGGAGGATCTGCCCCATCAGTCTCTGCCAGCCCGAGTGCCCCAAGATCTGAGCACGACGAGGTGGGCAGTGGTCAGCAGGACCTGGCTGCGCCACCCTGTGAGGAGCCCGTGGGGCTGGCACAGCTCACAGCTGCTCTCTGTGTCCCCCACAGCCCCAGGATGCAGCCAGCAGCTGCCCAGAGCTGGCTACAAAGGGAGCAGAGCGAGCCAGAGCCTGCCAGCTCAAAGGGCTGCTGGCACCAGGATGGCACCCTGACCCAGGGACACTGCACCACGGGCAGGACAGGCAGCTCCTGGCCCTGCTGGAGCCTGTCATCAGCACAGCCAGGCTGGGAGCAGCTTGTGAGAGCATCCACAGAGATATTTTTGGGAAAAAGGGGATTTGCAGCTGCCAGCTGGATGGACCCTCTTCTTCTCCCCCTGGTTTTCAGGGCCACTCTGCTGCTCTGGGTGCAGACTGAGCATAACCCCAAGGAGCAGGAGCAGGTCCCTCACAGCAGTACAGCCTTGGGGCTATGCCCAAATGCCAGTGATTTATTCCAGCTTCCAGAACACCCTCACCAAAGGGGCTCAGCAAATGCCCTGGGGACCCTGATTTAATTAGGTACTACTGCAAGATGAAAGGAGCTGGGTTATCCCACTGAACAGTGCATCAAAACATCTTTACAGCACATGTGCAATCAGGGTCCTTCAGCCTTTCCATCCATAAGAGCAGTGTGCTTTACCAGATTGCCAGATCCACCAGCATTAAAATGGGGGGAAAAGTCTGTGTTTTCACTCTAAGATTGTTGGTTTTTTCAACCAAAAGTCTTAGCAACTTTTAAATCAAATGTTTTTCAGATTTCAGTAATCCAAACCAAAAGAGTGAGGAACTGCTGTATCTGTTTTGTGGGGGATTTTTCCAGTCAAAAAAACAAAAGCAGATTTTAATTTTGTTTTTTAGGAAATAAAGGCATATTTCTTAAAATCCTGCATTTGTCCAAAACCTCAATTACTTATCAAAATTTAAAGTTCTCAAGTCCTGTAGGTCTCTTGAGTTGAGGTTCACAGATCTGAGGCCCAGGAAAAAGAAGAGATGGAGCTGGGAGCTGGGAGGGCACCAGCCCACGTCCCAGGCTCCAGTGCCTGCAGCTCCCATGCACCTGTACCCAAAGCTGCTCAGAGCACCCAGGTCCCTGCCAGCCCTCAGTGAGGAATCATCAGGCTCTGCAGGAGCAAAATGAAAAAGCTTGAACTGAGAAAGCCAAAGGGCTCTGGCTCAGCACCAGGATAAGCTGACAAAGATGCCCCTCCTCCAGGAGAAGGGAGGGTTTCTGCATCACAGGCTTTCTATGTAAATTGGACATGTTACTTAAATATTATTTCTTTTTCAAGATAAGGCTATTTCACATTCCACTGAAACGAGGATAATCTCTGAGCAAAGCATGGCTGAATCCAATGATTTCAAAGCCCCTGCAAGCATTTGGATGGGAGTCAGAGCCCTCTTGTTCCACGCAGCAGCAGATCAATTGAACGAGATGCTATCATTTTCCACAGTCATTTTTGCAGATTAAAGTCACACTTCATTTTTCCCTCTCTGTGTTTGTAAGCAGTTGAGATAAGGACTTCCCACAAGGTCAGAAGGAACAGCCCATTAATTCCACTTTCCCTGCCTGGCTGGCTATCTGAACTGTACCCATCCCCAGGTCTGACATCCTGCCATCCCATCTCTGCTGCTCTTGAGGGGATCCCTGCAGACAGAGCCTCCCTTGCCTCAACCCTGATAACCCAGGAAGCCCTGGGGAAAGATGTGTGCTGTCCAGCAGATGCCTCCTCCTTGGAGCTACTGAAAATGCATGTTCCCTCTTACCCTAATAAGGCATGAAAGTGCCTGAGGAAATTCATGTGAGGTGGGTGGAAAGCAGATAAAGCCATGCTCCCTCCTCTGGAGTCAGAGCACATCCCGTGCAAGGAGCACAGTGGGCCAAAAATGTGTCAGTGCTGGAGCTGCAGGCAGCCTGGATGAGGCTGTTCTGGGAGAGGGCTGCAAGAAGGGGGTGAAGGCATCACAGCATCACTCACCCAGTGACACTGAATCCCTCCAGCCTCACACACAGCCCCCCTTTGTGGGGGGACACACTGTGGGTGTCCTGCAGCTGGGATGGGTGTCTGATCCTGGCTCTGGACCTCAGAGTTCTGGTTTTCTCCACCAGTCCCTGAAGCAACTGGGCTTTGATTTAAAAAAAAATCAACTGTGCTCCCCACTAAAGTTTGGAGAAGAAATGGCCACAAGGGCAGTAAAGTGGGGGTTTCTCCAAGGAGTGGAATGGGGTTTGGGAATAGGTGTCCCCCTTGCTTATTTCCCTCCTCTGACTGATAACGAAGTAACTGATAATTAAAGAGGAATTAGAAGGAGTGAGACAGGACAGCCATGCTGTCCCCATGGCCACACCAGATCAGGAACAGAGAAGAGCTCACCCAAACCCTCTCCCTGCATGGCTCCAGTGGAATGAAGATTAGGCACAGGTTTGAAAACAGCAATATTTCTGCAGAGCTGGAGACTGATGTGCCACACAGAAAGAGTCCCAGCCCTGGGCTTCAGCTGGTGCAGAAATAGATGCCAGCAACTGGGTTTCTATTAAGCAAGGGTGATGAAACAGGATTATCCTCTTTATAAACACACCAAGCTCTGTGAGAAACATCTTTACTGGGACAGCAGCACTGAGGAGCATCCCCTCAATGCTGTGTCCTGGCACTCAGTTATAGCAGAGAGCCACGTGGCTGCCCTTGCTTCTCCTGTCCACTGACTCTCTGAACCCTGTCCATGGAAGTTCCAGGATGCAGATTCCCATTATGGGGGCTGTGAGGCAATCAGAATTCCTGGAGCAGCCAGAATACCCAGCATCAAGGAGCTGTGCTCAACTCAGGCCACTCCACTGCCTCCAGCTGTGGTTGGACTTTGCTAGAAGTGATCCTTCCACTGCACCCCATGGGGAGGTGAGGGGCAGTCCTTGGTCCCCCTGCACCTTCATGCACTTGTCATTTAAGCCCCATGAGAGCTCAGGGTGACATTTGGGATCTTTGGTGTCTGCAGAAATGCAGCTCACAACTCTTGTGTCCCTGCCTGCTGCTGCTTCTTAATTACACACCCATTCTTCCTCAGAGCCGTGGAGTCCTGGACAGAGATTGTGAGGCTGGGAGAGCACAGGAGGCTCAGGTGCTCCCTCCTGTCCTGGCAGGGCTGTCCTGAGCCATGGCTGCTGCTGCTGCCCATTCTCACAGGGTGGCCATGAGCATCCTGCCCTCCTCTGGCTTTAGACCTAAAGGTCTGGGAATGTGCTGAACTCCTGAGGTGTCTAATGCCTGTGCCTCTGGCTAAAAGCACATTTTTAAAACTCCTTTTACCTTTTTAGAGCAAACCCCAAGTCTGATTCAACAGACTTAAAATTCCAGTCTGAAATCTGGCCTCAGGGGAAGCTGAGCTGTGCTGTCAGCCCCAGGAGCACCAAGACCACTGTGCCCACCAGCCCAGCACTGCACTGGACACACAGTACCCCTCACCAAAGAGGTGTCTGGGGAAGATATCCTTTTGGTTGCCCACTTTCCCCAGCAGCAGCCTAAACCCCCAAGAGCAGAGGGGACGAGAGCAGAGCTGTGCCAAATAAAGCACCTTCCCAGTGGGAGCGGCGTGGGCTGCCCCAGCCCCAGCTCTCAGCTGTCACACTCAGGCCACGCTGATAAAGCCCTGCTCTGCCTGCCCTTATTTAGTCAGGAGCCTGTGCTGACTGCAGCGATTTTGGGACGTCATTTGCACCACGTTCCCCAAGGAGACGCTCGCTCTGCCCGGCCACGCAGCCTGCAAATGCTGAGAGCAGGGAGACAGCCCTGCTGGGAGCACAGCCAGGCACAACAGCCTTGGAAAGTGATACAGGAGCTGCCAAGGGCTCTTGTTGTTTGAAGGGAGAGCTAAGATGTGCCCCAAAGTCATGGGTATGGATAGAAAACTAACTTAGGCTTCAAAACCAGGCAACAGCTCACACTGAGCAATGCCCATGTGCTGGTGGCAGGGAAGCCACATCAATGTAATGTCGTGCTTCCACAGAGCCCAGGCTCACCCTAATGAGCAAACCCCACTGAATCAGGAATTGATGCCCCACACTTCAGAACAGAATACAGGAATTCCTACAGATATCTGCTCACATTACATTTTAACAAAAATAAATCCAAAATGTATTCACTTGTAATTGTACTCTCCGGGTATAAACCACACAGGGGCTATAAACCAGCACATGAGCACAAACTGGTGAAGCACAGCAGCCATTATAGCCTCGAATATCTTGCTTTTCTACTGATCCCGTGACATCCAGCAGATGTATTGAGGTGTTCCTGCCAGGACAGGCACCCTTCAAAGGATCTCAGAGCTTGGCCAGACCCGTGCCTTGCAGGACACATGGCCAAGTCCCTCCATTGATTTTGGTCCAAGTCACTGGGAAGCACAAGCATGTGCAGAAGCACACCACGTCAGATACTGCTGCAATGGGACAGAGGTGGGATTGCAGTATTTACACTCATTTTGTCCTTAAAAAGCACCAGAGAGAAGGAAAACTCCTGTAAAAGCTGCCCAGCTACTGAGCACACAGCTTTCAAAAATCAAAGGTTCCCCCTGCAGACAATTCTGCCCTTCCTCTTACTTTATTTTATTGAATTTTATTTTAATCTGTTCTGAAGAGATGAAACCCAACCATTTTCATGCTTCTTCTCCCCGTATTCTGTGGGACCATCCTCCCCACCTGACAGGCATATTGCTCCCTAGGCACAAGGAGCATCAAGTACCTGGAGTACAGAGCCCCCTATTCAGTACCAGCCCATGTGCCCAGAAAGCTGCAGGGCAGCTCTTTCACACCTCAGCACGGCTCTGAACCAGCTCACTCATGGCCTGGTGGCAGCTGTCCCCTCCTCACAGTCCTGCAGCCAGTTTGTCTACTTCATCTCACAGGAGGTGAAGCCCCAGCTGTGATCCCAGGCTCTCCCTGCGCTTCCCATCCACCCCAAATTATTTTCAAAGGAGTCCCAGTCAGGATGGAGTGGAGGAAGGGGAAGGGTGTGACACAGCAGGTGCCCTCACCTGGCACTGCAGGAACAGCCAGGTCCCAGCTCTGACAGGAGTCCCTTGGGATGACAGCAGGGCAAGTCCTGCAGCACCAGCAGTGCAGGGCAGGGCAATGAACCCTCATGGTGGGTGTTGTGTGTTAACCCCACATCCATCCCTGGGCAGGAGAAAAGCCTTGTGCCAGCTGCCACAGAGGCTGCATTCCAAGATGCCTTTTCTCCTGGGTGAGGATTCACACTCCAGCTTCCATCACCTCCATCCCTCCAGCTGAGCCCCAGAGCTGCTGAGGGACGTGCCCAGGGTTTATACCCAACATCTGAGCAGCACCAATGGGCTTTGCATGGGGTGCAGCTGGCTGACCTGGATGGGCTGCCCCATGCCAAATGATTTCCACTGAAATAATGAAAAACAGAGCTGTTCTCTCAGCTGACAGTGAGATGATGTGCTCAGCTTCTTGCACAGCTGGACTGCCAACCCAGGAGGATTCAGGAGGGAGCAGGGGAGGCCAGGGCAGCGCTGCAGAGGCAGCAGAGGCAGCAGGACAGGCAGTAGCTGGCACTGCCCACAACCCAGGCTAGAATTTCAAAGTGAAACAGCACTGGGACAGGAGCTGTGAAGCCGCCTGGTGCCTCACACACCCTCAGAACACAGCATGGGAGCTTTGGTGACTGCACTGACCGTGGTCCCTGGCTGTCACTGCTCTCCTGCCCAAAGCTCCCAGCAGGGCACCCCTCAGTGCTGCCAGCCCCAGCCCTGCACCCCAGGGCTCAGCACGTGCCTGGGATTCCTGCAGTGCAACTGGCCCAGGCAGCTTCCAGTGCTTGGTCTTGTTTTCCTCGGAATTTCTATCCCTAAAGAGCCTTTTATGGTGCAAAAGGGAGAAATCTGACCTTCCCCTGGCATTTCACCCCCAGACAGCAGGAGGCTGGATGCTACAGCAGTTTAGTTCTGCAAGGGGTTCCCCAAGTGCCACAAGCAAATGAAACTCAAACATCCATGTACAACAGCACAGGTGTGCAGAGGTAGCTGGGAATTCACACAGCTCACCCGCTGTGTCCTGATAATTAGTGTCTAGTAATAAATAAAATGTCATATCTTCCCCAGGAAAGGATGGGTGTAGCCTCAAAGGCATTTTTTTTGGGTAAGGTACACACTGCCATCTGAGGAGAAACATGAATGCTCCCTCTAAAAAGTTCCACCTCACAGTTATGAGCTCAGGCAATGCTAATGATAGTGCAGGCCTTCTATAAACTGCAATAATCCATTTTCACAATCTGTCTGCAATTACTCTGCCCTGGGTGTGGAAATTGAGGCAAGGATCAGGACAAAGCAAAAGTTGCGGCAGAGCTGGGGTTCAAACTAAGGATTTTCTCCAGGAAAAATTATGTAGATTTACTCTCTACCCCAAATCTGAGGTGAAAGGAGGAGGGAGGAGAGCATGAGTTGGATTTACAGGTAGAGAGAGCAGCTCTGCCCTGAGCAAGATACACCAGGAATAAACACTGATGGCAGTGCTGAGTTAAAGTTTACAGGACAGACAGCCTGAATTCCCCTCTCCCAGCGGGGCCAGCTCAGCTGGAAGCTGTGCTGCAGGAACAGGACAGCAGGAACCAGGGGTTCCACACTGCCAGCCAGCACAACAATCCCTTCCCTGCCCAGCAGCCACACCACTGCAGGGGCTGCTGCCTGAGGGCTCCCTGGAGGAAATCAGCTTCCTTCCATGTCTTATTTCCTCCAGCTCCAAGGTTTCCTTAATAGGAAATTATTCCCTGGCTGCACTGGGGAGGGATGCAGTCCCTGGCCAGGGCAGCGGGCGCATTCCAACCCCTGACTGAAAACACTGCAGAGCCGCTTTTGATCCAAAGTGTAAATAGTGTATAATAAAAAGAGGTTTGTGTAAACCAGCCAAGCTCTTGAGGAGCAGCGTTTGCAGCTCCAGCCTCCTTATTCACACCACAGGCACACGCTCTTCCCTGGGCACGGCAAAGCTGGTGTTGGGCTGAGCCTGCCCTGCCAGAAGGATCCAGGGCCCCATGCCACCCCAGCCTGTTATTTTTATCCTAGCTGGCCCTGCATGGAGCTTCACTTGCAATCCTGCTGGGTTTTCTCCACCAGTCCCTGAAGCAACTGGGTTTCGATTAAAAAAAAAATCAACTGTGCTCCCCACTAAAGTTTGAAGAAGTAATGTCCGCCAGGAGAGTAAAGTGCAAGGAGTGTCTGCAAGGAGTGGAATGGAGTTTGGGAATAGGTGTCCTCCTTCCTCTGGTTGATAATGAAGTAACTGATAATTAAACAGGAATTAAAAGGAGTGAGACAGGACAGCCATGAAGTCTCAGCCACTGCCCAGCAGCTCAGCAAAGCCTGTGCAGGGTGAGGTTTTCTTGGTGAGGTCAGGTGAAACCTCAAGCACTGTTACGACCACATTTCCCCAAGGAAGAGGAAAGGAGCGAAGGCTCCCAGATCTCTGATCTCTGCCAGGTCAGCTCTGAGACTGGCAGGAATGCTGCAGGGGGAATGTGCTGCCAACACAGCTCGGACACAGGCAGGGATGTGAGCTGGAGGAGGAGAATTTCCCGTGCCCTTTTCAAGCAGACCCTGAAGCCACTCTTATTTCCTCTCTCCTCCATCCCAGGAGGGACAGTGGAGCAATTACACTCAGCTGCTAAAATTGACAACACTCGTGCATCCCACAAACTTCCCCGAGAGCCACACCGGGGCTCCAGGGCCAAACTGCGTTCTGGGGCACATCTGGATGCTCATGAACCTGTTGGATTTATCACCACCAAACCCTCTGTTTCTCAGGCTGCCCCATCAATGCCCAGCAGCTCTGACAGCAGCATCAAGGAGCAGCCTGGATGCTCCCCATCCTGCTGAGTGCCAGGGCTGGTAACAACTCCTGCAGTCCAGCACCTCCCCTCTGGACCAGGGCTGCAGGGGAACAGGAGAGGGGATGAGAAAAAGGACAGCTCCTGAACACATGGGATAGGACCATCCCCACAGGAACCTGCGTGCCGGAGCTCCAAGCACCCACCTGGATGCCGCAATCTCCGACTTCTGCCGGGCAATGGCCGCTGCCCTCTGAGCCCCCTCCACGCTCCTGTCCACCTTCTGCCGGATCTTGGCGCTCTTGAGGGGTATCACCCGCTTCTTCATGCCCTTGACCAGGACGTTGTGGCGGTACTTGCCCTCCTCCTTCTTGCCGTCGGGCAGCGTGGTGCAGCCGTAGCCGTGCCGCAGGTTGTCCAGCCACTCGCCCTCGTACTTGAGCCCGCTGGAGCGCTCGCTGACGCCGAAGCCGGCGCGTTTGTCGTTCTTCCACTCGCCCATGTAGGTCTCGGTGGTGGTGGCGTCGATGTCGGACTCGAACGGGGTGTACTCCTCGCCCTCGGCGCCCTCGCCCAGGCTGACGGTGGAGGTGGCATCGCTGGCGGCCGAGCTGATCCCGCTCTCGCTCTTGAGGAAGCTGACTCGGCTCTTCTGGCTGGCCAGGGACGACTTGGACTCGGACTTCTTCAGCTTGCCCAGCAAGGAGCCCCTGCGGAAGAGCCCGCCCTTCTTGGCCTTGGCGGCCTCGGCGTCCGCGTAGAGGCTGAGGGCGAAGCCGCCGCGGGTGATGGTGGGCGAGAGGGGCAGGCTCTCGGCGTTGGCGGCGGGCGAGTCCTGCTGCGGCAGGGTGCCGTTGCTGTGCTCGCTGCGCAGGGAGGACAGCGAGGTGCGCAGAGGGGAGCGCACCACCGAGGCCATGCCGTAGGGCACGCTCTGGCGCACGCCGTAGCCGTGCCGCATGCCGTTGGTGAACTGGCCCTGGTACGTGCCTGAGGGAGACAAGACAGCGTGAGAAAGCCTGGCACAGCCAAGGGAGATGAGATGTGGGGCTGCGCTGAGCCCAGGCATGCAAAGCATCAGTGCCCAGGGAGCAGGGGACAGCAGCACAAGAGGCTCTGCTGGTGGGTGGCAGCTCGTTGCAAAGGGACTGAGGCACCGGGGGACACTTTGCAGGCCCGCTTACTGTACGGGATCTGGATTTTCATCCGGAGAAGGCAGAGGGAGGCAGCCCCCAGGGGTGGAGTTTGGGCTGTGCAGAGGGTGGCAGCAGCCCCAAGTGGGCATGTGAGCTGCACTGGCACATCTGCCCTTGGCTTGCTGACAGTCCCTTTGAGCCTGTCCCTTGCAGGCTGCCAGGACCACTTCTAGACCCCCGAGTCAGGATCCCACATGTCCACTGACTGCCCTAATCCCGAAGCCACATCTCCTTGGTGGTGACATATGGCTTCTCTGAGTTCCCAAGGTTTGTGCCATACTGCACAAAGAGATGGGCAAAAAAGGGAGGAGAGAAGCAGCTCTGTGTGGGGTTCCTTCAGCTCTGCCCCAGAAAGCACAACCCCACTCCTCCAGACCCAATTCGAGAGGGCAAATGGTGTCCTTGATGGGAGACACAGAAAGGATTGTGTTTACCATGGCCAGGGCTGCACCTTGGGTACAGGATCCTGCTGGGAACCACCAGGACTTTGGCAGTGACACCTTGAAGGACTGGGACACTGCTCCTTTCCAGATGCCCTGATCCCAATGGTGAGCACATTTGCAGGCTCCCAGCAGAGTGGAGACCCCACTCTGATTTTTCTCACTAGGATGTCAAGAGATTTAAATGAGGTGCATCAGAGGCCCCACAAAAAGAGCTCCTGGGAAGGGCAGGGGCTGGTGGGGCAGCCTTCACCCACAGCACCCACCATGCACAGGAGAGGTCAGAGCATCCCTGAGCCCAGTGGATTGGGATGGGATGGCTTCCCATCCTGACTCTCATCAGTCTATAGATGCAGTTGCCTCAGAAACCAGCAAACCACCCAAAACAAAGGCAGCATTCCACCCTGCTCCTGGCATTACAGGACCTGGAATGGGCCACCCCAGAGCAGCCCCCTGTGGAACAGAGGCTGCCAGCAGCTCCCTCAGCCTGGGGCACAGGCAGAGAGTGATGGGGGAGCACAAATGCCTTTGGAAAGGCCACTCTATTTTCACAGACATCTGTCCTAAACCTGGTTTGCAAAAAGCAGTGACCCACCAGAACACACATGATTTTGGGAGAGCAGGCACTCCCACGGTCCTGG
The DNA here is from genome assembly GCF_028018845.1 of Melospiza georgiana. Taxonomy (NCBI): domain Eukaryota; kingdom Metazoa; phylum Chordata; class Aves; order Passeriformes; family Passerellidae; genus Melospiza; species Melospiza georgiana. Next base: position 8,596,402 of record NC_080446.1, read on the forward strand.
GGAGGCTCAGCCAGGGCTGGGCTGAGATGGAAGGGGGTGACCCATCTTCAAGGCATGAATCTCCCCCCTCAGACACTATTACTGAGCCCAGGGATGACCCTGCTCCCCAAGGAGCAAATCCAGTTCCTTCTTTGGCGATCGTGGGAGTGCATATTTTACAGTCTCCCAGGCCACTTCTGCAGCATAATCTCTCCTCCCAAGCTTCAGGTTTCGTTGAAATCCTCTTTGGACCTGCCTGTGGAGTGTTAACTTACAGTGCTGAGGGCCAGGAAAGACAAGAAGTGCCCGAGTGAGCAGCAGCTGCTGCCCTGGGTGAGCTGCCCCCAGCCAGCCCCTGCCCACCCTGTGACACGGGGGATTATGGGGTCCCTGTAAACAGTTGGTCTCCCCTACAAACATGTGGGGGTTCAGGTAGTAAATGGTATTTGCAGGCTGCAGCCAGCCATGGGGAGCCATCTGCCAGAGCAAGGGGCCATCTTCCATTTTCTTGGATGAGTTTGAAGCTCTTCTAGGGAAAAATAAGGAGAAATAAGCATGGGTTTGGGCACGAATCAGGAGTCAAGGACCATGACTGGAGATGCCAGGCATCTGGGCATGTTCCTCACCATGCTCCCAAATCCCTCTCCATAAAATGGTGTTGAGTCTTCCTAGTGCAAGCTGAAGTTCTAGAGACCCCAGAGTGCCCCCATGTCCCTCCCTGGTGAGGTCAGTGCTCCACCCCAGCCACCCAGCCAGCGAGCAGGGCTGACACATGATCAGGGTGACATTGGAGACCTTCTCCTAGGATGGGAACAACTTCACACGTATCAGGCTGCAGCTGGTAATGCCTCCATGTTAATTCCCTGGAAAAGGAACTCTGGAAAATCTTGCAGGTTAAGGGGGTTCACTCACTCCTCGGGGGTCAGGTCAGAGCAGCTGCTGCACTCCAGCAAATCCCCCTCTGTCCCCCTCAACAGCACCAGAGGCAGCTGGGTGGTAGAGCCACCAATGGGTCTCCAGGGAGCAGGGATGGAGTGCCACCCTCAGTGCAGGGTTCAGCTCTGCAGGCTGCTCTCTGCTCCCTGATTTCAGCCTGCACAGCACCAACACTGCCCCTGTGACCAGAGCTGCCAACCCTGCCTGGACGAACGCAGGGCACGGACACAGTGCTGCCCACGGCTGCCCAGCCAAGGCAGGGGCAAGCAGGCACTGCCATGTCCCTGTCGTGCTGCCATTCCTGCCCAGCTGAGGCTGTGTGCCAGGGCAGGGCCATAAAGCAGCCCTGGAGAGGAGCCAGAGGCGGCAGGGAGCGGCTGGAGGCGCCGGCGGCCGTGCGTCAGGGCACGCAGGGTGCGAGCACAGCCAAGGCCTGCCTGGCCAGCACGGCCCAGGGCAGGCACCTCACTGAACATGGGCTCTGCAAAATCCCCCTGCAGCAGAGCTGCACATCCCCAGGCCACCAGCACAGCCCAGGGCAGGCACCTCACTGAACATGGGCTCTGCAAAATCCCCCTGCAGCAGAGCTGCACATCCCCAGCCCAGATCCAGCACAGCCCAGGGCAGGCACCTCACTGAACGTGGGCTCTGCAAAACCCCTGCAGCAGATCTGCACATCCCCAGGCCACCAGCACAGCCCAGGGCAGGCACCTCACTGAACGTGGGCTCTGCAAAACCCCTGCAGCAGGGCTGCACATCCCCAGGCCAGATCCAGCACAGCCAGATCCAGCACAGCCCAGGGCAGGCACCTCACTGAACGTGGGCTCTGCAAAACCCCTGCAGCAGAACTGCACATCCCCAGGCCACCAGCACAGCCAGAGCCAGCACGGCCCAGGGCAGGCACCTCACTGAACGTGGGCTCTGCAAAATTCCCCTGCAGCAGGGCTGCACATCCCCAGGCCAGATCCAGCACAGCCCAGGGCAGGCACCTCACTGAACATGGGCTCTGCAAAACCCCTGCAGCAGGGCTGCACATCCCCAGGCCAGATCCAGCACAGCCCAGATCCAGCACAGCCCAGGGCAGGCACCTCACTGAACGTGGGCTCTGCAAAACCCCTGCAGCAGAACTGCACATCCCCAGGCCAGACCCAGCACAGCCCAGATCCAACACTGCCCAGGCAAGGGGGCACAGCAGCACACAGAGCTGTCAGCCAGGCTGCCACGGGCTCACACATGTCTGAGGTTCTGTAAAAATAATTTAAAAGCAATGGATGTGGAATAAATCTCTATCTAGGATAGGGAACCCACTTCCATGCCTCCCCAGCCCTGGTGATTCATCAGGGCACTGGGACAGACACCTCATCTCATCAGGGTGTGATTAGTGGGAGACAGAGCCCAAATAATCCTTTGTGGGCTGCATTTTTATTTGTCCTAATACAAAAACCACTAGCTCCTGTGCAACCCCCAGGAATACAATTCATCACCTCTGCACAGCAGGTGATGCTGCCTGGGTAACTTCATAGGATGGGAAGGACTAAATTGTGGGATCAATAGAAATTACATCCCTGCAGCCTTCACCCCCAAACACTCCCAAGGGGTGGGAGCAGCCCCTGCTTCACCCCAGCAGCAGGATGGGACTGTGCACAGCTCCATCCAAAGCAAAAGCTTCAGCTGCCAGCGCCCTCCAGCCCAGCAGCACCATCCCATCACCAGCAGTGACACACTTCCCCTTCCCAGCCTGTCTCAAGGCTCCCATATAATTAGTGATGAATGTAAATAATACAAACAACCATGTAAATAATGCAACAGCTCAAATCGCTTCCCTGCCCTACAGTCCCCTGCTGTCACCCAGATACTGCGATGACAGGCAGGGTGGAACTCGGTGTGAGTGGCCAGGGACATTTAAATGATGCACAGCACCATGTGCAGGACAGGCCAGCAAAAACAGAGTGCTGCCTTGTGGTGCCAGCAGTAGTGTCTGATGGGTTCTGCTGGAGAAGAAAAGCAAAGAAAATCACATAGAGGGGTAAAAAAAATCCTATATTAATTAATATTTTAGATATATGAATAATATAGATAGAATATGTGTTAATATATAATATATTAATAACAATAAATAATATATATTATAATTAATATATACCACCTATATTAATTAATTAATATTACTATATTAACTCATTAATCACACTCGGCCAGGCAGGAGCTTTGCTACAGAGGCAGCAGACAAAAGCCAGCACCATGGTGGTTCTCCCAAGCCCCTTTCCTCCTTTCCCAGCCACAATCCCATGGATGCTCCTTCTGTCCTGGTCCAGGCCCATTTCCACTGCACTTGCCCTGCCACAGGGAAGAGTTGTGCTGCTCCCTATCACCCATTTCATTTCATCTCCCCAGTAAAGCACTTCTGCATTTCTTTTCTCCTCTTCTGTGGTCTTGTGATCACTGACTGGTCTAATTGTTTCCTCGTGGTTAATTGACACCACTGTTTTCCTCAGCACCCTAGAGAACAAATTGCAGCATCAAAAATAAGTTGGTTTTAGGCTGCACTGATTGCAAATGATGTTTTTTTCCCCTCCATAGATATAAGCAGTTATTTGTGCAGCAAAGACAGGCTTTGGGCTGGACCATGGGTATGCAACATGATTCAGTGAGCAGTTTTTCTGCAGTAAGATTTGACTCAGGGTTTTGACTCACAGTCAAATGCACAAAAGTATCCAAAAAATGAGGTCTATCCTTGCAGCATGGACAACTCACAGAGCAAAGCCAAATAACTACATGTTTACTCATAGCTTATGTTGCAGAACAATGAGTTCCATCATGCTATGCCTTCCACAGCCCCACTCACTGCTTCAGCCAGAGCATTCTGCTCCTCTAAAGTGCTCTGAGCTCTCGCCTGGTGACAGCAGCACACAGAGTATATCCAGCTTGGACACACAGAGATGTATCAGAATGTCACTGTGTCTGCACAGCCACACCAGGAGCTCTGAACCCCTTGGCTGATTTCAGCCTCTTTAAAGCCATCAGTCTCCCATAGCTTCCACAAAAATGGGCTTTTGGTAGTGGGGAGAAAAGCAAATAATTCCCACAGTGCCTGGGGTAAACTATACCATGACCCTGGTTCTTATTGGAAACCAAAAATCTACATGGGATTTCAGAAAGCTTCACTACAGATTTGGGCTTTTTTAAAATCTTGGCCAGACACAAGATTCAAACACAGACAGCCCTATAAGTATATTTTAAGTGTATTTTGAAATGTAAATTTTTATGTATGTCTATATATATATGTATATATAAAAAGTTAAAGTCTATTTTAAAACATCAGAATCAGCTACATTTCCCTGAAATCTGCAAACAGTCCAACCATGACCTAAAGTTTCTGACGACCTGGCAAGGGCTGCACATTCCCAGAGCCCTTTTCCTCGTGTGGCTGGCTTCCAAGGGGCTTGGGAATCATGTCCCCTACTCCAGGGACAGCAGATATCCAAAGCCTTTCCAGATGTTTATCTTGGCAACCTCAAATTCAAACATTAACAGGTCCCATTAGCAGCCTGGCCACATCGGGATCTTGCAGGTGGTTTCTGTGTGCAGGTGAGGAGAAAAAACAGGAAAAGGTCTTGCAGGTCAGTGGGACCATCCCACCCCTGTCCTTCAGGTGTGGTGCTGGATGGTGATCCCTGACTGCAGTTTTATCCATGTTGCTGTGCCATCAGAGAAGCTCTTGTGTTGAATGAACAGCTCAGATCAGCCAGGGTGTGATGACCCAGCACACGGAGCAGCACTGGGCACCCCAGCACAACCCTCGTGGGGCTGAGCTCAGTGCTTTGGCAGGGCACGTCTCCAGGGATGCCAGCCCCCAGTGGCACCAGGGGCCAAGCAGCTGGCACGTTCTTGGGTGAGGGACAACACCCTGGGGAGCACTGTGCTGACAGAAGCAGGATATTCTATATCCCTGCAGGAGAGAGCACTGGCTCATCTCTCCCACTCTTCTGTCCCACATCTAACCAAACCCCTATGTCAAGTCTTACCCCTCAAAATTCTCCCCCAGAACATTAACTGGAATTCCAGCAGCCCTTCACCCTTAGAAGGATTTGCATTTTAGGAAGCAGCAAGGAAACAAATTCACAGGAGACCTTGACATCTCCAGAATGAAATTCCCAATGGCAGCTGCTGCTGACAGTTACCTGATTGCTGCTCTTTACTCATCACAGCACCACTCCCATGTCACCTACTCCTCTTATGGCCTCACATGAAGGTTCTGTGCACACAATCTGCACCCATTAAACCATTCCATGGCCACAGGAGAGAACGGGGGAAAAATTTAAGGAGCTGGAGGGATATGTCAGTTCGTGTCTGTACCTACAACATCCAAGGGCATAAGGAAAATGGGTGAACTTCAAGACTAAATTCTCAATCTTAAAGTTAGCCACAAGCCCAGACAACTCATTGAGAAATATTTATGAAAAACGTAGCCCTGAAAGCCAGTCTTGAATTAGTCCATTTTTCTAATATCTATAAATGTGATGCTTTTCATTCTGAGGATTCATATTAAATTTGGTTTATAAACAAACTCCAATGCCTGTCCTAGATAATTATAGATGCAATTTTGATCCATATTTTAAAAGGTATTTCTTTCAAATCACCCTCTCTATTTAGCTATCCTAAATGTGGCAGCCCAGAACATTACAGTGCTGAAGAGCTACTAAATGACTTTCACAGAAATTCTTGCAATGTTTCTAACCCCAGAATTGCCACTAATGCAAGAACACAATTAGACTGAGCATTTACAGAGCCCAACAAATATCTGACTACACGGTGCAGCTGTATAGTAGTGGAGGTTGAAACCTCCCAAATAACCAAAGGGATTTTGGGCAATATGTGTGGCTACATATTCTAAACAGCTTAGACAGACTCAATCAAAACTCTTTGGCAAAGCAGATGTGCAGGCAGCCCGTCAGAGGCATGCAGGCAGTGCTGATGCATAGGGAAGGCGTGCTGGGATGCTGTGGGTGGCTCATATCCGACAGGAGAACGTTCACAACTCGATGCTGTGCTGTACCAGCTAGGGATTTCTGGACTGGTTCAGCCAGAAGCTGCAATAACCATTCCCTGTGGAACCAGGAGTCAAAGACTACACACAATCAGGTTGGTTGGTGTTAATGGCCAAAACAGACACTTAAGGGCAGCTTGGGGCAATGCTCCTGCTGCTCCTCCCTCACGTCCACAGCGAGCTGCGCATTCTGTGCCCAACTGGGAAAATCAGGGCACGCACACGTGGATGAGATGGCTTCAGCCCCAGCTCCCCTTTTGACTGAAGCACCCCAATGGCTCATTGTAGAACACTGTGCCTGTCTAGTGGGAACAGGACCAGGTCAGCCCTTTGGCAGAGCCAACATGCAGCCTCTGTTGTCCCGGGCTGGGTGTGACACTGTTCATCCCCCTCCCGTTCCCTCTGGAGCCACCTTACCCCCGTCAGCGTAGGTCTCGGTGCCGTAGCCATCCTGCAGGCCATTGTTCCATGTGCCCTCGTACTTGGCTCCGCTGCTCATGCTCTGCCTGGCGCCGTACCGTCCCTTAAAGCCATGGGTCCACTCTCCTCTGTAAACCCACCGTCCTTTGGTCTCGATTCCCAGCCCGTGCCTCTTGCCTTGGGACCAGTAGCCTTCGTAGGTGTTGCCGCTGGGCCACGTGTAGATGCCCACCACCTCGAAGCCGTAGTTCCAGGAGCCCGAGTACTCGCCCTGGCCCTTGGGGCCGGTGCAGATGCCGTGCCCGTGGGCTTTGCCCCCCTCCCAGCCCCCGCAATAGGCGCCTCCATCATCGAAATCAAACCTGCCGCCGCTCATGGTGCCCTGCGGTGCCCCTCAGCCGGGCAGCGTTCCCAGGGGCAGCGCTCCGGGGCTCCCGCATCCCCGGAGGGAACGGGCTGGGCGCCGACAGCGGCCGCTCCTGCCTCGCCTGGCCCGGCCGAGGGGCTGGGGCACGGCAGGAGAGAGAAACTGGACGAGAGGGAGGGGAGAAGGGCGGGCCGAGCTCCAGCCCCCCCGGAGGGGCAGCGGCTCCGCGCCGGTCCCTGCCCCGCGGGCACGGGCATGGGCCGCCCGGGGAGCCGCCCCGCCTAGAGGCAGGGATGGGGGTCCCGATCCCCGCGGCCGAGAAGGGATGGGGGTCCCGAGCCCGCCGCTCTCCCCCGCCCGGCCGCCGCCGCCGCCCGCCCCGTCCCGTCCCGCTCTCCTCCCCCGGCGGGAGAAAGGTCAGCGCTGCCCTAACAAGGCCATCGGATCCCAGGAGCTGCTCCCAAAAATAACCCCCCTGGAGCCCGGCCCCCGCCTCGGGGCCCTTTTATGAAGGAGGGGAGAGACACATCCCACCCCCCCGCCGTCCCCCGCCCCGGGCAGGGATCCAGGCGGAGAAGAGGCTGGGAAAGTAAATGTCTGCTTAAAATAGAGCCTGGGAAGGGGCCGCCGCTCCCCCGGGCCGGCAGCCGCGGTCCCGCTCCGCCGGAGCCCCGCGGGATGCGGGGACGGAGCGCCCGGGGCCGGGACACTCACACCGGGGTACCTGAGCACAGGTGGAACAGAGAGCACAGCCATCACCGAGAGCGGCCAACAGCTCGCTCAGCCCCTCTGCTACTCCCAGAGCGACCTTCCAGAACTGCTTTAGGGCAGTGAAAGACGTTCAGCAGTAGTCATTTACCCCTCTCTCCCAAACAACAAAATTCCCAAATTTCCTTTGGTTTAACAGCCCAGCAGCATAATTCAGTCTGTGTGTGGAAAAGATGGCAGACAACTGCAGACACAGGGAGTAGTGACAGGACACCTGATGTATAATAATGTCATCAAATAGATGGCAGAGGACAAGAACTGAAAGACCAGCTAACAGGCTAATCCAAGCCCTCTCTTCTTCCAGCACACCCATCCCACTCCTAAAAAGACACTGTCCCAGAAAAAACATGGAGAAATTACCCTCCCTTACTGACCACCAAGCTGAGAAGCTGCAGGAGCTGTGGGGTGTTATCAGCCCTTGCCAGGGGAGATCCCAAAATCCCACCAAAGCTGCCACAGACAGTGGGGGGTTCAGGCTCAGTTTTTCCACTTTCAATCTCCACATTGGCATTTCTAGGAAGAAAAGGCACAGAGGAAGCACACAATATATAACTGCAAGAGAAACTGTGTATGGACAGCACATAAACACAGAACACCTGCAGGCACAGGTGAGAAGGACCAAGTTAGAAAGTTAATTACAAAGGGCTTCACTTTTATTCAGCCACAGGAAGGAATGAGCTCTTTGGTAACGGATTCCAACATGACTCAAAACTGCCACTTGGCAGAACCAGCCCTCTAAAGTCTTCTTTAAAAAAAGGTCAGATTTTGAAATTGGCTCAAGTAAAATTTTTTTGTTGTTTTAAACTAAGTTTTTAGACTGCTTAGGCAAGTTTTCAAGGTTCTTGCTACATGATTAAAGGCCATAAATTCACATTTTCTCAAAGCAAAACCAGAAGGTTTTGCTTTACGGTTTCTGTGAAGACCAAAACATCTGAAAACAACTTGTGGTAACAGAAGAGAAAGCGTTAAGGCAGCGGTTGCAGCAACTCATGGGCTTCTATTCCACGGTGTTCCAGCACTCACAAGCCCAAAGATGTCGTAACTGTCCCAAGAGGATGCCAAGTTCAGGACTATGTAATTATTTACTTAGCAACTTTTCCTAATTGCACAGCACAGTTGTGAACTGATTGCACACTTTGTTTAAACATTAATAACTTATGCAGATTTTGGTATTTAAAGAGCTTTTGTTGACCACCAACAAATGCACACAAACTTCAGAAAGCACTGACAGTCTGTGTGCACAAAGGCACCACACAGAAATAAGAGGCACCAAGGAAATAAGAGCTGCTCTTATTTCTTCGTTTTGGCAGAAAAATTCCCATTTTCCCTGAAGACTGAGCCTGCTGCAGCAGCCAGCCCCAGCCTGGGGCTGACCTCTAGTGGCACTGCTCATACCTTCTCAGTCTGCACCAGCTCACATTTTTCTACTATTTTTACATCTCCTGGATTTCAATCCACTTTAACACAGTACTGAGCAGTGGACAGTGCAATCCTGAACCCTGCAGCACAGGTCTGTGGTCACTAATGAATGAAGTGCTAAAAGCAGTGCACTCTTGAAAGGCACTTTCAGCCCCATGAGAGTGCTGTGGTTGGAATTTGCATTTGAGAGCAGTTAAGAATAATTATTTGAGAAATAAAGTCATTCTGCACTTTGTAGCCCAGTTTTGTAGACAACAGTCACCAAAAAGTTGCCTTGACTTCAGAACAAAAGTGGCAGAAATGCAGCTATTGCAGAGCACAGAAGGAGATGTGGGACACAGGTACATTCTGCATGGTGCAGGTGACACTTCAGAACTGGCAAAACAGGTAAACTTACACAGCCACTTGTTCTGAGATACCAGGTGCTGCCACAGGAACTGTAAAAAACCCCCAAGAGAAACACCAAATGATTTTGCAGGAAAATGCTTTGTCTCCATTCCTTCTCCACATCTTACACCTCAGAAAGTTGAGGTACCACAAATAGTAAAGACCAAACACAATTTTTCTTACCCTCAACAAATTATAATATTTGATGGGATGCTCCTTTGCTAGACACTCATAAAAGAGACACTGTGCACACTATGTATGGAGAGCTGCTTGCTTCTGAAGCAGTAAATTCCAGGAGAATGCAAAGCTGGACAGGGCAGCTAAAGTGATGATGGTTTAGCAGAACTGGAGTGGAGAGATTCCCCTAAAACTGACAACTGTTCACTCCAGTCAATGGGTTTTAATGCCTGAAGGAAGGGTAATATTGGATCCTATAGAGTACACTAAAAAAGAAGCTAAAAAACCCCAAAAGTGACAGACAGTGTATGAATTAACACCACTGACATGAGCAAATTCTGGTTTGCTCACCATAACAAATACAGAGAGCAGAGCCCTTGCCCTCACTTTTCCTTTGGTTAACCACAGCAACAACTTTCCTGGAGAATGCACACCAATCTCTAAGACCTGTTAGAAATTCAGTGAAAGGTTTGCTTTCCACTTTTCCCATAAAAGTACCTAGGGGAGAGTATGAGATGGTTACACTCCTTATGAAATAAAATCAGAGGCACAAGCATCAAAACCACAAGCCTGAGCCTTACAACCTGAGGTCAAAGTGATTTCAAAGGAGCTGAAAGACACCAGGTGTCTCCCAAGAGCTCTAATCACCGAGTAATCTAGGGACTCCTCTCCAACAAAGAAAAAGAGGATTCTGGAAACAAAGCAGAATTAAGTTTGGGTCTCTTAAGTACTCTTAAGTACACTCTAACTTCATTTACCACATTATCTATTCCAAGCTTAAATTATAATGCTGAAACTGAACTGTTTGTCCAGCTTAAATAATCAACATCAGCTGAGATGCAAATAAGTGTTTTTATTGCAAGCACAGTGAGCAGGGAGTGGGTTGCATATTCACATGATGTGCCTGAGGACAGATTTCAACCAGCCACACTTCTGGTTTTAGTGCTCCTTGCTGTCAGGTGTACATCATTTCTGCCATGTGAGACATTTTCTTTGGAATATACAAGTAATACTCCATGTACCCTGAAAGATCTTCAATTGTCACATCATCCACAAAGGCCCTGGCTTGCTCAGAGCAAGAGCGTGGAGAACTTGAGGGAGTTCTTGATGGCAAAGGCTGGGAGTGATCCTCACAAACTGTTCTATCAGGTGCCAGAGGGAGGGTGTTCTGCAAGCCAGAGAATTTGTACACTTCCATATCTTGCCACAGTTTGCACTGGCAGGCTTTATCTGCACATGCACATGGCTCACTCGTGTTCAGCTTGCACACAGACTGGAAGTCAGAAAGCTCTGTAGTCTTTAGGCTTGTTTTGGATGCTGGAGAAGCTGCAGCTGGAGAGTTCTCCTGTGTGTTCTCTGATGTCAGCCGTGCAACAGAAACTCCCAAAGGCTCCTCAGCTCCCTTGTGGCCAACGTCCGGAGTGACGCTGCAGTGTTCATGTGCACAGGCTTCCTTTGGGACTGGCACCCCAAACCCACTGCTGTCCTCCTGGGCATCAGCCTGGCTCTTCTGCACCAGCTGGCTGCATGTGGAATGTGATTTTGCGCTGCAATGGATAAACTTGGGAGGGTGAAGAATTGGAGACTTGGAACGCCTGCGGCGCTGGGTTCTCACAACTCCTCTCGAGGGCTTCTTCACAGACCTGCCAGGGAAAGGCACAAAGGGAATGAAGATTCACAGAAATAATTATTGTTGGGTTATAAGTAACACTGAGCAAAATCTCTCCTGCATTTGTATTGCATCCACAAGCTTTAGGTTAGGAGTATTTGCTCAGGGTAGTCTGCTGTCTTGGAATTTGACTCAGTTCTAGACAAGCAGTTGTATACAATACAAAAGGAACACCATGGAAATGCATCTCAGAGAGTGGGCTTTAAAGGCCAGAAAATGAGTAAAGCATGTGAGACATGACAAAATAATTGCTAAAAGAAGGACAAAGCACAAGACAAGAGCACAAAACTAATGAATCAAGGGCAAAGGATGGTTTTGTTTCAGATGAGCATGAAGTTCTGCAGAGATACTCTAGAAACCAATTCTTGATTTTAATCTAGTTCCCAAGGTACAATGACAGCTTCTGCAGTGTCAAACAATGATTGAAAGAGATGCTTTCATAATTGTCTGATTCAAAACCAGCAGCTCACACTTGCATTGAGAAATATCTACAATGTTTAGCCACCTACAGGTGACCAGCATTTCCTTTCACTTCACATAACTGTGAAGAACAGCAGTCATATAGGAAGAGAAAAAGCTGCTGGGAGTATTTTATAAAGTTCTCTGGTAAACACAATTCAAGTCTCTTGTTTAGAGGGGCACCAGCTAGAAACTGTCTACTTAATATTCCTTTTCAATGAAGTATCATTGGAAATAGTCTGATAATGCCAAGCTTCTCTTACCCATGCCAGGTTTCCTTAGAAGCACACACATTCTTAGGTTTGGTTTCATCTGCCACTGTTCTAACTATTGCTCTGGGACTTGTCCCATCACCCACTGAGAGAGAAGTGGCACATCTGTGAGAGACAGAAAGGAGAGTTAACAGCCTACACTGGTTAGCGTTATGAATATGAAAATAAAGCCTTGTCCATCTTCTTTCCCAGAAAATACGGCTCCAAATCATCTAGAACACATCTCCAAAGACCTGCCCACAAAGACCCAAATCAGAAGGATGAGTGTTGAAGGATGAGTGTTGACATGTTCCCATCTCCAAGGTTTGTGTAACAGACCCTTGTTACCACCACAGAGCCAGCCCCACGTGTCAGTGACACACACACAATGGCCAAATTTCAGCTTCCCAGGAGAGGGGAAGGCAGAAACACCAGCACTGAAGAAACACGTCTCTTTTTCCACAGACAAATAAGCCATTCTTTCCTAAAAATAAATGTTCTTTGGACATAAATAGACTTTGTTTAGCTGAAGAACACTTAAGCCTCTGTCTAACATAGCCTGTCAACATAAGCTAAAACTCCTCATACTCCTGCAAGTTGAATCATTTGAGCCACAGAGTTGTGTCAGACCTTCAGCTTCTATTCAAGGCAGGGGCCTTAATAGATTTACTAAATTTTCTGGTGCTATGAATTCATTCCACACTCCCATTTTGAAGGACTCACAATAATCCCTGAACAATTCTTTCAAATTGTGACTTCATGTATTACACTGGACATGCCAAGAAAATTACTTTCCAAACCCTATGCTAAATCAGGTTGTAAACAGGACAGATTCCCTGAAAAGTGAAAATGAGTCCCCACACACTGATCTAGGATGTGGTTAAGAGAATCCAAACTGTTAATCAAACTAACTTCCATTTAAAGGACAATGAATACAGAACACAAGATCAAAAGGCACCAGTAAAAACTCCAAAGTAATCAAATATGCCCAGCTGGAGGATGGTACTAGAGATACTGAAGAAATTAGAGGTAACTCATTACTAATGAGTTTAATTACTTAAAAGATAACTTTAGAAGCCCATCTACTCACAATCTCAGCTCTGTGCTAATTCTAGTTACCATGTTGATGCTGCCTTACCTGCCCTTTCATTTCAGTGACAGTGTAATTGCATCACTGACAACAGCTTATGGGATCCCAGATTCTACAGCTAAAATGCAATGGTGCACATTTGTCAGCAGAAAAAAACATTATATGTAAGCCTTCCTTTATTTAATTTCAGGTAAAAATTATCACTACCAACAGAAGACACATGGTGCTTGTGTTCTGCACCTGGGACAGGGAAGGTAAGTGCCATGTGTCAGATCTCCACAAAGCAAGACAACACAAAAAGCATTCTTTCCCATTTAGTGATTCTGGTTATTAATAGAAATTTTGTGACAGCAATGAAAATAGTTTGTGTGGGAATCATGCACTGAATCTAACGCCCTCCCTTACTGACATGGAAAGAAAGTTTCTCTCCTGGGAAAAGATGTGATTTTATTCTCATGACAGGCCTTCAGAACCATGGTAATATGCTAACCTCAACAGCAGAGTTCTAGTGCTATGGACTGGTAACCTTTGGCAGCCAGATTCATGCCAAAATTCATTTCAAGCCCATTGTGAGCTGATCATGATTGTGAGTTTTCTTTCAAACCTGCTGCAAGCTGACAGCAATCAAACAATTTACAATTCCTTAAGAAGTGCAGTCTGCAGGTAGTGAATTTATTTCAGTCTGTTTAACTACAATGAAAGCTTTCTGTGCCTAACCTTTTGCAATTACATCATTCCCTCAAATTTCACAGCAAGGGTGTTCCCTTTGAGTCCATTTGTAAGATGTTATGTCTGTCCCTTCCTGTGTTGTTACTCACCCAGCTGTGTCAACCCTCAGCTTTTTGAATGCTGTCTGCAGGCTTTCCTCTTCTCCATCCTTAGCTTCTGATTTCATCATTGGTATGGCCAGGAGGTGATGGAATTACCATGTACTGCTACAATCAGAAAAAAGACACAAGAAAATAAGGGCCAAATCCTTGTTAAAAACATTAGTTGCCCAGCAGCACCATAATATGTGAAAATAAACTCAAAATAGCACACTGAGCACACAAAGCTGAGGTCATTCTAGTAGAACATTTCTGAAAGCTGACTCAGAACAAGCTTTATGGTACCCAAGAATGAAATGAACAGTCTCTTGTACAACTGCAGGTGAATTCACAATTCAAAGTCAAATTTAGTGTCAACAGCATCTTGCACACACATTACAGCCCAGCCAGACTCTTCCACTTGTCTTACAGTGATATCAGAATAATTGTAGAAGAGGTGGAAGAGAGATGGAACAACAATATTAGAAACAGTCAACCTTCTACAACTCTTCTTTCTAAATCTGGGACTCAGTGTTACACATACACTTTAAAAAATCCAAACCAAGAGATTTTTCTTAAAACAAGATAAAGATTTAATCCAAACAAAACTTTTTGACCTTATGTCTAGGTCCCAGCAGCAGTCACACAGTCCTATTAGAACATGGTATTATTGTTACAAATCGTTGTTAAAATTTACTGGTATCAACTTGTGAACAAGTACGAATGCAAACAAATACAAAAAGCAATTTGAAAGCCTTGCTTTAAATTAAAATTATAAAAAAGGCTGGTTTGTTGCTTTATTTTTGATTTATCCTGGACATCATTTAATCTAGCTAGAAAGGACCTCAAATCTTTCTAAATGTGATGCTCTTTGGGTTTGCTGGAGGTCATGCCCCAGTGGTGTACCCCAGGGTCAGGACTGTCCAGTCTTGTTTAAGATCTTCATCAATGACCTGGGTGATGTGGCAGGGTCCCCTCACCACGTCTGCTGATGCCACCAAACTGGGATGAATGGCAGAAACACCAGTGGGACCTCAACAGGAACCTCATGAGCTTCAGCAAAGGCGAGTGCAAAGCCCTGCACAAGCTGTTTTTGTAGCAAGGAAAGGAACTCTCTCTTCACTGAGATCTTTTCTGTTAGAAGCTCTGCAGCTCAGATACTCATGCAGAGGGATGGGGGAAATCTCTGCTCCCTCTCACTGCAGTTGGAGGGGCAGCTCTCCCTCCCTCCCTCCTTCCCCACTGCTGCTCTGGCTGCTCACTGTGCTGTGATTCCACCTGGATTGCACACAGCTATTATGACACACACTCACACGAGGGTAATGCAGCACAACAATTTCAAGGCACATGGTGTCCGATGAGTCAGACAGGGAGTAAACAGGAGAGGAAGAAGCTTAAACACTGACAACATGACGCTCATCTGAGCAAGTTACTATTTCATATTTTCTCTCAGCCAAATATTACTGCTATGGTAAAACAGATGGTCTTCACTTTTAATCTTTGGCACCCAAGTCATCCTCAGATGATTCTTTGAAATTAAAAAAAATCAGGCTACATGAGTTTGGGGTTTTTTACAACAAACTCCTGTATTACATAGCCTTAGCAGAAAGATGAGAGTTTTAAAATCACTGTACATTACTCATAATAGAGTACCAGTTTTTAGACTATTTTATCGTGCTGCCCTTCATCACCAACACGGCAAACACTCAAAACAATGCGGAATTTATTTAAATAGAAGTCTCACTGAAAGATAACAAAGTATAAGCTTAAGTATTTCAAATGCACCAGCCAACGAGCACACACATTAAAAAAAAATCAATTACTGTGAAAACCAGTCAAAAGTTTACTGTGTCAAAAACCACGCTGAAACTTACTGTTTTTACCTCCCAGGAAAACACGCACCGTTCCTTTTCCATTTTATTTTCGGCTGTTTCCCAGTACCACCAGCCCACCGAGCGCAGTGACAAAGCTCAGGCACCTCCATCCCCCGCGGGTACCCACGGCCACGGGAAGGGACGGTCACAGCCCGGGCCGCGGGACAGCAACTCGTGGATGTTTAATTTTATTTTCTATTTTTTCGTTCTGCATTTTGAACCGCCCGGAGCTCCCTGCCCAGCCCTTCCCGCCCGCACTCCGGGCAGCCCCAGCAGCCCCCGCCGCTACCCCGGGCCGTGACTCAGCACCGCCCGCGCCCGCCGGGGCTGCCCCGGCGCCCTCCGCCCTCACCAGGGAACCGGCGGCGGCGGGAACCGCGCGGGAAGGTCCCGCCGCGGGGACCGGACGGCGCTCACCGTTCTCGGGGGGAGCAAGGGGGACCCGCGCAGGGGAGCGGGATGAGGACCGGAGGGGATGAGGAGGAGGATGGAGGCAGGGACGGGAGCGGCACTCACCGCGCTCCGCGGGCCGGGCCCGCCGCCGCCCGCCGCCCCCCGGAACCGCCGCCGCTCGCGCACGCGCACCCGGCGGGGCGGGCGGGCCCGGGCGCGCCCCCGCGGGCGGTGACGTCACGTCCTGTTGTGCTGCGCGCCCCGGGCAGCGGCGGTGGGTGCGGGTGAGTGGCGGCCCCGGCACCCCGGGAACGGAACGGAGCGGAGCGGAGCGGAGCGGCTGCCGCGGGCCTGCCGGCGGCGCGGAGAGGGCAGGCCCCGGGGCAGGGGGCGGAGCGGGGCCGGCGCTGGTTGGCTGGGGAGGCTCCGGCGGGCGCGGGCAGCGCGGGCCTGGCTCGGGCCTGGCGCCGGTCCCGGCCCCGCGCCCGGGCAGCGGGGCTGTCACACCGGGCAGTGCCCGCCGGCCCCGCGGTGCTGGCGGTGAGGAAGGGTTCGGGAGGGATCTCAGCGGGGTGTGAGATGCTTGAAGGGTGGGC
Source organism: Melospiza georgiana (assembly GCF_028018845.1). Taxonomy (NCBI): domain Eukaryota; kingdom Metazoa; phylum Chordata; class Aves; order Passeriformes; family Passerellidae; genus Melospiza; species Melospiza georgiana. Next base: position 8,613,040 of record NC_080446.1, read on the forward strand.
ACGGAGGGGACAGCCAGGCTCTGCTCGCTGTGCCTGCGGACCGGACCGGGCACCGTGGGCACACACTGAAACGCTGTCTGAGCCAAAGGGAGCGCTTTGCTCTGAGGGTGGCTGAGCACCAGGGAGGCTCTGGAGTCTTCCTCCTTGGGGTTATTCAGAGGCTACCTGGACATGGTCCTGGGAAACCAGCGTGGGGTTTCTCTTGCATGAGCAAGAGAATGGGACCTCCAGGGATCCCTGCCCACCTAAACCATCCTGTGACTCCTGAAACCTTTCTGAAGCTTTGCTGCAGGTGCCACGCTCACAGCTCAGAGTTACACAGGTTGCCAGGATCTGTATTCACCCATTGATAAAAAGACACTTTGATATTTTTGACATAGGGTTCACAGTGAAAAGCCCAGGGTGGGTCTGGTCAGTAACACTGCCCACAGAAGAATGAGCTCCCATCACGGTGTAAGTCAGTTTTGTACTGTGTTCAAACCTTGTATCACATCCCAATGTCTGTGTTTCAGTTTATTCTATATGGCACGGTTGGTTACCCACTGAGAGCACATCAATGGACTTGGAAGCTAAAGATGAAGAGGAGGAGAGTCTACAAACAGCATTCAAAAAGCTGAGAGTGGATGCAGCAGGGTAAGTGAGCAACAAAAAAGGCAATGTAATTTGTCAGGTTTTTATTATATATTTGTATTTTTTTCCTATTCTTTTACATTTCAAAAAGAAAAAGTCATTTGGTGAAAGGTTCTTTGCTCTCTCTGAACTGCATCACTTCAGATGAAATACAGTCATTATAACTGTCTAATATACAAAGCAGTACTTTATTACAGAGTAATTTTGACTAATATTCTACTGAAATCACACAGTGACTGCATGGAAGCATGAAAAGACTCAGCAAAAGCAGTGAATCCACTTCAGACTGTCATAGCTGTAGTCACCTGGTGTGACACAGAATTTGTTTGTCTGTCCCTGTAAACACTGGTGTGTGCAGCCACAATGTAAACCTTTATTTAGTACACAAAATTTTGCTTGGAAGGTGTCTGGAAAGCAGCACCAACACCTCAGAGTGTGCTGGGGAGCCCAGTGTCACTGGGAAGGTTCAGGCTAAATATGGACTCTGAGCATTTCTGATTTCAGGGGGATTTGGTGGAGTCTGCAAACATTCTTACTATAAAAAGTTACTCTTACTATAAAAGATACTGGGTGTGCTGGTAATATGTAGTGTAAGAGCTGATAAAATTCTGCAGTCTAACACTCTGAGACAGTTCACTTGAAGTCTTTTGGGAATTTACAAACATGAGAGGAAGTTTTGTGTTGACATTGTTACCTTGTGAATTCATCCCCACAGCCATCAACACAGTGAATTCAGGATTTCCTCTGCATGGGGAAATCTATTTTGCTTTGCTAGTCTCTCCCTCTTCTTTGGGATCTCTTCTGAGCAGTGTGGAAAAAATAGCTGTTCTCTATCAAGGAACTATGGTTATTAATCATAACACTTTTGATGTAGTATCACTGGCAGACTGTGTGGGCTTCTGGTTGATTCCTGATGACATCTTAGGCATAAAAAGATCTTGTTTTGCAGGCATGTGTTGTGAACAGCTCAAATCTTGTGACTAATCTGCTAAGATCAACTTTGGGCAGAGTATTTGGGCTCTTTGCTGAATTTCAGCCTCATTTCTTAAAATTTCCTGTGTTCCAAATCACACCTGCAGCCATCATAACTATAAATATAAATTCATTTGTATTTATAGTTTGAGGCATTTATGCTGAGGCATTTATGTTTGTCATCTAGACCTCTAGGGTCAGATGCTTTTGTCATTCCATGCTTATCTCAAAATTTAATGAGAACTAAATAAATCAGCAATCTGTCCTTGCCTGTTGTACCTCCTCCACTTCTCCACCAACTTTCCCCTCAGCCTGCTGCTCCAAGTGCCTGGCTTTGCTTTCAGAGGAGTAGGAGACTGTCTTTAATGACTATTGTCTGACAAGAACGTTTGGAACCCGAGTTTACATTCCTTTAATGTGTCATTTTAGTACAAATAGGGCATGACATCAACCTCTGGGCATTTTGGCTGCCTTTCATTTCATCTCACCTGTCTTTAGCCACTTGACCAGGCCAGTATAGTAAGAGGGGTTGTATAAATCTCTCTAAGGCCCTGTTTCTACCCACTGACTACAGAGGGAGCAAATTTGATGGGCTTAGCTGAGCAATCAGAGCACAGAGGGTGGCTGTGGGCCTCTGGAGCTGCGTGTTCAGGCATTTGTGTGATGTGGCATTTCCCTTCTCACCCAGATGTATCGCAGCTCTGTCCGTGGGCGACGGGACCATTCTCAGAACTGTGACAAGAGCAGCCCTGGATGGAGCCAAGCAGCAGCCTGTCAGCTCCAAGGAAGCATGGCATGGGTAAAACATGACACATTGAACAGTTGCAGGCTGCTTTCACTGCCACTTGTTGTTAATTACTTGCTTCAAGATATCTTTCCTTTCTATCACAAAATGTTTCCATAACTGATATGTTGTTCTTTGATTTCATCAAAGTCTTTAAAAACAATATTGCATCTTCTCTTAGAGAGGGTTCCCAAAACTTTCTTTTCTATTGATATCATCAATAATACTTTTCTGCAAGTCTTAAACCTTTGCATCCCCCTCTCACCTCACTCTTGGGTTCTTTTGTTGCTTTTGAAGTACCTGGATGTTCAGTGTGACTCTGCCAGCAGCTCCAGCTGACCCAGATTCTGCACTACAGTTGAATTTGGGATGACAGAGTATCATCTGCTTAAGGCAGAAGACTTGGGGGAAAGCACCTTGAGTAAGAAGAGCTGGGGGGAAGCACCTTGAGTAAGGGTTCCTTGTGTATATCTTTCCTTTGGGGGAACCCGAATTTCTTCAGAGTCCTCCACACTTTGTGTCAGAGATTGTAAGTGTCCAATCATCTGGTATTTCTGAGCAGAAAAATAACTTGTAGAATGTTTTGAATGACATTTTAGAGCTTCCTGAGCTGTAGTAGATCTGGAGTTACCCACTTGTTCCCCTGTTGAACCCTGCAGGTGTGTGAGAAAGCCCTCCCGAGGATCGGCCAGGCTCCCGCGGCGCCGGCGCTCCAAGTCTCCGGTCCTGCACCCTCCCAAGTTCACCTACTGCAACATGAAAGCCAACAGCCAGCTGAAACACAAAGCCCAGGCAGACACCTCGAAGGGTGTCATCAGCTCAGATGTTTTTGTCCCAGCAGAACATGGTACGAAGGACGGGCAGGATTCTCACCTCGAGGCCAGTAACGACAGAACTGAACCGTTGGAAGCTTTCACCGCCGAAGAGCCTTTGCAGCAGCTGGGGGAGAATTGCCCTGCTCTCTCCTCATCCTTTGAGAACAGCTTGCAAACCTCAGATTTCCAGTCCTTATCCATGCTGAGCAAGGGCAGGCAGTGCCCCTGTAGGGACAGGAAGTGCCAGTGCCAGCAGTGGCGCACCATGGAGGTGTACTCCTTCTCCGGGCTGCGCAGCGTCCTGTCCGAGTGCGAGAAGGCTGTCCTGGGAGTCCATGCCCACTCCCTCCAGAACAGATCTCCCTCTGGGACAGCCTCAGCAAGCTCTCCCAGGTCTTGTTCTGAGCAAGCTCGAGCCTTTGTGGATGATGTGACTATTGAAGATCTTTCGGGATACATGGAATACTACTTATATATTCCCAAGAAAATGTCTCACATGGCAGAGATGATGTATACTTGACTGTAAGCAATAGAGAATCCTGAAGCAGAGTTGGATACAATGGTTGGGCTAATTGCCTTGTCAGTGCCATGTTTTCACTGTTGTGTGTTTGATTAAATGTTTCTTTGCCTCATACAGTTTAGTTTTCTAATAAAATGAAAAATTAAATATAGTTTCTGAGCTTAGTTCTAAAAAGAATGCACTAAAGTCTCTAAATACCTTAACAAAAGCACTCTAGGTCAAATGAGCTCTGTTTGGTTTTTGGTTTGTGCTGTGGATATTGAAGCTCTGTATGCTGTTTTCACTATGTTTTGGAAAAAAACCAAACAAAACCAAAAAAACTTATATTTTTTTTCTGATATTTTGATGTGTTTGGAATGTTCATTCTTAATGTATCTCCATACTTAGAGAAAAGTTTCACAGCTACAGCTCCATCTTCTTTATCCTGCTCTAGAGAGAAGGATGAGAAGGCATTCAGCATTTTGGATAGGATGAGTCTCCTTTCCTTGAACACTGGCTGGCTCCTTTTTTAGTTGGATCAAGTTGTGAATGCTTCTTCCTTACAATTTTTTTGGGAGGTCCAGAGTGTGTGTACTCGGATCCTTCCTTAATCGAACTCGCTCACTCTTAAGCAGTTCTATTTTTCTGCAGATAAGTGAAGCTCTTAGAAGTAAAAATATATTTTGTTATTTGTGCTTTACAGATGGAATAATTTAGAGGGGAGTGGAGCAGGCTACCTTTTTTTTGGGCTGTGCAGTCTCAGAAGTGGAAAGGATGGAACCATCTATACAGGATGTTTCTGAGCACATCTGATACACAGAGTGGTGTGGAAAGGGGGTGAGCAAGATGTGTGTATCATCCTGGCTTTGTGCTGTAGAGCTATGACATTCCTGCTGGTTGAAAATAACTGCAATAAAAAATTCTGTTGCCGAGACTTGCATTAATAAATGTTTGTCAAAACCCAGCAACTTAAAGTCTGACTAATTTGGCACATATTCCTCTTCCCTCAAGACCTTTTTAGTTTAAAAAAAACCTAACAAAACTCTGGTTTCAGTTTCAGCTGTACGTGCTCAACAACCATGTCTGAGTAAAGTACTGTAATTTTTACTTACATGCGGAAAAGTGAGTGGTCAGCAAGCCAAGGAGTCACAAGCAGTTGTGTAAAAATAGATGAAGAGCAGATGTGGACAGTTGGCCTTGTATTCTGTGCTGGAGAAGGCTCAGACATTCTAGATGATAATCACTGTAGATTTTCTTCTCACCATCCCAAAAATTTACAAGTCCAGGAAGCTGAGATTTAAAATCCAAATAAATCAAAATCAATAAGAATACAACTAAAACTAATTTTGCTCTTAAGTTTCGTGTGTATATTTAGCATGCAGTATTTGCTCTTACTCAAATTAAATTTAACTGATTCCTACATTTCCTCCTGTCACCTCCCTCTTCCAGCTCCCTCCTGCAATACCCACACACTCTCTGGGTTTTCTCCACTTTCCCTTCTTTCTCCCTACAGAAAATCTGGTGTCATATGTACTTTGCTTGTAAACATAAATATTTAGTACCAGCTATCTTTGCTGCTGCTATTTTTCGGAGGGTGTTTCTGCTTCAGCAGAGGGTATCTGCTCCTATTTTTATTCATGTTTTGGTTCTGTGCCCTCTTTAACACCATGGGAATTGTTGCTAGAGAGAAGGTTGTTTCCCTGCCTCTTGGTGAGCCCTGATCCACAGTCCATGTGTGTGAAGCTGAGGCACAGCTCTTCCACAGGCACAAAAATACTTATTTAAGCCTGGTATTGGTTGTCCCCACTCCTTTCTGCATCTGGAGCCTAATGAAGGGGCACAGCAAGGCCCTTCTGTAGAAATGTGGAGTGGCAGCCTGCTCAAGGTCACCTTGGGGCAGTTTCTGCTGTGCTGCTCTGGAATAAAGTGTGCAGAGCCCCGGGAAGTGTCTGGGCTGCTGTTACATAAACCCAGTAAGGATGGGCAGTGTTGGAGGGCATGTTTTCAGCTGTGGAGCAGGACAATGTGCCACACACCTGCTCTTCCTTCCAAGAGGAGGAATTGGGGAAATCATGGAGGTTAAAAAAGTCCAAGATATGACCTGAAACTGAGGGATGAGAAATGAATTTAAGTTGCCAGAACACCAGGTGGGAGGGAGCAGTCTGAGCGCGGGTTCTGAGGGCACATAGTGTCCTGTGGAGGACTGGAGCAACTGCTAGTGAAGGAGGAAGGAAAAGGGGAAAAGAGACAGTAACTCACTTTGTTTCCTTCCTGAACCCCTGGTTTTGCCAGTGTTTAAGCACATCTAGTGCTGCCTGTGGCAGAGCAAGGACAGATATTTTGGTTCTTGACTGCAATTGTGATGTTTGCAGCAAATGTACTGGAACATTGCTGGTGACATTTGCACAGCACAGACCAACCCCTGGGGGGGGATGATGGGCCCTAAGACAGGCCCAAACTTATTGTTTCCATCAAACCCTTCTCAGTTCAGCTCATCCATGTCACTCCGATAACGCAGTGAGTTATTTTTGCTGCCTGCCTGAAACCTCAGGATTGATTGGAAAACTGCAACTTCTCTGGGAATGCCTGCACAGCACCTTTAGCTTGATTGACGAGTAGAGATGCCCTGGTACAAACAGTGCTGAATGCAGCCCTATTGCTCCCAGCTCTGCTCTACCTGCCCCAACAAGCCTGGGGGAACTTTTCTGTGTGTGGATGCTCCAGGATCTGTTCCCAGTCAATCTACAGAATATGTCTGAAATATTCTGAGAAAGCACCAGTGTGGCAGAAATCTTTTATGAAAAATCCTTTCCTTAGGATTTTTCCTCCTGAGAAGCTGAGAAGCCTCAGGAACAAAATGTAAACAATGGTTATCTGCTGCTGTGGAATGCAACAGGTGCATCTGGGATTGGTCTCATGTGGCTGTTCCTAATTAATGGCCAATCACAGTCAGCTGGCTCGGGCAGAGAGTCCGAGCCACAAATCTTTGTTGTCATTCTTTCTTATTCTATTCTTAGCTAGCCTTCTGATGAAACCTTTTCTTCTATTCCTTTAGTACAGTTTTAATGTAATATATATCATAAAATAATAAATCAAGCCTTCTGAAACATGGAGTCAGATCCTCGTCTCTTCCCCAATCTGAAACCCCTGTGAACACTGTCACACACCAGTGGACTTGCAGTGCTCCCAGGACTTTCCTCTTACCTGATCCCAACGCTGCTTTCTATCTCAGCAGACCCAGCTGGGTGTTTTCCACAGCACGAGTCCTTGTCCTTCTGCTTTCAGGACTAGTTAAACTGAAGCAGGAAGCAGAAGGACACCCTGGATCAATGACATTTCTTTCCTGCCTCACAGAAGCCAAATCGAATCCGAGCTGAGCTTTACATTGGCAGACACTGAATCAGGCCACTGGGGGGAAAAAAATCAATGGAGCCGTTTCTGGAGCCTGTTTTCCACCCTCTCCTTCTAAAACAGGGAGGGCTCTTCTGTGCCTGCAAAGTCCCGTGACCGACTCCATCCTCCTGTTCTCTCATCTTTGGAATCTTTGCATCAGCTCTGAAATTCCTCCCCTGGATTCAGTATTCCCAAAGTGCCAGCAGCCACAATCTGCTCCCGTGGCACCTTCTGCCAGGGCCGTGCACAGATCCCATGGGGCAGCCCCACACCGGCCCCTCTGGCACTCAGGGAGGCTCTGCTGGATGCTGGGGATGATCTCAAGGTCACACAAGGTCGGGGGCTGGCACCCCTCGTGCCCTCCAAGCCTTGCTGGGTTTAGCAAACCGAACCCCAGCTTAAATGAACAGTCCCCTAGAGAGGTTCCGTGTGCCTGCAGGACCCGGAGGGATGCAGTAAATAAACCCTGTCGCGTTTTGCTCCCCACGGCGCAGCACGAATCCATCACAAGCTGTACCACTAGATGGGGCCGTCTGGACAGCGATCCAGGGAGAGCAGCTGCTGCTTGGCCAACCCATCCCTGCCTTTCCTGCCCCACCGTGTCCTCTTCAGTGCAGGGAGCCCCCAAAAACGCCTGCAGCGAGGGGAGGCTGCGGAGCAGGGGCAGGGTGGTGCTACATGGTGTGCCCAGCTCTTCAAAGCTCAGTTTTCCCTCGTTTTTGCCGCCCCAGAGAGGCCAAGCAAGAGCCTGTCCCTATGGGTGACCCCGAGGCCAGTTCAGGGACTTGGGAGAGAGGTTGTTATTGGGGGCTTTTGCCTATGGGGGACAGGGAGGAGCCAGGGCAGAGCACAGCACTTCCCAACCTCTCCCCTCTCATCACCTTCTGCACACCCTGAGGAGCAGAACATCACAACAACCAAATAATTCATTTCATCTCCCAGTCCCTAGAAAATTGCTCCTTGCACTATATTCATGCAGCTGGGCACCAGTTTGGCCCTGCTCCCTCCCAGTGCTCCTGGGTGAAGCGTTCCTCAGTTTCCCCACTCAAACCAGCTCTTCCAAACCATCCTGTCTCTATCCTCACCAGCCCCAGTGGTTCACACGAGAGCCCTCACACAGCCCTGAGACACAGGCTGGCTCCCTGTGCCTGCAGGGCCTGTCCCCCATCCTCACCAGAACCTGCCCCTACAACACCCCTGACTGAACTGGCGTTATGCCCTGGCACTGGCAATAGTTCCAAGGGTGGGGAAATATCTCCAGGCTCCCAGATTGCTGGAGATGGGGCATAACAAAGCCAAGTGTCATAAAGCACAATCCAGATATCCAGGTCTCTGTATCCAGCTGCCTACACACCTGTGCCTGCAAACCCCTGTGTGATGCTCACAGGGCTTGGAGAGCAGCAGCAGCTGCAGAAGCCCCAGTGCCCTCTGAGTCTCCTGGCCAGTTTGGAATTGTGACACACCTTGCTTTTGTACGGGCTACTTAACACCCAATAGGCAGCAATTAATTTGTGCTCTCCAAAAATAATTGAATACCTTTAAAGAGCCATTCTTTGTGTGAAGGTTGCAAGGCAGACACCTTCTAGGCATTTTAAAGCCAGCGTCCATCACTGTGGCCATTTATTACACATCCGCCATATCTAAAGCACTCAAAAAAAAAAAAAACCAACTAATCTTAATCTCTGCTGAAAAATGTTCTTAGGAAGCTACAGGGATTGGAGCTGCCCTATGCCTACACACCTGTGCCTGCAAACCTCTGTGGGATGCTCATAGGGCTTGGAGAGCAGCAGCAGCTCCAGAAGCCCCAGTGCCCTCTGAGTGTCCTGGCCGGTTTGGAATTGTGACACACCTTGCTAATTCTGGAAGTGACCCCCAGCTGGCACACACCAAAGGCTCCTGGGCTTTTTGTATGGGCTACATAACACCCAATAGGCAAAAATTAATTTGTGCTTTCCAAAAATAATTGAATACCTTTAAAGAGCCATTGCTGCTTCTTTCCCTGAAAGCTGCAACGACACCTTCTAGGCATTTTAAAGCCAGTGTCCATCACTGTGGCTATTCTTTACACATCCGCCATATCTAAAGCACTCAAAAAAAAAAAAAAAAAATCTTAATCTCTGCTGAAAAATGTTCTTAGGCAGCCGCAGGGGTTGGAGCTGCCCCGGATTGCCGAGCTGGCAGGCGGGAGCCTCCTCTGCTGACTCCTCTGGGGAAGCGATGCCTGCACGTTTCCGTGGGAGCCCCGCCACGCGCGGGCACGGGCAGCGAGCCCAGCGGCGGCACCGGGAGCGGCACCGGGAGCGGCGGCACCGGGAGCGGCACCGGGAGCGGCGGCACCGGGAGCGGCCCGAGCCGTGACCCGCGCCCGCAGTGCCCGGGGGCCGGGGCTGCCCCGGGGATGGGCTGCCTGGAGCCCATGTGATGCGATGCGGGGCTGGCGCCGCTCTCCCGTCCCTCTCCCGCTCGCTCGCTGCTGTCATGGCGACTCCCAATAATGTTACTCCCACCAACTGCAGCTGGTGGCCCATCTCGGCGCTGGAGAACAGCGCGGGGAAATCCACGGAAGGCGAGGAAAATCACGACCCGACGGACCCCGCTCTCAAATCGCAGGACACGTTGGTTTTGTACCACTGGACGCAGTCTTTCAGCTCACAAAAGGTAAAGAGAATGATCGCTCGGCCGGGCGCTGGGGCGAGAATCACCTCCAGGTGCCAGGGCATCGCTTTGCTCGGGAGGATGGATGGATGGACGGACGGATGGACGGATGGATGCGCTGGGGGAGAGCGAGGGGCTCAGCCCCGTGGCTGGCCGGGGCAGCAGCGTGCGGCCAGGCAGATCTTTGTACCTTTTACAGCATCTGCCTGGGGAGGGGATGGGGATGAGGATGAGGATGAGGATGGGGGGGGGCTCGGCCAAATCTTGCCTTTGCTTTGGTATCACGGCTCGCACCGGGAGCCGCCTCGGCTTTTGTGCTCGCTGCCAGCCCCACACTGGCGTGGCCGGGAGCGCAGACAAAGGCAGAGCCGGGCCGGGACCACCCTGATGCTGCTGATGCTGATGCTGCGGGAGGAGAGGCAGCCCGAGCCAGGCTGGTACCCGGGAGAGCATCCCGGACCCCGGCACGCAGCGATGATTCACCCCTCACACTGCAGCAGCGCCCTGGAAATTCTATTCCCGGATTGCCCCAGCAAGAAATCCCGTTTTTCACACAATAGTAAATGCTCATTTCGCAGCACGGCAGCTGTGTAGCAAACCCAGCCTTCACCCCCAGCCTCAAACTCCGCATCATTCCCGAGCCATGAGCACCATATGGAGAATGGGCTGCTCGCAGGGGTGGGTGTCGGAACACCGAGTTCCCGGTGCCAGGGCCTCCCCGAGCTGCACAGCCCGGCGGGAAGGCCGGGCAGAGGTGCCCGCTGCTGCCGGCAGACACAAAGGAGGGAGGATGCCCGGTGCAGCAGGGGGCTGCACATGGTCGGCAGGATCCGCACTGCCGGGGATGCTCGTGCCCGGCTCCCCGCGCAATTCCCGGGAATGTTTTGTCACCCCAGCCTGGGATCCCCTTTGGGGTGTTGGCAGGGACCCCTGGCTGCCTCCTGCCAGGCCTTCAGCTCCTGAAAGCAGCACAGGGAGCCTGGGGCTGGATATCCCTGATGGTACTGGATACCCCGGGTGGTTCTGGATACCCCAGGTGGTTCTGGATACCCCAGGTGGTGCTGGATACCCCGGGTGGTTCTGGATGCCCCGGGTGGTTCTGGATGCCCCGGGTGGTTCTGGATACCCCCAGTGGTACTGGATACCCCCGGGTGGTGCTGGCTGAGGTTTATTTATCAGCTGGGAGGAAAAGGCCAGGAGCAAGTTGCAGTTGAGGAACCCTTTCTCTAGGAAGGAAGGAACCAGGAGGAACCAGGCTTTCTCTTGTTTGACTTTAAAAGAAAAAAAAAATTAACTCGCCAGTCCTGTGAATAATTAATGACTAATTCCCCAGGAACTCTGAAGTACTCACAGAAAGGCTTATATATGTTAAATTGTATTTTTAGCTGCTGCTAGTTGGATGAAAACAAGTACTTTTGCCTCATTCGATGGTTCTGTAAATCATGCCTTTCTCACATCCCCCGTGGGCTTTTTTTTTTTTTTTTTTTTTTTGTGTTTGACATACTTAGTTCATAATAGTCAGGTTTTATAACCCAGAAGCCCAAAATGCCATCCCTGAGTGCATATTCAGCACTGTTTAATGCACAGAGCAGAGCAGCAGGATCAGCCCTGAGGTGGGGATGGGGATGGTGATGGTGTCCCACATTCAGCCCCACTCCTGCCTCCTCCTGCCCCTCTGCAAGGCTGGACTCACCTTTCCCACCCCTGAGATGTGTGGGTGCCATCTCTGCCGTGCTGGGCAGGCCCAGGGCTGGAGGAGGGCAGGGGAAGGGGAGGTTTGACACAAGAGGTGTGAAGGTGCTGGGTGATGCCCTCGAGATAACGTCAGCATGGAGGAAGAGGAGGAGGAGGAATGCTGTGCAGGGTCACAGGGGCTGCCTGGAAATTCTCACAGAACAGAGCCTAAAGGCAGAGTCCACTCCTGAGAGTGGAACATACCTGAGTCAGCATCCAGGTCTCCTTCAGCCAGCCAGCAGCACTCACTGGGTGCACGTGTAAGCATAACATTGCTGCAGCCCTGCTTCCTCCTCTTCCTCCTCTTCCTCCTCTTCCTCCTCCTTTTCTTCCTCAGTATGTGCTGGGATCCACAGCAGCATCACTCCCCCAGCTGGAGACCTCCTGCCTCCCTCCACCCATGAGGGATTGGCTTTCCTGAGGCAACCAGGACCAGGGAGGATGGTCCATGATTCCGAGAAGACAGGATGGGTTTGGGTGTCCCCTCTTTGCCAGGAAAATTAACTCTTTGCAGCTGTCCCATGGCTACAGCTGCTTGGCTTCTTGCAGGGCAAGCCCGTGATCCTGGCACATCAGGATTAATTTTAAGTTAACTTAAACTGTGTTTAAATTTAAGGGAAAGTTTTGGGGGTGTAATGGGGTAGTGGGGACTGGAGAGCAGCTCGGAGTGTTGTGCTGAGCCCTTTCTCCCTGGCTGCCTGCCCCAGGTGCGGCTGGTGATCGCAGAGAAGGGGCTGCCCTGCGAGGAGCGGGACGTCAGCATGCCCCTGATGGAGCACAAGGAGCCCTGGTTCATGCGGCTCAACCTGGGCGAGGAGGTGCCCGTCATCATCCACAGGGACAATATCATCAGCGACTACAACCAGATCATCGACTACATGGAGAAGAACTTCACGGGAGGTAGGGCAAGGCTGGGCTCTGCCTCAGAGGAAATGCATGTCTAGTCCACATTTCAAACTGATCTACTTTTTTCCTTTAAAGTTTTATCTTCACCCCAGAAGATCAGCAAGACACCAGCCCACCCCAGACTTCTGTGTTTTCCCATGAAATTGAAGAATTTCCAGCAGAAATCCCTTGCTGGAGGCTCTGAGGGGTGTGGTAGCTAAGTTCCCCTTTTTCTGTCCTGGAAGTCAGGCTTCCTAACCACACAATTTCTCTCAGTCCCCACAGGGCATGGTGGCATTTCACCAGAGTCCCCACTGGGGCACAGCCCATGGGAACACTTCTGACTTTAGACACATCTGTGCTTTGTCCCTTTGCATAAAGGGGCAAAAGGGCCTCTGCTGAGAGAAGGTGGGTGTAAGCTGTGTGCTGCTGCTCCTCTCCCTGCTTCCTCCAGGATTCCTGGGCCAGGGCACCCTGCTGTCCCTGCTGTGCCTCAGAGAAAACAGCCTCTCTAAAGGGAAAACCAGCCAGCAGTGCTGAGGACCATGGGAGGATGATGTGACACAAACCCAGAGGAAGGGACAGCCAGGAGAGGGAAGCTCACATTCCCCTGGAGCAGGGCTGCAGGCCGGGATGCTGAGACAGAGCTCAGCTTTGCTCAGCAGCCTCTCCCTGGCATCTCACACCCCTTCACCCTCATCCCCCCAATCCTGGGGGCTGCTGGGCTGGGACACCCACAGGGCAGCCTTCAAAGCTGAGCAGGGATCTCAGGCTTTGCCATCACAATGTTCAGCCCAGCATCCATCCCCTTGCAACAGAGACATCACAAACATCTCAAAATAGCTCCCAGAGCCAGGGCTCCTTGCCAGCTCAGCTGCTGTCCTCTCCTGGCCCCTCCATTGCGCTGCTGCTCTGTGGAGGCACAGAGCTCCCTCCCAGAGGGGCAGCAGGGATCCCACTGGGAGGGATCCCACACCAGCAGCACCTCCTAGGGAATGGCAGCTGCTTTCCTGCCTGGCAGCAGCCCCAGCACAGGGGACATCAGGGGGTGTCAGTCCCTGCACCACTTCAGCTGGTCTCTGCGAAGGGCAGGTGGTCTGACATATGTGACAACAGGCTGTCCCCAGCAGGAGGGGCACACAGAGCACTGGGAAACTCCTGTCGTTGAGGTTTTCCAGCCAGGTGCAGTTTCTGACCTTTCTGCTGGGAAATGGAGAGGGGAAGCTCCAGGCCCAGAGCATCACTCCCTGCTCCACGCTCTGCTCCATCACATCACCCAGCAGTGCAGCTGCCAAAAGCATTGCCAGGATGTGGCAGTGCTGATCTGAGGGGGAATCAGCCACCTTGCAAAAGTGTGTACAGTTTGAAAAGGCCTTTACAGGGTATTTTTACTGAGCTGTGTTTTCCCCTGGGCTAAGGGCATGGCCTTTATCAGCTGCTTACACACACTGGGGTCCAGCTATCAGTAAAGGGTAGTGTGTGGGTAAATGCTTTCATTTTCCCAAAAATAGCAGTGAATAGTGCCAATAAGCCACATTTGAGGATGTTTCTCACTAGGACACTGCCCAGCAGTGCCCAGAAAGCCAGAAACTGATCAGGGCAACATTTCTTCCAGGCGGGAGTGTCCTCCAAGGTCTGCACCCCCTTGCACAGCCACAGAGTGCATCAGCAGCCTCTATGTGCAGGTTGCTGTGGCATGTAAAGGCAAGTCAGGCCATCCCAATGAAAAACCTCCCTGGAACATGCTGAAGGACATGGGCTGGTGGCCAGCACGCTGCTATTTCATTGTGGTTGCTCCATCTTCCTGCAGGATGGAGCAGTCCCTCTGCATGTGCTGTTCCCAGCCTCAGCCCCAGCCCTTTGGCTGCTGGCCAGGGCCCTGTGGAAGGAGTACACAAGCTATAGGTCAGTTGTTGTTTCACTCATCTGATCACTTTTCTCGGGTGGAAAATCCCCACTTGGAGAGCTGGAGCCCAGGCAGTGCAGGCAGGGAGCAGCCCTTGGCAAGGAGGAGCCACCAAAACCTCCCCTTGCTCTGGGGACAGTGACACTGATGCCTATCCGTGGGACAAGTCGTGGAGCCTTCCAGCAGGGACAGGCTGGGTCAGAGCCATGAGATTTCCAGCACAGGAGGCACCAAAATTTGCCTGGTTCTCATCCAGCCATGGGCACCAGCAGGCAGGATAATGGCAAGGCCAGGTCCTGCCACCTGCAGCAGGGCTGGGCAGAGCACAGCTGTCACTTCAGACCCTGAGACAAGGGGCTGCCCTGCTCACATCTGCTAAAACCCTGCCAACATGACCCAACTCAGGTGGGGACACGGGGATGTGGAGAGCCCAGTGCTGCAGGCAGGATGTGAACAACAGTCAGAGTCCTGGTGATGGATTTACTCACTGCCTGGAGACACTATAAACATTTATGATCCCTTAAAAACTGTGAGAGTTAAAAATCTTGGGGGAGACAAGAGCAATGTTTTGCTTCTTCTGGTGTCACCTGCCTTGTATTTTGAGTTGACAGAGTAATAAAAGGCCAAATGCAAATTACTATCCATGCAAAGTGAATAAACCCAACAAGGCAGGGAGGAGCAGAGCCAGCCAGGGCAAAGGATGCTCCTGCAGCTGAGACACTGGCTGAGCATGGAGGGAAGATGCACTGGGCTTCTTTGGTCATCTACTCTGATTGCCCATTTGGGGATTTTTAAGGAAGCCCAAGATTATGAGGTACCTCACTGTCACTGGAGACTCAGGAGATCCTAAACTCAAATCCCCATCTTTTAACTCTTTTCTGCAGACCAGGAAGATTTTTCTCCCATTCTAAGAGACAAGAACTTAGAGTGTGGAGATCAGGGCTGGCTGCACTGACCCCAGGGAACACCAGGGCTCTGGGGCTGGGTAATGACATCCCTACATTCCCCTGTGATCCTGTGGGTTTGTCCATCTCAGGGCACGGGCTGGCTGCACTCCTGGCCGGGATGGGCAGCAGGGAGGGCGAGGGCAGAGCTGGCAGATTTGAGTGAAAGCTCTGCCCCAGGCAGCCCTGCTATCCCAGCAGGATTGCTCCCTGCTGTCCTGAGCAGCTGAGGAGCTGCCAAGGAGCACCTGAGCCCTCCCAGGTGCTGCTGATTTGTGGAAGCAAACAAACTCCACAACTTGTGTGAAAGTTGTAAAGTGGGGACTGCTCCCTTCAAAATATATGTGTACCTCTGGGAACTCTAGATCCTCTTTTATCTCTCTCTCTCAGATACATATGCATGCCATTTCACAATAGGTTCACACATATTCATTCTAATGTTTTCACGTGACATTTGCCGCTAATTCTTCTTTATCAGAAAGAATTCCTGGGTCAGGCTGCCCCCTCTCTAACAGTCTCTCTGTCTGCCCCCCTTATCTCTGTCCTTTGGCTGAAGCAGTTTCTCTGAGCATAGGCTTTCTACAAGAACAGGCAGTCAGATTAAACAGCTGTGTTTCCAAGTTACAGACTTAACTCAAAGATGTGTGGGAATCCATAAATCAGAAAGTTTTGGGAAAGCAGCACAAGGCAAGCCTCAGAGACAGCAGAACTGTGATTAGAGCTAAGCAGTAGCCATGAGATAGATCAGCAGGAAAATTATGTAAAAAGTAGAAAAGCAAGGACAAATAGAACAATGGTTGTGTATTAATGCTTGTCTAGAATAACACCCTAAGCTACAGAAAAGTTTATCTAGCAAGATATTAGGAAGTTTTAAGCTTAATAATGGAGCTCTGTGCATTGTGTTTTAAGGCTTCTGCCTGGATGAAATATTGCCTGAATATTATTGTATTCAAAATAAACAGGCATTGTTTTAACCAAAGGTACGTGTGCTTATAGTGATTGGATAGAACTACTGTCAATGTGCTTTTGCTTTGTGTGATTGGTCAAAAAACTTATAAAGTAAGTTGTAGCATTAAGTTCTCGGTCTGCTGCCTGGGATGTGACCTGGTGGCATCTTCCTGTTGTCATTATATTGCAAAAGTTCTATTGTCATTACATTACAAGGGTTCCATATTTCTAGAGTTTTGTACCACCTTGATGTTTTCTTGTAGGCAACTTCTTAAAGCACTGACTCGTCCTTGCAGTAGCCAACTGACTCCAGTTCCCACCAATTCTTTTATCTCACTCTTCTTATTGGCTACAGGTGTGGCCTGTTAACATCAGGCCTGCTCCTAATCTTTAGTAATTGGTTCAGCTGCAACTCTTTGGGGGATAAGATTTCATTCTATACCACCCTCATTTACCCATACTGTAACCCCCTACATCTTCCCATTGTCGTAACCATGTAATGAGACTGACGCTGGAGAATAAAACAGCTCAAGGCACGTTCCTAGCAGTGCCGTCCTGTTGGTGGTTTGTACAGCGATAGATGTGCATTTCACCTAAATCAAAAGGGATTTTTGCTCTGGAGAATTTCCACTGTGTCTGACCGATAACGCCTTTTCCCTGGCCGTGCAGAGAACGTGCCGCAGCTGATCCCCGAGCCGGGCAGCGCGCTGCACTCGCGGGTGCTGCAGTACCGGGAGCTGCTGGACTCGCTGCCCATGGACGCCTACACGCACGGCTGCATCCTGCACCCCGAGCTCACCACCGACTCCATGATCCCAAAGTACGCCACCACTGAGATCCGCAGTAAGTCAGTCGCCTTCCCGGGGGGCTGCCCAGCTCCTCTAGGCTCCACAGCCCACCGTGCTCCTGCTCGTCTCCCCTTCCTGCCAAACAGAACACCCACAGGGTCCCCACCACACCCAAGAAGCTCTGCCTGCAGCACCCACACAAGTGCAATTCCCTGATCTGGGAACTGCAGGCATCCTAGAGGGACTTCCTAACTCACGGGGTGTCCAGGCTCCCATGCATCTCCTCAGCTCTGACCTGGGAATTGCTGGTATCCTAGAGAGACTTCCTAACTCAGAGGGTGTCCAGGCTCCCATGCTTCTCCTCAGCTCTTTCTGGGTCACAGGAATTTGCCCCTCTGCCTGCAATAACTCCAAGGGCAGAGGCAGGAGGGAGCAGCCAGATTGAGTTGCAGGCGGTGCATGAATCGGCACAAGTCTGTGTACCCGACCTTCAAGTGCTCATGAAACATTGACGATGCTTAATATAACTCAATGGCAGGGATTGCTCCTGGAGAGAATTCCTGGCCAGAAAAGTGACCTTGTCAGGAGGGTGTTGGCATGTCCCAGGTCACTCCCTTCCTTTAGGGTCCAGCCCCAAGCTGAGCCCATAGAAAACACTGTTCCCACCCCCATCCCTTTCGTTTCCTGGGTCCCAGATGGTCCTGCTGGGGTGGGATGCACTTGTGCACAGAGAGAAATAGGCAGGTCCTGAGGTGCAGCTTGTGGTCTGCCCTGCCTCTGCTGACACCCGTCACAGACAGCTGTCCCCATGTCACCAAGTGTCACCTCCACCCCCAGACCTCAGGCTGAAGTAGGCCAGACCCCCTCCCTTCCCCAAAGGGTGTGGCTGTGATGGCTTCAGCCCCCATCTGCCTCACATCACCTCCCCAGCACTCTGCTGAGGTCTCTGAACACATCTCCTTGTCCAAACCCTGTCACTGGTGGCATTTTCCCAAGCCACAGAAGGGGTATGAGCAGGTCCGTGTGCTGATGGTGTCCTTCCTCCCCAGCTCATCTCCTGCCCCCAGGCAATGGCTCAGCTGCCCTGCTGCAATGGGTGCTGAGGGGAATCGATGTTGTGGTGTCCCAAGGAGAGGGTGAACCCAGGTTCCAGGCTCTCCCAAGGGGAATGAAATCAGGATGATATCCAGGTCTCCATCTGAGTTGCAGCCCCAGGAGAGCTGCTTGGCAGCCTTAGCAAGCACAAAAATGGGCTTTCACGGCAAAAATGGGAATTTCAGCATTTTATAGCAGTGCACAGCCTGCTGCTGGCTCCCACCCCACTGGCCCTGGCACCTCCTGCATCAGCACCCTGGCAGAGCCAAGGCCTCCCTTGGTGGAGGAACAAGGAGGGAAAGACAGATGGTCCCTGGCTGGATGATATTAGCCCAACTTTGGGTAATTTATGCTATCCCTTAGGTGTTACTCTGCCTCTAGGATTCCTTTCTTCCTTTCACTCTGCCCCTCTCCCTCCTCTAGCTCCCTTGCACAACGCCCTTCCCATCCTCCCTGTGCCCAGAGAGGCAGAGGGGTGAGTGAGCATCTCTCCATGCCCATGCTGGGCCCCACACCAGGGAACTGAGGGACAGCTTCACCCAGGAGGGAGCACTCCCTCCCTGCCCCACTGCTCTGAATGCTCACCTGAGTGTGGGCAGGCAGCTCAGGCATCCCACAGGCTCAGCCTGGGTTATGGGCAAGCCCCGGGCTGTGCTTAACCAGCAAGCAACAGACAGAACTTCCAGCAGCTCTAGTGTGAATCCAGCAGGGGAAATGAAGAGCTGAAACTCTCAGGCTGGGAGTCACCACAGGGAGGGGGATTGGCCAAACCTTGGAGCCAGCCCTGCCCTGTGAGGTCCCTGTGTGCAGGGACAGCTGACAGAGCCACATACCCTCAGATGTGAGAGCACAGCAGCAGCAAGCCACCGATTTTGCCCATTTTAGCTCTCTGGGATGTTTTCCCTTGGTGCTACAGCCATATTTTGGCTGCAGGATGAGGTGATTTGCTGTCACACACTGCTCATCCCAGCCTCTCTTTCTGTGTCCCCCAGGACATTTAGCTAATGCCACCACGGACCTGATGAAGCTGGACCATGAAGAGGAGCCACAGCTCTCTGAGCCTTACCTCTCCAAGCAGAAGAAGCTCATGGTGAGTTGGTCAAAGCCACACACATCCCTGGTGCTGGGGGAACACAGACCTGCCATGGGCACCTGGTGCTTTGTGTCCCTGCATCCACTTACTCCACATTCTAACCCTGCTCTCCACCCAGGCCAAGATCCTGGAGCACGACAATGTGAACTACTTGAAGAAGATCCTTGGAGAACTTGGGATGGTGCTCGACCAGATTGAGGCTGAGCTGGAGAAAAGGAAATTGGAGTACCAAGGTAGGCACGGGGCTGTGTTCCCACACGAGGCTGAGGTGCAACACCAGAAACAGCCAAGATTTGCAGCTGATGAACAACTCCCATGGAGCAACCTCTGCTGGGTCTGGGGCTGCCTCTGGGCTCTCCTGGTTTTGGGTACACTGATGTTGTTGCAGCCATGCTCTTACCAACCCCTGGTAAACCAGCCCTGCACCCCTTGCCACAGGGAATAGCAGGAGCCCTGTCCTCATGGGTGCTCTTTGGGAGCCCCAAAGTCACCTCAGGGTGATGGCAGGTGCCCTCTACCCCAGCAAGGGACTGACAGTGACTGATGCTCTGCTGGTTTAGGAAGCAGCAGGCTGGGCCCAGCACCACGAGGAGCTGAAAGTGCAGAGATGGGGATGTGTGCGACAGAAAACCCTCACATCACCAGGCTGGGCACATCCCAGAGGAGCACGGGCAGGGAAACCCAGGAGTCTGAGGGGCCCTGGAGGGCAGAGCCCTTATGGAGCCTGCGTCACAGGCCAGCAGGTGGGAGACAGGGACACCAGCCATCCCTGACAGCCAACAACGGTGCTGGAGCCTGCCCAGAGCTGCCCTGGCAGCCAGGGGTGCCTGGGCACAGTGGGCAGCGCTTGTCCTGCCATCACCCCCGGGTGATGCCAGCCTTCCTCCTCTGTGCCTCACTGCTGGCAGCGCTCAGAGCCCCGGCCCCGAGGGCTGCCAGCACCAGGGGCCAGGGGCAGAGCCCAGGCACAGTCAATGAGGGGATGGGCCCACAGCTGGCCCTGCCCTGGGCAGCCCTGCGTCACTCGGGGCCACCCTGGAGAGCCCTCGGAGGTGCCAAGGTGGGGCCCTGCAGGGCAGGGGGCTGGGGATTTACCAGGAGCCCTGATGTGCTCACTGTGGCATCCTGCCTTGCCCTAATTTCCTCAAACACCCTCATTAACCGCTGTGAGGGCTGGGACAGCAGAGTTCAGCCTAATGAGGTGCCCTGGGAGGACATCCCAGGTGCTTGGAGCAGAGGCATCACTGCTGCTGCATTGCCAGCACCCACGTGCTCCAATGCCTTCAGTCCTGGTGTGCTGCTCCTGCCCTCTGCTCCAGAACCCCAAACTCCCACCCCGTCCCCACGGTCAGGATGTCAGCAGTGGGCAGGATCACCACTTTGGCAAGCTCCCAGGAGCTGCAGTGCAGCAGCTCTGTGCCCACGCAGCCCAGGCTGCAGCAGCAGCAGGGTGGGAGGTGCTGCAGCAGCACCAGGAGACCCCAGCCACAGTCACCCCCTTCAGCAGGGACAGACTGAGCCCACCTGGGGCTGCTGGACATGCACAGGGAACAGTCTGGGCCTGTGCTTCCACCCCACTGGGTGCTGGGCAGGGCTGCAAGGGGCTCCAGAGCTCAGCAAAGGATCCAGCCCAGAGCCAGGAGGGACACGGATGGATCACAGCTCTCTCCTGAATTCACCATCCCCACCTGTGCTTCCTCCTTCACCTGCAGCAGCTCCTGGAGTGATGCAGCTGCCTCAGCCCTGCTCCCCTCACCGCTGAGCAGCAGCACCCACAGGGTCCCAGCACACCCGAGAAGCTCTGGCTGCAGCACCCACACGAGTCATTAGTCACTGAAAATATTTATTGATTAATTAGGCACAGGCAATCTGTCCACTAGGGCAGTGCCTCCAGCAGGATCTGGCAGGCTGCCAAGCAGCCACAAATGAGGGTTGCTAATTACCCATAATTGCCCCAGCCTGGTCCTGCAGCAGCTGCAGTGCCTGCCATGGGGTGCTCTAATGGAGCCCCTCTACTCTTTCCTGACACAATGGCCACAGCACAATGAAGAGCCCCAGAATCAGGAATCTGGAGCAAAGCTGACTGAGTGTGGATTTTTGTGTCCCTTCTGATGTTCTTTACCTGCACCTTCTTCCATCTCCGTCAGCTCCATCCCAGCCCAGCTCCTCACTATTGAAAGGGCACTGAGGGAGTGCTTAACAATATCCTGGCCTGAAACTGCTGTTTCCAAACTAACAGCAGCTTGGTTTATTTTTGGATGTCTCTCTAGTTGGGTTATTTCTGGGATCACCCATTATCAGGGGTTCTCAACCCTTCAGTGTCTTTCTTCATGTCCTGCAATCACCCTGAGCTCTGTCTCCCCCAAATCCTGGCTCTTGGCACAGAGGTGCTGCCAGTTTTGGTGTCCTGGAGCAGGGTCCCTGGTACAGGAAAGAGAACAAAGGCAGAACCTCCCCAGCAGCACACACGGGAGAGCCAGGCCATGCAGCAAATGGTTTTGATTCCCGAGGATTTCTCACATCCCTAAAATAGGCCAGGTTGACGTGACACTCCCGAAACAGCTCCTGGTGCTGCCAAGGGCAGACACTGCTGCTGTCCCCGAGCACTGACACAGCACAAGGGGTCACTGCACAGCATCTTCCTTCAAGGGGAGCAAAGGGCTCTTTTCCAGGGATCTCCTACTGCTCTTGACTTGGGGGAGAGGCAGCAGAGCTGCTTTGCAGCCAGTAATTTGTGTATTCACACAGGCTATAAATCATCATCTCCTATTCCAAGCTTTTGGCACCCCAGACTCTCCATCACAGTAGATGGGCTCTGAGCTCCTGGCCCATCAGAGAGCTGGGAAAAAACACCCCAGATCTACAAATGCTCCTGCCTATGTGGACCTTTTGAGCAAGCTTTTAGGTGTCTCATACCTCTGCTCTGTGTATTCTCTCTCCAGGGCAGAAATGTGAACTCTGGCTCTGCGGATGCGTCTTCACTTTGGCCGATGTCTTGTTAGGAGCCACCCTGCACCGCCTCAAGTTTCTGGGACTCTCTAAGAAATACTGGGAGGATGGCAGCAGACCCAACCTACAGTCCTTCTTTGACAGGATACAGAAACGCTTCGCCTTCAGGAAAGTTTTGGGAGACATCCACACCACGCTGCTCTCTGCAGTGGTACCCAACGCCTTCAGGCTGGTCAAGCGGAAACCTCCCTCCTTCCTTGGAGCCTCCTTCCTGATGGGATCTCTGGGGGGAATGGGATATTTTGCTTATTGGTACTTAAAGAAAAAATACATCTAGTGCTGACTGCTTGGTGTTTAGTTTGGTGTCTCTGTGCTGTGTGAAATTATGATGAAGCCTCAGTAACTGTAATGAAATTTGAAGCAAGGTAATGAATAATTATATTGTTTAATGTAACATTCCATAGTCTAGAAGTAGAAACCTATACTGCAAGGAAATAAGACAACAACAACAACAACAACAACAACAACAACAACAAAAGCGTCAACTTGTAAATGCCTTTTTTAGGTTTAGGTATTCAACTCCAGCCAGAGGCTCAAGGGTTCATGGGCTCAGCCCTGCCCACTGGGAAGTGGCACTGCCTCCAGCACCACCAGCTCCAGGGGGACAGACAGAATCCCAGGAGGCTTCCCAACACCCAAGTTGACTACTGGGACTTGGATACTTGGTCCTGTGCGTTTGTGTTTCCAAATTGTTCACTGGCCACATTTCACACATGCAGGTAGTGGGGACTTTCTTCTTCTAGAAGGCGTTGTGTTGTCGTGCTCGGAGCAGGGTGCAGTAGCTGGTCACAGTCAAGGTGGATTTCTGTTCTTCAAGTATTCCATTTTAAAAATTATTTTCATTAAAAGGAATATTTTTTATTGAGCTGCTCTTAGAATGTATCCACTTTCTACGTCTGGTTTTGGTGGGCTTTTTTTTAAAAGAATTTAATGTCTGTCTTTAACTGCCGCACTTTTTCCTTGAGATAAATCGTTTTGACTTTCATCCTGAATTCTGGCACATGAAGGAGATTATTGTTTTAAGCCTTTTGGCTCTGTCTCTTGAGTTTTCTTTCACGGATTTGCAAAGGATCTTTCACCAACTGAGCATATTTGGACTCTGAAAAAGTACAACCATTTTCAGAACTTTTCAGCACTTTCCTGAAGGCGCTTTGGCTTTCTTCCATCGGGGGCTCTTTTCTGTCATTTCCTCGCTGTGTGTTTTCTTAGGGACACTTTGCACAGAATCACATTGATGACTTTCTTGTGCCTTTTGCATGCTGGAAAGAATAACAGGCCTCACTGCTACTCATGCTTTGGAAACTGAGATCCTCAATAAACCATATGGGAGGAGTAATGGCTTCGCATCTCTAAATGTGTTCCACATCCTTCTGGTCCCAGTGCAAGGCATGCCCCAGGGCACTGGGACATGCAGGTGGTTTGTTCTTTGCCTCATGTACTGCCCTGGTACAAAACTTGCATGGAAATTATATGTATTCCTCTTCCAACCACTAATTTCTGTCAGCACTCAGCCTGCTGCCTTTCCAGGCACTCCAGTGCTCCCTGGGAGCCATGCTGTATCTCAGGGCTTGGGAGTGAATGCCAAGGGTGGCTGAAATAACAGGAATTGCATTTGCCTCTGATTCAAAGGTTATCTTTATGCATTTGAAAGCAGCAACCTTTCCCAGGAACTTTTGGTACAACCTGGCAGCCACAGAATTGGGAATATTTAGCAGGAATTAAAGGGGATGAGCACATCGAGAGTGCAAAACACACGTTTATATGGTGCTTGCCATAAGGCTGATCTGACAGGCTTCTAGAATACAACAGGCTGTGTAGCTGCAGAGGCTCTGTGTTATCCCTGTTTCCACCCTGTGGTTGGGTAAGCACTTAAAATTGGGGTGTGAGAACCTAAATCCTCCTGGTTCCTGCAGCTGAAGCTGCTGAGTGAAACCTTGCAGACACACAATATCCCAAATAATTCAGTATTTGCTTCGTGGAGTCAGTGACTTCAGAAGAAATAGTTATTTTCCTTCTTGTTGAAGAGGGAGGCAGGAGGCTGCCCTGAGCTCCTCCCTTTTGCTGAATCTGAAAGGTGTAAAATGAACTAGGGGTCATCCTCTCTTTGGTCAATTAGCTGGTGATAAATATTTATAAAGGCACACCAACATAAAACCCTTACCAGGATTTCACCCTTTTCCCTTTGTTTGTAGTCCTACATGCACATTCCTTGGTGATCTCCAAAAGCTGATGAAATGCACACTCCAGGCCCGGAAAGGAATATTAATGGATTACAAGGCCAGGAAACCCAGAGGGAAGAAGAACAAAAACTTCCTCCATTGCTAGCGTTTCAGCCCAAGAATGAGGCAGAAAGAAGCTGCTTTGCAAGACTGCTGCTGGTTACTTTGCTCCTTAATTTTATTTATTTTTGTATTTTAAACCACAAAACTGTAAAGCCATGGAGCAAATCAGACCTCTGAACACTGGAGAAAATAGGTGTGTGTTTTGTTAGGAGCACACTGTTAAAATGCAGCTGTTAGGAGGAAGCCCAGCAGCTGGAACAGGACAGGACCTGTCACCAGTGTTGCACTGTGGGCTGCTGGGAAGACACTGATGCTGTTGTGGTGGATTTTGTACAGGTTCTCAGCTAGAAATAGTCAATAATAAGCCTTTGTTCTGGACCAAATAAAAATAAAATATTAAAAAAAAATAAAAATTGGTGCCACTCCCTGTCACTAAGCCTTGTTTTCGCGTCCTGGTAATGAAAAAGTACCAGGACTTTGCTCCAGGGAAAAGCAATTGGTGAGAGTGATAAAAGACAATTTCTGTGGCAGGCAGAGGCTGGATTGATGTGTGAGATCCCTGAATGAATGTCAGAGCCCCGATCAATCCCCTTAGCCGTGTCCATAGGCAGCCCTGGGGTGATTACAGGCTGTCATCATAGAAATTTGCTCTTGCTCTGACTGATCTCAGCCTGATCAGACCTTTCTGCTCCAGTTCCACTGCGAAGGGGAGCCCACTGCACGCCCTGGCCATGAGCCAGGCACTGGCCTGTTTGCTGCCCAGGGCATGTTCTGTACACAGAAACATGGAAATGATGGCAAAAATCTGGTTTCTCACTCCAGGACTCTCTGCTTTGCTCTCAGCAAGGTGTGGGGTAACAGCAGTGCCCAAGGGGAAAGACTGGAAGGTGAGGCACCTCAGAGGTGCTATTTTATATTTTAGACAGGAGGGAATGACTCCTGCTGCATCCTGCTCCCAACACTCCTGTGTGCCTGACCCAACCCCAGCCAGGGTCCTCCTTCACTCTGGATGTACTTATTTACCCAAGAAAATTTTTATCCTCCAAAATCCCTGTGTTTTAGAGATAAATGTGCTTTGAGGCACCTCAGTGCTTTAAAATCTGTGTCTGTGCTGAGGTGTGGAACTTGTAATTATCAGAGGAACGAAAATCAGGAGCTTTCTGTCAAGTCCAAGCACCCCTGAGAAGCAGCTTGGTGACACAGAGCCTTTCCCTCCTGCCTCCCAAGCCTCCTGATTAACAGGCTCCCAGTGGTCACATTTGCAGAGCTGCAGCTTCTGAAATCTTTTTGCTCCTCCAGGATTTGCTCAAAAGACTCAATTATGAAAATTGAAAATGTACATGTCAGCCTTACTGCTGGCTGGCATTGCTCTCCTTTGCTTGGCAAGGGATGGAGGGGACCTCTCCATGCAGAATAAAGGATTTCAACACCAAGCTGGCCAGAGGACAGGGAACACACCACAGAGCCTCTCACAACTTGCCAAATAAATCAAGAGCTGCCTAAGAATGTCTAGTGACCATTTGGTGGCCCTGTCAGAAATTATTTGCCAAGTGCTCCTCTGTTTTTGAAGGGAAAAAACCATCCTTACCCCTCAACTGCAATTTCAGAATCCATGCTACAGAGGGAAGAGGGATGGTGTAGGAGCTGCCCCTTCCTTCCTTTCTGCTGTGAAAGTAAATGAAGGATTTCCCCACATACCACCAAAACATTAAAGCTTGTGAAAATAATTAACATCAAGTTGTGTTTGGTGGTGTTCACTGCCATCATTAGGATCAAAGCCAAAACCACCCAGACTGGATCCACAATGCAGGCAGTGACAGCAACTAAATCCCTCAGGCTACTGAAAGGTATGTGGGATTGAAATAATGTGGGATAGTATGAATACAGTACTTTGAGATGGCTAGGATAATATAAAATATGATGATATGAGACTAAAAACTAAAAACCCAAAGAAACAGGAAAAATGTACAACCTAAGAGCTAACTATTGTAACCCCAAACCTGTGGC
This sequence comes from Melospiza georgiana, assembly GCF_028018845.1. Lineage (NCBI taxonomy): Eukaryota > Metazoa > Chordata > Aves > Passeriformes > Passerellidae > Melospiza > Melospiza georgiana. The sequence goes on from NC_080446.1 coordinate 8,639,479, forward strand.
ATAGCTGAGGATAAAGGGGCAATTCCTACTCACAGCAAAGCTGCTCTTGCTACACAAGTCTGTAGAAATGCTCCTTCTGCCATAGTGGCATAAAGTCCCCAGTCCAGCAGCAGTGCCCAGGGAAAAGTTCAACCCCCACAGGTGTGAATTAAAGTTGAAAACATCTCTGTATGCAGTGAACAGGAACAGATTTTGTATGCCTGAAAGATTTCCCAAAGCATGGCCTCAGTGGCCAAACTGCAGATGTTTCAGACCCAGCCATTTCTACTGAATCTAAAGCTACAAGCAGTAATAAAAACACACAGCAACTTGGATTCTCTGATAAAGCACATTCATGATAAATACATTTCCCGGTTTTCCCCTGGTGCTGATCCCCAAATGTGCCCAAAGGACATTTCACTGTCATTTTCCTTCATTCTCCTTTTAACTGGCTTTTCTCTGGAGGATTAAACAGAGAGAAAACAGCCTGCACTGAGCAGCTCTCAGTGGAAGAAGGAATGGCAACTCTGCCATAAATAATGAGGATGAAGAATTGCTCTGTCCATCACTGCAGCAGCACCTGTGTGCTGCTGGCCAGGCTCTACCTGCAGAGAGGAGATCATTTCCATTTCCATGTCACTTTGGCACTGGAGAGAGCTTCAATAAGGAAAATGTCAACGTCCACCCACTTCTCAGGAGCTCACAGGATTTTTTCTTCCTTTTTGTTCCCTCTGCACAATGATCTACTTTCAGGTCCTTTTTCTCCTCACCCCTCTCTGCTGTCCTGCCCCTTTGCTGTCCCCTGGGCTCTCTGGTGTCACTCTCCTGTCACAGACAGCAGGCCACGTGTGACCATCCCCCAGGGACATTCCTGCTGTCAGGAGTCCCTGGGCTCTCAGGTTCTGCATCACCTCCCCTTCCCCCTGTCTGAGGAAGAACTGCTGAGAAAGGAAGGAGATGGAATCTTGCTAAAAACCTCTTAACAAACAGCACAGATCAATGATTTCTAAAACATTCATTTAAAAATAACACCATCCATCCCCCGTGCTTGCATTGCCTCCCTTCTCAGCCCTTTCCTACCAGCACCCCATCTCTCCTGCGACCTAAATCCTTTTTAGCTCCAGGAGAGTTATCCAAATAAAGCTACTTTGCAGTCAGAACAGTGTAACCAGGTTTGAGGGTGCTGTGTAATGCTGCAGGCAGTTCTTGACACAGAACCAAGTATCCTGCATAGTTAAGTGCAGTTTTGCACACGCTCTTTACATCACAAGGTCGTGTCACTCCACCACCAGCCTCCTGAACACTCTTCTATTTTTGCTTACCAGAAGCAATTTCTTTCCATTCTGTCCCCTGGGATCCAAGCACCACACAACAGCAATAGGTTTTTCTCCCCTTGGTCACAAGAAAAAAAAAACCCAAACAAAATCTCTGAAAACAACAAAGAAAAATCCCCAGCAAACAAAATAAACCAAAAAACTTTTTTTTTTCTCCTTACTTCCAAACTGTGACAATCAAGATAAAAAATACATATATTCTTAAAAACTTCAAACCTCTCTCACTCCCATTCTTCTAAAAATGGAATCAGGTCAGGCTATGACAAAGCTGAAGCACCAGAGCTGAGGCCCACACCAGGTCCATGCCTGCTGCCATCACCTGCAAAACCTGCAGCGGGCAGGCCCAGGGTGCCACCCCAACAGCACAACCCTGCTGGGTGTGGGAACAACAATTCACACATTTGGACAGGGGCAACAGGCTCCGTGGGCTGAGCAGCATCCTTGTTTTCCACCCTTTTTGCATGGCTTTCCCCACCAGAGTCGGCTGCTCTGAGCTCAGCCTGTTCAGCTGAATTCTCCTCGGTGGTGAGTGACAGCATTCAGGCTGTCACCAACATGTCACACCACGAGTGACCTCCCAGCACAGAACCCATGAGAAGGGAGGGCTCTGCAGGCAGGGCAGGATCCAGGGAAAGGATTTCAGAAGCTGACATTTACACTGAGGATGTGCCCACTTCCTGCTCTGGTATCAAGCAGGACTGAGGGAATGCACAAAACTAACCTGAACTGGATGGGAAAAGGCTTCAGAGAGGTGAGGAAAAAGTAAGTTTTTGCATTTATTCTTGTTGAACATTTCTTCAGCCTTCACCTCCAGGGAGATCCTCAGCTCTGCCACAGATCTCCTGTCACTGCACACATTGTCAGGAAGAGCACAACAGGGAAAGGGCATTTTTCCAAGTGCTGCTTTCCCATGATATCCAACCCTCCTGATATCCAACCTTCCCCTACTGTTAATTTTGTTTTAGTCCCAATGCTTTACAGAGGAGTAATTTGGCTTGTTACAAGCACATGGCATTATCTTTCATTTTGTGATGGACAGGGGGTAGTTTAAAAATAAATAAGCTTTCAGACTAAATAATACAATTATATAATTGCCTTAGATTTCATGGACTGCACTCAATCTTGATAGCCATTTCCATGTCTGCTTTTTCAGCTTTTAAACTTTATGCTCTCATTCTGTACTTTATTTAGGCACTAAGGGACTCTTCCCATATCCAAATTAATGATTTCCTGCTAAGCACCTGGATGAAAGCACCCTGCAGTGAAGTGAGCACTCAGTCCAAGAGAAGGACAAAGGTAACTCTCCTAATGCATTGAGGTCTGCTCATCACATCACCTTTTTCCTCCCCTGAGCTTGAGCACATCAGGTGCAGTTCTTAGATGAATAAACCATGTGCTTTTCTCCAGGTTTTCCACCAGCACAGTGACAGAGCAGTTTAACAACAGTTAAACATCAGTTCAGAGTCACAACAGCCTTTTTGTGTCTATTAATTACTTTCATCTTAAGCTTTGCAAAATGCCTCAAAGGAGGGAAGGCAAAATATTGAGAGAGCACACATCCAGCAGAGGTGGAGAGCATTTATTACTAATCTGTGCTCCAGGAGGAGAGATGAAGCTATGAAAAGAAATAATCCCAGGAAGCAGGTTTCTGAGCAAAAGGAGATAACACGAGGTGATCAAAGAGCTGGAGAAGGCCGATTGCAGAGAGCTGCAGGGAGCTGCTTTGGGTGTCCTGGTTTGAGGAACACTAAGCTACAGTGGACAAATCAGTTACTATTTCATGAAGTGACCATTGACTTGTGTTCACAACTAAAGACTGATTTCCCAAAATATTTAACATATCACAGCAGTTTCTTCCATTAAAGTGCACTCCAGGGCATAACTGGGTGTTTCTCACTTTGTCACCAATTGCCACACACCGATTGCCACACACCAAAACAGAAAACAGGATTTTTTTTATTTATTTTTTTTTTTGCAGCCACCCACAACCCAAGTTTCAGCACACACAAATAAATTGGGAAACCAGGAATACCATTTAGCACCAGTGAAGCATTCATGGATGACGTTTGCTTTAACAAACTTGGAGGAAGAATCAAACCCTGGGTTCAGGCTTGTTTAAAGTCTGAGCTGCTCACATGGCTCTTATGAAAGACCTCAACTTTCCTGTTTGCCTGAGCTCCTCTGCAGTGACACCAACATCTGAAAGAGTCCCAGGTAAGTGAAGAGTGAAATGAATCCTAAGGCAGTTTCTCTTCCCACTGTGCTCTACCTGTTCCCAGCAGAGGAAAATGTTTAAGGCACCAAGAGCTGCCTTGACCACAGAGTCAGGACAATGCTGCTCCTGTGAAACATTTGTGAAACAGGGCCCACAAAAGAGCCCAAACACAGGCAATGAAAGATTAACAGACAGATGTTGAAATATGTTAGTAAGATGTTGGAGACAAAAATTCCCTGGGTAATTCTGCAGACAGAAACACAGCTCTGTGAGAACAACAGGAATACTTTAATGCAGAAAAAGCAAAAAAAAAAAAAAAATCCACCCCAACACTTGAAACAAACCAGTAATACCTGTTGACAGCTGATTTGTGCCTTTGGCACAGGATACCAAATCCAGCTGCTCCCAGCACTGTTTCTCTTTGGCTGCAAATCTGTTGTGGAGAGGCTGCAATTTTTATTTTAATGATAAAATTTGGGAGAGAAATGAAACTCAGATAAATGTGACGGCAAAGATGTGAACAAGAAATTTGCAACTTTAAGTTTCTAGATGAAGCACAAGGAAGCAGATTCCTAGTTTGGAGTAGAGTCAAAAAGCACAAATAAGGTCTGGAGCACAAGGGAACCTTCTGAGCCAAGAGCTGGCCATGGTGTCTGGGTACTGAGAAAGCCCCAGCATTCCCAAACTCAGGAGGAGTATTCCAGCCCATGGGAGTATCCCCATACACTTCAATGGATTAGGCTTTCCCTCTGCTACAACAAACCATGCTTACAAAATGAACTGCTTGGTGTAACAGGCACACATTGGGAAACTTGCTTTAGGCAGCATGGCTTTTGTGTGTTTTTGTTTCTTTTTAAAACTCTGCACTCCTGAGAACCCATCCTCTGTTAAGTGCAGAATTTTCAGTGCCAGTTTGATCAGATGTCTCAGTAGTCCCACAAACTCTGGGGGCTGGGTGATCCAGGGATGTAGAGAGTAACAACAGCATCTTTACACATAGCAGGAACAGATTTTCAGACACAAACACTGATAAAGTTTTCAAATGTTTTTCTTTCATTGTTTTAAATAAGAGAATAACCATATCCTACATTATTTCCATTAAAAAAATAATCTGCATGACACTGGTTAAAGTGGACAGAAATATCCACAGTGATTGCACAAAACATTTGTGAAAATGAACATAATTTCAGCAAGTCAGTTGGTTTAAGTAAACAGCATTTCCTGTTCCAAGGGCTTGTCTATACAGCAAAGTTACATAAAGATAACCTAAAATAGGAACTTAATGAAATTAATCATAAAACCTTCTGGGTATATAATATAATCCTTTTTCATGGTGAATGTGGCTTGCAGTCTAGCTTAGCTCTATTGGGAGTAGGCTTAAATTACATCAAAAGAGTGTCTGCAAATATATTTGCATTGTTTAAACAAATTTAGTTAAACCCAATATGAGTTAATCAGTGCAATTTTCAAAGAGTCAGCTTAAAAGGCAATTTAATACAAAACCAAGAGGAGTTTGACAGAAAAGACATAACCCTGTGGACAGCTTCTTTCTGAGAGGTGAATTGCTCTTTCTAAGGACACACAACTCCCACCTGCCACCAAATTCAGTGGGAATTCCAGTGAATTTAGCTCTCCTCAGGGGCAGACCACAGCATGGAACTAACACTGCTGGAGGAATTGCAAATGCTTCCACTCTCTTGCTGGAAGAGAGAGGCTGAGCTGGCAAATGTGCCAGGATTACCATGGAGCATCACACCCTGTAGGCAGAAAAAGTCACTCTGCAGTCTGTGGGGTCAGTGGAGGTGGCCCTCAGCCCTTCCTGGCTGTCCTGTCATCACTGTCAAACACACTTCATGCAACTGCACCATGAATGAGCCTCTATGAAATAATTAAAAGCTTTTGGAGATAAAAACTATGCTAAACATCTGACTGATAAGATGAGCAAACCCATCTCACCCCTATTCATTATCTACTAGCAGTGTTTTGTTCAGTAGTGGCTTTACAGCCACATCAAAAGTGGCCACAGCTTTATGTGCAATCAGAATTAAATAGCTTATTGGTATTGCAAGAATAAATATTGCTCCAAGCACACTCTGCTTTGCAGCTCCCAGGACAAACAATGCATTTCACTCATTACCAAGCAGACTATTTGGGAAATAGCAGGATAAGCTAGCTTGTTCAGAACACCAGAATTCCACTGTTGTTCTAGAAGAAAGAACAAACCCAAGGAATTTGTTGTTGCAAAGTGTGTAGTGGATTAGATTTTAAAAAAATTAAAACCCCAATCCTCATACTAGACTTTTTAGCAAAACAGAAAGGAGTTTGGGTTTTTTAGTGTCTAGAATAAAATGACAAAATATTATTACATCTACCTCACCTAAGGAGAAAGTTAAGGCTTGTTTTTCCAGGAGTTTCCTTTTAGGACATAGCATGAATTGAGAATCAGCCTGCTTCAGACACTGCACCTCAGACTTACTCTCTGCTGCAGAAGCAGCTATGAGGCATTTCTGGCAAATTAGTGTTTTTAACACTTGAGAACATGAGATGTTCCAGTTTCACAACAGAACCGTTTTCCACAAGAATTGGTATTTTTGCAATGCTTAGCAGCACTGTGATTATTAGAGCTTTCCCATAAGGCAATACAAATAGGAACATTAAAAAAAGCCTGAGGTTTGGATCATCCACAATATCTTGACATAATTCAAAAAGGAAGAGGGAGAATTAACTGAGATAAATCACACTCCTAAAGATCAAAGGCCTCTTTTAGCCTTGGGTCTGCTACTTCATTTATTAGTGAGAGAAACAGATTCAGCTCCTGATTTCTTTGCTGACAATCCCAGTTGGCAGCTCCTAAACAAGAGCAGACCTCTTCCAATCCTGATTTTTTTTCTTCTCACAGGGAAGAAGCTCATTACCACCTGCCAGCCAATGGCTAGTACAGATTAGGTTTCCTCCAACCCATCACCTTGTTCCTTACAGTGGAAATACAGTAACCATTCCTACATTCAACTACTCCAGTACTGAAAGCAAAATCCAAAACATTTCAAACCTTATTTTATCTGCTATAGCTGTATTTCTTTGAACTCAAGGGTATATTTGGAAGAGGTAGTCCAGGAGAAAAGGGCTTTAAATACCAATACCTGTATGTCCCATACCAAGCTGCCAGACCTATCAGCACACCGAGAAGCTTTTGGCTGAAGTCATGGAAATACAGGGCAGTACAGAGGAACATGAACACCCAGATCATGGTGAGGGAACACAGGGAAACCAGCAGCACGTTGATCACCACCCTCAGCTTGGAGCTGTGCTCTATGGCCAGCGCCTCCAGCACAGCCAGCTCCTCCAGGATCATCATGGCACAGTAGGAGAGCAGGAAGCAGTGCCCCGAGATGTCGAAGCCGCTCCAGACGCCGCTGTCCCGCTGGCACTCGCGCTTGGAGGCGTACAGCCGGGGGGGCTGGCCTGGCTGGCCGGGCTGGCCCTGCAGGGAGCACTCCCCTGTGAGGTTCTCTATGAAGATGAAGAGCTCAGTGCACAGGTACCACACGGCCGTGCCCACCAGCAGGGCCCCCAGGCGCCGCAGCACCAGCAGCGCACTCCGCGTGCGGCCATACAGGAGCTTGCTCCGGCCCAGCTCGTACGCGGTGAGGGTGATGAAGGGCAGCAGCAGCCACAGAGTCCAAGCCCAGGCCACCTTCACGAAGTACCTGCCAGAGGAAAGGCAAAGGAGACACCAGCATGGGTGAAAGGCCACAGTGGAGTAAGTGCTCGAGGTCAGTGTTCAGAACTGTCTAAATAAGAGACTTGGCCCTGTTGTATTTGCAGGGAGTGTCCCAACTAAGGCAGGAATGATGCATCTAACCCCATGTTCTCAGAAGGCTAATTTACTCCTTTATAATTTATTACTTTATAATACTATCATATATTGAAGAATACTATTCTATACTAAAGAATACAGAAATTATACTTACTCAATGCTAAAAAGATAATAATGAAAACTTGTGACTCTTTCCAGAGTCTCGACACAGCCTGGCCCTGATTAGCCAATGAGTCAAAACTCACACCAGAATCCAATGAAATAATCCCCAAATACAGTCCACATGAGCAAAACAGAAGAGAACCAAATGAGTTAAGAATTGTTTTCCTTTTCTCTGCTTCTTCTCAGCTTCCCATGAGAAAAGTCCTGGGTGAAGGGATTTTTTTCAGAGAATGTGAATGCCACACTTGTGCCCTCCTCCCAAAATACAGCTTAGCCACAATCTTAACCCTATCCCCAGTACTCCCCTCAAGCCCAAAACCTGAATACTTCCTCAGGCAGGTACTTGTTCCCAAGGCAGTGTTGCCTTGGGCCCAGAGCCCTCATTCATTGCAGCAGACCTGCAGGTCAGTTTTGCAATCACTTTGACCCTACAAAGCAGCTCAACTCTGCCCTACTCAAAATGCAGCTGCAAAGAATGTATTTTTAGCTTGCCACCCTGACCACAGTAACCCCTTCTCTGACTCTTCCACCATCTCAATTATCCTTGCTTACAAAGCCTTTCACAACCTCAGCCTCTTAAGACAGCCAGAAGAGCTGGCTCTTTCCCCTCATCAGCCTGTGAAGCTTTTTCTCTCTCATGTCCTTCTAAATAAATGAGGCAGCTCAATGTTGTTCCTTTATTGTCCTTTCAATCAATGAGAGCCTTCTTTTAGCATACACAAATCCTTCCATCTCTAGATCCACTCTCTGCCCTGAAAACTTTTGCTGTGATGCCCATAAAATCTTGAAGCCCAGCTGACAATGTGTTGATACCTTGTTTAACAGAAGAGAGTATTGTGTTAACTTGTTCTCTTTTCAAATCTTAAACTGGAGCACATGTAACTGAATTTATTAATGAATTAAGGAGGCCCCAGTCCAGGATCTTGTTTCTCCCATCAGCACTTTCCAAAGTGCTTGCTTCCTCTCAGCTGGTGGGAGAGGGAATCGTGCAGCCTCTTTGCTACCCAGAGCCCAGTTTGAAAACAGAGACAGCTGAACTCTGCTCTGTGCCTGAGCTATGGACACAACACACAGTCATCATTTAATCCTCACCTGAGCATCAAAGGCAAAGCCAAACCAGTCTGGAGTTCTGCATCCTCCTTATGACCCTAACAAACCTGTCAGGGCCTTGCCCAGGACTTTAATTTTACAGAAGTGATCCCTGTGTGGCAACTGCAGCTGCTACCATGAAACAGTAGTTGAAAATAACCCCCCCATTTTATTTAAAAGCAAGAAAGGCTGCCAAGGTTACTGCTGACAAGCCAGGAGGCAAGTAATTTGCAGGAAAAAAATACTTGCTTCAGAAACTGTCAGTACAGATCACCTTCCTCTATTTAAAAAGGAGAACTGAACTGAAATATGCTTTTACTGTAAGATCAATTTCTCTCTAAGTGTTTCCTGTCAATGCTCTTTCAATCACACCGAAAACAGCTCTTCTCCCATGTCACTAAATGACAGATTTGAATCACTGAAGTCCAAAGCTCCCCAAGTGACAGAGGAAAACAGTAATTTAGTTTTACTTTAGACCTGTAGACGGACAGCACACGTGCTCCAGCCCAGCTCATTGCTTCCTTCAAAATGCTCAAACTAATTTCACAGAATGACTAAGCCAGTTAGCTCATCGCCCAAGTGCCAGAAAAGGATGGCAGCCACTCTACTTTTAGGAAAGATGCTAAAAGACCTATTTCCTTCAGCTGGCTTTTAGATCAGCTCGGTAACTATCACAGAATCACAGAATCTGCTGAGTTGGAAGGGATCCACAAGGGTCATGGAGCCCAACCCTTGGCCCTGCACAGGAGAGTGCAAGAGTCACCGCATGTGCCGGAGAGCACTGTCAAAATGCTGTCAAAATGTCAAAATGCTGTCAAAATGTCAGAATGCTGAGCTCTGTCAGCCCTGGTGCTGTTACCGCTGCCCTGGGGAGCCTGTTCCAGTGTTCAGCTATGATCCTGATGAAGAATCCTTTCCTAACACCCAGCCTAGCCCTCTGACACAGCTCCAGGCCCTGCCCATGGCTCCTGCCACTGCCTGCCAGAGAAAGTGAAATCAGTTTATTCAAATACGAGGAATTATCTGCGAGATTAAGAAGGAAAAAAAAAAAAAAAAAAAAAAAAAAAAAAAAAAAAAAAAAAGAAAACCCAAAACTCCTTCTCCCCCCTTCCAATAAAGACTGAGCCACAAACTCCCGGTATTCTGAAACCTTTGAGTCAGGAACAGGAAATCTCATCACCGAAGCACCAACCCCGGCCCAGCGCGGCACTCGCAGCCAGCACCGACCCCTGGCCCCGGCCCGCTCCGGGCACCCCGGCCCGCTCCGTCCGCCCTGCCCGGCCCCTCCCGCTCGCACCGGCCGCGACCCCGGGCCCCTCCTCACACGTTGAGCGGGTTGCGCTTGTTCTGCAGCGGCGTGTCGGGCACCAGGTCGCTGTCCTTGAGCGCGGAGCCGAGCACGGCGATGGCGAGCAGCAGCGCGGGGAGGCGGCGGCGCAGCGGCCCGCGGGCCAGCGCGGCCCGCAGCCAGCGCCCGCTCCGCTCCAGCCGCTCCATGGCCGCCCCACAGCGCCCGCACCGCCCGGCCCGGCCCCGCCCCCGCAGCGCCCCCGCGCGGCCACCGCCGGCACCGCCACACGGCGCCGCCGCACAGCGCCCTCTGCTGGCAGCCCGCGGGAGCCTCCCGGAGTCGTGAGGGAGCCGTGTGCGAGCGGCCGTGCGCAGGGATCGGCCCGCAGGGATCGGTTCGCAGGGATCAGCCCAGAGGGATGAGTTCACAGGGATCGGCCCGCAGGGACTGGCCCACAGAGAGCAGCTCACAGGGATCTGCTCACAGGGATTTGTTCACTGGGATCTGTTCAAAGGGATCAACCCACAGGGATCAGCCCGCAGGGATCGGCCCGCAGGGATCCATCCCCAGGGGTCGGCTCACAGGGATCTGTTCACAGGGATCTGTTCATCTGTCCCATCCACAGGGATCTATCTGCATAGCTCAATCCTCAGGGAGCCATCCGCCGGGATCTGTAAGGATCCATCATCCACACGGATACATATGGATGCATCTGCATGGAGCCACCCACAGGGATCCATCCACATGGATCTACATGGACCCATCCACACAGAGCCGTCCACACAGATCCACATAGATCCATCCACACATGCCATTAACAAGGATCCTTCTACACAGTTTCACATGGAGCCACCTACAAGGATCCATGCCCACAGGTCAATCCCCAGGGACCCATTCCCGTAGGTGCATCCTTACAGACCTATCCACATGGATCCATCCATGCAGACCCATCCACATGGATCCATCCCCATGGATCCATCCATGCAGACCCATCCACATGGATCCGCCCATTTGGATCCATCCATGCAGACCCATCCACATGGATCCACACAGACGCCTCCCCACAGACCTATCCACAAAGCAATGTCCCCAAGTGCCACATCTGCACGTCTTTTAAATCCCTCCAGGGATTGTGACCTCTCCGCTTTCTTGGGCACCTTTGCTAGTGCTTGTAACATTTTTGGAGAAAAAATTTTCCCTACTCTCCAATCCAAACCTCCCCTGGTGCAACTTGAGGATGTTTTCTCTTGCCCTATTAAAGAGCAAGCACTACTTTTAACTAGGTTACCAGTACATCTGAAAAGAGGGTCTTACCATGATATTAATGAGAAAATCTCAGAATTTTCTCAATCAGTAGAATTAGTTTAATTTTTCCTCAGTCTTAAGAGGGAGGGAGAAAGTATTTCTGGAGCTGTCAAGGCTCTCATGCCATTTCACTCTCCTTGTCTAAGGCTGAAAGTGGTGTCCAAACACAGGCCATTACTGTGGTATTTGAGACCTATTTCATCTATTGAACAGCTGCTGCTGTCACTTCAGCTTAGTTTTTAAAATATAAAAAATCATCAGCAAGAAAAGAAATGGCTGAATGAACAAAGAGCCTTTATTCATCCCAATGGCCTCAGTAAGAAAAATGTAAGAGTGGAGGGGGGGGGAGAAGCAGATCCCATCTGAGACAGGATGGGAAAGTATTTCTTGCCAGAATATTTCAAAGCTGTTTCACCGTCATCGTCAGCAAATCTATGACAACATCTGGGCTGAGAGAGCAGATCAACACATCAAAGCAGCCCCAGCAGATATGGAGGGCTTGGGCTAAGGAGGTTATCCAGGGTAAATGGCATTTGGCAATTTATTAGCTGTTGTTTTTAGCAGGACTGCCACGGCCATGTCTAGCACCCCGAATTAGAAACGACAGGCAGCTGCGCTCACTCAAACGAGTGAGGATGAGCGGGGCTTGGGAGCAGGTTTCACAGAGCCCCTCATTGTCTGCCTAAATCCCCTGTGCCTTTGAAACCTTGAAACCTCCTTGAAACCTGCTGTGCTTCCCAGGTTTGGGTCAGTGCTGTGCAGACTGTTTGCAGTGCTGGAGGTGGGAGCTAATGAGGCGTGCTGCGCTGTCTGCCACACGCGGGGGGATTTCGTAAGCCTGGCACCTGCTCCAGATGAATGCAGCTGATGGCACGGGCTGCAAATGTTGTCTATCCTCAGCCCAGCTTGAAATGTCTGAGGATTAGCTCTGTAAATCACAGATTCTCACAAGTGCAGTGAGCAAAGCTCGCTGGGTCCAGGTGTTCTGCAGATTTAGAGACAATCTCTACTTTCAGGCCTGGTATTTGCTGCCGTGAGCACCAAGCCAAGGCCACTGGACCTTCTGAAGAGCCGACGGCCATACCTCTGTAAAGAATCAGAGAAGGGGAATTTAGGTCTTTCAAAACAGCAGATAAAGCTTTCATTCATAAACAAGGACTAAGGTTTGGTCTAAGGGAATTGCTGAAGGCTCCTAAAAAGCTCTCATGGATATTTGGTCAATGTGTGACAGGTATAAACTACACTAAACTGAGTTAATTTGTCAGGTACAGCAGATCTGGCTTTTTTTAACTTCTTCCTTAACCTCACCAAATCCCTGCCTGGTTGAAACTGAAATTTTTCAGACTATTTGATTTTAAAAACTGGATTGGGAATAATTTCTTTTAATTTGAACCAGGGCCTCCAACAAATTGCTTCTCTTTGAGAAATCCCATTTTGCCTCCTCCAAAATCCTCAGGGATAGATTCATTAGGAGCTGTAGAACAATTTCCAGAGCTGAAGAGTGGCTGGAAGGCCTTGTCCCTTCATGCCCAGTCACCAGAGCTTAGGACACTTAATTGGACAGGTAATGGGGAGATCCCAGCTCCCTGAGAAGAGATTTGAAATAGGATCCAACAGAGCTGAAAAAAGCATCCTCATGACCTGCAGCAGACTGGAGGAAAATATTTCATAGAGTTCACATGATATCAACTATTAATTAGAGAAGGAACAATGACACTAAGGAGCTGTTAATTGTTTTAAATAAGTAAGTTGCTTAGCAATTTTATTTGTCTTGTTTTGGTGATTCTGTTAATTATCTGCTAAGTATTTTGAGTGCAAAGAAGTCTGCCTCGTTCATAGGAGACTACAGTGTGGATACCTTCTGCAGAACTGAGGCTCCTCATCTTGAAGCAGACACCTCTTTCAACATAGTCAGTGGAAAGACAGCCTCAGCAGCCCTTTCCAGGAGCCCAGGGCAACTGCTCACCTAATTTACACACTTAAATTTAGCTGTGGAGAAATTCAGAGTAGCATGAGAGTAGCACTTCTCTCAGGTGCTGCATTTGTGATCTGCTGTTGCCTCAATGCTGAGATTAAAATGATGCTGCAGTGGGGTCACAGCCTCACTCCTCAATGTCATGAGACCCCTGCTCACAAGTTCTTCCTGCTGATCACTTAAAAATATTACAGGCTAGAAAGTGGCAAGATTGTCACTGAAAAGCTGATTATGCCTTAAAGCCATCACAGTATGAATTACTGGAGTTTAATTCTTCAGTTCTGCAGGATGTTCAGCCGCCTTGAGTGTCCTGACACTTAAAAATAAATTGGCAAAGGCTGGGAGGTTTGCTGTGGAATAGGACCAAGACATTTGAATTGAAATCTCATTCCAAACAGTCAAACTAAACCTCTTGAGTGTGCTAAATAGGAATAATTTTATTTTATGAGATTTCTGGGTTCGTCACTCTGTGTTGTGGCTAAGGAGGGATGCTGTGAGGAGAAGGAGAGAAAATTACACTTTTTTTTTTTTTTTTTTTTTTACCAAACTCAAGCAATGGTTCTTCTCTGAGCCACGTTTGGGGTAAGGTGGGATTTTTGGGAAGGTATGCTCCAGGGCCACCAGGAGCAGCTGGTGGATGCCCATCCAAGCCCCCAGGCTGGCAGAGCCATCAGCATGTGTCCACACACTCCCTGGGGATGAGTTACCCCAGTGGTGACAACCCCTTGGGTTCTGGGACATCTTCTGTCCTCCCGGCCAATCCTCCTCCCTCCCAGCAATTCCCACAGCCTGCCAGCACTTGCTGACCCAACCCTGCCCGCCCAGGGCCCTGGCAGCCCCCAGCCCTGCCCTGGGGCAGCCAGGTGCTCATTCCTGCCCAGCCTCCCCTGCTCTCTGTTTTCCTTGGTGAGCACTGCTCACATCTCCATGATTGATTGTGTTTGAGTTTGATCCTGGAGTGTCCTGGGATGTTTGCATGAGAGGTGCTACATAAGCATAATTTGGGCTGTATTTTCTTTGCCTAATGGGAGCTTAAGCTTGAAGTGAAGATAGTTTTGGCCCTTTGCTGAGACACTTCCATCACTTTGAGCTCCACAGCCTTCTCTATTCACTGCTGGCTTAGGAAAAGAGATCAAAAAATAATATTGTGCTTTGTTCCCTTGTGTCAGTGGTGCCTTTGAAATGCAGCCCAGGGTGAGGCACAGCAGCCTTTCTCTAAAGCTGGCCTGGATCTTTGCTGGATCTTTGGTGCCCATCTCTGATGGGAAGGGATGCTCTTCCTACCAGCCCCAGCCCTGCCATGGGTCCAGGCAGAGCCAAGGCTGACCTGAGAGGGGATGATGTGTTATTTACAGTGGAGATGCTGAGCTGGGAAACAGAAGGGAGATGTTGGTAACTCATCACCTATGTGGCTGCCCAGATAAATGGGAAAGGTCTTTCCCTGTCCTGAAACACCAAGAATTTTAGAAAAAGCAGTGGAAATTACCCCAGGGAATTTAGACAGAGTGAACTCAGCTAGACCCAGCCTGAAAACCTCTGCAGGTCACACATTTCCCTCCCAGTTCTCCTCAAGTGAATAGGAAGGGTATGATCTGAGCTGCAGGGAATTTGCAGCATTTGGTGGTTACATCCAAAGATCAAAATATTTTGGTATATGGGGCGAAGCATAAGAAAGGACCAATTCAGTTTTCAGTGGTGCAAACTTTATTAATGCTAAAAATTAATACCTCTTGCTACAAAATATTTACATTTCTTGCTTGGCACATGTAGATCACAGCAGAGCAGACTAATGACAGGGTTTGATTTACAGGAGAGAATGGTCTTGTGAGAAACATGAGTTTAATTTGTGGCTCTGACAAACTCCCTCCCCAGCCACAGACCCTTAGGCTCTGTATCCCCACACCCTGAGCAGAGTATGGGAGAGATTCTCTTCTTCTCTCTCCTAAATGGCTTTCAGAGAAAATGGTGAGGTTGCAGAGGGCTGCAATAATGGCCTGAAGAGCTTAAAAATAAGCAGAGTTCACAAAGATGTAAAATAGCTTCTCTGCATAGAATACAGATTAAGGAGCCCATTAGCAGATGAAGTGAGGATGAGATTACATGTGAAAAAAACATATAATTCATGTGATTAAGGGTACATGGGCATAAAATGATCTTAATTACTCATGTTTATGTCTAATTGCCTGATTTCCTTGAGCAGCTGTGGTGGCTGCACTTGCAGCTCCTTGATGAAATACTCCCCTTTTTTTCCACAACACATAATTCACACCTTCTGTGTTTGCCAGAGAACCTCCTCATCCCCAACCTGTGCATTTGAATTAATCTGATTCTCGATGTGTTTTCTTTCAGGAGTGGCTGCTGAGAAGTTTTTCCCTGTAGGCTGAGTGGGCAGTGCTGTCCCAGCAGCAGTTATGGGGAATTCACTCCTGCCCAGACCAATTAACCTTCCTGCTAGCCATACATTAAAAGCATTAATTATTATTCCCCTTTATTTCCTTTCTATAAGAATTATCAAGCATAGATTAAAGATCACACCAATGACAACTTCCACAAAACCATTTGCTGGGTGGTCCTCGAGCTACTGTACCAAAACATTGCTTTTATTTTTTTATTTTTAGATGAAAAAATACTCTTTATTGCAACTGATTAAACATGGGAAGGAAACTATCTGTGCTAATTAATTCAAATTCAGAAATATGGACTTTTCAAACTCCACTGGTGCATTTTTAGCTCATATATTTGCAGGAAAGAATCAGAGTATAAAATTTGGAAGTGACTTTGTGTTGATTAGCTGTCCTGGTTTCTTACTGGATACCAGATACAGCCAGCCATAAAACATGAGCTATTTCAGTCCAATGTATAATTATAAATATTTAAGTATAAATCTAAAATATATGTGTACATAATATTTAATCTGAGCTTTACTGGTTTGGATAATGATAAAAGTGTTGGCTGGAAATGTGATTTGGATTTTTCCTGACCACAATGACCATTGAAAGGCTCTGCAGACAAAAAAATAATAATTACAAAGATCTTCAAAGGGTGTGCTGAAGAGCCAGTGCACTCAATTCTGTCACAGGCTTAATTTGGATGCCCAATATTATAAATTATTATTTTTAAGAGTTATTTGTTTGTTTTTTTACCTATGCATTCCCTCTGTTCAGTGAGCTTAACATCTCTACTAACCTTGCCATGCTTTCACCACAGGGCTGCCCCATATTTCAACCTTTGCCAGAAGAAACCAGGATGCCCCAGGCCATGGAATTTATTTATATATATATTTATGATCATCAGCCATGGGTGGCACCTGACAGACAAGAGGGGCAGGAAGGCACTGAGGTGAGATGTGTCAGGGTGAGGTGCTGAGCAATGCCCAGCTCAGCCATCCCCAGGTGAGGGCAGGGAAGGAATGAATTTGCCTCAATAAGAAGCTCAGAGCTGTTCTGATGCCTGTGCTTCAGTTTTTCGCACTTTTCCCCATCCAGGACCCTTCCCTTTACCATCTGCAGGAGTTTTGGAGCCCCATGAACAGAAGAACTACCAGTAGGTTTAAATGCTCCCAAACTGTCCCGTTCTCGGCTGTTTTTATGGCCTGGAAAGGCTCGGGATGGCCTTGGACAGCCCACGCTCCAAAGGATGAAAAGAGTCTTCAGGTTTTTTCTCGGTCTTCAGTGTTTATTAGTTTTTTATCTACAAGATTTTCTCTCTGCCCGACAGAGGTCTGCACAGCAGCCAGCCATGAGCACACTGAGAGCCCCCGGGGCGGTCACTTATCTTTATACCCAAAACTACATATACAATATTTACCTATTTTCCCCAATACCTTTCACCCTTATTGACAAGTGCACTTTTAGTAAGAACCAATCCCAAAGTGCCACCACCACCACAGAAGATGGAGGCCAAGAAGAAGAAGAAGAAGAAGGACAGGACACGCCCCAATTCCTCCATCTTACTTCTCTAGACCCCCCTGTACCCAAATTCTAAAACCTGTGTTTCACACTATAATTAACCCATCCCTTCACCATTTACCCCAGTGAGATCCTCCCATCCTCATACAGGTGTCGTCTCCCGTGTAGGATCAAAGTCCAGCCACCAGACACTTCTGGCAACATTCCAGGACCTCCGAGCCCCCCAAGGGTTTTCTCGGTCACTCTGCATATCAGGTCTGATGTGCTGAGATCCCACACCAAACATCAGATTGAGCCTGAAGTGTCTGTTTGAGCTTCTGAACCTTCTCCAAGGCATCTCCTGGTGTTTCCAGGCTCGAGGGGCTGGCAGAACCATCACTGGTTCATTACAGTCTGACCCAAATTTTCACCAAGGAAGCCCATCCCAGCCTGCCAGGCACACAGCATCTCCCAAAATACAGCAACCCAGCCTGCACCTTGCCAAGTGGAAGGAAGGTGTGGAGGGTGGTCAACAGTGCACAGAAACCAGCCCCACAGAAACCAGCAGCCCAAGCAGGAGGAGGTAGGTGATGGGTGTTGTGCTCCTCCTGCCTAGACTCTACCTGTTCTGAGAATAAACAACTTTTTTTTTTTTTTCCTCCTCTAGCTTTAATACTGGTGAAAAATAAAATTAAAGCCAAATCCTAATGCTTTAACTAAATCAGAGCATTTACCAGCTTCACTTAAAGAAACAGGATTCTTTTCACAGGTGTTTATTTGTACTGTTCAAACAAGACTTTTTTTCAAATATAAGCCCACCACAGATGTGCAACTCAGCCCAATCTCTGTTGACACCACTGGGAGGTTAGGAACAAAAATACACATGTAACATGTTCTGCCTTTTGCTGGAACAAGACCTTTCTTTGGGCTGATTATTTAATGTGGGCCCCAAACAACTGGCAAAGCAGATCTTGCTCTGGGGTGGAAGATGAGCAGGACCCTGTGAGATGATGGAAAATGCCAGGACTGCACCTGGTGCCGAGGAGGAGGATGGGGGGATGCATTTCCCTCCTTTCAGAGGGGAGGTTTGGCATGCTGGGGTGAGCTCCATCCTCCCAGGACGTCAGCATTGCTGGGGCTTTGAACTGCACTTCAAAGCTGGGGCTGGAGCGAGGTTTCTGCAAACCAGAGACACAGGTAAATATTTGTCAGAGTCAATTAACCCCCCTCACCACCTCAGCAGTCACTGGTGGGAGGCGGCTGGAGGGGTTTCAGCAGGCACAGAGGGGAGCCTTGTTGATTTACTGAACCACTTCAGGAGCTGGGCAGACACAAAGCACTGCCAGGAGACCTGGAGCCTCCCCTCAGCACGGTCCATGAACTCCTGCACACACCTCATCCTTTCCATCTCTGGGGCAGGCAGAGGGGAAAATCCTTTTCTTGTCTGGGGAGAGGACCAGTCCTGCTCCCAGCACTGCTGCTGTAGCTTTATAACAACTTCATTGATACCAGGTACTCCAGCTGGGCATCAGCTGCTCACAGAGCACTTTGTGTGTCCCACCTGCTGCTGCAGGTTCAGCCATGAACACCGTGAGTCACTTATTCCAGGAGACACAACATCATAGAACACCCATAAATTTATCAAGTTCTGGCTTCTGACGTCCCACCAACCCATTGCAGGGGGATTCAGGGTGTTTGTTTTGGAGAGAGGGCCTTGCTGGACCACTCTGGCCATGATGTCTGTACTGCAGCAGCTGCTGGAGGGGGAAGTTCAGACACACTGAGCCACCAAAACCCCACCAACGCCCCCAGGCTTCCTCTTGCTTATAAACACAGCATCAAAGTGCAGCTTCAATAAAAAAAGGGAAGGGAAAAAGTAGAAACAGCTGAGGACCAGGTGAGATGAATGCAGATGGATGGGGTTGGGCTAATTCCTCACCCCCTTCCCAAACCTGACCCTGCACCTTCACTGCTCCAACGTGGTCCCTGGGGCAATGCCACCCTCCCTTTCTCTGGCCAGAAACCCTCAGCTGGATGTTAAAAACACAAAAGGAAGTGCAGGGGCTGTAACAGGGTCTAGCTGGGTATGTGCAAAGCCCCTGGGGGTGTCTTTGAGGGACACGGGCTGGGAAATGCTGGGGGAGGCTCTGGGGGTGCCCCCTCCCCGTGCCTGGGGCACTGTACTCCCGCCTCTCCTCGTTTCAGGGCAGGGAAAGGACAGGAGGGGCATCAAGACATCATGAACCTCATCAGCCCCGCTCCTCAGGGGCCACCACAAGCCCAGGCACCTGAAAACCTCTGCAGGTCACATATTTTTCCCCCAGCTCTCCTCAACTGTGAATAGGAAGGGTATGATCTGAGCTGTAGGGAATTTGCAGCATGTTTGGTGGTTACATCTAAAGATCAAAATATTTTTATATATCAAAAAATATTTTTGATGTATATATTTTTTGATCAAAATATTTTTATTTATCAAATAAGTATTAGGCACACCGTCCTGGCACTGGGGTGTGCCCAGCTCTGCTGCTCTTTCCTCCCCATTGCTGGTGGCTCACAGGCAAGGTCAGACCAACGTGGGTGTGTCAGCACAAACCTCTGTGTCATGGTGAGGACACAGCCTGAGTGATGGACAGAGATGCCAGAGAGTAGCAGGAATCCCCCATTCTCCTCCGTCTGTCCTTCTAAGGCTGGACACAGGGACAGTGGAGCTGCCAGCACTCACACCAGCCTCAGAGCTCTCATCTTCAGAGAAGGTTTCCCACTTTCATGATTTTCCAGGACTCACATGTCAGCATGTCCTCTGGTCAGGAAGGAAAGACCCTGAGAAGTGTGTCTCGCTTGGGAGAGAGATGTAGAGATAATCTCTCCCATTTTACAGAGCATCCCAAGAGTCTCGATTTCTGCTTTCCCAGATTTTTTCCAGCTTTGAGCAAAGTGGTCCTTGCAAACTTCTGAGCCTCCGTGGCTGTACCTGAGAAATTCCATGTCTAGGCAGAGAGAAATCTGGTGGCTTGGATCCAGCCATCTGGACGTGGGAAAGCTTGGAAGTCCCATGAGAAAAAGGAGATTTCTTGGCAAAGATTCACAATCTTTATGGGAGAGTGGAGGGGAAATACAAAATGTCCATCAAACTTCTCACTTTCTGTAGGCAGAATTCAGGAAGCCCCAAGATGTGCAGGTACAGCAAGAGATTTTTAAAGCGAAGAAAAATATCACAGGCTCCTTTCAGTTTCCATGCCAGGATCTGGCAGATGTTGCAGAAATCCTGCACAGTCCTGCCCTGCTCTCCTGGAGGAGCTGAACTGGCTCTGATGCAGGACAGGTCACAGGAACCCCTCAGAGCCCTCTGGTAGGTGAGATCAGTCAAGATGGGATAGTATGAGCAGAGAAATATGTATGGAAAGTGATTTGCTCAGTGTCACTGTGGAGATGGAAAACCTCTGGATTTCATCCCTGTGTCATCTGTGAGGTGCTCACTCTGCTTCAGCACTGCTGGGGAGAGCTGAACTGCTGTGTTAGCACACCCAGAGCCTCTGGGGGCACATCCTTCCTGCCCAAAGCCCCTGAATCACCTCTGGATGTCCCTGAGAGCTCCTGTGCTCTGTCTTTCCTTCTGCACCGCCTTCCTGCACTCACCAGAGCCTGCTTTTAATTCCCCCCAGGCTTTGGATGATCATCACCCACCTAAGCTGCATCTCCACCTTCCTGCCCCAGGCAGACCCTGGGGAGAATTTACCCCCATCCCAACATTCCACGGCACGAAAAAACACTGCAAATATCGCCCTCTTCCTTCAGAGGCAGGGAGGAAAAGCAGAATCTCTCTCAGCCCCAGCCATTCAATCTGAGCCAAACAAACAAACACTGGCAGTGTTTTTCTACAGCAAAAACCTTTTTCAGCTGGAGACAAGGAACCTTGCAGTGGTGGGATGGTCAGAGGGTGTTTGCTGGTGCTCCAGTTATGGGCATATGAGCAGTGGGGCCACCCCAAGAAGAGGAGCAATGGGAACAAGACCTCCCTGTGCAGCCACAAAAAACCTGCCTGTGAACCAGAGCCAGGTGCTCAGTTTCTATCTTAATTTTGGTCTTGGAAAAAAAGGGAATGGAGTGAATACACAGGGGCTGCAGTCAAGCTGTGGCACACCCCCGTCCAAGCAAGAAAATTACATGGTGAGGCTGCCAGGGTGTCCTGAGTTCACTTCCCTGGGTCTGGGCTTTTGGGGCTGGGATGCACTAGCCCCCATCCAGCAGCTGATCCAGCCCTTTGCTGGACCACTCCCAACCACTACACAGTGGTTGTGTCAGATGATGAGGAAAGACATGATCTCAGCTCACCCCAGATGATGAATTTAGTGCAGGCTGGTGAGGTGGGAAATTCCCACCAGGACTCCTGGGTGTGAGCAATGGGTTTCCCACCAGTGAGCCTGGAAAACAATCATGCACAAATCTGGCAGCAGCAGAGTACAAACCCCACCAGCACCATGTTCCCAGGGCTGTTGGTTCTGGCACGGGTCCGTGGGCACAGCTGGATGTGGGCTGCACCTGCTGGGGCAGCTGTGGGCGTGCAGTGGGGATGGGGGTGGGCACAGCACTGCTGTGGGGCAGGGGTCTCAGGAGCCAGCCTGGTTGCAGCTGGTGAGGAGCTCACAGCTGATGCTCAGCTCTGAGGTTTGGGTGTTTCTTGGTCTCAGCTGACTCAGGGTGTGATGGGTCCCTCTTCCCACTGAGCTGAGAGTTTCTTCTCACCTTGGCAGTGTGCAGTGAGACCATCACACACCCACTGCACCAGGCTAAACAACCATTTGTTAGCAAGCAGCAAATTAACTATCTTCCAAATTGTGCTGAGAGGAGCTTCCGTGTTATTTAAGTGAATTTCTAAACTTAGCCCAGTTACTGTAAAAAAATACATTTGCAGGCAACTACTGTCCACAGAGCTTGACTTCAGAGATGTTTATTTCTAGAGCTAGTGGAAAAATTTCTCACCTTTCAAAGGTTCCAAATATATCTTGGTGCTGGCTGGAGCCATTGGCCATTAGAGTTTCCTCACAGGCTGCTGGTGGGGCCACAGCTCTGACAGTGCCACAGGTGTTGTGGGGAGAGGTGGGGGGCTGGCACCCACCTCTTCAGCAGGGAGCTTATGGAGGGTCATGTCAGCCTTGAGGGACACCTTAGTTAATACCCTAAAACAAGTGGTTTTTACTTCAGGACTCAAAAGCATTAGTCCTGGCCAGCTGCACCACTGAAAGGAGATAATTGTAGTGCCCAGGCCACTTTTGGAGAGGGGTCAGGAGCCAGACTGAGGGCAAGGCTGCTCTGTGCCTGGGTGGTTGGACCCACACGTGCAGGCTCCTGCCCACACTGTCATCTGATGGCTTTCTACACCATCACTATATACAAAATGGGAAAGGTTTTTTCCTCACTTTAGCAAATGCACAAGCAGAAACTGTGGGTTATAAGAGGACATTGCACCTGAAGCAGAGGGATGTGCTGGGCATTGTATGAAAAGCTCCAGGAGAGCTCCTGTCCCTGCTGATGGTCACCTCTTCAGTGTGAGGTCTGACATAGCTCTTCCTCCAAGGTTCAGCTTAGCTCAGTAAAGGATTCAGCATTTACAAAGAACTCCTAAATTGGAAGAAGGATGACTTTGGAGTCCTCAGACTTCAAGACTGATCTCAGTTTTGTTACACCTCGACAGGTGTTTCACTCCTGGAAGATCCCAAAAGAATATACAGGAGCCCAGCCTGGGCTTAATCCAGTCACAAGACGTGGAGATCAGATCTTCCAAGCTCTAAGTCAGAAGGAAGATCTCCCTTCATGATGTGTTAGGAGGAACCAAGCTCTGGATATGCTGGACCTCTACAGGACTCCAGAAATGAAAAAATCCAACAAAAGCCCCACTTTCCTTCTCTGTCAGGGTGGGCACCAAGGTATCTGGTGCTCTTGATGTTTGAGGTGGGACTGGGGGAAAGGAACATCTTTCAGCAAAGATGGAAAATGAGCCTTTCTGTCAGTTGATAGGAGGGGAATATTTTACTCGAGCTACAGAGTTTGTGCATTGCCTGGGGAAAGTTTTGTTCAGACAAGACCCTGGTTTCATTGTATTTTACCCCAATAAGGAGAAGGCTCCTGCTATGGAAATCCACATCAACCTGCTCCAGGCATCAGGAGGCTCAGGGAGCACAGCAGATCCTGACGTCAGCAAAGGGCAAAGCCCTGCTCAGTCCTGTATGGGCTCATGTCACCGTCTGCCACCTTGGAATGTGGGTGATGGGTGATGCCCAAAGCCAACAGATGGGAGAAATAAACATGACAGAGAAATCCTGCAAGTCCCATTATGTCTCATTCTGGAGCAAGCTGCTGTCTGTTGGTCATAAAAGCATCAGAGTGTGTCTCTGCCAGGAGAGTGCTTGAACGCAGTGATTTATCTTTTTTGTTCCCCCTGATGCTCATTAAAAGGGGAATTTGCCTGCTGTGGCTGTATCCAGCTGAATGCATGTGCTTCTTGGCTTCCAGCGAGGTCCTCGCTGCAGATACCGTGTGCTTTGGCAGCCGGGCCAGTCTGGGCTGCAGGATATTACGCCTGGCAGGGACACAAACCCCTTCCAGTTCCTGGAATTTGGATTGTCTCGTGGAGTGCTGATTAAGCAGTGCTTTCAATCTGCACCCAAGACAAAACCTTCGCCTTGCCTCAGCTGCTGCGTGGCACAGGGAGCTGCGGTGGGTTCAATCTCCTCGAGCCCCCAGGGAGACAAAACCCCCACAAAAAATCCCATATTAAAAGCTTTGCAGTTCACAGTGTTGGATGAGCATTTGCTGCTCAGGGCTCTGTCTTCTGTGAAATAATAGATCATTAAAAACCACCCTTTCCACAACACAGCCCCAGAGTCCTTGCCTCAGTGTGCACTTGGCAGCAGCTGCACCTCCCAGTCTGCCCAGTTAAGATCACTGCTGCATGTCCCCATCTGCCTTTTTAATCTGCTGGGAATGAAACTGCCCTTACCAGCCTCGCTAATGAGAGATTTGATATCTGGGTTTGAGTGGAGGGAGGCAGCACCACTGCCTGCCCCCCTGGTGCAGCACAAAGCTCTGTCCTGCCGCTGGTCCCTGGAGCTGGCACAGCTGTCTCCATAGATGGACATGGAAGAGGGGTGTCTGCAGGCTGGCAAACTGGGCATGGCACTTTGCCCAGCACCTGTGGACAGGTGACTGGTGTTTTGGGGTGATCTGGTGCTGGAAGGTGAGGCTGAGCTGGTTAGACCCTAGAACAGGCAGCCTGGAAATTCAGAGGGCTATGGAAGCCACCCTGGCACCCTGGCATTCCCAGTGCCATCCGCAGCACAGCCCATCTCCCCACAGGATACCCAGCCCTGCTGGTTCATGGGGTGCTGATGCTCTCTGCACTGAGGGATCCCCTCCTGCAGTGCTGCAGTGGGGCCAGAGATGCCCCAGCTGCATTTTCCCTGTCTCCTCACTGGCACAACCATCATCCCACCTGCTGGGTGGGGAATGGATGGAAATACCCCTCTGGCACACGTCTCAGCAGCTCCCCGGGGCCCACAATACCTTGAATTGCTTTATGAGAGAGACAATGCCAGGAAAAATGTACAGAGGGGTCTCTTTTGCTGGAGGCTCCCAGCAGGGTGAGGCTGTATTGGTACAGCACATCAGCTCATCACCTGGGCGTTACTCCTGCTCCATGCTCAGGTCTGCACTGAACTCCTGATCAGCTTCTGCGGCACAACAGGTCTCTGGGACAGCTGGGTGCAGCCAGCCAGGCTCTGGGACATGCTGTCAGTCCCTGCACAGGCAGGACTCATGGGTCTGGGATCCTCAGCTCTTGTCAGTCAGAGCTGTGGGCATGAGAAGCAGTGACCTGCTGCTGCTGTGGGACTGCCTTCTCCTCCCTGCACTCCATCTCTGTGCCCCTTGCCAGCTCAGGAGAGGGAGTTTGTCCTTGGTGCTCCTCTTGATGCAACTGTAGAGCCAGAACCTGGCTCCAAAGCTGCCTGTGGTGATCCCAAAGCTGGTGAGGCACAGGGGGAGCAGCACCTTGCTTACCTGGGGCACTGTAGCATGGGGGCATGGCAGGAGCTGCAGGTCACTCATGGCCACCTGGGCTGGCTCTGAGCACGGTGGGAGGAAGATGTGACAGGCATTGCAAGCAGCCCCTCCAGCTGGCCAGGTGTCTGTGTGACCTGCAATAACTCAGCTGTCCCCTGGCATCGTGACTGTGTGGGATGTTGTAAGGAAACACACTTGATGCTGCAGGATATAGCTTTCAGATGCTACAGCCATTTCCCCTGCCTGGGGACAGACACATGGACACCATGGGGGGAGCACAGCCCTGCTTTCCCCTGAGATAACCCTGGCTGGGCACTGCCAGCTCAGGTCAGTGCTGGGGCCATGGGCAGAGTCCTGTGGCTGTGACAAGTTCCAACCCTTGGGTTACACACAGGTGGCGACGCCCAGCCCAGCAAGTGGCTTCATCTATAACGGGGAGAGCTGCTGACCCAGGGACGTGTGTGGCCACCAGGGACATCTCTGCCATCTGCTAAGCTCGCACCAAAGTGGGGTGACCCTGTGGCTCCTGCTGATTCCTTACCGGGGCAAAACCCTCTGTGCATCCCCCACC
Source organism: Melospiza georgiana (assembly GCF_028018845.1). Classification (NCBI taxonomy): domain Eukaryota; kingdom Metazoa; phylum Chordata; class Aves; order Passeriformes; family Passerellidae; genus Melospiza; species Melospiza georgiana. The sequence continues at coordinate 8,665,162 of NC_080446.1, forward strand.
GACCTGGGTCCGCTTCTCTGCCCGCTGCTTCCAGCAAGATCCCAGCTAGGGAAGGAGCAGCAAAGAGATGACTTTGGGAACCTGTCCCTGTGGGTAGCCTGAACAAACCCCCAGGAGCAGCGAGGAGCAGCCCCTCCGCCCGCCGAGGCATCCACCGAGCCGTGCTGTGCCCGCTCCCCCCGGCGCCGTGCGGGGCTCCTGTGCCTGCGTGAAACCCGTGTGCGCCGAGGCACTCACCAGCCTATAAATCTGCTGCCAGGGCTCTTTCCGAACTTCAGCACGTTCCCCGGGGGAAGAGTTAAGATGCAGCTTGTGCGTCACTGGCCGCAGCGGGCTGCCCGCCGGGGCTGAGCCCGTTCTCCCGCATCTGCCCCGCAGCTCCATCCCGCAGCTCCATCCCGCAGCTCCATCCCGCATCTGCCCCGCAGCTCCATCCCGCAGCTCCATCCCGCAGCTCCATCCCGCAGCTCCATCCCACAGCTCCATCCCGCAGCTCCATCCCGCAGCTCCGTCCCGCAGCTCCATCCCGCAGCTCCATCCCGCAGCTCCATCCCGCATCTGCCCCGCAGCTCCATCCCGCAGCTCCATCCCGCAGCTCCGTCCCGCAGCTCCGTCCCGCCGGGCTCCGCCGCTCCCAGCGCAGCGCTCACGGTACGTGCTCGGGGAACATCCTCCCGCTGCTCCGGGATGCTAGGAGGTGCATTGGCTGACGGATGAGGGGATATTCCAGCGTTTTCCCTTTTTTTAAAAGAAAATACTCGGCTTTGGCAGCGCCAATTTTTCTTTTCCACCTAAATCTTTAGGATTTCTCAACAGTGCTTCAAAGTCTTGCCGTGAGTTTCTTTATCTGTGTGAGGTTTCTGTTTGTGCTGGGGATTTATTCAACAAACCGAACTCCCGGGAAGTTACAGGGCAGACGGCTGCAGCATACTCCTAACTAACCCCTGTGCCACAGGTACGTGCCATAAGTGAAAAAATGGAGGAGACTTTCTACTGATTTTATCTTTTTTAAAAACAAACAAGAAAATCTATTCCCCAGGTATATCCCTGACAGTCTTGGGGAGTTTGCTCTGATAAAAAAGGCTATTAAAGAGATTAATTGTAAATATTACTATTTTTAATAGGGAAAAACTACCGTTATTAATAGGGAAAAAGAAACTTTGTTTCCACGTTATTTTGGGCAATGGTGCTTGCATGGTGTTTGCAACCCTGAGTGGTGCCTGTGCTGTTTTCTCTCCTAGATCTGCACACCAGCAGCAGGGACCAGCAATCCCCCTTGTCCTTGCCTAACTCCGTGCAGGAGCAGAACTCCGCCGGCTGTTCCCAGCGAGGGCGGGCTGGCATGGCCGTGCTCCAGCTGCACCTGTACCTCACGGCCCTGGGCTGCTGGGTGACACCGCTGTCCAGCTCCCTGCTGCTGCCCAACGCCACCGAGCTGCTGTCCCCGCCCGCGGGCGCGGCTGCGGGGCTGCTCCGGGCCGAGGGGGTCCCGCGGGGCCGGCGGAAGAGATTCCTGTCCCCCCAGGACATGGGTGTGATCCTGGACTACCACAACCAAGTGCGGGCACAGGTGTCTCCACCCGCTGCCAATATGGAATACATGGTGAGTTGGGCTGTGGCAGGGTGGTCCACAGCTCTGGTGGGATCAAGGGCTCACTTCTGATGTGGGAGCCCTAGCCAAGGAGGGATGTCAGGGTGTTGGCCAGATTCCTGGCTGAACACATGTCCTGGGGGATTTTTTTGGGTCCCATGCAGCCTCTGTGCAGGAGGGATGGAGTCCCAGCACAGAGATGTTTCCCCATGAGGGCAGATTTAGGATCTCTGGACCTGTGTCTGGGACATCTGGGAGGTGGCTACAAGCACAAAAAGCTCAGGTCCCAACCCAAAGCTGACGCAGAAGCCTCTCCCCAATTGCATCTGTGAGGGATGATCCCATCACAATCTACAGGGTCCCTTTTGACTGTTCCAAGTGGTGCCAGCTCCCAGAAGAAGAAATGTTCAGGAATGAGTCAAGGAAGGGATGCACAGCCTTGACAGGCTAGGCAGCTCCAGATGAGGGTCACCCTGGGCAGAACTTTCCCTAGGTTCTGTCCTCCCTGCCTGGAGCTCCTAACCCAGCCCTAAAGGTCCTCCAAGAGGAGCTATTTCCAGCCTACACAGGGCAGGACCCTCAGGGAAGGAGGTGCCACATGCTGCTCTGCTCCCAGGAAGGGGACCTGCTCTGAGGGAGCAGCTGGATGTGGCTGGGAGAAGCACACAGCACCCCAGCTTGCTGGGTACCAGAGCAGGTCAGACATGCCCAGGAGCATCCTGCACTGCTTCTTGCTTGGCCTAAATTCCTGCCTTCCAAAGTAACTCACACAGGCATCTCCCCAGAGGCTTCAGGATGGGTGAGGAAGCTTTAAATAATGCATGAAGGAACCAGCTGTGGCCAGGGCTGCACTGAGGGCTGGGACAGCTGTGAGGCGGCAGGGTTTCACCCCTGTGCTCAGCTCCACCTTGTGCAGGAGCTCATTCTTGGAAGGAATCACACAGACAGGGTTTGCAGCACTGCATGGCATCCCTGCTCTGCTACGCTGTGTGTCCAGAGCTGTGGCAGCAGCTGGGGAGGTCCATGGCTCCTGGACATGCTGCTGTGCTTCCTTCCCCTGGACATCCTCTAGCCTGATGCATGAGTCCTATTTTTTGAACACTCAGGGGTGCTCAGAAAGCCCACATAGCATGAGGGAGCAGGTTTCTCCTCTTCCCTCCTGTGGGAATCCAAAACTCCTGCGTGCCCTTTCCCTTCCCTGCCCAGGTGTGGGATGAGCGTTTGGCCAGGGCCGCGGAGGCGTGGGCTGCGCGCTGCCTGTGGGACCATGGCCCCCCCGAGCTGATGAAGTACGTGGGACAGAACCTCTCCATCCAATCGGGCAGGTGAGTGCCCTGCAGGCACAGGGAGCTCCTGGGAAACCCCCACACCCCACGGGGCTGCAGGAGGAGCAGCTGCAGCCCCTCAGCCAAGGAGCAGAGGGGCTCTGAGCTGGCATTGCATGGAGTGAGATAGAGCTGAGAGGCATGTCAAGGACCCCGGGGTGGAGGAGGAGGGCCCAGCTCTCCTTCTCCTGGAGAGCTTCTCCTTCTCCTACCCTTCTCTTGCAGAAGGGTAAATACAGGAAAGCGGAGGTGCCTGCTGCTCATTTGGGAAGTTTGCCATTATTCTCTTCTCTGCCAGGCACCCAGACCAGGGGGATATGGGTCCTGGATCTCCTCCACGTGGCTGAGTGCTCAGGTGTCTCTGGTCTTCTGGCCTTGAGCACGAGTGGGCTTGGCACAAGGACGTCCTTACCCTCTTTTTCCCAGGAATGCTTGTTCCCAGTGAGCCCTGGGCCCAGATAATTTCTCTCCTCCACTTCCTCCTTGTGGATCTTTCCCTTCCTTTCCTTCTCCCATGACCCCTGATGTGGAGGAGATCCAGCTAAGCTGTAGCACCGTTACAGGTACCGCTCTGTGCTGGACATGGTGAAGTCCTGGCACCAGGAGAAGCAGCACTACTCCTTCCCCCAGCCCCGGGAGTGCAACCCCCGCTGCCCCTCCAAGTGCAGCGGCTCCGTCTGCAGCCACTACACACAGGTGAGCCCTGCAGCCCCCGCGCTCCAGATGCAAGGGGAGCCTTGTGCAGCTCACAGCTCCTCTGCCAGCAGCAGCTGGGATGCAGGGTCAAACCCTGGCAGCTCCAGCTTTAGATCAGGCAGGTCAAACCCTGGCAGCTGGCAGTCTGTCTGCTGGACACAGCAATGCCAGCAATGCCCTCCCACCCCGTGCTTTTCCAGCATTTGGGCTGTTGCAGGAAGGTCACATGGGTTTACAACCAACTGGAGGAGCAGCTGGGACTTTCTGGCCAGTTGACAAGGAGCTTTCAACTTTTTAGAAGCTTTCCCCCCCCCCCCGCCCTTTGGCCTTTCTCTCCTCACTGCACCTCTGGTAACTTAAAGGTGGTGAAGAGAAAAAAAAAAGCTGCTTTGTACTTTTGCCAAGATGAATCCTCTTCTCAGTGATGGAACAGCTTCATAGCACCCAGCTGTTTCTGGCTCCCTGGGAATGCAGCCCCTTCATCCCCTGGCACATTCTCACACAGCCTGGCCAGCACAAGATGGAAAACTCCTCTGTTCCTCTGCCTGGCTGCAGAGCTGTGCCAACCCCTAATTACCTCTTCTTCATGGCTCCAACCCTTACCTGAGCATCTGCATTCCCATGTGGCTCATCCATGAGGATACTCAGGGATGCTCTTGGTTGCAAAAGGGCAATATACACTTTTTATGGAAGAGATTTAACCTAGAGAGGCTTTAGGAGGAGCTTTAGTCTCTGTTCGACCTCCCTGTGTGCAGGGTAAGCTGCTGGCCATCATTCAGTGTGAGGTTTAGGAGCTAATTTGGGTAAATTGGAGCAGTGACCCAGACTCTGCTGCTCATGGATGTGAGCTTGGCAAGGCAGGTTCAGATAGGAGAGGGAGATTAAAAAGTCATCCTCTGATAAAAAAGCACTGCCTGTGATGGGGCAGCATCCAGCCAAAGCGATTGGGGCAGCTGGGATGCAATTCCATGGGGAAACAGAGCCTTGAGCTGGCATCCTGGGGCTATCAGCTGTGGATGTCTGGGTGGATAGACACCAACAGTGTGTGTTCTCTGTCCTGGCACAGATGGTGTGGGCAACCTCGAGCCGCCTGGGCTGTGCCCTGGGCACCTGTGCCAACGTGCGGGTGTGGGGCAGCACGTGGCGTCACGCCATCCTCCTGGTCTGCAACTATGCCATCAAGTAAGTGACTGGGGACAGCCCCCCGTGCCATCCTCCGTCCCCACAGCAGTGTCAGCAGTGGGCTGATGATGCTCAGAGGTGATGCCCTCCTCTCCTTTTAGGGGTAACTGGCTGGGAGAAGCGCCCTACAAGGTGGGGCGGCCGTGCTCAGCCTGCCCCCCCAGCTACGGCGGGGGCTGCTCCAACAACATGTGCTTCAGCGGAGTCAAATCCAACCAAGTCAGCTGGTTCTAGGGCTGCAGCCCCACGAGGAGCCCTGGCAATGGAGATGGGGTGAACAACAATTATTTATAACACTGACCCCCCTGGCAGCCTGGCTGTCCAACCCGCTTCATCCTAATGGCACGTAGGAAAATGCTTTTCTAACACATCTCCAGCAGTGCTGTCTGGCTGCTTCCCACCTTGGAGGAACTACGGACAGTGCAGGTCCCTGTTTTCTGAAATGAGGAAGATTTTGGGGTGCATGGAGGGAGTGGGGCTGGCTGGCATGGTCCCTGCTCTGCAGACTCAGGGGGTTTTCCCCTCGGTGCTAAGGCTGGTGTAAGCGTTCCGAGATGTTCCCCTCGTGGTGAGCAGCTGGATAAGTGGGGAGCCCCGAGCATGCTCCTCTTCACAGCAGCCCCTCCGACTGTGGGGCCCCCAGCTCTGAGCCCCCCAATAAAGCAGCCTGGAGACCCCCATGCTTGTGTTGGTTCTCCCTCACTCACAGCCTCGGGGTAACACCGAGCCAGTGATTCTGCTCTGGTTTGGGGTGTAAGCAGCAAAGGGGGGGCAGATGCCCTCAGTGGGGCCACGGGCTACGGGCACAGGAGATGCCTGGGCGCTTTGCTCCATCGTGTGGGAGAAGCCAGCACTGCTGGGACACGGGCTGATGGTGACGCTGAAGGGCCACACACTCAGTGTCCCGCCCATGCTGTCCCACACCATCCCACTGCTGTATCTTGCACACCCTGTTATCCACACGCCTTCCCTCTCCAGAACCTCTCAGCACTCAGCAAACTCAGGGATGCCTGAATTACGAGTCCTTGGATCTGAGCATCCAGCTGTGGATTCCTGTGCTGCAGCCCTCTGCATTCAGCAGCACTCTCCCCGCTGCAAGCTCCCTTGGGATGTGCTTTTCCATTCCAGAGGAGCAGATATCCCTAATTTGGCCCCCTCAGGGCTACAGGCTTTCAATAGCTGAGGTGTTGAGGGGATCCTGAGACTGGACCCCTCTGTGCCTCCTTCAGCCTGGTCTCCTCCTGAGATGTACAGGAGATATGGAAGGCTCTGTGCTGATGGATAATCATTTTTTCAGCTTCAGCTCTGGATTCCCCACGTACTTGGTGTCCTCTCAGCAACACTTGTTGCACATGGCCCTGCTGGCTTCAGCACAGCCCCTGGCAGCCCAGACTGCTCCTGACATGGAGCCCTCAGCGGCACAGGGGCTGCCACAGCCTCATGGGGAGCCCATCTGCACATCTGCTACCATGAGGTCCTGGATGCAGCAGTTGCAGAGGGAGCACAGATGAGCATAAGTGGCTGTGGCACTTTGAGATTTGGGAACAGAGAGAGACAGGGAGGAGCTGCAAGCACCCTGTGCTCAGGGTATCACCCTGCATCCACCACAGCATCCCCAAGAAACCTCTCTGGTTTGGCACCAGGCAGACAAACCCCAACTCATGGCCTGGGCACTTTGCCCCTCGTGCCTCAGCCAGGCTCTGCTGTGCCCTTGCTGGTCCCTACACTTGTCCCACAGCCCCTGGCCCCCCAGGCTGTGTTTTCCCTTCGCAGTACACAGTCTCATACCTGATTTTCCCACCTCGGGCAGGTGATGGCACAAACCCAGCAGCACGTGGGGCACTGCAGAGCTGGATGTGGCTGGCCCCACTCCCCGTGGCCAGGGGTGAACCCCAGCCCGGCGGCTGCCCCGGCCTTGACACCATCTGCAAGCGGGAGCCCCAAAAGAGTCCAGTAAAAGCCGTGTTTGAGTTTCTAGCTTGGCAGCAGTTACTATAGCTACAGCAACGGCACCTTGCAGATTGGTTTCCATAAGAGCTTGGTTACTATTTAACATCTCCACCCACATTAGCCCTGATTAAGCGAATCAATAAGATAACAGGAGAGGCAGGTTTCCTCGCCCTGCCTCTCCGCGCTCCCTCCTGCCTTCACCTAGTTCCTTAGTGAGAGACATTTTTTTATTTATTTATTTACCTTTCTTTTTTATTCCTCTACTTCCTGTGGTTTTCGCCCCAAGTCCCCATAGCGGTAGCCGGCGAGACATGGTCAATGTAGGCACCCAGCTAAGCGCTAAGATGGAGGCTCCATATGGTGAGTACAGCGTTCCCAGCGCCCGCGCTGCCGGCCTGCCGTCGCTCGGGGAGCGGGGCTGCCAGCGGCCAGCAGCAGCCCCCAGCCCCGCCGTGCCCCCCCTGCCTCAGGCAAGGCTGGAGGTGGAGGCAGGAGAAGGGTTCTGGCTGATTTGGATGTGATGGAAATCCTCTATGTGTGTGTTTTCTCGCTTTCACGCTGCTTGACCCAAAGAGGAAGGCACGTGCCTGAGGGAGCAGAGCGGCCCCACGTGCTGGCAGAGGGGCTGCTGCTGCTGCTGCTGGGATCACAGCAGAAGTGGCAGCAGTTTCGAGGAGGTGAAGTGCTGCCCTAGGACACACAGGCTGCAGGTGGCCCGTGGCATGCCCGGGCTGTGAGTGGGCACAGCGGGCACCTGCCAGCGCTGTGCTCCCTCCGAGGGCCAGCATTATGGCTGGGCAGCTTTCCCAGCAGGGAGTGGAGTGCCTGGACAAGCAGCAGCCTCCAGCCTCTGCAGGGCACAGCCTCAGGTGGCACAATGCTGCCTGGTCACCTGGGCACAGCGAGATGCCTGCCAGGCCCGTGTCTGTGCTCCCAGGGTGGAGCAGCCCCGTGTTGTGCCCCTTGGCTCTGACAGATGCTAGCTGCCAACAAATGGAGGTGGACCCCTTGGGACAGATGCCCTTGGCTGGGCTGACATCAGCCCATGGTTATCCTCAGGATGGGCCAACTGTGCCTGTGTGGCAGCTTCCCCACACAGCTGGTTTGGTCCCCTGTGTTCTGGGAACCCTGGTTCCCTGGGCATGGCCAGGCTGGGGAGTGAGGTCCCACCAGGTGAGGTCTCACAGTTAAGAGGTTCTCCATCACATCCTCATGGTGCTCCAGCACTTCCTCGTGGCTCTCCATCAGATCCTCATGGCTCTCCATCACTCTCAAGGGCTCTCCATCGCTTCCTCTGGCTTTTCATCACACTCCATGGGGCTCCCCATCACACTACCTTGCTTTCCTTACTATTTTTCATGTCCTGTTCCTCTTCTCTTTTACAAGTGTGCAGCCCCTGCCCAGCCCACTTTCCAGGTACTGTGTGTGCAAACCCAGGTCCCAGGAGGGCTTGTGGGACTCCTAGACCACCTTCTTGCACTTTGCTCATGGCCTCTCTTGGGGTGATTGCTTCCCTTGATCCAGGCTGCAGCCTCCCGCTGGTGTCACCTCCAGCCCTAACCCAACTCTGTTGTGGCATTCCTGTGTCTCCTTGCCCCAGCCCCCAGCACTTTAGTGCCCTGCAGATCACTTTATTTCAGGTAACATCACCCCACAGTGAGCCATGGGCAGACACAGGCCGTGTCAGCATTTTGGTGGGTCCATGGTCTACGGCAACGGAAATGTGTAGGAATTATACAGGATCTGCTGTGGTGTCACTGGAGCAGGCAGTGGTGATCAAGCAGTTACAGAATGCTGAGTTTTAGCCTGCTTTTAGCCAGTTGTGCATCCCCAGCCTGCAGCAGCCAGGTCTCTGGAGGAGCTCTGTTCACTCCTGCCTCTGAGCTGCAGGTTCCAGCAGCAGAAAAATGCCCAGAAAACTGTCCAGGTTTTGGTCTGTTTAGTGCAGGCTGTGTCTTTGTGTCAGCTGGTGCTGCTTGGACAAAGTGCAAGGAGCTGTGTGGTGAAGGACACGTGAGCTGGTGAAAGGAAGGATTGATTCCTCTGAGATGGGCACAGGGTCGGATCCTGGAGTGGGAACTGGCCCAGGAGGAGCCAGTGCTGAGCATCCCCCAGGCTGCAGCCCCAGATGGCTCCTGACCCACCCAGCTGCCAGGGCCTGACCTGCACCTCATTTGCAAAGGAGAGGTTCAAGGGATGTTCCCACCAGCCTGGGAGATGTGGTGGTGCAGGGTGGCCAGCTCTGGCTGTCCCCACACCCAGGGTGCCTGCATCCAGCTTTGCCCCAGGGTGCAAAGCCAACCCCATTTCTGCAGTGAGAATCCAGATTTGCCTGGCACATGCAGCAGGAGAGGCTGAACAAGTTCTTTAATCACTTAGGATGAAGTTATTCTGCTCACTCGCAACTGGCGCTAATGTGAGCAGTCACTTGCAAGCCCTGGCACATCAGTGACCTTAAACACAGGCAGGTAAACTTTTCTGACAGTAATTTTCTCCTGAATTTTTTTAAAAATTATTTTTATTAATTACAATTTTTAAAGTTGTTTTTGTTTTAGCTTTTCAGTCTGAGAGTCAGTAAGTGAGCCACGTGCTGAGTGCAGGGCAAGTGCAGGCAGAGCCAGGTGCTGTGGGGTGGCTGGGGAGGAATCACTGCCCATCCCACCTGTGGCTGGGGAGGAATCACTGCCCATCCCACCTGTGGCTGCTCTCCCCATCTGCTCCCATGGCCCAACAAAAGCAGCTCTGGCCAGCACCTGCTGCAAGCCTGGGGCCAGGCAAGGGGGAGAGAGAAATAAGGAGAATAAAAAAGCAAGATGGGCCTCCCAGACTGAAGTGAGAGGAAACTCAGAGTGTTGGCAGAAGGAGGGGAGTCCTCATAAATGAAATGGGTGAAAAAGTTATCCAAATAGAGGTGAGGAAGGCTTGGTGGGATGGGGACTGGGCAGTGCCTGGCTTCCCTGGCAGCTCTGTAGGACTGGGCTGGGGCTGGGCAGCAGAGAGGGCACAGCAGTGGGGATGCACCATCCTGCAGATGGCAAAGTGGTGGCCAAACCCTACCCAGGGACACTGGGATGTTTGTTCCCTTGCAAAGCAGTGGTGGAGCTCACTCAGCTGTGGTGCCAGCCATGCCCACAGTGATGCCCTGGCAGCTCCCAGCCCTCAGCAGGACAGCCCATGGAGCTGGTAAGCCTGATGGAGGCACACCTGGGTCCTCCAGAGGAGCCTTCAGCCTTGGAGAGGGTCACAGAGTTATTTTCAGTTTCTTTAAATAGATGGAAGGATTTTTCTGATTTCCCCTTCTCCCCATCTCTCTTAGGCGCTTCAGGATTTCAGCATCCATCTGAAGCCAGGGGTACATCCTAATGGGGAAGCTTGGCACTGGCATTCAGCCTTGGGGACAGGTCTGGCCCTCTCTTGGCAGTGGTGGCATCAGTAAGAGCATCCCCCCACTGCAGTTACTGCAACCCTCCCACTCATCCCTGCCCCAGACTGTCACCAACATTTTCCCTAAATGACACCTCAGGGGCACTAATTTCCCTCCCATCTGAGCTGTGCCTTGTGTAAAGGACCTGGAGGATGCCCTGCCAGGCAGTGACAAAGCTGGCCTGTCCCCTGGCACCCTGGGGGGGTCCCTCGGGGAGAAGGGAGTGATGCTGCAGCTCTGGAGAGACCTGGAGCTGGAGGCACATTCACAATCCTCACCAGCACCTGCTGAGGACAGGCTGTGAGCTAAATCCCTGCAGGAAGCTGTAAATAGATGTGTGAGGAGGTGGAGGATGGAGAGGGGGAAAGGGGAACATCTCCTGGGCAGTGAGGAAGGGGTGAGCCTCTTGATCCACCTTTATCCTCCCACTGAGACTTGGGCACGATTTGGCCAATTGGTCTCACTCCCAGTGCAGGCAGCACCACCCCTTCATATTTTGGATCTCCTCAGAGCTGGGGATCCCCAGGGCTGGTGGTTACAGCAGGGACCAGTGCTTGATCAGGGCTGGCCCTGCTCAGTGAAGCAGCTTTGGAAAACAGCTGAAAAATGCCAGATATCATTGCTGCTCAGGAGCTCTGGTCAGGTGTGGGCGAGAGTTTCAACTGAGAAACATAAGAGGGGGCCAATTTTCTAAGTATTTTTAATTTTTGCTGCCAAATGCATTGAATTTTTTAGAGGTTTCCTCTAGACATGACCTGAACTGAGCTTTTCCTCCTCAACTGCTCTTTAATTCCTCTGTTTAGTCCTGGTGTCTGTGTCCAAGGCCTGGCAGCCAACAGGGACTGATGGGTCTGAGGACACCTGGCACAGCCTCTTTCCTTGTCCCAACTCTGGCCATCCCTGCTGGATATTGGGGTGGCTGTAACCCTGGTGCTGGCAAGGTCAGCACTTTCCAGTGCCTGAGCAGGGTATTGGTGCAGCCAGGAATAAGCACAGGTATTTGCTGGGATGCAAAAGGCACAATCACTGTGTTAGCACCTTGGCCTGCTCCCAAGAGCTGTTTGCTGGTGCTTGGTGAAGGTTTCCTTGGGGAAGAGCTGGGGATGCTGCTCAGTGTCACAGGGTGTCTGCACTTACCCACAAGGCTGTGACTTCTCCCACCTCATTCCAGCCATTTATGGGGCCAGCAGCACTCCCTCAGCTTCGGCTTTGCTTGAAACACAATGGTATTTTTATAGGGGGAGTGAGCCCAGAGGGCTGCAGGCAGCAGGAAATGAGCTCCAGCTCTGGAAGGTGAGCAGCAAGAGGCTCAGGAAGTGCCTGAGAAGTGCCTGAGAAATGTTCTGAGCTCAGCAGGGCTGGTGTAGGTCTGCCAGTCATACTCTGTTAGTTATCTGCTGATATTTCTTAAATGGCATTAAAAAATGTTTACTTAGCATGGGTGGAAAGGGGCGGTGAGTGATGGTGGTCCCACAGGCAGCAAGGGCTGGGTGAGTTTCTTCTAGATACAGCACTATTTGGAGCAGGACCAAGGCCAGCAGTGGGGCACAGGGCAGAGCCAAGGGGAACATCAGGGGATGGCTGCAAGCATCTCTGCTGGCAGGCTTGGGGTTAGAACAGGGCAAAGACTGCAAAAAAAAAAAAAAATCCATGACTGTTTGTGTTCAGGCTCCTTCTCTGTTTGCTTTCCTCAAATATTCAAGCAAACAAGGTTCCTGGCAGAAATGTATGTGGAAATGGCAAATGTTGCAGAATTTTCACAGAAGGTGAATTTCAAGGTAGGGGTTGTAGGGTGAACGTGAGGCTGAGGGCTCTGCTCTCCTGCTCTGGGCACTGGGGCCTCTGAGCAAAGCTGGGTCCCAGAAGCAATTCCTCCCAGGAACAGCTCCTGTCCAAGCTTCAGCCTGAGCATCAACAGAGATCACTCAGCAAATCCCTTCAGGAAATACATGTCTCAAAAAATAAAGGTAGGCTCAGGATGCTGCACCAAAGGGGTGGGAGGGGCAGCTCAGGCAGAAGAAGTGGCTGTGAAAGTCAAGGAGCAAACAGACTCTGGCTCTGCAAGGCTGGACCAGACTTTCTATCCCAAAATCCTGCAGTCACCAGAGGGATTCCAGCTGCATCCCCATGGTAATGGAGCTCTGGTGCTGAGAGAGAGATGGGGACCATCACTGTGAGCTCAAGCCCCTGAGCCTCCAGCAGCAAGGTGTCCCTGAGGGCACAACTGCTGCTGGCAGCTCCTGCTGGGAGGAGGACTGGAGGTAGGAATGGATGATAGTGTGTGCCTGCATAGCAGGTGACCAGGCATAGCCCATATCCTCTGTGATGGTGCTCTGGGAGCATCTTCTCCTTCTCTGCATATCCAAGTTGGTTTGACAGCCTGGTTTTCATCACAGCCCTACAAAACTCAGACCTTGCTCATTCCACTCCAGAATCCCAGGGCAGGACCTTCCCTGCAGCTCTGCTCATCCATCTGTCAGGGTGGGTGGCTCATCTCGTGTCACTGAGCACAGGGAACCCAAACCCACCAACCAGTGGTGGGGACCAGCAGACACCTTTCACCTGCCTCTGCACCTGTCCCAGCCATGGGTGTGTGTGAGATTTTATAGGTGATAACTCCTGGGAAAGTGGGAAACACAAGGAGAGACGCACACTCAGCTTCCTGGCATGGCCCAACGCTCTGGTTAGGAGAGCCAATGTCAATAGACAGACTTGAAGGAAGGAGCAAAACCAAATACATGGATACTTCTCAGAACAAGAGCTGTAAAACCTGCACAAACCTGAACAAGTGCCACAACACTGGTTTATATGGTCAGAATCAACAGTCGAGCTCACTCAACGTGTTTGCCAACACACAAACGACAGCCACCATGCTGGGTTTATGGCCCAGTGCCCCTCATGGAGGCAGAGCCCAGCTCCTCCTGCCCCACTCAGCCACTTCTGTCCCTCTCTGCTCCTAAGGCATGCTGATCATTTTGCCACACTGTCCCCAAAGACTTGATAGCCCATGCCAAGGGGCTGCTGCTTGAGCTGGTCCTGTGCTGGGGACAGGCATGCTCAGGTGGAGGTGGCACAGCAGGGAAGAAAGACAAAGCACTGATGGATGCCTGAGGGAGCAGCTCATGCAGAGTTTCATTGTGGGCAGGCCAAAGGTGGCAACAGGAAATAAAGAGTGGAATAAGGGGGCAGGAGAGACAAGGGGAACAGCCAGGCTTCAGATCCAAAGCCCTGCCTAGAGTCCTGTGGTGGTGTTCACAGGGGTCCCGGGACGAGAGAAGAGATGAGAATCTGACTCCATGTTTCAGAAGGCTGATTTATTATTTTATGATATATATTATATTAAAACTATACTAAAAGAATAGAAGAAAGGATTTAATCAGAAGGCTAGCAAGGAAAAAGAAGGAATGATAATAAAATCATGGCTGACCAGACAGTCTGAGACAGCTGGACCATGATTGGCCATTAATTAGAAACAACCACATGAGACCAACCAAAGATGCACCTGTTGCACTCCACAGCAGCAGATAATAATTGTTTACATTTTGTTCCTGAGGCCTCTCAGCTTCTCAGGAGAAAACATCCTAGCAAAAGGATTTTTCAGAAAATATCATGGCTACAGCCACCAAGGTGGTGGGACCAAGGTGGTGGAAGCAGAGCTGAGTGCTGCCTGTGGCTCATCCATGGGTGTGTGCCTGGAGACTGCCATTGTCTGGGAGAAATGTCTGTTGACTTGGGTGTGTTTGCCTGTTCCAGCCACTAAAACCTGTGTGGCAACACAGGGGTGCAGGGAGGTGTCATGGGGTTACACACAGTTCAGTCCCAGCCCTGCTCCACGTGGGAATGTTGGGCATCAGCCCCTGTTGCCAGCATACCCCTCCCTGGGCACAGAGCTGCTGCTCACTCCCCATTCCTGACCCACCAGGAGCATTCTGGAAGCTGCTGACTGTGGGCACTCCAGATTAACTCAAATATACCTCAGGCAGGCCTGAGTGGAAGCAGAAGCTCGTGGAGACAGGACAGGAATGGTTTAGGAATGTTTTGCTCGATTAGGCTAGTGCCTTCGAGGTGCTGCTTGGGGCCTGATGTCTGGAGGGCAGGAATGAGCTCTCTTCTCCTTGGCACAGCAAAAGCAGAGGTGGGCTTGGCAGGAAGAGTCATCCAAGGAGGAAGGAAAATGCAGGAAAATGGGTGTTTCACATGGGTTTGTCCCTGAGTTGGTTCTTCTGGACACAGAGACTAATGAGACCTGGCCCTAGTTGGGTCATAGCCATGCAGCCCAGGGCTGAATTCAGAGTTGCCCAGGTCCCCCTTTCAGCAATCCAGTCACTCAGTGCCTGTGGAACCCTAGTGAATGCCACTCCATTCCCTCACACAGTTTTCCTCCTCCACCATGAACACTTGGCCACACTTGCCAGACCGCACTTCCGCAGAGAAGAAAACTCTGGGTGCTCAGCAGCCTCTCTGCTCCCCTCTGGACTGAGTCATCCTGCATTGTGATGTCAGTTGGGAGGGGAGACCAAGGTTGCTGCTCAAGGATATGGTGTTCTGGCTATTTATATAGAAACACTTTAAACCAAAAGCAGTCAGCTTCTCCCTCAGGAGCCAGACCCACACCCAGGCACAATTTCTGGGTCAACCTCCAGGCCTGCACATATGGTCAGGTATCCCTGCCCTAAAGAAACCCAGTGTCAGGGCAGAGAGCAGGCAGAGACCTCAGAAAGGTGGCTCAGAAAGCAGCGGGCACTACTGCTGGCACTGGCAGCACGGCACAGACCCAGAGCCACCTTATAATTTTCCTCCGGGTAGTGGCCAGAACCCTTTAAAACCTGTGGCTCTGCAGCACAAACTGCTGCTCCCCATCAAATCTCATTGTGACCAGCATTAAGGGATTAGCCTGTTCCTGCTCTGCACCACAAGCAGCTCCTGGGCATGGCTCGTGCCCCGCTGCCCGCGGGGGGCTCGCCGGCTGCACGGCCCCAGCCCGGGCCCAGACTGCCCTAGCCCTGCCCACGGAGCTGAGCGCCCCTGGAAGATGCATGGCAGCAGATACCACCTGTTCCAGGAAACACCAGGTACCCCCCTGCTCCCCCAGCACTTGCAGCAGGGAGAGAAGCAGCTGCAGAGCCAGCGCTGCAGAGTTTATGTGAATGAAGGGCATTGAATGAAGGGTGTCCAGTGTGGGTTTGGAGCTGCCAAAATATGCTCATTCCCACTGGTATTGCTGGTCCTCAGAGCATGGGACCCCCATGTCTCTGGTTTCTGTTTTGCTTCGTGCAGGGTGCACATAGCAGCTTTGTGGGTGGTGGTGGATCATGTCCCCAGGTTGGTTCTGGGGCTCAAGGGAGAGATACCCCAACATGGGCAGCATGCTGGGTGCTGTGGCTCCTGGGGGAAGAGGTGATGGAGTCAGGCTGGCATCCCATGGATACCCCAGTGACTGCCTGTGCTGTCTGGGAAATTATTTAGTCATTGTCAGGCCAGTTCCCAGTGCCTGGCATTACTGCCCTGGGCTGCAGCCTCAGCTGGCCTGGGGACAGATCCTGCCACTCACAGAATAGCCTCTGCCCCTGAGCCAGATCTGCAGTGGCCAGCCTCTTCTCAGCCCTCAGAATGAAAGCTTAGAAGCAACTAAGAGAAAAACACTTCCAGTGCAAACTTTACTGGTTGCACAGAGTCCTTACCAGAAAGGTTTTTAGTGTTCCCTTTGTGGCCCCCTCCAGCCAGCTCTGTGCTCAGCCCCAGCACCCACAGGACCTCAGTGTAGAGGCAGGAGGCTGGGTGGGATTAAGATGCACCAAACATGCCCAGGTTCCTGCACACCACTGCCAGCACCGTGAGGAACTTGGACATGTTTGGTGCTTCCTGAGCCCTGGACCCTCACACAACCCCATCCCCAAAACACCCCAACAGCCTCCATTCCTCTCGGACTCAGCAAAAATTGACTGCTTCTCTTGCTTGAGCAATTCCTCCCAAGCAGGGTTTGTGCTGGTGGTGGGTTTGTGCTTCCTGGGGTAGCCTGCACCCCCAGTCAGCTTCCCCACCATCCCATGCCAGTGGGGAGTCACATGCTGGGGGCTGCTCCCAGCAGTACCTGCACTCTTTATCAGCTGGAAATTGATTTAGGAGAGTTCATGGCTTCAGTGTCCTGTGATACGTTTACTACAAGTGGTTCATTTCCTCAAATGATGTCGTTTATGGTCATAATATATTTTAATTTCTTTATGATACAAGAGGCCAATGGCACTGGGACTTGTAGGAATGTAAAGGGACAAACAATAGTGTTATCCAGTGTTGCAGACCTAGGTTGAATACTCACAGGCTGGTCAGCAGTTCCCATGTTTGTTAGCTGGGAGCCAGGCAGTTGTCCCTGCAGTGTCCTGGCTTCTGGAACTGTAGGGACGTGTGATCCCCTGCCCTTGCTGTGTTCCCATGTTCCCATACCTTGCTTTCTGCTGTGTTTTTGTTTCTCTGGCAGTGGACAGGAGGGTTGTGTCACACAGGAGGGTGTGTGGGGGGCGTGCAGCTGCTGTGGACATGGAGCTCCTGAGTGTTGTCTGGCTCTCACTCACCCCGTGCTGTGCTCTGGTGATTGAGGACATTGGGGACACGACAGGTTACTCAGGCATTCCTGCAGAGAAAAAAGCATTTTGCACTAACTTGTTTGCTTCTATCTCCACAAACTAAAATCTCCCAAATTTTGACTCACCACCCCTTTGTGGCTTTTTTTTTGTTTTTTTTTCCATTCCCAGCCTACCTTTCCCGATTCAGACCTGCCAGTGCTCCCACCTGCAGCAGCCTCCCTGCTTCCTCGTGCTTCCTCCCATCAGGCACACATGGGCCTGTCCTGAGATGTTCCCCCAAGTTCAGCTGCCCAGCTGGGGCTGACTTTGCCAGTCAGCCTGGGGCAGGAGGGCAGCTGGAGCTGCTGGGTCCAAGGAGATGCTTTTTGCCCTTGACTTGCCCTCCTCCGGAGCCATGGGCTCAGACTGTCCCCTGACACCCTTGCCCTGCTGCAGCTCTCCCTCCATCCCTCAGCATCATTGCAGTCTTTTGCCTTAATTTTGAGGGAGGGCTGATCCCAAGAGCCCCAGCAGCCACTGGAGGTCACTTCCAGGCCTGGCTTGCTGATGCACCTAGCTTTGCAAAAATATTTAAAAAGAAAAGGTAAAACTTGATGTGTAACCACTGTTGATTTTGGCTGTTCTCCTCCTTCACCTATTGCTCCACAGCTGAAACGATTCAGGGGCTGTTTCATGTGTGTATAATGAATGTGTAAAGTCAATGAAACCTAAAAGCCCTGCTTACAGCTGGCAGGGCTGAAGGGAGAGACTCGCTTGCCAGACTGTGAGCTCAGTAGGGATCCTTTTCCTTGGAAGCTTCAGGATTACTTCAGGCCCAAAGGAATCACATCCACCTGCTAAACAAGCTCTCCCCAGGTCCAGAGCGGGCTGCTGAGATCCCTGCCACACTAAATGTGTGAGCTGGCAAGGCACAGACAGCAATAGGTGTGTGCTGCTGGCAGCAAACCCTCTCTCCAGTCCTGCTGCTTCCTTGAGGCTCCTGCTCCCCCATTTCAGTGGGGCTTCAACCACCAGATTTCAGCCAAGCTTCTGCCAGTGTAGTCAGTGAGCCTGGAACAGCACATGGCAAAGTCAGAGCTTTTCTGGACTTCCTCCCAAAGAGGCAGGAGAGTGTTCAGCAGGAAAGTGTCTGGGTCTCTGCTGGGTTGGGGTTTGGGTGGAGTGCAGAGTCTGTGGGGTAGGGTTTGAAGGAGGCAGGTGGGATCAGTGGTGGGAGCTGGAGCTTGGGCGAAGTTGCAGCCTGTGGTGTAATGGAAGAAGATGAATCTATTCCCCTTTCTCTCTTGGGCCCAGCTCACTGCATGATTTTGTATGGAAACAGAGCAGACAGATTTCCAGAGTCACAACTGCAAAACTGCGGGTCCCAGAGCCAGATGCTGTTTTCAGTGCAGGCAGAGTGATGGCAAACACACCTCAGCAAATGCCCTGGCATTTCCCAGTACAGCCACCCTTCTGGGAACAGCTCAAATTCACTGTCCTTGCATAATAACAGCTCTGAGGAGAAATAACAATTACTTCCTCAAGAGTTCAGAGCCCTTGTTAGGCAGGATAATAAACCCCTCTGCAGTTCTGGGATGAAAGGCAAGCACAGTGTTATCACCAGAGTATATGCTGAAATGGTCTGTCTGTCCCCACATTTGCAGTTCTTTCCCCACCACTTTTGCAGAGCAGCTATTTATTTTAGCTCCAATAATTGCCTCCAGGCTCAGCATCATCCCAGCTTTGTCTGAAATGCACATGTTGCTTTTGGAGAGGAGTTCAGGCAGAGTCTTATACCTTCTTTAAAGTGACTCTTCCCCATGCCCAAAAGCTGCCTCTATTCTCCATATGGGGATTTTGTGGTCTGGGGACCAGGACAGTACTGGTTGGTTTGGCTACTTTTTGATAACTCTGTTCAGACACAGCCTAAGGTTGCAGTGGAGCTGCCTCTGTCACCCTGAGCTGTGCTGGGGAGCCTGGGGTGCCAGCACATGTCACATGCTGATCAGTGACAGTGTGTCTGGGGTCTGCCCAGGGTTTGTCTGTCCTGGCCATTGCCCCCAGCTCCAAACAGCAAACCTGCCCCAACCCCAGAGACAGGCGCTTCAGCCCTGGGGAAAGCAAATCACCAAGAGTGATTGCTGTGGAACAGGATGATAAAATTGATTGCATCTTCCCCAGGCAAGGTCTGGCACATGGCTGTGGTCTCCTCCTGCCTCTCATTGCTGGAGTTTTCTTATCCACCTCCTTGGATGGAGCTGGTGGCTCATTTTCACCTCTACAAAGTGTTTTGCTGGGGCAGGGATGTGCAGTGTGCAGCTGGCAAGGGGCAAACAGACCCTAAACAACCTCTGCTGAATCGTCTGTTTTCCTGGAGCCTTCTCACAGCTTCTGGGGACGTTCTAGGGAAGGACATGGGAGCAGACCCCAATCTGTGTGTCTGTCATAAGATTGCCCAGAGCAAAGATCTGCCCCATGAGGTGGGGGCTTGTGCAGCTGCACTGACCTGCAGCCCTCCAGCCCCAAAAAATTCTTTGGAGCTGCTTATTAAGACACTGACAACTCTGCTCTGGAGTCACAGCACGTCGAGGTAGAAGGCAGGAGGGTTTGACAGCATGGCCTAAATACCCCTGTTTACAAAAAGTCTGACAAAACACAAGCCCTTGGCTTTATCTTTCCCATTTGGAAATAGTCACCGAGCAAATATACTCAAGGCATGAAAGGAGGGGGGTTTATATTGACTTTAGAAAAAGCTGTTCTTTAAAAACAGGGGAAAAAAAGCTCATCCTCGAGCTGTGCAGACTGGCTGTGAGACCCAAAAGAATCAGTGTAGGGGCTTAAAGCATGCCTGCTAATCTGTAGCAATTCTGTGTGAGCAAGTCATGCAGTAAACTGCTCTCTGTTAATTTTTTAATGCAGAATAAACAGGTCAAGAAATGATTAGCATGAGAATAAGTTGAGCTTAATTGAGAGAATCAGAAAAGATGAGAGGGAAGAGGCAAATTGGAGTTATCAGTTAACCATACAGAGTGGCTCTGCCTCCACAAGCTCATGTTCCCTCTAGTTTATCATCCCCTCTGAAGCTGCTTTTTTTTTCCCCCCTTCCCTTACTTGAATGATGAGCTAAAATTGCTGGTACAAGCACAATGGAAGCCCTTGTTCCTCCTTCTCCTTTTCTCTCAGCAATGGCTGGCCAAATGAATTGTAGGTGATAAAACTCCTACCTGGTTATTCCCGAGGTTCTTCCCAGAAAGGAAGCTGCTGGCATTAAGTGCAAAATCCGCTTTGTGCAAGTACCAGTGCTGTGCTCCAGTGCAAAATTTTCAGCGTGATCCTGGGAAATCCAAGGGCTGAGCAGCCACATCCGTGGGCAAGGGGAAGAGCAGTCCTCGGGACTGCTTCAAGTGGAGTTTGGTCAGTGGTCGGAGATCTATATTCTCAGATAGGCAGGACTTTGTCCACAAACTGGAATTTGAAATTTCAAAGGGGAAAAAAAAAAAAGGCAGAAGGGACCTTTGCATGTGTGGAGATGACTACGCCGGTGACGTTCCCCTGGGACTTTTGTTCTTTGTCTTGTACCTGGGCTTCCTGCTTCCCCTCAGCTTGCTCGTGAAATGGCGGCAGGCCGGGCAGGGCCTGGCCGCGCTCAGGGCTTTGCTGCACTGCAGAGGTTCCACACATGAACCCATCTCTGCTTTGTGGGCATGAGGGGGAGAAAAAAAGCACCATGTAAAATATCCCAGCTCCACAGTGACCTTGGAGCTGTGAATAACAGGGGGCAGAGCTCTGGAGTTGGGTTTGCCAGGCCGGCGATGGCGTTGCTGATGAAAGCTGAGGGGGTCCTGCTGGCTCTGGGCACTGGCTTTACTGCCAGGCACTTCTTGTGAGAGACAAAAGCAAGGGGCAGGAGGGTCCCTGTTCATGATCCATGCTCAGAACATCTGCAGGCAGCCCTAGACTGGGGTGCTGGTGGATCCACTGGCAGGCAGGGCTGTGTCCTGCAGCAGTGGGGAGAGATGGGCCAACAGGAACTTCAGGAGCATAACACACACAGGGCCATCAGAAAGATGGAGCCAGGCTCCTCACAGGGTGCATGGCTGGAGATCAAGGGGCATTAAAACTGCAGAGAGGTTCAGCCAGTGTCTAAACATGAGGACAGTCAAGCACCAGCTGGCTGCCAAGGCTGCTCTCCATCCTTGGAGGTGTTCAATAAAGTTGCAAGGAGCCCATGCTGCTCTCACTGGCTCTGCTTCCAGCAGGAGCCTGGGGCAGAGACTCTGAAGTCTCTGCCCTTCTGACATCAATTTTCCTCTGATCCTACAACACCCTGTTCAAGAAGCACCAGGGAAGACCCCTTGAGAGAAGCCTGCTCACCTGCTGGACATGCAGAGTTGGCAAGCACAGTAGGTGACAGCATCCTTTCCAAAAATGCCCTATTAAATACTCTGTTCCTGATCCTCACCTATTGAGAAGCACAGATCTTATCTTCAGGGAATTCCCTTTAGGTTTGCATAAATTTGCCAGGCAGGGATATATAGATAAGGTAGAATTAGTGCCATGATGTGCCAGTGTGGGAGAGGATTTACTGCTCCTCAACAGATAAAATTTAAATAATCACTTGGCACAGAACAGGTCAAGCCCCAGAACTGTCATGGTCTCCTTTGCAACCATGACCTGACATAGGAAACAGTGGGTGGAGTGTACAGAAAATGGGGACAGGAGAGAGGAGCAGATCTAGGAGCTGAACTTCCCTGGAGCACCTAGTCTGGGAACAGCCTTTACCTATCAGTGGGGGGTCTTCCAGCTATGAGTTGTCTCTCTGTGTGGATTAAAAATGGCAAAACGTCTTCGGTAGCCGGAAGTGTTTGAAACAGTCCCACAAGCAGCTGCTGACTCGAACATCTCCCACCCAGAACAGCTACAGAGCCATGACAAGCTGCATTGGCAAGCTGTCCCAGAACTCACCACATGAGGATGACAGGGGAGACACCAGGGGAGACATCATCTCCAGCAACAGTGCCCAGAGAGCAGCCAATGCTTCCATCAGAGCCCATCTCCAGGGCAAAGGAAGTGTATGGTGTCCTTGGCTGGTCTGGCCCTCGACCTCCACACCAACATGAGGGATTTGGGAGGGGCCACTGGTGACCCACAGAGGAGACAGGCAGTGAGAAAACAACAGTCAACAGAGCCCTGGGAGGAAAACACCACGTCCCATTGACAGCCCCGGCCTCGTGAGCCACCTGATGCTCTCCAAACTTCCCTGCTCCTTATCTGCTGCTCTCCTGCACACGCTGCCTCTCTGATTTCTATTCCTGGCCCTTCTAATCCTTCCTGCCTGGGAAGTAAATGGCCTTTGCAGCCCCCTTGCTCAGCAGGCTATTGAAGCAAAAGGTTTGTTTTGCTGAGCAGGGCAGAACAGGCCCTGCTTTTACGATATTTTACTAGACGCTGTGGCAAATCCTGCACATATTTGACCTGGTGTCTGTAGCATTTATCTAATCAAAGGGATCACCATGGCCTGGCTGGGATTGGGACTGAGGTCCCTGGGAGGAGGCTATGGAGGGGGCTGTACTCTACTCTTGCATCTCTATCCCAATCTGCACATCATAAAACCAATTTTTGGCAAAAACTGTACCTGCCTAAAGGAAGAGCCACCAGCACAGGAGCTCTAGCCTGTCCCTCAGGAGCACTGACCAAATGACTGCTTCCCCTGCAGCAAAGGATCATTTATCACATTCCCAAGTGAGAGAGCAGAGGCTCTCCCCTGTGCTCAGATTCAGAGCTGTAGCCTCAGGGTAGAAGAGCCATTCAGAAGTGCTATGTAGGTCATGGTTTTGGGGGCCAAAGTGCTGCTTCAACAATTCCATGTGCTCCTAAAATGCGAATAGAAAATCATCACTAGCACAACTGCCCAAAGGCATGCACTGGTGTGCAGCCAGAGACCTTGGATTCATGCTGTGGCAGTGATGGCACTGTGGCCAGGGCAGCTCGTGGTGCCAGTGGGGTTGGGGCTGCATTGGGGTGCCTGGGAAGAACAAACACAAGGCACTGGGAGCGCAGATCAGCAGCGTGTGGACTCGGCTGCCGCTGGTTGCGAAACCTCGGGACTGTTTTCAATGCAGAACAAACTGATACCAAATCATTAATTGCTGATTCTCTTGCACCATGAGCCAGTGCCATTCAGAGATCGATTAAATTCCCACTCAATGATCTCGCAATTGCACTGAAAACTCTCAGTTCTGGCTGAAGTGGAGGAGTGGTGTGGGGCAGCTGGGGAGGAGAGCACAGGCAGCTCTGGCCCCACTGCCCAACACCAGCAGGGTCAGACCCAGGTCTGGGCAAGGCACAGAACCACTGCTGGTGCTGACAGCAGGCAGTGCACCCCCAGAAGGAAAGCTCCTGCTGCCCTGTTCTAACCTGTCTCATGAAACTTTTATGACAGATCAGCCAATACCTGAGCTGGGGGTGTCCAGCACAGAGTGATTTCAGCTGTGGGACTGGAGCCATCCTGGCCATTCCCAGGGTGTCTGTGCCACCCGTCGGCCCCACTCACTGTTTGGGCATGGCTGCAGAATGGGATCTGTTTATAGGGCATCCAGCCTCCTGTAAAACTTGGTTTATAGGGAAGTAAAAGGAGTCATACATTTCACTTTACATAGCAACGTGTAAATTTCCAGGCAGGAGCTGACCTTCTCTGACCATGAGGGAGAGGAGAAGGAGTGGAAGGGATGGAGGGAGCAAGAGAAAGGAAAAACAGGGGTGTAGACAATCAGTAGTGAAGAGAGGAAGGCAGTGACAGAAGTGGTAAAGAACCTTGTTCTCTTGGTAGGGTTTTTTCCAAATTTTCCACCCTAGGTATAATTAAGGGCAACACCAGCAGCTCAGCATCAAGGTCAATAGCCCTTGGTGAGTGCCTGCACCCAGAAGGCAGGATCAGAAACACCTTGAGATTCAATAATAAACAGTCAACAAGAATCACTGCTGCTCCACCAAAAAAAAAAAAAAAAAAAAAGCCTAGCAGTATTCGGCAATGGGTGAGATGATTAAAGATTAACCCCCTGCCTCCTGCCTCCACCCCTCTGGGAGTATAGGCCTTGAGGCTCAGCAAATCCTTTCAGAGAAATATCTGAATTAAAAGACAACAGGTAGGGGACGCAGTGAAGGCAGAGGGAGGCAGGAGGGCCAATAGCCTGGGCCAAGGGAATCGGTACAATCTGGCCCGTGTTTGCCCAGGATAATGCGCCTTTCCAAAGCCCTCATAGACATGGAGATGGCAGATTACAGCGCAGCGCTAGACCCAGCGTACACCACCCTGGAGTTTGAGAACATGCAGGTGCTGGCGATGGGCAATGGTGAGTCCCCTCTGTCCTCTCCCCTCTGCTGGGTGGGATGAGCTGGGGGCTGCAGGAGGAGGAGTCCCTGGGGTGGCCACAAAAATGTTCCCAGGGAGGGAAGGGGTGTCAGATGGGGAGCTCCTGGGAGGGTTCTGTTTCCCCAGGGGAAAATAGAGTGGGGAGAGCAGAGCTGTGTTTGGTATAGGTGGGATGGTGTCCAGCAGGCACACACCAGGAGCTGGCTGGAATGAGAGGTGCCCTCCAGACATTCAGCCCAGGGAATGGGGTTGGGGCTGAACATGGTGAGAGTCTCCCAAACCCCAGCCAAAATTTCTGCCTGAAGTGCTGTTGATGGTTCAGACAGACAACTGACCCTGTGCCTCCAGAGCTGAGAGCAGAAAGGCATTTAGCACCTGGTAAGGGTGAAAATCACTGCCAGAAGTGATTTAGGCACTGCCGCTGCAGCTGCTGCGAGCCACAGCCCTTCCCCAGTGCAGCACTGGGCTGTGGGGTGCCATCCCCTTCCCTGGCTCAGCCCCCAGTCAGAGGGACAAGGGGACATTGAGAGGATACCCATCCTTCAGGAGGGTAGCATCACACCTAACCCTGCAGAATTCACATTGTTGTCCCACCCATTTGGGGACCAAAGAGTCTTGGTGATTAAATGCTCAGAGATAAAAAGAGATTCCTCTCAAAGTCCCCTCTAAAGTCTCTCTAAAGATGAGGTTAATGACTAAATGAAGCCACAGAAAGTGTCCCTCTGAGCCCTTCCCTTCCAGCCCAGGGCTGCTGGGCACCTCTGTCCCAGAAGGGTTGTGCTGGCTCTGTGGACTCTTCCATCACAGCCTGTGTGGGTCTTGCCTGGCTTATGGCTCTGCTCTGTCAGGGATGTAACACTGCGGTGCCTAAGTGGCTGTGCTGTGCCATAACCCCCCCACCACTCTGGGTCCCGTCCCCTCCTCCACTCCTGGGGGCTGCTCCTACCCCTTCAGGTGCCTCTGGGCCACAAATTCCCCCCCTTTGGCTCTGCTGATACCCATCTGGACACTCTGAGACAAGCTCAGGCCCTGCTCCCTCCCCATGCCCCTCTCCCCTCCAGTGAGCATCTGCACAAGGGGCTGTGGTCTGCCTGCCCCAGACCCAGGGCTCCATGGAGCAGAGGGACAGGAGAATTCCCTGTGACAAGGCCCAGTGTGGCACTCCAGGGGTGGATGAGTCAGCTGGGGCAGGCAGCACCAACTCCCCTCCTGCTGGGCCCAGCTCCAGGCCAGGGACAGCCCTTGCTTCCAGGGCTGTTTTGGCACTGCCCTGGAGGACACACCTCCTGCAGGACCTCCACCTGCAGAACCTGTGCATCTTTTTCTGGCCAAGGACTGCTCAGAGCCCAGCCACTGCCTGCCACAGCTCTGCAGCTCAGCCCCAGGGCAGCTCAGCAGGGACCAAGTTTGCCTCTCACAGGCAAAATGCATCCTGTGCTCAGACAGGCTCGGGGACCTCTTGAGCAGCTCCTGTCCTTAAAAAAAGCTCAGCTGTGAGGTCTCAAAGTCAGATTTTTTCTTTCTTCCATTTACCTTAACTCCAACCACTTGACTGCAGCAGCCAGAGCCCACATTTTTGGCACATATTTGTCAGAATAAACTTAATTGGAAAATTATCCATTAGGCAATAATTTCATTGTTGTTGACTATTAGGCTGAGATGTTGCAATTTTCTTGATAAGAGTGCCAGTTTTTCCTGCTCTATGTTCATCTGATTACAACCTGATAGATTGCTAAAAAGGGATTTATCTGGGCTGCCACAGATATACAAGTAATGGGATTAGAGGCAGATCAGCTGTTCCTCTCACATCTAAGTCCTATGTTTAGCTGGACCTGGGAATTTGACTTTCCTTCTGGAGTGAGCTGCATTTAGCTGAGCCCTGGGGATATGCATGGAGGAAGGCTGTTTCCAGAAGCAAGCTGCTCCCAGGGACCAGAGACAACCAGAGCAGCCTTGGGAAAGCTCAGGGCTCTGGGAGTGGAGGCAGGAGCTTTGCACTGGTGCTGCTGGAGCTGCGTGACAGGGTGTGCCAGGCAAGGACACAGAGGCAGCAAAGTGACTCACAGAGAAATACAGGAGGGACACGAGGAATTAGAAAGAGAAAGCAGGCAGGGAAATAAAAGAAATTGCCTGAGGTAGGGAGCTCAAGAACCCCTGTGCTCACTTACTGCTGGTTCTGTGCCAGTTAATCCTGCTGAGGGGTGGCATGAGCAGGATGTGTAGCAACTGCTGAAACACCCCTTTCTCTGTAAAATATAAGCTGAAAATGCAGCTCTGCCCCAGCCAGATTTGCCTTGGCCCCCCAGCACCACAGCAGGGCTACCATGGGGAGTCCAGCTGGGACCAGCCCTTCTGCTGGGTGCCAGGTGGGAGCAGATGTGGTCCTTCCAGGGTGAGCCTTAACTGAGTCCCTACAAAAACCCAGAAATCAGGGGCCAATAGACTCAAGCATTAAAAATCCCAGCAGGTTTCTATGGCTTTGTAGATCCTGGGTATGATTTGTCACTGGCATTCCCACTGAGGGAGGGGGATGTGCCCGTGCTGACACAGAAAAACGTACATGGGAGGGGACAATTAGATCAACTGAATTAAGGGCTGATCCCTTCAGCCTTGAGGTTTGTTTGGCTTGCTGGAGGGGTTTAGTGTAGCCCTTGTATGGTTTTTAGCCTTTCAGATGTCCTTTCCTCCAGAGCCTGCTGCAATTCCCTATCCTCCAAAAAAAGCCCTGCAAGTCCCAATCCCCCTTGGTCTGTAAGGACTGCAAGACACAACAATTTCCACTGTGATCCTACCAGACTTTAGAAGACACCCAGCCTACAGCCTTCTCCATGCCAGTGTGACACCTTTTTTCTTTAATAAGTCCTTCCTTGCATGGGTGGCCTTTGCTCACATGAGTTTTCCAGCTGAAGTCATTTGAGTTTGCCATTTACCTAAAGTCTTGTTTTCCCAAAGAAGGGCTGTGCAGGCTGGAGCTCCATGCCTGGAGAAGGGAAGTGCTCAGGGCTGTCTTGGGCTTTTTCAGTGCTAAAACACAAACACCTCCCTAACAAATCAGCTGCTCACCCTGAGCTGTAATGCCTCAGCTTTAACTCTGCATCAGCTTTTTCTGTGGCCACACTACTGCAGCCCAAAGTGTCTGCAAATCCCCGAGGAATTTTGGCTCTGCCCTGTGACTCCTGCAAATGGGCTTCCACTTTATCTGAAGGCATTGCTGCAGCCAGGCCTTTGGGAAGAGGGGTCTCACCATGGAATACAGGAAGTTTTAGTGCACACAAAATGCAATTAAACACTGAGAGCTTAGACACTCCTTACACACCTCTCACACAGCCAGGCTGCTGCTGCCTGGTTTCTCCAAGAATCTCTGACTGGTAGCTCAGTTAGCAAATGCTGGCTGTTGTCTCACTGTCTTCTTCTTGCTGTGTCCTTCCCCAAGCAGACACATCTCCATCAGAAGCAGCCAGCCTCAGCAGCTCCAGCAGCCTTGGGGTGAGCACGCTGTGTGCCATCTGCGGGGACCGCGCCACCGGCAAGCACTACGGCGCCTCCAGCTGCGATGGCTGCAAAGGCTTCTTCAGGAGGAGCGTCAGGAAGAACCACATGTACTCCTGCAGGTGAGGACACAGGGCACAGAGACCCGTGGCTCACACAGCACAGCCCCTCCCAGCTCAGTGGCAAAGCCCTCAAAGTGCAGCAGCACTGCCCTGCATCCTCCTCCACACTCCCTGAGCTAAGGCCGCAGCGTGCAGGGGTCAGTGACTGTCCTGGCTTTGGGATTGATCACTGAGGAAAGACCCTGGAGGTCTTGCCCTACAGTTTAGGGGCCAAATGGGAATGGCCAGCCATGGATGTGGCCAGCCAGCAGCAAGGTGCCAGGGTAGAAGCCCCATTTCAAGAATGTAGCAGCTCACTGCTCAGTGCAGCACAAACCTTGCTCTCCCTGGGAGCAATCCTTCTCCATCAGTGGATGGATGTGTGCCATCCAGCTACAATGCTGCCACTGCCTGTTACATGACACAAAACACCTGAGGAGCACCATGAGGGGCAACATTACATGCAATTTTTCTGAGGATGAGGCACTCATGCTGCTCCTGAAATTCATGCACTGCACCTCGTGCCATTGGGGGCAGCCCATGGCTCTCCTGTGCCATCAGCAGCTGTGACCTGCTCACTGCTGGCTTTGAGCAACTCACTTGTAGAAAGTCACAAGGAAACTGAAGAATCCTCAGTTCACAGTGTCTAATTCCCTTGGGCTTTTTGAGTCAGTTGCTCCTGATGGCCTGACAGCCACGTGGAGAGCATGAGGAGCAACATGACTCTAAAACCTGAGAGATAGAAGGAAGCCCCAGGTTTATGAGTGCCTGTGAAGCACCATACCATCATTTGCACCCCAGAGTTATTTAAGGTGGCTGCCCAGGGAGCCCCCTCCCCACAACTCCATCAGAAAAGCCAAGGTTCCCAGTTCTTTGGAAGCTGAGGCATTTATATGCACTACAGGAATATTTTAAGAGCTGCTTTCAGGCAACCATTTGGGCAAATCATAGCTTGGGAGCTTTAAAAAGCAGAGTAGAGGGAAGCCCTTTAAAAGCTACATAATTCAGCATGGCTGGGAGCCCTTCTCCAGCTCTGTACTCCTTTCTCTTTACTCTGCAAACTGGATCAATCTGCTGTAAATTAGAGCAAATTTGCAAGTGAAATTCATACTGCAAGTGGCCACCAGCTCATGAGTCACACACATGGGAGATCAGTTTTCCCCACCATGCACAGGGGATTTGGTGACACAAGCCTGGAGAGAAGGAGCTGATTTCTTCCCAAGTCCTCTGTGCAGTGCAAGTGGAAGCAGAGCAGTTTGCAGAGCAGCAATGCTGTCCAGAGATCAGAAAAAACCTCTGAGAATCCCATACACAGCCCTGGAGAGATACAGGGAGTTAAACTGACTTCTTAACCTCACAAATGGGCTACTGCAACCTTCCACCTCTTTAAAATTCACAGTAAAGGTATTCTTCCTTCCATTCTACTGGGATCTAACTCACAACAGCAGCTTCCAAGTTGGAATCACACTTTTAACTTTCCTGGGGGTTTGTTAATCCACTATAGAAATCCTATCCCTAATGGTTACTGAGTAGTCTCAGCTCCTGTGTGTGACTCAGTTCTAGTCTGTCCTTATTGAACATCCAGAGGCAGAGGGGAGAGCTGAGATTTCAATGCAAAAAGGAAACCACAGGCTAAAGCAAGAGTGGAAAAATCACAGACTGGGGCTCCTTTCTCAGGGTGAGCCTCTGGGAACCTTCTCTGAGCATGTCTTGGAGCCTGGAGCTCTGTCTTGTCCTGCCTTCAGGCTCAGTCTGGCTGCTCCTCACACCTTTCTTCCTTCCTTCCTTCCCTCCCAGATTTAACAGGCAGTGTGTGGTAGACAAAGACAAGAGGAACCAGTGCCGGTACTGCAGGCTGAAGAAGTGCTTCCGAGCAGGGATGAAGAAGGAAGGTGGGTGCCTCTGCCTTCCCCAGCAGCAGTCCCTCACTGCTGGGTGTGTTTGGGGAAGCCCTGCAGCCAAGGCTGCTCCCTGCCAGGTGCACACGTGCCCAGCCACCTCAGCCCTGTGTTCCCTGCACTGTGCTCTCCTGGGCACACATCCTGACCCCCACCACAGGGGGATTTAGGGAGGGTCCTGTGTCTCAGAACTGCCCATGTTTGTGCACACAAATCACACCCAGGGCTCTCCAGCTCACACTGACACACACACCACCTGGGCTCCCACGCTGCCAGTCCACTGGAGGGGTTTGGGAATGATTCTGCACATCGCTGAGGAGCAGAAACTTCAAAGAAGGCCTGGGAATTTGGAAATACTTTGGTAAAACTGCTCCAAGTGCTGTTATCCCAGAGTGACCACAAAAGTCACACTGACATTTTCCACCTTTTTTTCCTGATAGATATATAGGTTCTTGCTGACCCTCTGCAGAGAGGCAGTGAGTTTAGTTTAGTTTCAGCCGCAGCAGAAAGGATCCAGAGTAAAGTGGAGAATTTTTGCTATTTAACTGTATGAAAACAGTAGAGATATCCTTACATGGCCCATGCTCACCCCTCAGCTCCCCTATCTCTGCAGCCCTTACAGGTCCCCATGGCAGGATTCTCCCCTTGTTTAGTCCTGTTTTGAGAAGGGGCAGGAGACCCTGGTGGCCTTGATGGTGCTCCTGTTAGTGGAAGGACAAACTGCCAGGGCAGATCATCCCACAGAGCTCACCCCACTCATGTCTCACTCATGGGAGGCATTCAGCCCTGTTGTTCCATGCAGGGAAATTAAACCCCGTGCTCCTTCCAGTTCACACTGCCTCAAGGAGAAGCTTTGGAGTAAAAGGGTCCTTGAAGACAACAGGGAAGTACCAGTGTTATGTTGGTGGCTGCAGGAAGACCTCTGAGCAGGAACATTTACTCCCTGTAAAAGGAGATGTGGTATCACAAGCAACTTTTCTTAACTTTTCCTGAAGAATATAGGAATCCTCCTCTCCATGCAGCTCATCCCCTGCCCAGAGCTGTGCTGTTGTCTGTTAATATTCAATAGAAGTTACATTAGGTGCATGACCAGCTAATACTGAGCAAACATTTGGAAAACATCGTGGCATGACTGAACTCGGGGGCCTGCTACTGATAACAAGCAGCATAACCTTGAGAGCTCCTATTTACAGCCGCTGACTGCAGGGCTTTTCTCCTGGCCCAGCCTCATTATTGCTTTTTATCAGCTGGATTTATACATGGAGAACGTATCAATGCAGAGAGCCACCAGCCCAAGGCAGGGACTGTGCTGTTTCCCCTGCCATGGATCAATAGCTTATTTGAGCAGATGGCTCTGAGAGGCATGGCCAGGGTGACTTACAGCCAGCCCAGGCCTCGTGACAGACAGGGCAGACAAATCCTCCCCCTCCAAGCCTTCAAGACTAGACCTTGAAGACAAGCCTTCAAGCAGGGAGGCACACTGGGGTCAAACCTGTCCTGGGATGGTTTTACAATAAGGTATGAGAGAGCTCTTTTGCTCTGGGTGGATCAGCAGGAGCAGTTCTGCACTTCCTTCCTTATTGTAGTTGAGACAGAAGTTTTCCAACTACACCTACCCAGGGCAAGAGCTTTTCTGAATGGAGCTCACAGGAGTCATGTGGGCAAGGAAACCTTGCAGATACTCCTCCATTTCACACATCAGCTCTGGGCTGCATACATGAGCATGGCCACCGTTTCAAACCCCATATCACGACATCAAAAAGCTCAGATCCTTTGCCAGGAAATTTTCCCCACTGAACTCTACAGGTGTTTTGGGTTCTGAATCAACCCCATCCCTGGAAAGTCTAATAAAGCAAATAAGAAATCAGATCCACCAGATGCAGTCAGCTCTCACTGGCATCCACCCCAAACCAGACACAGCTGCACCTCCGCCCTGCCTGGCAGGGAAGCTGGGAAACTGCAGCTAAGGAAGGGGAACGCCAGAAGTCTGTGCTAGTTTTCAGTGTGCATTGCCATGAACCACCTGCAGCTCAGCCAAAATCCTCTCTTGCAGCTGTACAGAATGAACGGGACCGAATCAGCACCCGCAGATCAAGTTACGAGGACAGCAGCCTGCCCTCCATCAATGCCCTCCTGCATGCAGAAGCCCTGGCACAGCAGGTACTTCTTCTTCCTTCTTTATCAAATAAAAAAGCATCAGGCACTACCTGGTGTGTAGAGCCAGCTGAGTATTTAATAGCCAAGTCTTCAAATTATCACCTCTTTTCTAAGTGGATTATCTGCCAACTCAACACTGATTTTTCAGAAAGCATTTGTTACCTGAAACCATCCCTTTGAATCTCCTTAGTCCAGAACTCAGTTGTAAAAATATGCAGTGATTTGTTCTGCTTTAATGGGACACAGGAAGGCTAGAGAGCCTGATGGAAGAAAGTAGGGTAGAATCATTGCAATCCAAAGAGCTGTGGCTGCCTAAGCCCACGAGGGGCTGGCCTTGCATGAGCAGCCTCCCTTCCCCATGAGCTGTCAGGAACTTTGGATTCCTGCACAGTTTCACAAGCAATCAGTTTCCTGCTTGTTTTATGCAGATACCTTTTCCAGTGCTTGCCTGAAATTCCCTGTTTCCACTCACATACTGCCAAGATTCGTTTCCTGGAGTGTTCACATTGCAAAGATGACTCTGATTTAAGAGGCTGGATACTGCAAGTGGTGTACACAGCTCTGGGAGGACACAGGACAGGATGGGCACACACAGCCTGCAGGGAGGCTTTGTCTGTAAGAACAAGTGATGAGGATGGAGCTGTGCTGGAGACAGAAGCTGCCACTCTTCATGGAGCTGGGGAGAACAGAACTCTGTGTCCTGGGAAACACGAGCAGGGGGTTGAGTTGGCAGTCCATGCTGCTTCAAGGGTCACACTGCCCTGAAGGCTGCCCTGGGAGATGCTCCAGGACAGGACGTGCTGTGCTCTGGGCTCCACAAGAGGCTCAGGCTGTAAGGTCCATTTCCCCAAGGGGGGATATGCCAGAATGGCCAAGAGCCAATCCTGTACACAAAAAGCACATCCAATCTCATCCCACATCTCACCTTGTCCTATGCAGGCCAGAATATATTTATATACTCTATAAAAATAAGACTGATGCTGCTCCCAGAGGTGTGAGATAATGGGATCTCCAGATCTACAAGGGAAGGACATTTCTGGGGCTCAGAGGGAGTCCTGCAGTACCATCACATAAAGGCAGGGTCTGCTGATAAAAACTTCAACCACGGACAAATCCAGGGGAGCTCCTGCTCTCCCACAGAGCACAGAGAGATTCATTAAACAAGGCAGGCTCCAGCACGGTAATTGGTAACTTTTATGTGCCTTGCTAATTAGAACAAGATACTGCTGAGGAGCTGCTTTCTCCAAGATCTAGGGTCACTCACCCAGAGGTCTTTATTTATTTGCTAAGCCGTCCGGGCCCTCTGATTAGGGTAATACATGGTGAGATTTTTACAATCTTATTTATTCAATAATAGCTGGTGAGCTGGAAAGCCTCCAGGTAATGCAACCTGAAAAAAAAAATGCAGGTGGCATTTGAATTCCATTTCCTTGGGGAGGCCAGCAGGGTCCGAGCTGAAAATGCTGGCAGGAATAGGACAGGAAGAGCTGATGTTGTTCAAGAGCACAGAGGGCAGGCAGAGGGCAGTGATGGGGTTGAGTTATTTGCTTACAGAAGCATGAGGATAAAGTAGTGACTAAGGGCAAATTTTTAGATGACCTGGGTGAGCAGCTATGCATGAGAACCAGGCAGGAGGTTGGGTGCCTGGTTTGGGGGAGATGTTTTGTCCAGCTCTGTGTGACAGCACTTGCAGAGTTGTCAGCGTTGTCCTTTGCAAAGGAAGTGGCAATCACAAATAATTTGCCACGTGACAAATGTCACCCGTGTTGTGGGCATGTTTAAACTTGCCCAGTTTTGCCAAAAGGACCTAAAAAACAATGGGAGGTAGGAGACTGTTATCTCTAAAATCTGCCCTTAGCTATTCAGAGTGGGTGATTCCAAATGTTAATGACCTGATGCTCAGAGAAAGCAATGTCAGACCTAGAAAGCTGTGGCCTGGTGAGCTCATGATGGCTCAGGAGAGGAGCAGAGCCTGCTCTCCTCCTGTGGAAAGCAGACAGGGCAGCTCTGGCCAAGCCCTGCCTCTGGAGCAGGCTGGAAGGGGGAGCAGCTCTCTGCACTTTGGTGGGTAGATGTGTCCTTTCTGCTGGTGAGGCTGACTGCAACACAAACCCCTCTGTTCCCTCCTGGATCTTGACTAAGCACATTTGCTCAGTGAGAGGAAGATCCTGGCTTTAGGAATGTTTCCTCTGTGCTTTCCAGTCTGTTCAAGGCATTGCAGTTGACCAAGATGATCCACAGCCTCTGCTCTGCAGTTTCATGTTTACAGTTTCCCAAGCTGATCTGACTTGAAATGAGTCTTGTTGGGTCACCTGTTCTGGGAGCTGGGTGTGTGCAACAGAAAAATGTAATTATGATTTCTGGAGTCTGCATCAACACAACCCATGGGCTGGGGATTTTCCTCTCTGTGGTTCCTCTGTGGCACTGAAAGCTGAAGGATCTCTCCTCTCCTCCCAGATATCATCCCCTGTTCCTGTGCTCAACGGAGACATCCGAGGGAAGAAGATTGCCAATATTTCTGATGTGTGTGAGTCCATGAAGCAGCAGCTGCTGGTGCTGGTGGAGTGGGCCAAGTACATTCCCCCCTTCTGTGAGCTGCCCCTGGATGACCAGGCAAGTCCCCCCATCCACCCCACCTCATTCTGTCCTGGTAAAGGCAGCAGGGAGCCAAAACCAGCTGAGACCTTCAGAGAAACTGCTCATTGTGCACTCTGTTATCCTGACTGCTGCAGCTGATTGGGAACAGCATCCATACAATGCCAGCCCAGGCCAGGAATCCATACAATGCCAGCACGGGCCACTTGCATGTGCCTCTAATCAGCCCATGAGCACAGCCAGATAACACTGAGCTTGAATTAGCTCATTATCAGATGAGCATTTTGGGGTCAGCCAGTCATTTATTAATTATGGTTTGCACAGCACTTTGAAAACTTGAAGTGCTTGTCAAATGCTTGGGGTAATCAGAATTAGCAGGAGAGATTTCTGGGCTAAGGTTTGCCCAAAATTCAAAATCTGCCTGTCTCTTGCTGCTTCCTGCCTAGGGGTATGTTTGTACCCATGCTCCCAGCATGGAATTTTGAAGCTATACACTAGTTTGCTCCCAAGGCAGTGGAAAATCTTTTTTTCCAAGATTAAAAAGCAAGGATATATTTGCATTTAACAGAAATTACTAAAATGGCATTTGTGGGTTCCCTAATGAAGCTAAGCACAACGAGTTTGGTGTCCTCTGTAGAAATGCATTGCAGGATCTCAGGCAAAGAGGTACTAGAACAGGCCTCCCATGGATGTCTGAATTTCAGAGGTCTCCAACAGGTGTTGAAGGAATGTGTGCCCAGCCTTGAGCAGCATATGTGGCTGGGATAGCACTTCTGACAGGTTCTGTCACAGGCAGGAAGGTATTTCTAATCTGTCCAGTGTACAGTCACAAAACCAGCCTGTGTCCTCTTCAGCTAGGACCAGTCTCCAGCCCTATTGACCTAGAGGTAATTTTTATATAATGAAGAAAAAGGATATCCATTTGAGAGTGTCCAGCTGATCAAAAACCCCCTAAGTCCTAAATCTGAGCTCTTTGGTACCCACCCAGCAGCACCCAGAGCTCTGGGGAATTCAGTGCTCTTAAAATGGGAGCCTGTTTCCTTCTTTTCTATTCTGTGCCAGTGCTAAATTGTTGAAAATGATAACAAAGCTGTTAAACTGCTAAGGAAAATACAATTCATAATTTATGGAAACCACAATGGGCTCCAATGGCAAATGCCATTTACGCAGCATATACAAATAAACAGGCTGCAGCCCAGCACAGACCTGGGGCAGCTCTGCACAACTCATCACATCCTTGTGCCATTTGGAACAGAGGCCCTAAACCTGGCCAATAACTGTGCAAGCTACAACAACTTCCACATGAGCTCATTTTACAGTTGTGGGGCTGCAAAATTCCTCAAAGGAGAAAACAAAGCCTAAAGATGGCACAGTTTGAGCCCTGCCTTCCTACAAGGGAGAGGCTGCTCCATGAAACAGATCTCCTTTTGTAGAAAAGATCATACCAACCCCTCATGGTCTTTCTGCACCAGAATGTCAAAACTACCATGTTTGGTAGGGCAAAGACATTTCATCTCAAAGTTCAGGTTCTGCTTTGTTGTGTTACAAATGTATATTTATCCTAGTTCACTATGGAATGATGTATCTCAGGTTCATCACTGCAAGAAAAAATATCAAATGAGGTGGTTTGGCCTTCTTGAAGTAATTCACTTTAACCCTGCTCAAACAAGGAAACTCTATGGACACAAAAAAGGTGGTTACAAACTGAACCTTCTTGCCTTTGCAATAGGCAGGAATTTTTTAGGTGAGAACTTCACTCTCCCCTGGGACTGGCAGTTTTTTCCTTGTCATAGCTTTGTCAGGTAGGAAAGCTCAGTTTTGTGCAGCTCTGGTAATTCCAACAGCTCAGTTAACATATCCACCCATGTTTGGACAGGGATAAAGAGAGGCTAGATTTGGGCATCTAGATAAAGATTCTTCAGTATCATGTGTGCACAGTCTTTTTGCAAGGATCTCTATTTATTTTGCATAACCTTTTTTTACCATCTGGGGTGAAAAAAAAAAAGCCAAAAACCCCTCTTCTAAACATCAGCATCTTTCCTAACCAGAGCTCTCTCCTATGGGCGATACATTCTTCTCGCATTCCTGGTAGGGTAAGACCTGTCTTGGCTTTGACAGATGCTGAGGGTAACACACTGGAAAAGTGGACCATTCCCATCAGGACATACTTTTCAGCATTTCTCTATTAATGTTTAATGATTGTTTTCTCCAGCAGAAGGTCCTGGCTGGACATTAAGAAGTCTCTGTGTCAGGATGTCCAATTGTTAACTTCTCTTTCTGCCTAAATCTCTGAAATTTTTAACTGAAGGAGGGCAAAAGATTCAGAACATTCTCAGGAGCCACTGGAGGGTGTAAAGTGAAACACTTCAATCATTAACATCAGAGGAGAAAAACATCCCTTTGGCTTCCCTGTCCCCAGTTCCTGTGGCTGTGCAGGGGATGAGTGGCCAGGGGGTGACCCCACTGGCCAGCTGGACATGGGTGCCCATGGGGGTGATTGCAGTGGGAGGTGGGCACAGCCCAGAGGGACAGCAAGGTCCAGCAGCAGGGGTTGTATTTCTTCTCACTTCCCAGGATGGAGTGTGGTCTCTGGTTCTGCAGGAACTGTCTGCAAACAGCCCACACTGGTGGGAGGTCCAGGGACAGTCTAGCATGCTCCTGCTCATGGCCTGTGTCCTGAATATGGGATATTTCAGGCGCTGTCTCCTACCTGCTGGTTCTGCTGGATTTATGACTGGTTTAGCACTGAGCATTATTTGATCTCTCTGCCTGTAACAGAAGAGGAACCCTGACTCCTATCCTCGAGTGCAGTACAGGAATGCTAATCACAGCTCTGTCTCAGTCTCTGCATCACCCAAATAACTTTTCCCTGCCCTTGCAGGTCGCACTGCTACGTGCACACGCAGGGGAGCATCTGTTACTGGGAGTTGCCAAGAGGTCCATGGTGTTCAAGGATGTCTTGCTGCTAGGTAAAAACTGCACTTCTGCTCCCAGCCCATCTGCTTCTGTGACACTTTCCTGCTGGGGTGAAGGAGAGGGTGGTGCAGTGTTTGTGGACATCCTTTTTGCAGGGTGGTGGCTTGAGCTGTTCTGTAGTTTAGCAAGCCCAGCACAACCTTTGGGTGCAGCTAGGCCTGCCTGACATTGACATCAAGGCCATGAGGTGTGACAAAACTGGGGACTGTTGGGGGCTGTGGTAGGATTCAGAAAAAAGCTCTTCTTGATCAGCTTTTCCTCACTTGAGTGGCTCCTGTGTAATGAGAAGCTGCTCTAGTAAAACAGATCAAAGTTTCTGGTGTTCTGAGACAGAGTAGGGCCTGAAGGAGGAACTTCTTAATTCCTCCACCCCCAAAATTATCTCAGCATTATCTACCTGCATTTTGAACTCCCTGTCACCCCAGCTAAGTTTGAGCAATGATAAGGTGATGGTCTGTGTGCTGCAGGCAATGATCACATCATCCCACGGAACTGCCCCGAGCTGGTGGAGGTGAACCGTGTGGCCATCCGCATCCTGGACGAGCTGGTGCTGCCCTTCCAGGAGCTGCAGATAGATGACAATGAATATGCCTGCCTGAAAGCCATCATCTTCTTTGACCCAGGTATGCCCCAGCTTGGGGAGGGTTACTATCAGAAGGGCCTAGTCTGGATTATGCTGACTAACACCAGTCCTGAGTGGTGGAAAAGCTGCCTGGTGTTCTCTCTGGGCCAAACTGTTCTTAGAGAGGGAGGAGAGAAGTCAGTCTTGAGAAAAATTGCCCATTGCTGTTACAATAGCTTTTTTGAGCTAGGTCTTATAAGCTTTTGGAGGGCTATAACACACTTATGATAGCTCAGCTACTGTTGGAAGCATAAAAATCAGCAAGATGGCTTCTGTGGCAGTGTTAAAAACAAAAAAGTTTAATAAAAGGCAAAATAACAGAGAAAAACTGAGTCAAGTGTAGGAAGTCCTTGCCCTAAGTATAACACAAAAGTGATTAGTTTCTTTGTTCACTTCCTTTTCTAGTAAATTGAAAGCTTCTGTCCAATTAGCTATCCTTAAGTTTCAGGTGAAGTCTTCTAAGCCTATGAAGTAGCTTTTTCACCTAATTAAAGAGAGCAACTTCTAAGCTTCTTTCCTTTTTAAGGAGACAAAAAATAGTTTTGTCACTCCGTCAACAAAGAACGCACTTCTATATGTAGCTATGATATTTTATGAAAAATCCCTTTGCTAGGATTTTTCTCTTGAGAAGCTGAGGGGCCTCAGGAACAAAATGTAAACAACAATTATCTGCTGCTGTGGAATGCAACAGGTGAATCTTTCATTAGTCTCATGTGGTTGTTTCTAATTAATGGCCAATCACAGTCCAGCGGTCTTGGACTGTCTGGTCAGCCACAAGATTTTATTATCATTCCATTCTTTTGTTTGCTAGCCTTCTGATGAAATCCTTTCTTCTATTCTTTTGGTATAGTTTTAATATATATCATAAAATAATAAATCAGCCTTCTGAAACATAGAGTCAACATTCCCATGTAGGGATTGCCTGCAAACTTCCACATTCTATACAACACAGCAGGCAATGGGCAATCAGAGGCAGCTCCCCTCAGGCTGTGCCCAGCTGTCTGTGACAGGCAGCAGCCTGGAGAATTGTCTGTGTGGGTCGTTGCAGATGCCAAGGGGCTGAGTGACCCGTCCAAGATCAAGAGGATGCGGTACCAGGTGCAGGTGAGCCTGGAGGATTACATCAATGACCGGCAGTACGACTCGCGGGGCCGCTTCGGGGAGCTGCTGCTGCTGCTGCCCGTGCTGCAGAGCATCACCTGGCAGATGATCGAGCAGATCCAGTTCGTCAAGCTCTTTGGCATGGCCAAGATTGACAACCTGCTGCAGGAGATGCTGCTGGGAGGTAAGTGTTTGAGGGTCTGACAAGAGGTCTCTCAGCATTCCCTGATTGTTGTCCCCTTGAGACTCTCCTTGGTCACTGCTCTCTATCTAGCAAAGTTAGAGACAGCCAGTCTGCAGGACTCACACAAAATCACCTCCCCTGTCCTTGACAGGGGTAACCAAGGGTCCTCTACTTCTTCTCATCTAAAGAGATGCACCAGCTGTTCCTCTGCTTACAGAGAGGTACCCCCAGCCCTCTGCACACAGACAAGCTTTGCTGTGCACCCCCAGACTCCTACCTGGCAGCCATTTCACCAATCCTCCTCTTTCAGAAGGGACTCATCAAAACAAAAAGCTTAGGTTGAAGGAACATCCTTGATTTTCTAGTGGGAGCATCCAATAGGACAAAACAAAATGAAAAGTTCCCACTGTGCTATTCTGCATGTGGAGGTGTGACTAAAGAATATAATCCTGTATGAGAGGACATGCAGGCAGCAGGCAGGGGTCGGTTCAAGTCATGCATGGAGGAAAAAGGGAAGGGTGTTCTTCAATCACCTGTGCACAAATGTGCACAAAGCCTTGGACATTTGGGTGCAGTGGGTGTGCCCATCTGAACTGTCCCCTTCTGCCATTGTAGCAATTAATGTCTCCTGCATGTTCTTAGGTTCATCAAGCGAAACGCCGCACACCCACCACCACCTGCACCCTCACCTGATCCAGGAGAACCTGGGAACAAACGTCATTGTGGCCAACACAATGCCTCCTCAGATGCACAACGGGCAGATGTGTGAGTATATCCAGAGACAGAGAGCTCCTGGGAGAAACCAGGAGCTTTCCAGTGTGCCTGTGGAGGTAGTTTCTACCTTGCATGGAAATCTGCAAGCAAGACAAAGTCTCTGGTAATGAGCGTGTGAGAAATTCCTATGCAGAAAGGAGGGAAAGACAAACAGAGAGGTGGGTTAGATTAGATTAGGCCAGACTAACTGATTCAACATGATACTCCTTGGCAGACTGCAATTTTACATAGCCCTTAAGGGATGAATGATCCTATCCAGAGCTAAGTGAAATCAGTGGAAAGGCTCCCCTTCCCTTGCGTTGTTCAGACACACCTCAGTTTGTCCTCTGCAAAAACACAGGAGGATCTGGGCCACCACATGGGGCCACCACTGGGGACCCTGTGCTGAGATAAGCTTGGTTGACCAAAAAGGTGGTTAGTAGAGGTCAAAATATCAGCAAAATGCCCTTATTTGATGTTGGTTATTGTGGTTCTCCTGGGGCATCAAACCATGCCTTTGTGTCTGGGCTGCCCTACAGCAAACACAAAAGCCCTTAAGAGCCTCTGCTGTGCTGACACCTGAACCCTGCACGACTGAGGACAGATCCCAGTGCTGTCAGGTTTGTGAGGCCCTCTTTTAATTCAGTTTCTCTCTCTTCAGCTACTCCAGAAACTCCACAGCCCTCTCCACCCGCGGGCTCAGGATCAGAGCAGTACAAGCTGCTGCCTGGAGCCATTGCAACCGTGGCCAAGCAGCCCACGTCCATCCCACAGCCTGCCATCACAAAACAGGAGGTCATCTAGCAAACCCCACCCAGCCAGCCTCCTTCAGAGCACCGTGTGGGAGAAAAGCCCAAATTGACTCTGCCACTGTGAAAAGAGAAGCCACCCAGAGGGCCCTGGGCACGGACACACGGACTTGCTTTTTGGACTGACCACCACCAGAAGGTGTCTTCCTGCAGCTACGGACAGCACGTGCCATGGGCAGCCCCAGAGTCCCAGAACTAAGGCTGAAGCCTTACCAAAACCCTCAGTCCTTGTAAGGAGGGCCAGATTCCTGCCTCACTCTGTGGGGAGGTGGCAGTGACTGCCTGGGGACAGGCTGCTGCCCCACTGCCACCTCAGCACTGGTTCAGCCACAGCAGACCCTGTGAATGAGAATTCCCTGTGCCATGGGAGTGGAGGGCTTCCCTCCCACAGCCATGCCAGCCCCCTGACAGTCCCCAGCCCAGCCAGACTTGGTGGAGGTGGACGCTCCCCCAGGAGCAGCACAGCAGGTAAAGCACATGGGGTTTGCCCAGGCAGCACTGCCAGAACTGCTCCTCAGCCTTGGCTAGTCCCAGCTCTTTGCATGGTGTCACCCACCAGCACACTAAGCCCTCCAGCCAGACCTAACAAATTATTTCAGCTGATGCTGGGGCAAAGTCTGGCCCACCAAGATACTCCACTATTTGGATCCCTCTGCCTCTTGAGGGGTTTTGATATTTCTGTGCCATGCCTGCCCTCTGACCACAATGCTCAGAGAGGCAACCACTGCCAATCTTCCCTTGCAGCACTCACTGCCTCCTGGCAATCAGAGGGACCATGGGATTCCAGAGATTTCAGCTAATGGAAGGGGTTCACCCTTTTACAGGCTGGCATCACTGCCCAAATATCACTGTCCCAACTACTGCTTGTCAGCAGTCAGAACAACATTGGATGCCTGTTTGGAAGGAAGTAGGGGACAGATGTAGGAAGGAGGAAGACCTATGGGGTGAGAAGAGCTTGAGCCTCACAGGTTGGACCAAGTTGTTGGGCTGGGAGCATTTTGTGACCCAGGATCTCAGTACAGACCCAACTTAATGCTAAGATATGCCACACAATCCACTTCTCTAGTGCAGTGCCACTCCTTCAGCTTAGAGTGAGTGGCTGATAACAGATTTATAGTTCTTCATAACATGATAAGAATTCGTTATGACTCCTTCAGACCTCAGAGTGTTTGAGACCACCAACCTCAAAAATACAATTCTTGGGGTCCTGCAGAGAAAAGCCACAGAGGTCAAGCAATAACCCTGTCTCACCCAAGCCCCTTGGGTCTGCCCCAGCCTTGGGTGTGCCCCCCCTGCTCTGCTCCCTCCTGCCCCTGCTCCTCTGTGCCTGCCTGTGCCAAAACCCTGCGGATCTGACCTTTGGTTTACAGCTGAAAGCAGGAAAGGAGCCCTCCTGCTGCAGGTGCCAGCAGGGCTGGAGCTCCCAGAGCCCTGCACCACAGCACGTCTGAGTCCCTGCTGGCCTCTCAGGAGGATGAGGATGGTGGCCCCACGGCTGCCAAGAGGTCTCTGGTGGGGACAAACCTGAGCCAGCTCAGCCAGAGGAGCTGCAGGTCTGTCCCTTGATTTCCAATGCAAAATGAAACCCCTCGTGCTGGCGGTGTCAGAGGTGTTGTATGGTCCCAGTGCTGGTGGCATCGTACCAAGTAATTTATTGCAATGATGAATCCAATCATTTTCTGTAAATTATTTTGTAAATCACATTGATTATTTATAATTGGGAGATTAAATACAAAAAAAAAAAAAAAAAACCCAACCCTGTAATAACCAGGCTGTCTTTTCCAACTGCAGCAACCTTTTTTCCTGTACGTAGACATACTTTGTGGGGAATCCTTTTTGGTCCATTTGCACCAAGTATTCCTCGATATTGTACATTAATTTTTGCTGGTTTCTGCCTTCCAATGGAAACAGAAGAATATTTCTTCACAAGAGTTTGTATTCATAAAAACAAGGAAAAAAAGAGAAAAATAAATGCAAAAATATTTTCTAACTTTTCCCAGACAGATGGATTTCTTTCTTCTGGGAGGATTTATTTTAAATCAAGGGGCTAACCTCCCTGTTGGTCTGAGCACAAAGCATATGTGTATGGAGAAAAAAGCCCAAACAAGTGTTTGATGCTGTTGCCAGCTGTCACTATTTCCTGGCAAGCCCAATGTGTCTGTCCTGAAGCCACGTGTGCTGGAATCATAAGATTGAATGGCAATCCCAATTTTCATTAAAAGAAAAACAAACATGGAGAATAAATATTTGCTTTCATGATTTCAGGGAGCTTAAAGGCTTGGAGTAACCACATTCTGAAAGCCAAGCAAAGGAGGCTAAACTACATTATTCACATTTCAAACATGTTCATTTTATGTCCCTCTTGTGTTTCAAAGGTAATTTCTGAGCACTTCGGGGTGGGTGATTGTCCTTTGTTTCAAACACAGCCACCCTACTGCTGGCAGCAGGTGGGAGCCAAACTGAGCCTATGGGGCACAGCAAGATGATCAAGTGAAAATCAACTTATCACTGGCTGTAAAGGTGAAGAAATACACTGGCAATTAGAGAAGGCTCTTAATGACCTGCTTTCCTGACCACGGGAGGCTGTGCTCAGCTGTAGCATGCCCAGGAAGAGAACAGGAAGAGAGGAGAGGGGTGTAGATGGCTGTAAAGATTAGGTTTCTGGGAAGGAACAACATCCAGCATTTCCAGCTCTGTCTGCAGGAGCTGGCCCTCATTTACCCCATCTCCTGCCTCTGATGAGAGTCGAGGTGGGCAGTCTCATCCTAGGTACAAGGGGTGAGAAGCAGCCTGATTTTCCATCCCATTAGCACATCCATGGTGCCCCAGTGACAGTCATGCTGGTGAAAAATCAGCAGGGATGAGATCCAGACTGTGTTTGAGGACTGTGTGGAGACAGCATTTAGAGCCTGTCTCCTGTCTCTCCACTCTGAGTCAAGGACAGATCTCAAACAACCTGCCCTCACTACCTGTGCACTGTGATGATCCAGAGCCCCAGCACCACTGCTGAATGCCTGCACAAGGGAACCAAAGGCAGTCCCAGGACATGTTAGCCCAGCACACACAGGACTGAGTGGTTAGTCCAGTCAGGGAAAGAAAAAGACCTCATTCTTTTTTAAATAAAAAAACCCTGGGACTCCTCTGCTGTGATTCATGGTTGGTTTTACCAGGGTAAATGCCCTAAAAACTCCATATATGTAATATCGAATCTTCGAAGCAATAAACTCTCCTGGGCTCCTTCCCATGAATTGCTCTATCAAGGTTGCCCTTTACTTGGTTAATCTTAAATCAGTGCACTTCCTACAGGAGATTTCTTATTGCTGGATTCAGCTCACTTGGGAAAAAAAACCCATGAACTGTCCCAGAAGCAACCTTGTCCTTAATTGGCATCCTCAATCCCAGCTCTCACCTCCTCTGTCCCTCCAGCCTGGAATCACCCTGAAACACTGATCTTGCCACTCCTCAGCTGTGTTTTACCCTGCTGGCTTCCCTGGAGCCATGGGCCATGTCCCATGTCACAGGAGGTGGCTACTCTGAGGATTGGCTTTTGACACACAGCTTCCCTTACATTGGTTTTGAACACAAGAGCTCTCTGTGCCTGCAGCTCAGCCTAGGGATGATTTCCTGGAGAGCACCATCTCCAGCTGAGGAATCTTTTCATCATGCCCAAGCAAAGATCTGTGAAAGTGGTATTTTTAGGTCCTTTGGCCACCATGAAATGCATTCTTTTCATATTCCTTATATAACTTCCATCTGAAAGAGCCAGCAGGCTTTGGAGCCTTTTCCACAGCTTTCATATCTTACTGGGGGGGGCGGGGGAAGGCAAACAAGTTTTATGGCCTGCATATCATCCCTGACAAAAGCAACTATTGCTGCTATTAAACTCACAAGTGCACACACAGGCACAGATAATCATGAACACCAAGAGGCAGCAGGGACAGCTCAGCAACGTGGCACTGCTGAGCCAGGCAATTCCATGTGCCAGGCTGGCCACTTCCCTCTGGGCTTAATGCAAATATCACCAAGCAGCTGGGGAGCTCAAGCCACACACTGCACAGTCCTTTCCACTCAGAGAGGCTGCAGGAGGAATGGCAAGGTGTGGGTATGTCTAAAATCCCTCAGAGAGGCTGCAGGAGGAATGGCAAGGTGTGGGTATGTCTAAAATCCCTCAGAGA
The DNA here is from genome assembly GCF_028018845.1 of Melospiza georgiana. Taxonomy (NCBI): domain Eukaryota; kingdom Metazoa; phylum Chordata; class Aves; order Passeriformes; family Passerellidae; genus Melospiza; species Melospiza georgiana. The sequence continues at coordinate 8,710,122 of NC_080446.1, forward strand.
GGCTGCAGGAGGGATGGTAAGGTGTGGGTATGTCTAAAATCCCTCAGAGAGGCTGCAGGAGGGATGGTAAGGTGTGGGTATGTCTAAAATCCCTCAGAGAGGCTGCAGGAGGGATGGTAAGGTGTGGGTATGTCTAAAATCCCTCAGAGAGGCTGCAGGAGGGATGGCAAGGTGTGGGTATGTCTAAAATCCCTCTCCCCATTCCAAAGTGAGGTGTGACCCTGACAATCATAAACACACCTAGCACCTGAAAAATTGCCAGCCAGGCCAATAAAAATGGCAATATATTGTCAGTTTCGTTATGTGAGAGCAAGCAGGAGAGCTTGGCACAAACAACCCTGCAGTCACAACCTGCAGTTCAGTGTCCTGTGAGAGGGAAGAGGCTGCTGGGACCAAGAGTGCTCCCAGTTCAAACCCAGGGGAGAAGAGCTCTGAGGCTAACCCAGGTCTGGGATAGAAGGTGGTTTGGGAAGTGCATTTCCTAGGTTTACTCTGGCTTTGGGTCTGGAGTGATGCCAGGCTTGTCTGATGGTGGCCAAAACCTTCCAGAGGCCCGAGGGCACCCTAACCTGGGGTTATTCCTGGGTTACACAAAGCCCTGGGCTCTGTCTCCACTCCAGCCCTCCCAACTGGTGGCTCTGCCTGGCTGGAACCTGCATCCCTTGGGACCCCATGGATTCACAAAGACCAGGGACCCCTTGTGAGCCTGGGGGACCCCACAGCAGAGGAGGGGTCTGGGGGAGCTGTTGTGATTCCCCAGCTCCTCCTAGAAACTGCTCTGGGTGCAAGAAACAGCACAAGAGCTGCCTGAGGGAATGCCTGGACAGACACCCAGCACGGACAGCATCCCAAGTCAGACAGGAATTCCTCTCTCTGCTGCCAAGCCAGGTGTCAGCACTGGCTGGAACAGGACATGTTCCCCCTCACTGACAGGGAAAGTCATTACAATAAAGTAACCCATAATACTCTGCTCCTTTCCAGGGCTCTCCAAAACACCACTGTGCCTTAAAAACACTTTTAAATTAATCCTGCTGATGGGTTACTTACCCTTAACCACTGACATGGAGCACACTGGCTCAAGCATATCCTGGAATCCACTCAGAGCTGATTTGCAGACACTAGCCACTGAGAAAAAAGCTTGAGGGAGAAGCAGCAAAGAGAAACCTCAGTGCCAAACCCAGAATGCCTGACTCAGACCTACAGCACTTCCAGCACAGATAAACCATTGGGATCCTTGCTTCTGAGGGGGTTTTAGCCCTCTCTTAACAACATTCTGAGGTGTGGGATTAGAGTGGCATTTTCTCACCTGGGAGAGCACACAGGAGACCTGCTGTGCTGCACTCCTGTTGAGGAGGCACTGGAAACAGCTTCCAGGTTCTTAATTTTCTGTTGAAATCCTACTGTTTCTTGCATGCAGCTCCTCTCCTCACAGTCCACCATGCAGCTGAATTCCTTCACCCCAAAGATGTGCAAAGATATCACTGAGGGGTTACTCTAAAACCCAGCCCTGCTTCACTCCTTCCCACTGATTTATGGGCTTCTAATGAACCCCAGGCTGAAAGCCCCAAGAGCTGGAGTGCCCAGTCCAACCTCATTCTGCCCCTGGAAGGATTCCTCCACCATTTACCAACTGGTTCCTTGCAGGAGCAAACCTGAGTGTTTCTGACAGCTGCAGCCTGTGCCATGAAGGGGCTGCAAGGAGCAGCTGCCAGGGAGCCAGGGCAGCCCCACCACAGCCCCTCTCAAGGGTTAATCCTGCCAGGGAGCCAGGGCAGCCCCACCACAGCCCCTTTCAAGGGTTAATCCTGCCAGGGACCCAGGGCAGCCCCACCACAGCCCCTCTCAAGGGTTAATCCTGCCAGGGACCCAGGGCAGCCCCACCACAGCCCCTTTCAAGGGTTAATCCTTCCAGGGACCCAGGGCAGCCCCATCACAGCCCCTCTCAAGGGTTAATCCTGCCAGGGACCCAGGGCAGCCCCACCACAGCCCCTTTCAAGGGTTAATCCTGCCAGGGACCCAGGGCAGCCCCACCACAGCCCCTTTCAAGGGTTAATCCTTCCAGGGACCCAGGGCAGCCCCACCACAGCCCCTTTCAAGGGTTAATCCTGTCAGAGACCCATCCTGCCTCTGAGACAGCTGCTCTCCTTCCAAAAAGCATTCTCCATGATGAAAAGCAGTGAAAGGAAATGCTCAGCTCAGAGCAAACTGGGCGTTGGACTAGATGACCTTTAAAGGTTCCTTCCAACCTAAGTTATTCTGTGATTCTATAAAATTAAACTGCAGAAATCCTGTAATATTTAAAACATTCAGAGGTCCTGCCAAGCACATTCCTCACCAAGCTTTTGCAAAAACACTGCTCATCTTGAGGCTGGTAAAGCCAAGGAGAGGGGAAGTGTTCCCCCAAAGCCTGGGCTGTGTATGTGTGTCCCACCACACACTGGGGTTCTGGGGGTCTGTCAGCACCTTAGCACAGCTTTGTGTGCCTGGGTGGTGCTGCCTGCCTGTGTGCAGCTGCTTTGGCAGCAGATGCTACAGATTTGTGTGCATTTGCACATCAGTGCCTGTTTCCATAGCTGTGTGTGTGGGTCTGGTGTGCCATCTGTGCCTGGGGAGGGCATGAGCAGAGCAGGGAGGGTCCCCTGCAGCCCAGTGTGTGCTGCTCCCAGCTGAGGCTCCCATCTGTGAGATCCCCTCCTCACACCACCACACACAGGGTGACAGCAGGCATGGAAGCCTGTGCTGGAGGATGCACACTTCCAGGCTTTGAGTGGAATATTGATGGTCATTTAGGGGATATTTTCTTAGTCACCCCATCCTCTGAGCACAGAGGATTGTATCACAGGCAGGCACCATGTCTGGAGCCTGGCACAGCCCTGCCTGGGGTGATTTGTAGGGACTGCTGCTCCCCTCCAGCCCTTCCCATTCTGCTGCACTGGTGCAGGAGGAGCAGCTCAGGTGTGAGATGGGAGCCCTGGCACTCAGACAGACCTTGTCCAGCACTGCAGCACAAGTGGCTCTCTGCTCTGATGCTGTTACCCAAAAAATGTTCTGTAGTTTGTGGGGCCCAGATGTTCCACCTGCAACCCAAGGACCAGAGCCCCTCCTGGACTGAACTGCTCCCAGATTATCTTTATGACAGGACTGTTAGGTTTGCACAGTTTAGTGATTTAATATCAGTTTAAAGCCTTCTCTGTGAGCAGTGCTGTTTGAAGTCATGCTCTCGCTTTTCAGCCTCAGCTTGCCAAGACTGTAAAACGTTTATTGCTAATGGTGGAAAAGCTTAAAGAAGCCAAGATAACTTTCCCAGGCTGGGTATTAAGACTGGGATAGGATAAGTAAATAAGTGAAGAGTATTACATGGACTTCATTAAATATCAACCAACACCAACAGCCACTCATTTATAACACAACGGCAGAGCATGGGAGCACCCAGAGAGCTGAGAAAGGCATGAATCAGATGTGATAGGAGAGAAGAACATGAGAAGGGCTGGATTCCCCACGGGGCTCCAGGTGTGGTTCTCAAGGTCACAACAGAACTCCTGACAAAAATTCCTGCAAAGAATGCAGGTTTGGACCTGATGGAGTGGCACAGTTGGTGGGGTTCATCCCCCCTCAGTTGGGGAGGGTTGTGGCCATGTAGTGCAGCAGGTCCTTCTCCCTTCTGATGCAGTGGACAAGGACTAAACTCTCCTTCCTAGGAAGGAGAATCTAAATTCAGGCTACAGCTATCACATCTCCTGGGACTGTCAGTTCCTAGATGTTTGTTTTCAGTTTTTAGCTTTTACTTCCTTATAGACAGGTTCTGCCTTTACTGGTTTCTAGTCACAGGATGCCAGCACCAGGAAGAGCAAATTACAGAAGCTCTTGCTACAGTTCCTGTGATTTCCTGTGCCAGCATTTTCAAACTCCCCCAACAACTTGGCTTGATGCTTGAACCCCCTCACTTCCATTCACCACCCACTGCTCTCCATGAGTTCAACATTCTCCACATAAAAAAGCTGAGGTAAGGCAGTCACTTCATTTGGGGGCAATCCCCAGATTATATTCCACTCATTATATTCCAGCTCTTCCTCACTGTGCAGTATCCTCATTTCTACTTTCCTTCATAATTCTCTCTCACCTGCCTAAGGCTCTTGCTCTTATTCTAATTTTATTGTCCAAATCTCTCAATTGATTGTTACTGATTCTCCCTTATTTCCTGCCCTCCTTGTTCCCCAAAACAGAGCTTCATTCACATGTTTCTACTCCTTTCAAACATCCCTGATCACTCCTAACACCTTGTTGCAGCAGCCATTAACCAGTCAGGACTGGAACTGTCACCTCCCAGCTGAATTTTCCTCCCTTGTTTGAGAGGTGCAAATTCCAAGCAGATTTTGCAACCTTTAGCATAAATTCCTGTTTGCAGCTCCAGTACTTCCCAGCTGTTTGGTGTTTTGAAGCCTTTTCTCAGATCAGCAATTAGGTGGATCAGGTGATCCAGGTAATTCTGTCATGCCTTCAGCTGGGAGGCCACAGATCCATGTCCACAGCACACCCCTGGGACTCCAGGTCCCACCTGGCTGCTTCTGTCATGTCTCTGTGCCCAGGAGCTGTATGAATACAAATAGGAACAATGCAAAATCTCTTGTCCTCCTGAGGCCCCTTCCAACCTCATTTATCGCACAAATCTGCTGGAAAGGGCACGGAGCAACATCACAAACAGGCCCAGTTTACTCAGATCCAAACTGGACCCAGCTTGCCAGGTTGCACCCAGATCTGGTGTCACAGACACATTTTATGGAAAATCCTTTCCTTAGGACTTTTTCTCCTGAGAAGCTGAGAGGCCTCAGGAACAAAATATAAACAATGGTTATCTGCTGCTGTGGAATGCAACTGGTGCATCTGTGATTGGTCTCATGTGGTTGTTTCTAATTAATGGCCAATCACAGTGAGCTGGCTGGGACTCTCTGCCCGAGACACAAGCCTTTGTTATCATTCTTTCTTTTTCTATTCCTTGCTAGCCTTCTGATTAAATCCTTTCTTCTATTGTTTTAGTATAGTTTTAATATAATATATATCATAAAATAATAAATCAGCCTTCTGAAACAAGGAGTCAGATCCTCGTCTCTTCCCTCATTCTCAGACCCCTGTGAACACACACTGTCACAGTCTGGGTTTTCACCATGAGCACAGGCTGGAATGAATGTGCTCCCCTTCCCTGGAACAGCTCTGTGCAGGTGACACCGGTGACACACTCCATTTGTTTCCATGCTGGCATCACTCTGACCAGGTACAGCAGCACTGAAACATTTTCTGCTTTGGAAGGGTGACCCCTTGGCAGAGAAACAAATGAGAGCTGAACCTTGTAAACTGCAGAAGGGCCCTGGTTCCCACTGTGGGCTCCTAGGGCTCCCACTCTTTGTCCAGCTATCCTCGACTCCCTCTCCTGGCTGAGAACGCGGCTTGCAGCGAGAGAGGAGACAGAAACCACCCTGCAGGATGCTGAGCCCTTTACAATCAGCCTCTGCATCCCTTCAGCTCTGGGGTTAAACGTGGCATTCCCCTCCCCAGCGCTCCCCGTGAGCCCTTTGTAATGCAGCAAACCTGGGAGGGACCAGCTTTTTATTACAAATTCCATGCAGACAGGCCAGGCATCACCTCCTGTGGGATAATATGGTTTTCTGCCCTGTCAAAAAGCAAACCAAAGCCAAACTACCCCAAAATTCTCCTTTTATTAACATTTAGTCCTTCTGTTGTGGTTTAAATCCAAGATACAGCCAGGACATCTCTCAGGCCCTGTTTCCATCCAGCTGTGCTTGCCTGGAGCCTGCACCGAGGCTGCCCTAGCTCTGGTCAGTGATCCCACACCGGCTCAGGCTGCCAGGGACAGGCCCTGGGATACGTATTTGTATAGAAAATATATAGGATATATTTGGTTTGTATATATGTATTCATATATATATATGTGTGTGTGTGTGTGTATATATGCATGTATATATGTATATATGTATATGTATAATATGTAAAATGTATTTTTATATATGTGATTATATTAAATATAATTAGTATATGATCTATAGATTATATACGTCAATATACTTGCTGTGTTATATAATTACATATATTATATAACAATATTATATATTATATACTCACATAACATACATTTATCCATATGTACATGTAAGCGTACATGCAAGTGTATTTAAATGTATAGGTATACATACATATGTATATAGATACATAATAAAAGTGTATTTCATACATAATACATTCTATACATATAAAATGTATTTTACAAGTGTAAAATGTATTTATAAAATGTGATTTATAAAATATATGTATTTACATATATATATTTGTGTGTATATATATATATGTATGTGTATGTGTATATATATATAAAATTCTGCCTTCGGCTGGAGGCAGTGGCTGCCGATGTCGCAGAGGATGAGGTAGCACTGAAGGACAGGTGTCCCTTCGGGGAGCGTCCCCGGGCCCCCCTCTCCCTGCCCGGAGCAGCCGCCAGACACAGAGGCGGCCCCGATTTCGGGCCAGGGCCGAACCGCACCGGGGCCGGCTCCCCCGGAGCCTCTGGGCCCCGCCGAGGCCGCGGGCCCGCCCCGGGGCCATGGCGCAGGCGCGGCCCGCGCGTCACTTCCGAGTGGCCGGGGCCGTTCCGGGGCGGCGGGGCCGGGACGCGGCTGCTCCGCGGGAGCTGCGGTACGGGCGGGTGGGGGCCGGGAGCTGCGGTACGGGCAGGCTGCAGGGCCGGGAGCTGCGGTACGGGCGGGTGGGGGCCGGGAGCTGCGGTACGGGCAGGCTGCAGGGCCGGGAGCTGCGGTACGGGCGGGTGCGGAGTCTGGGAGCTCCGGTACGGGCAGGCTGCGGGGCCGGGTGCTGTGGGGCCCCGGATCTCCGGTACGGTCGGGCTATGGGCCCAGGAGCTGCGGGCCCGGGAGCTCCGGTAGGGGCGGGCTGTGGACCCGGGAGCTCCGGTACGGGCGGGCTGCGGGCCCCGGAGCTCCAGTACGGGTCGGTGCGGGCCCGGGAGCTTTGCGGTCCCTGGCAGCCCCCTCGCCCCTGTGCCCGTCTCCGGCGGGGTTGGCGCTGCCCAGCCCAGGCTGAGCCCCGGGGTACATCGCTCCCTGGGAGCGGTGCCCGTGCCGTCCGGGCAGCTGGGGAAGGTGAGCGGGGCACTGAGGGCTCTGTCAGTGCAGGAGGAGGGCGGCTTTGGTGACAAGTGTCCCTGTGGCACCAGTTCCGTGTGATGTGCTGTGGGTGACTGAGTGCCAACAGCTCAGCAAAATAAAGCCGTGTTTCGCTGCCAGCCCCGGGGCCAGCTGGAGGAATTATGGCAGGCTCGTGATTTTATAATTTTTACTCATCTCTGTCCACTTGTGACTGGATTTGGAATTCCAGCTCACAGATCAGACGTACTGACATCACACTGAAAAGTTAAAACTAGATTAAACTAGCCTCAGTATCCATGCAGTGCCGGCATAAGAGTCTGCAATTTCTTACCTGCTCATCCAGTCTGTGCACTGCAGCCATTTCTTGTATTCCTGAGTGCTGCTCCTCCTGAATTGCTCAGAATATTCCCTTGGGCAGAGGTGTTGGTAAGTGCATGTGTTTGCCAGAGAAGTTAAGGAAAATACCTGGCTGTGTCTGGGCTTAGAGGGGGGAGCTTCTTAGAAGAGGGTGTAATTTGACCAAATGTGAGAATCATGACAAACTGGGATCTTTGCTTTGCTTTAGATTTCAACCGGACATAGGGAGTAAACGTTAAAGCAAATTAAATTCTGTGTTTTGCAGTGAAGCTGTGCCATTCTGTATTTTAACTTTAATTGGTTAGGTTTCTTCCAAGGTAGCACTCTACCTGCTAGGTAGGATAAAGAGATTAGAGTAACTTGCACTTTCTAATCCTGGTAGGAGAATTAAAATGAACCTTGTGCCTTGACTGTAGTGCTGATTCTTGGAAAGGAAGTGTCTTCAGTTAGGAAACAGGGAGTACAGAAGATAATAAATATGTGAACAGTCACTGTGGCTGTAAGTCTGTGGATTTGTTTGTCACGTGCAGCAATTGTTTTTTGACAGATTCCTGCTGCATTATGTCAGGAGACAGCGACTGCACCAGGACAAGTCCGTCAGCAGGGTCTCCATCAGACAGTGAGCTCCTGCCAGACCGACCAAAGTATGTGTGTACCCTGTCTCCTGATCTTGTTACCAAAGCCCGGGAGGAGCTGCAGGAGAAGCCTGAGTGGAGGCTCCGTGACGTGCAGGCCCTCAGGGACATGGTGTGCAAGGACTATCCCTCCCTGGGCACCTGCCTGGACGATGCTTTTTTGCTGAGGTTCCTCCGAGCCAGGAAGTTTGATTACGACCGAGCTCTTCAGCTCCTGGTGAACTACCACACCTGCAGGAGGACCTGGCCAGAGGTGTTCAGTAACCTGAAGCCATCTGCAATAAAGCCTGTCCTGGAGTCAGGCTTTGTCACTGTGCTGCCTCACCGGGACCCGCAGGGACGTCACGTCGTGTGCATCCGCCCAGGTACCCAGCCCTGAGTGTGTCTGTGCCCTGTCCTCCAGGTGTGTCTGGGCCAAAAGCCTGTCCCTGCTCTGCTCTGAGCAGTGCTGACTTGCACAGAGTCTGTGGGCTCTCTCAGATTTGAAAAGATGACTGGGGAAGGGACATGCTGGTCCTTAGCCAGCATTATTCCAGTTCCTTTTCCTGTGTCAGCAATAAGTGCGGTCATGGCAAAATGAAAATGCAGTGAAATGGGTCGATGAAAATTTTCAAGGAAATATAATTTCTCAAGGAAAATTATTATGCAGTCACTCAAATTTAAACAGGGCTGATGGCCTACCCTTAGAAGCTCATAATTTGTTTTTACAGTAAGCAGAGAGAAAAGCCTATAGCTCTGACTCCTGTGTAAATAATCAGAGTTTTTCATGTGCTTTTGGTGCTGCCAGGCTTGCTGTAAATTTCTTTCCATTCGTTCTCCTCTTTTCCATTTACCTGCCTTCTTTCTGAGCTGAAACTGCTTTTAATGAGCTGTGCTGGGTGGAGAACGGGGTTCTTAAAAGCATTGCCTTTGCTCCCTGAAGTAAACATGAGTTGCCATTTACCTCTTGCTTAAGAAAGGCTGCTCTGAACTAGAACTGTGGCTCAAAAGAACAGAGTAACTTTTGAGTCCAAGAGAACAGAAAATCAGTTTTTTTGAATGTTTATTGTTAGCTTATCTTCACTCTCCAACTTACCATCCCTGTCTTGTAACCTCAGACAGATGGACACCCAGTAATTATCCGATTACTGAGAACATTCGTGCCATATACTTAACCTTAGAAAAACTCATTCAGTCCGAAGAGACCCAGGTGAATGGAATTGTAATCCTGGCAGACTACAAAGGAGTCAGCTTATCTAAGGCGTCTCATTTTGGTCCTTTTGTAGCCAAAAAAGTGATTGGAATTCTTCAGGTAAGACCTGAACTGGTGGGAAAATAAGCTTGTGCATTGTAAATGACTACTGCTGTGTGTAGAGTTCTTGACTATGTCACCACAAATGTCATCATCTTGGCTTTCATTAGCAGAGTTAAACAAGTCTCTGCCCAACCAGTTTCTCACACCCTAACAGCCAACTTACCTCACTTGTCCCTTTTTTTGACTTTTGCATACCTAAAACTAAATTTGCATTAGAAATACAGACTTTGAGTTGGAACAGACAAAAGCAGTTCTGCTGGGTAGTGAAATGAAGAAAGAGAGCAGAGAATTACAGTTAGGGATGAGACAATGAGGAATGGGCTGGTGTTTAAATGGTTCCTGTCAGCTGAGATGGAGCCAGCCATGGGGCAAGCGCAGGCTCCAGCTCAAGTGCTGCTGCAAAAATGTTAAGAGGACTTGGGACTTATGAATGGGTGTGATTTGAGGAGGATTTCCATCCATGCCCTGAAGGCAGAGGCTTCTTTAGCACAAAAGACATAATGAGAACAGCTCTGCCTGGATGTGTGGAAGGAAAGTGTTGGAGAGCAGGTTAGAGCAAGGGTATAAACACAGTGAAGCTGGACAAAATGGGAAGGGGAAAGGACTCAGAAATAGCCTGGCCAAAGTGGCCGAAGGTCTGATGATTTCATTTGATGTTGATACAGTCTGGGGGAGTGAGATGAGTAAACTTCTCTTGAATGGGTTCATTCCATCATTACTTTTGTTGTGGCCTGAGCTGGTTACATCCTTTATTGTATCCATGGGGGGATCAGGAAGGATAGGGTGAGTCAGGAGAGTGTAGGAGATGAGGCTGCTGAGTTAAGAAAGGTCTTTATAAGAACTCACTCCTTTACATTATGATCTAAATGTGTCATTTAACTGTAAGCCCATATTTAATTTGTACAAATAAAGTCATGGGTGTCCTGCTGTTCCTACTGGAATATATTCACAAAACAATAGCTGGACTTGGGGAAGGACATAGAGGATGGTGGAATATAAATGTGTTGCATCAACCTTATTGAGCTGCAGCTCCTGTAAAGATGAGGTAATTCACTGATGTTCCTATGGAGAAAAATATTCCAGCAGTGCCTCTTGTCTGCTTTTCACTGCAAGCACTGACTGATTTGTATATGTAGAGCTGGTTATAAGGAAAAGAAACCTCACTGAGTTCTTAAGTGGTGATCATGAACATTTGCCTATGAAAAATATTTCTGCAAATAAATTTCTGCAGCAAAAATCCCATAACAAGTTGAATTTCTCCTGTATTGGTTTATGTTGGTACCTCAAATTAAAGTTAGGGAGCCAGTGGGTTGTGCTGGCAGTCAGTCTCAGAAAATTTTAAAAAGAGAAAGATGGCAAATGTTTTTTAAACTGCATTATAAAAATCTTCTTTGCCCTTCAGGATGGATTCCCCATTCGAATAAAGGCTGTTAACATAATAAATGAGCCTCGTATATTTAAAGGAATATTTGCAATCATCAAGCCTTTTCTGAAGGAAAAGATTGCAAACAGGGTAAGGATCTATGTGATTTTAACATTAATATTAATGTTTTTAAGTTCCTAGCTTGACCACTCTTAAGTAAAAAAAAAAAGAAAAATTATAATACTTGACAGTTAGAAAAATGTTGGTGCCATTTTATTTTCTGTTTTCAATTTTAAAAAATATGCCTGTTGGTAAAATTCTGTGAGACAGAAACTTTGAGGAACTCAATACTGGCAAAATATTAATGTGGAACTTTAGTACATATGCTCTCCATCCAGGACATTATCCCTGTGGTTGGATTATTTGGCCCAGTAGCACTTAGTTCATGAGGTGGTGTCACAGGAGAACTGTGTTGCCCCTTCCTTGCTCTTTTCCCTTGTGCAAGGGTCCTGTGTGACACAAGTGTCCTCTCCACAGGACTGTGGTTGCCAAGGATGATTTTTTTTGCCCACAAGGATAAGTACTTTAAATCCCATGAGCAAACTTGGGGATGAACTGAATCTGGAAGCTGAGCCCAGGCACATGTCCAGTCTTTCTTGCTGAGATTTAATCTGCACAAGGTGTGGATTTTGTCTCAAGACTTCTCTCACTGGTGTGCCTCACTGTACCTGCCCACTGTTCTGTGCTGCCACTTGCCCATGAACACATCACTTCTTAAAGTTGTTCTTTAGCTCAAAATAAGTTTGTTAGCTGACTGTTCCAGCAGTTTGCTGCAAAGTGTTTGATGTGCACTTTTAAAACTCTTTTGCTTTCTCCTTCAGTTTTTTCTTCATGGCTGTGATCTGAATTCCCTTCACCAAAACATTCCTCCGGTGATCCTTCCTGAGGAGTATGGTGGTACTGCAGGCAAGCTGGACATCTCTGCCTGGAACGAGCTGCTGCTGGCCTCTGAAGAGGATTTCCTGCATGATTTCTCAGAGCTGGTGCTGCCCTGTGACAGCTCTCCCCACGACCTGCTAGTGAGTGGGGATGCTGATGAAAAGCAGTGTGATGATTCCCTGCGAGGGATGAAACCTCAGCTCTATTACTGTTACTAACAAACCACAGGAGGGAAGTTGTTTCCAGCACAGTTAAGATCTGCTCTGCTAGGTGATGTTGTGAACTCTGCCTTACTCCTAAACCTGCAGTTTGGGGACAGACTGCTGAGGCACTTTACACTGTAGAACCAAAGGAAGCTGGAGAGGGCACAATGGGGGCAGGGCAGAGTTCGGGGAGGGTAAAAGCAAAGAGCACAAGTTTTCTAGAAGACTTGAGGCTCATCAACCTCTGTGTGAATGGTGCAAACTGGACTCTTCTTTCTAAGGATAAAGGGAAAAAAATTATTGCAGATAGGTAAGCTTTGACAGTTTCTTGTCCTCACCCCACACAGGTGAAAAGTGAGGATGATTTATGAGCTTTGTGATTATCTGGTCTCTTCCCCTTCTGCAAACACCAGTAATGAAAGACTGGTGAAAGAAAGAAAATGGCTTTTGAACCCTGCAAAATATAATTCTGTAGTGAAGATTGCTTAAAACCATAGAAGTCTAATTTGGCCTGTCCTCTGTCATGTGGTTCAGATTGTGAGTTGGTGTTTCTGAAATATCTCAGTGAATATTTCTTTCAAATTTATACAGAACAAAATTTACTCATGAATACTCATGTATGGAGATCATCTCTTAAACTTCTTCACAGTTGGAGGAAATGTGACTGATGGATTAACTACCATAACATCTATACCAAGGTTTATAGAGCAGATGCAATCTTCATTTTCAGAAAACAGCACGTTTTTCAGATCATTGAATAAGGCTTTTGATTGGACAACAGCCTCAAATAATGAGGTTCAGGACCAAATAAAAGAAAGCTGTGTCAGCCACTTCCCCACATTGACAGTTCTTTTCTGCTTGAGATAGGAATTGGGTAAGTACCTCATACCCAGGATGTGTGAGGAGGTTTTGTAGCAGTTGGCATGTGATGTATAGAAGGCAATACTTCATGTAGGACAGCAAGGTGCTGCTTTAGCTTGTTACTGTGGGCTAAATTTGAGTTTTAAGTCTGTGAAGCCAAATGCAGACAGGCTTTTTAAAAGCACATTCTTAAATTTCCTGATATTGTAGCATTTTGTTCACTGTGCTTGTCAGCTCTTCTGTGAAACTTGGTTTTTAACTTTGTTGACCTCTTTTGTCTTTGGTTGTCATGTTCCTGTATGGAGTTAGACTTGAATCATCTCTGTGATATTTACTCATAACTTGTATGCCTGTGCTTCTAGGTCTTTGTCTAGAGACAGAACTAACATTGATGTCAAACCAGGTAAGATACCTGTGTCTGAATAAGCTGTTCCCACTCCCCAAGTTCATTTTATTTAATGGTCTTGACTTAACTCTCAGCACACTCTTTGCACACATTTTTCTGCACTGTAATGGTGTGGACATAGGAAACCTCACGAGGACGAGGAAAGCACAGTCTGTTACTTCAAAGTGAAATAATTCACTCTTTGGTGGAAAAGACCATCCCTTCTAATTGGGAACTTATCACTAGAGCACTTTCTCTGGAGGAAATCTTGATTTAGTGCCAAATGTGATTATAGGCACCAGTTACGTTTCTGTAAATATAAAACTAAATTATCTTGAGGATCACAGACATTCATTTTTCAAAGTGCCAAACTGTTTTGAATGTCTTTCTTCCTCTTAGCCCCCTTGCAGCATGACTGCACTGCCAAAAGGAGACTTCTGTAATGACTTTCTGGCCTGGCAGCAGACCTCATCCTGGAACTAAAGGGTGGCAAATGCCATACCTGGCATCCTGACATTGTAGAAAGAGACTGGGTTCTGAAAAGGTTAAAACCATGAAGCTTTTTTTCTTTTCTGTGTGGCAGCTCAGAATCTATAGGAGCAGAAAACTCATCATATGAACAGTTGTACATTAAAGGTGGGAAGAGATTAATTTTCCTCAGTGAAAGCATCTCGTTTTTCTTACCTTTACAAGTCAATTTTAATTCCTCTTTGGTAACTATTACCTTTAGTGCAGGGAAAAAACCAACTACCCTTTTCATCTACTTAAGGTAAAAGAGAGCTGCTAGGCAGCTCCACCTTTGTGACCAGAATATGCTCTGTTTTGCAGAAATTAATTCAGTTTTTTGCCACCTAGAAGCCAGTAGCACGCAGCACCAGGACTTGGACAGATCAGTGGCTGCCCACACTGCTGAATGCTAGAAGAAGAGTGATGCCTCTGTTGTTTTAGTGCCTCTTAATTCCAGTCACAATGTACCATTGAAAAAACCGGAATGGATCCATTTACCTAGAGATGAAGGCCTCACTGATAATCTTTCCTTAGTTGTGTTGCAGGGGTAGAAGTGGGGCTATAGTGACTGTAGGAACAGCTCCTTTATCCCCTTATGTAACTGTTCGAGAGGGAGGATGGATATTCAAAATTCAGTTTAGTGTCCTTCAAAGAGAAATAAACCTAGTGGTGCTCAGCAGAAGGCTGAGGAACCTCTACTAAACTCACCTTTTACAGGCTTTTATATTTTCTTGCATGCCTTAAATAGTAGGCAGAATAGATCCACCTCACCCTCTTCTTTCCTTTGCTCACTAGGAATAAAGAATATGATTTAAACATAATAAATGAGGTTCTAGGGTTTTGCTGGGTTTGGCTGGGGTAGAATTTTCTTCATAGGAGTTGGTGTAGCCCTGTGTGAGTGAGCAGCCATGGTGCTGGCTGGGGTTAAACCACCACACCTGCCAGTGCTGAAAAGTGCCAGTCTTGTGCCTCCAGAACTTCTTTTTCTTAAAGCTGGCTCCTGGGCAGTGGATGTCAGGATGCTGAATTAAGCCAGGCTTTATCAGGATCTGTTCTTTCTGATTTGCTGTTCCTTGCCTTTAGAACTGAGGCAGGAATTGCAGCTTCACTGAGTGTGTCTCTAACCCTGAAGTCTCTCAGAGCAGTGCTTGGCATGTCCTACAGCAAGCACAGCTCTGGCTCATGTGTGCCTGGCTGCAGAGCTGAGAATGTTCTTTGAGCTTTAGCACTTAGTAGCAAAGACATCAGTTTGTTCCCAGAACTTCTCATGTTTGGAAAATTAAACATTTGTGTCATGTATAGGATCTCCTTATCTGCAAGATAAGAGAACAGCTAGGAAAAGCTTATAGGAGGGGTAGATTTTTGCTTGGGGGTTGCTTGGTTTTTTGTTTTTACAGCACTACAACCAATTTTTTCCTTCTTCACACTTGAAATAACTTTGTTTTCCATGCTTATATATGCCTTTTCCAGTACATAAGCCATCCCTGCCAAATCCAACAGATAATAAGGAAGGATACTTGAACTGCATTGGCATTAGGTGGCACAAAAGGTAGCTGCAAACTGTACATACAAGTACTTGAATTTATACTCTTGTAAATGGATGTTATGAGCCCTGAGGTATTTTCAGGAACTGGCTGAAGTATTGTTTTTGTTAAATCTTGTATCATTAAATCTCTTTAAGTATCATTTTGTTAAATTTATACCATTTTGGCTTGAATTAATCATTGTCTTATACAAATATTAATTTTGCTTTCTGTTATATGTGAGCCTAGAGGTGTTGGGTGATTAAGTGTACATCTTATTTTGATAAAATTTATTTTTATATTGCATTTTATAATACAAAGTTGTCAAAAATGTGTAAGTTTATGATGCATGACTGGGTGATTAAACACATTGTAACAGCTGCTCATTTGATATTTTCAATATGTTTGTCTTGTGTCATGTTGGGATAGTTTATTGTAAATGTCAGTAACAACACACAAGTTCCACATTTACACATAATCACCACAGCACTGCATTAGCAAAAGGTTTTGCTTTCTGCTGGAAACAAAAGTTTACTTGAACTGAGCAACTTCAAGGAACAGGATTTGACACTCACAGACTTAGAGGCTCACACAAAATACTGCTGGTTTCAAAAAAATCTGTCACTTAGTATTTACTGCACAGAACAAACAACCAGTCACATCCACCTGGAGACTGCATGTGGCACTTTCCACTGGAGAAGGAACTGCTGCTTCTTAACACTTCAACAGAGCTGGGCCACTTTCAGTAGTTAGTTTGCTTTATTCAAATGAGTTTACAGTGCAAATGCCTTAGAGCCAATAATAATAATAATTCCATGTGTGTTACTTTTATTAAGAATATTGGACAACTGAAACCAATCGATCAATAAGCTCTATTTTCCAACATAATCATAAAGTTGATTAAGCTACTCATACACTTACCACTCTATTTGGCAAACATTCTAAAAAAGAAGTTACCATAGAAATTGCCTCTTAAAAAGGGCAAGTTTGTCTTAAAAGAATTGAGTGTTAACCAGTTTTTCAACTTCAGAGTTGTTCTTTTGGTGAGGAGTAAGGGTGCTTTTTTGCCACAGCACAAAGTTAAGTAATTTAAATAAACTTTTCCTGTAAATAAACTTTAGCAGTGGAATGTAAAAATCAAGCAGCATGGCTTACACTTCCAGAAATTGAAGCATGAGCAGAGTAGTGCATTATGCTGATTATAATTGCTCTTTAAAATATATTACTTCATATTTAACTAAATGTTAACTTTTATTCAGTAGAAGGTTGTGGCTTTTGGACAGAATAGATAATTTATTTTGTGCTTTGACAACACAGCTGTAGTGAATTTTAAAAAAGCAGTAATAAGATAACCCTGGTAAAGGTTAAAATAGATAACTGATAATTTTGGTGCTGCATCAAGCATTATGCAATACATAACTGTCTATCCAACTGCATTTTAATACCAACATAAGAAACAGTAACTAAAGCAATAAATGAACATTTTGGCTGTCAGCAAAGAGTTCCCCACTGTTGTAAGCTCAGAAGGTGCAGGAACTTAACTGAAGTCTCTATTAGTAAGGACAAGAGGAGCCACTAAGGTCCAGAGATAGAGAAGCAGACAAACCCAGCTGGAGGTCATCTTCACCCACACGGCTGGCCACTTACTTGTCATGGTTTTGAAATCTGCATCAGGGCTAAAAAGTAAAGAAGTCCATTAGCAGACAGAGAAAACATCTCCCCCTGTTCCTTGGTACCTCTCATGGATCTGAACTGAGGGCAATCCTTTGGGGCACTCCAATCAAGACCCTTTGTGAGAGCATAGACAACTAAGCCAGCAGTTTCCTGTGGCTCCATCACAGGCTGTGGTTCTTGGAACCCAGTTTCCAAGCCTGCTTGCTCATGCTCATGATGCTGTTCAAGGAAATATTTGCTAATTTATACAATGTCCTGGGAGCAGTGGTTCTGAGCTGCAGCAGCAGAGGGCATGCCCAAGTGTTTCCAACAGATGTGGGAAATCCCATCTCTGATAAGCAGTACATATGGCTGTCCCTCCACATCTTCGCCAGGTTGAAAAGCCACTAACAGCAGGCTGGCTTCTAACAAATTCTGCAGGAGGCCACCTGAAACCAATTCCATGTGTATCCTTCCTGCTACTCCTCCAGCTGAAGAATGGCAGCCACACCTTCTGCCCTTGCAGCTCTGCAGTAGTGCCCTGGAACCAGAGCTGCTGACTGTGCCATGCGGCCTTCTCACACCTTAACTGAGTAACGCTAAATTGACAAGGCACAGCTCTGCTGCAGCTGGCACAGGGACAGCCCCTTCACCAGCCTCCCACCCACACAGAACCCTCAGCTCCCCTGTGGCTCTCACCTGTACCAGTTGGTGAGTGTCATCATGATGTACAGAGAGGCGAGGAAGAGCATGAAGTGGAAGAAGGTGTAGCTGTACTGGACACCATCCTTCTCATTGTCCGTGACACGGCGCACCTCGCCCTCCTCAGCTGTGCCACTGCCTGTCCCCACAGTGTCCTCCAGGATGGCAGTGTCACTGCCTGACAGGGTCAGCTTGTTCACCTGGCTGTTACTTGAGGAGCGGATGCTGCAGTGTAACCCAAACAGAGACCTGGTTAACAACTCCTTTTATCATCAGCTGTGTTTGATAATCAAGCAAGCAATTGACCACAGTGAATGTCTGGGACTAGCAAATCATCCATTTGGAAGCATAAGGAAATTCCTCCAACTGTTTTTATCCAAGCTTTTGTTAATTTCATTAAACAGCATTCCTAGTCCCAGATCATAGAAAGGTGTGGTTTGGAAAGAACCCTGAAGATGATCTTGTTCCAATCCACCTACTGCGGGCAGGGCACATTACACCTAGACCCAAGTTGCTCACAGCTCCATCCAGCCTGGCCTTGAACACTTCCAGGGATGGAGTACCCACAACTTCTCTGGACAACCATTCCAGTGCCTCATCACCCTCACAGTAAAGATTTTTTTCCTAGTATCTAATCTAAACTTACACACCCAGTTTTAATCCATGTAAAAGTCTCTATGTTCTTGTAGGCTCCCTTCAGACACTGGAAAGCCATAATTAGGTCACCCCAAAGCCTTCCTTTCTCTAGGCTGAACAATCCCAGTTCTCCCAGCCTTTCCCCATAGGAGAGGTGCTCCATCCCTCCAATCATTTTGTAACACATGTTGTTTTGTTATCTGGATTGAGCTGACAAGGCTTACCCTCATGCACAAAGCAAAATGCAGGTTTATGAGCCACATTTGGCCTCAGGCCTGAGACAGCAGCTGGATGTGAATAAATGCAGGTACATTTTGCACTAGACCCAGATTCAAACAAAGGAGGCAAACCCCAATTCTTTATCACTGGATAGTAGTGCAGACCCTACCTGGAATACAAGAGGCAAAGGACAAAGATAACCAGTCCAACAACACTCTGGGCATCCCACCACTGCAGGGACTTGGGTGGAGCAGGAGTGGCAGGAGGGACAGTGGCATTGGCTGGAACAGCTGTGGGTGCAGCTATCTGGGTGATGATGTTCAGCAGACTTGGGTTACAGTTTCTTTCTGAAAGGGATTTCAAAGCAGATAAAAGAGATGCCAGCATGTAGCCAAGAAAAGATGACAAGTAAGCTTGCAATTTTTCATTCCCTTTAACTGCTGATCTCTTCAATTCTCCAGAGGCAGAAATTGCCTGCAATGTTTTTCCTGCCTGTGAGCTAGACAAGGGTATAATAAATAAATAACATCAGAATGCCCTGACACTGTTTCTTTTCCCCCCTTACAACACTCCAGTTTTGTTCTGCAAAGAAGCAGTTTGATGGTTTCAGTCAAGTCAGGTTTTCAGCTTCACTGGATTTGATCTGAACAGATCAGCAATTCCCACAGAGTGATCTGTAAAAACCATCAACTTCTGCTTTCACACCAATATATGGGACTCAAGACAGAGTGTTGCTTACCAGGCTCATTGGACATGGCTGCCCAGGTGAGGTACATGGTGTAGAGTGTGATGACAGAGGACTGGAGGAGGCCAGAGCGAGGCTGATGCTCCTGTTCCAAAGCAGAAGAAGCCACAGTCAAAAAGAGCAAGGTTTACCTAGAGCTGGATGCTTTTACCCCACTGCCACAGATGAAACCATTACTAGCATAAAAACCATTGCTGTAGAAATGCATTGGTCTTTGTTCTATGTTTGAAAGACTGGAAGAAATTCCTTGGAGTTATATAATTTATGCAAAAAGCAACTCAAACAGAGAAAGAAAAAGCAAACCAAATCCTTTTCTTTTTGTGCCCAAGACTCAGTTACAGGCTGTTACTGAGTTAATCTCAACCATTTCAAACAATTTTTTAGATGTGAATCTAGCATGTGATTTGAGCAATACCAGTTCAGAATCAAGAGACATGCAACTTTCCTCTTATATTAAAGAAGTTTACCCCTAATTTCAAAGGTACAGTATTAAGCAAATAAATCTCCAGCTACTTTGCTACTCCCTAACAGATTCCTCTGTCCTGCCAGGGCCTTGACCACTAAAACCATGCCAGCAGTCCTCCACATGGAAACAAAGCCCAAAAACATGCTAGCTAAAAAAAGCCTCTCTTCAGAAAATGTGTCACTATGCAGTAAAATGTTTTCAGAGCAAGATTTATTTTTTTTTTAGTTCCTAACTACAAAAGCTATGATAGCCAAGTTTAAAAGTTCTTATCTCTGACTGAACTGCTACTACATCCTTCTCATTTCCCTGCTTGGTATGTCAGAAGAAAAGAGAAAAATAATACCTGAACTTTTGGAAGGATAGAAACAATGGAGACAATAATGCACAGGATCATGTTAAAGCTGATGAAGAACTTGTTCTCAGTGCAGGCATCAGGCTTTGTGTAGAAAACGTAGAAGAGAATGACAAAAACCAGGGACAAGGCATAGAACAGGCTTGTACAGGACAATAGAGCTGCAGGAAAAAAAAATTACATTACAAATATAGTTAAGACACTCTTTCTTCTTCATCTGGCAGTCTGGGTCACAAAACAAGACACGGGGAATGCATTTTTGTAAGGTATGGCTAAATTTCTGCTTGGGCTCACTAAGCATAGCTCAGAGCAAGGCCAGGGCTGCCATCAGGGGAACAGGACCTGCCTCTCAGCAGCAGTTTAATTAGTGTAACTGGTATCAGGCCACAGTGGCATAATGAAAGAGTGCTTTTTGCACACTTCCCATGGACATTTACCTGCCCTGGATTCCTGTGCTTGAGGTCACCCATTTTTGTTTCCACTCCGTTCTTTGTAAGAAGCCACAAAATGCTGTGGCAGTACTCTTAGCTATGAGCTAAGAACCACAACAATTAGCACTTTGTAATTAGTGGGCAGCTGGGGAGCAGGCACCAAGGCACACTCAGTGTGGCACTGCAGCCACTGTCACAGACACAACTGAGCTGCTGGGGACACAGCAGAGTCAGGCTTGAAGGGAAGCAGGCTCTGAGCACACCCTGCCAACCAGGCAAGTGTGGTTTAATAGGACTGTCAGATGTGCTACTCACAAGCCTAAAATATCTCACATTTTATTGAACAAAAGAAAGGAAACATTGCTGCTATTTATTTCAGGAGTTTACACCAGTGACTCAGGGACACTGTGCAGTTTAGTTCTAGGTATGTCTGCAAACCAGTGAATGTTATTCTGCGGGCTACTGGCCAGTACAAACAAACCCTTTCCAGGTTAAGATTCTTACCTGCATACCAGCATTTGGAATTCCCCTCTTCCATCTTCTCAACCCAGCTCTCATTCCAAGAGTGAGCAAAATCCACAAGTAGAACCAACTGGATAAGAATGAAGCAGAAGGCTCCAGAAACACCAATCCAAAACCAAGCTAGAAAAGAGCGCAAGAAAAAAAAGTTAGCTTTCATCATGTGCATGCTACCTCTGTTTAAAAACAAAAAAAGCATGAAATAAACCTGTAACTGTAATTAGAAATGCAGATGTTGTTAATAACTTTGCCTCAATCCAGCAGGAGCATGGAAGGAGTCCCAGCTCTTCAGGGATGCAGCCACTGCTGGTCAAGCTGAGCACGGGAATGTTCAGCCCAAGGCAACATCTAACATGTGGCATCTTTGTGTACATAAGTGCCACTGTGCCACATTTCTTTGAGGATCAACAACCCTTTCAAGTTCCTCTGATGCGGCCAGACAGTAGAGGTTTCCCACACAGATTTCTCAGAGATTCTAGGGAAGTATTTAGCATTTGTCAGTGTTCCAAGTTGCCCCCAGTCTAGTGTCAGAAGATCAGCTCAGTAGTGGCTGTCTCATGAAGTAAAAAATTATTAATAACCAAAACCTATTAAGTTGAAAAGGGATTTCTTATTGCCATAACTTCAGCTGGCCACTAAAATACCGAATGGACCAAGGTACTCCCAACAAAAATGGGCAGAAACTGCATCTTCTACAAAAAACTTTCACTATTGCCAAATTATCTATGAAAAGGTTTGAGCTTATACAAGTCAGAATTCCATGATGAACATCAACTGTACCTCTTGTGAAAGGCCCTTCAGGGATATAAAATGCTCCAACCATGATAGCCACGATGGCAGCTATCTTGAAGAACCAGAACCTTTAAAAACAAGATAGAAATAAATGAATAACCAATAAATATTGGTCTTACTCCACACACAGTCAGTTCCCACACAGCAGTCATGTGCTCTGACATGATCTGTAAGCAGCTTGGTCCTGCTCCAACCAGGGCTTTGCATCATGTGATCCTGTTGACCAGGGAGGTTGGGGACTTCACATCCCTGGAAGTGCTCAAGGCCAGGCCTGGATGGGGCTCTGAGCCACCTGGGCCAGTGGAAAGTGCCCCTGCCCACAGCAGGGAAGTGGATGGTCTTAAGTGGATGGTCTTACCATTCTGTAATTTTAGGATTCTATGCACTCCAAAGATCCCTTTCCAATTAAATGACTCCATGATGATTCAGTCATCCAGCCCAAAACTAACTCAGTTCAATCACGGAATTAGAAATCAGAAACCAGTTTCTGATAGCTGAGTCAGACTGGCCTTGAGAGTGACCCAATGAGTGCCAGAGGCAGCACAAGGTTGGAGACATAAACTAGCTGCAATCTGACATCTCTGTGGAAACACAGAGCACTCCTCTTTTGGTTACCCCACCTCAGAGTGGCACCCTCAACCATCTTACACAAATAGGGAGCTTTTAAGGGGACCAAAGCACTACTCTGTACTGGGTCCAAAAGGAAGCTGAAGCTGTCTGTGTATGCACACAGGAATCTGCACTGTGCTCAGCAGAGGAGCTGGAAGGAGGAAAGCAGCTGCAAGGAAGGGCAGCCAGCTGGCTCACACATACCCATTGTGTATGGAAGCTCTGGGGTCGTTACTGGTCTTCACTTCTATCATGAGCAGGGACAGGAGGAAGAAGAACACGGCCATGGCAAAGCTGACACGATAGACAGCTCTGTAGCCCACAAACACATCACAGCTGACAAAGCCCTCCAGGTGGGGGATCTGGGTGTGGAGCCCATCGTCACAAAATCCAGGGATCTGGAGGAAGATAAATCCACGTTCCATTGTGAATTTACATTCCTTTGTGAATTCACATTCCATTGTGAATTTATGTCTGCATTTGCAATTACATTTTCTAAGTCCTGTAACAGCCAAGGTTCTCAGTCAACAAACTTCTGAGAGATCAGAGAACAAAAGACCTTGTGCTCAGACCTCGTTATCATCTGTCTCTCCCCATGTCAACACTTTTCACCCATGAAGATTAAGATACTACAGCAGCAGGCCTTTGATAACAACTGACAGTCTCCAGATCTGGTCAGATTTCAGAGACCAGGCATGTGCTAAAAAAGGAACATTCACAGAATTTGCTGTTTCAGCCAGAAGCCATTCAGCACACCCAGCCTCTCAACTCAGGAGCAAGGACACTCGGGTGTTTGTCTCTCACACATAATCCATTCCAAGTAAAGAAAATCAATAGTCAATGGCACAAGTAACGGCATTTAAAACAGTCAGAAAAAGATTTTGTCCCTCCATACCTTTTTCAGCTGCTCTTCCATGCCTGGTGCCAGCATGATGCAGGCAAGTGCAGTGCTGAGGAGGAGGAGGAAGGCATAGATGAGCCGTGTCACTGTCGAATTCTTGCTGTTGGGGCAACATCGGCACAGCAAACACGAGGCCCCGCTGCACAGACAGGGAATCTGAAGGGCACAGACAGGAATAGTAAGGGCATTCCCCTCGAAGCTGACACCTGCGCGTTAGGCGACACCGAGAGGAAAACCCGAGCCCCATTTAGAGACATCCGCTCCCGGCCCGCACAGATAAGCCGCTAATCGGGGTTTTTGTCAGCGCGTTCGCCAACACCCGCAGACAACCGCGTGTATCGGCCGGGGCTGCCGGGGGGCCTCGCCAGGGCGGGCCCGTCCGCCAGCCGCCCGCTGTGGCACGGACAGGGCCGGCTCCAGGCCGGCACCGCTCCGCTCCGAGGGGCTGGAGAGGCTCCGGCGGGCCCGGGATGGGGCCCGCGGGGCTCAGCGTGGTCCCACCCGGGCCCGCTCCGTGCCGCCAGCGGAAGCACTGCTGCGGGCCGGCCGCGCTCCCCGGGGTGTGAGGGGAGGTTCGGGGTGTGAGGGGAGGCTCGGGGCGGGAGCGGAGCCCGCACTCACCCAGCTGGCCAGCGAGCAGACCCCGAGCACGGCCCCCATGGCGCCGCCACCGCCGCCCTCCGCCGCTTCCTGCTTCCGCCCACTGCCCGCGGCCGGGGGCGGCCCCAGCCGGGCTCCGCCCCGAGCCGCAGCCGCCGCCGCTCATTGGCTGCTTCCCAGCGCGGGGACGGCCGCCCGCCAATGAGAAGGCGCGATGAGCCGCGCGCCAGGGGGAGGAGCGGGAGGGTCAGCGAGGGCAGGGGCGGGGCGATGTTGTTTATCAACACTGTTTCCGCCTTCGCCGAGCGGAATGGAGGACGCTGATTGGTCGGAAGGGCAGTGAGTGGGCGGTTCCTACAGCCTGACAGCCAATGAGTGAAGCCGGCCGGTAGAGTTCCATAGCGGCCCGCGGCCGCTGGGGGCGCTCGCGGTGCCGGGGCGCGCAGCCGTTGCCATAGCAGCAGCGGGGGTGACGGGCACCGGGCTGTAGCGGGGTGGCACCGGGCTGGCACCGGGCTGGCACCGCCCCGCCCGGCGCTGTGACACAGCGCACCGCCTTTCCCTTCCCCTGGGCACCCCCACCCCGCAGGGCGCCTTGGCGCGGGTCGTGCCCCGGGTAACCCCGAGCCCACGGGGCGCGCCCGGCGCGGTGACAGGCGGCACGGCCCGGGGAGTGACACCGCGTCACCGTGACTCACCGGCGGCACCGTCACCAGCGGGATGCCCGAGGAAGCGAGCCACTGTCATTCTGTCACTTGTTGTCGAGCCTGTTTGCTCCATGGTGCGTGCAATGGCCGCGGGGGCTGGTGGCGCTGCTGTCACCTGCCCTGCCAGGGCGCCAGGGACCTGCCCAGCCTCTCGAAGCTGTTTGAGCCTGGCAGAATGTGTAACTCATTCCCACTCTTGAGCGATCGTGGTAACACACGCAAGTGCTTGTGCCCCAGAACTCACATCACACAGAAATGTTCCAGGTTAGGACAGATCCATCATGATCATGGAGCCCAGCTCGCAGCCCCGAGAATCCCAGCACTCACATCACACAGAATGTCCCAGGCTGGGACAGATCCATCAGGATCATGGAGCCCAGCTCGCAGCCATGCATGGACAGCCCAGCAATCCCACCATGTGCCTGAGAGTGTTGTCCAAACAGTCCTTGAGCTCTGGCAGGCTTGGGGCAGGGATCACTGCCCTGTGGAGCCTGTCCCAGCCTGTCCTTTGGGATGAAGAACTTTTTCCTAATACCATTTCGCTGCCCCTCTTTTCCTTTATGACTTACTGAGCACTGTCCATGAAATTGGCCTGTAGGTTAAACACAACTCTGGATGGAAGTGGGAAAGCTCAGGAGCTTTTCACAGGTGGGGTTTCTCAAGGTGACACTTGTGCAGCAGTTTCACACCTGGCCCAGTTCATACTTGGAAGGTGCACAGCTGCAAAAGCTGCAGGTGGGCTCCTTCAACGTGGGAGAAGAGGAAGGTGGAGGAGCCAGGTGGAAGGAGATGTTGTTTTGCTGCTGCCCAGAGCACAGTGCTGGGTCTGGATCCCCAGCACACTGCACAGGCTGCAGCCTGGAGGAGTTGGGGAGGGACAGCTGAGTGATTTCACTCCTCCTCACTAAAGTCTGGGAGCAAATGAAATGGATGAGAGTTGGCTGTGATGATGTAACAGCACAAGGATTTGACAAAAGTTTGCACAGAGGTTTAGGAAAGCAGTTTGCATGGGTTTTAATTGGCGTTAGTGTTGCACAATATCACAGGGCAGGGGCAGAACTGACCAGCTGGGGTTACAGGATATTTTCTGGCTATAACAGCTCCAGCTATTGCACATCACTTTACACTCTGTCAGACCCTTCACACAGTCCCTGTCCAAAAAAACCTGCTTCCATCACAGAAAGGCACTAATAATGAGAATGACTGCTTTACTGCCATCTAAAATTGCCAAGAAATGACAAAGAGCATCCAGTAAACCTGCCACTTATTTTCCACAGCAGTTTTAACACTCAGAATATATGAACACTGTGTTAACAGTATCATCTCTTGCAATCAGTCTTATTCATGAGGACATACAGGCTTCTTTCAGAAAAAGGTCACTCCATAAATCATTGCAACTGTGCTTCTTTCAGATAATAGATGAGCCTTTACTTTATTGCTGATGTATTTTTATTACCCTTCTGCTTGCACCAGCTGGATCTCTAAGAAGGCTTTTGCCATATCCCTGCTCCCTCACTGTTTGTTCCAGTGAATATATGCAGAATAAAGGCACAATCACAAATTCTGTGTTCCCAGTAATCCTGGGCAAATAACTCAAATACTTTGGAATATTGTGTATTAGTAATGCAGCGATGAAACTCATCTAAATCTTGAACCTGCAAGTGTTTTTTTTCTCAGGAAATTTATGAGACAAATAGTTTTGTTAAGTACTGGTGATCCTCCACTGGGTTATGCTGGGCACAGAGAAAGGATGCAGATAAAAAGCTTTTTCCTTCCACTGTCCACGTAACAAGAGATTTCCAAGTGCTCATTTTACTTCCCAGCATAAACCCCCTCTGATTCTGCATCACATCACCTAAACCCCTACATGTTTAACAGGAGATAAGGATGAAGGACTGTCAGCTGTGGGAA
This sequence comes from Melospiza georgiana, assembly GCF_028018845.1. Classification (NCBI taxonomy): domain Eukaryota; kingdom Metazoa; phylum Chordata; class Aves; order Passeriformes; family Passerellidae; genus Melospiza; species Melospiza georgiana. The sequence goes on from NC_080446.1 coordinate 8,736,604, forward strand.
CGAGACAGGATGTGGCAGGAGGTTATCCTGGTTTGTACAAAAATACCCTGCTCTGGTTTGCTAATCAGCTCTGACAGCAGAAAGAAATGGTGCATCCCTTCTGTATCTATACATTACATCCCATACATATGTGAGCTGAAATGCCTAGAATAAACCCCTTGGAATTAGGTAATATTTAAAGGAAATGTGTCAGATTTAGTCATTTGAAAGCAGTTCTCTGCAGTTCCTTTGTGCAACTGAGCTCATAAAAAATTGTCACTCAAGCTTGTGCGTTAGTGCTATTCTTGTTACTCTCAAGGGTCTCCTTTCTGTGATAACAAAAACGCAGAATTTTTCCTCATCTTCCCCTGAGTATGTGAGAGTTCCTGCTTTGCATGGGCTGTGTTTTTGCAGGTAATAGATCACACAGACACATTATAATTGAATAATCCTTTGACCATCCAGAACCTTTCAGTCAGGCAATGGGAACTGCAACTTGCAATGGCTGTGTCAAACTGTCTGTAAAAATTAAAAAATTATAATCAGACATTGTCTGTGTTTCTACAATAGCATTGGCTTGACTCATGTGCAGGTCTAAACATCTTACTGTGCTCTGACCTGCATAAACTTCCAAATCTAGATGTATTGACATCACCTTTCTAATTTAATCCTCCTAATTATTTGGCTTCTGTAAAGTATTTAGCTTTAAGCTGCATTTACATCTGTGCTATGATTTGAGCTCCTGAGCATAAAGAGTTGCAGTTTTCTTGGAACAACTGTTTTTCCAGCTGTTTGTCCAGAATTTGATCAGCTTTTAACCAGTGCTTTGAGAACAGCTGTCAAAGCCCTCATCCATGAGGAGGTAAGTCATGAGATAATGGGCAAAACACTGCTATGGCTGGCACCACCAGTGGGTTTAATTAGTCTTTAAACAATCAGAGTTAACAGCTTCTACAAAATCACAATGCACAGCAGGGGAGGAAGTCCTGCCAAGTATAAATATTGTAAAGTTTGTGGATGAGTTTCAGTGGTGTGTGATCTCCCTGTGTGCTGTGCACGCAGACACCAGGGCCAGCTCTGCTGCCATTGCCTGGGGACACACAGGTGAGTGTCCCCAGGGGCCTGGCTCCTCTCTGCACACAGCCTGCCTTCACATCACAGCCTCCTGGTGTGACACCAAGAAAAACCAACCCAGTCCATGCCCTCGAGTCTCCAAATGCATGAGCTGATTTCTCTGCAGTCCTTTGCTCCTGATTTTATAAATCTCTTCTTCCCTTGACTGCGTGCTCTGTGACTGTATTAGCACCTGCCTCTGCACTTCTTAGGCTCTCTATTTTCCTATCGTGTCATGGATACGTGAGTCATCTTATTTGTGATCTGCTGAGCTGAGTGAGAGTCATAGTAGAGTTGTGTGCTTCAAGGCCATTAGTAACGCAGCTAAAACTTGCATAATATATTCTTCTGTGTCTAAATCCCTGAGAGATTGAGTAACTGTTTTCTTTTTCACCCCAAGTGACTATGGAACTGGATGAGTCACTGCTGTTATGATAGAAGGAATTGTAATCTCTGTGTCTTTCCAGTTCTGTTTGGCCAGAAATTTATTTTATTGGACACCTTTGTTCAATCTCCTCTAAGTCTTTATATGTCACCAGAGACCTTTTCACTCTCTTCAGTTCACTTAAGATCATGTGCTCTGGTCTGGAAACTGCATTAGTTTAGGTTATTGGTGAAACAGATGGAGAAAAATGTTCACCTTAATCTAATACCCTGGAATGATATTACTGAGCTCTTTCATCTCATTGTTTATGGAAGCATTCATGAAACTTAAATGTATTGAAAAGTATTTAAATAAAATTAAATAAAAGCCTATATAAAAAAACACGTAGCAATAAAACATAAACAGAGATAGATTGGAAGGAATATTTTGCACAAAAGATCTGCAGTGACATCTGTGAATGAACCATGGAAGGCACTAGCAACAGATGGCTGGTAAAAAGGAGGAGGAAGTGAGCAGTTTCATGATAGGTGAATGTGGTACCCTGCAAGCAGCACAGGGCCCCCAGGGGTGCAGGATCTGACCCAGATGGGGCTGGCACTGTTGGATCAGCCCCAGCCCTGTGCTGATGTGAGCTGTGCCTGTCCCAGGAGGAGCCCTGGAGCCTGAGGCATTGCTGGGGCTGGCACCTTCCCCATCCCAGCTCAGCAGAGCCAGCACCAACCCCTGCTCCCCTGGCAGAGCTGAGCTGGGCTCACTCTGGTGCTGGAGCACCTCAGGCTGTTCAGGACACTGCTCAGGCTCTTAAGTACCCACTTCAGGAGAGGGTGGCCACAAAGCAAGCAAACCTTCCACTTGAGCATTGCCAAAGCACACTTATAAATGTTGCAGAGTTTATAGTTTCAAATGGTTTCATGCCTTTTCCTTGCTTGATATATTATCTTTTTATTAAGGCAGGATTTATTTCCCCTGTCTCTGTGACCCCATCTCTCCCCTGAGAGCCTGCACTGAAATCCAGCTGGCCAGACTTTGTGTATCAGCAGAACAGCTTCCAGTGAAACAACAGTGGGAGGAAAAGTCAGGAATTTCTTGACTTAATCCTGCCTTCAGCAGCAATGAGTTGTGTGGCTTTAGGTGAGCCACAGGACTATGTGAGTCAATATGTAATATGAAAAAATGGGCATATCCCAGACTCATAGCAGACTCTGTTCATTCATCTTTAAATGCAGCTTAAAATCCTATGAGTGCCTGACCCAATTTTTTTTCTTGCACTAAAAAGAGCAATACAGAATCATACTGGCCATGATAATTTCTCTTAGCTGGAGATTTTTCCCTCTTCTTTACCATTGTCCCCCCCACTGCTGCTTTCCAAGATGCTCTGGAGCCAGTGAAATAGTTCTTTCTCATAAATCTTTTAAATCATGTAAATCCTCCCAGCGTACCAGCTGACATTTCAGATGTTGCATTTTTGCATTTGTGCCAGGAAGCTTTGAGCATGTTACAGTTGCTTGTGTTGTTATATTTTTTTAAAGAAGGCAAAACAGTTCCTTCCTCTTGTGTCTCCAGCAGAGACTGTTTCTCCTTGAGAAAGGAGTTCATATGATCATATAGATGCGTCAGATAAATCCCTTCCCACGTTTGATATTTGCTAAGTTGAATGATTGTTATTCCAAAGCCATAGCTGGGATGGTTGTGTGATTTAACATCTCCAGAGCACTTTTTTCTTCTATTCACAAGCTTTAAAGAAATAATCTAAAAACTAAAACCTTAAACTTAGAGAGAATCAGTAACCAAACACTCTCAGCCGTGTTATCTTCACAAATATTTCTCCCTGTTTGTTTGTTTAAAGTTGGCCAAGAGTTCCAGAAATACTTTTAAGATAACCAAAATGGGCATCCAGCTCAGAAAGGAACTCTGTATTTAGAAACTCTGAAATACTACTGGGGGGTGTCTGTGCTGTTAACTCTTCTCTGGTTGCTCTGAACCTCCGTGGCATTGGGGAATGAGTCATGACATTCTTCTTTATCTAACTGTTTTTCCCATCCCAGATGATTTAGAAGTAAAAGTGCACTGGGGAAGTCTAATAATTCAATGCCATGCTAGTCACATCTCTAGGTTCCATAGAGCTGTTGCCCAAGAGGGTGTAAATCAAGTGGTTTGCAGAAGGCAGTGCAGGGCAAGGCTGACAAGGCTCAGCATTCACAGCATCCACGTGCACTGGGGGCAGAAACAGCCACAACCTTAATCCTGGAAGGGAAGGAAGGGCAAGAACTGAGGGCTGAGTGTTGGTTTATCAGGGGATCTTACAACCAGCTTCCTGCTGCAGAGCACAGTGGGGAAAGCTGAGCTGCAGATGCATGCAGTTGTTTTACAGCACACGTTGTGCGTGTTGTGTTCCTGCCAGCCTGAGCGTGGCTGTAGGAAACCAAAGCAGGTCACAAAGCAGGTCAAAGCAGCCTGACGGGTCCAGGTGTCTCTGTGGCAGAGTCATTTCCCCCTGGTACAAATAACAGCTCAGTTCTGAATTTGTTGAGGTTTTTTGAGATAATGGCAGAAATTTCTTCAGACTCTACAGGATAACTTAAAATTATTAATTAAAAGGTGTGCTGGTGTAACTGTATTTCCTACCTTGTTTTTCAGGGCTTGTGCAGAACCCAATGCCTGGACAGGCCCACAGTACAATTCTAATGGATATTTTCTTTTCAAAGCTTTTTTCTTCCAAACAGGTATTTTGTATCTTCAAACCATTTGATGCAAGATCCATCACAGCAATGTCCCTGTGTGTTTCAGTGTATGCCACGCTAACAGTGAGTTCTGGCTGGGAAATATCCCTGCAAGAACTGAGTTCTCCCTCCAGCCAGTGAAGGTGAAGAGACAGGATGAATTACTCCCTGATACCTGATCTACCACCCTTCCCTTAGTCCTGGCCTCTGTTTACTGCCACGGGAACTTTGATGTCTTATTTTTAGATGAGCTTTTGTGGTTTTAAAATTAAAGTCTGATTGTAGCTGGGTATTAATTTCAGTGAAAAAAAAATAACCTGGAAAACTTGACACATGCTGGTCAGCAAGAAACATGCTGGGCACTGGGAATCTCAACTCAGTTACCTGTCTGTAGGGTTTCAAATTTGCTTAGTGTTTTATGGTTAGGCACTAGCTGATGTGAAGATGTTGCTTAACTGAAGAGTCATTATTTACCATTAATAAAACTGATACCATGACAAATTCCTTATGGCGTAGATGTGCTATCATATCTTGGCAACGGTAGCAGAAGAAATTATTCTGCCTGGCTTGCAGGCTTGTCTTCATTGTAAAAAGAAAAATAATGAGGCTGTAATTACCCAGCTTGGAACTAAACGAACCCAACAGAAAGTGCTCAATGATTAAAATGACTCCTAACTGCTTCCCAAATGTGGCTTGTGCGGATACCATCACTGCCAGTGCCAGCTCCTGGCTCTCTCTGGGCTGCATCCATGGCCAGCAGGCACAGCTCACTTGTTTGGACTGTGGTGGTGTCCCAGTTTGAAGCACCATGGAACAAACAGTGGTAAATATTCCACAAGCCTTGCCAAAAATGACCTGCTTACATGAGGAAGTCAGCATGCAGCAAATTGGGATGAAATTCAGAGCACACAAGCCCCTCCATATTGTTTTTTAGGGTAAAGAACCCTATCATGTAGAGGTTTGCTCTAAAATAATAATTATTTTGCACATGGGATCACACACTTCTCCCTCCAACATCCAATATTTCAATATCAAATTTATCAAGTGTCTGTAATTCTGCATCTTAATTATATCTAATAAACCAGTAGATAAAAGAGACTGTTTATCTCTCTTGTGCAAATAAAGATGGGAAAAGCAGGTCTGTTTTTCTATTAATTCTAATTCTCGGTTTCATACAATTTCTTGCTAACCAGTAACACAACACCTAGCAGACTTACTTCCCAAATTTGTTTAGATACTGAAAAGCTGGTGAATTTTTGTCTTCAGGACAGAAGTGGTGTGTTTGGTGGAGCTCTTGGAGAGGTAGGGATGAACTTCACCTGCAATGAAGAGCCATAAAAGAATGTTTCCATGTGCCTAGCTGGCTACATTCTTGCTCAACTCATCCTTGAAGACAGATGACATTCAATTATATTATTAATGATAAATTGTAGTGCCTGGAGACTTGGATAAATAATAACTAAAAGGGCCTTTTAGCCACGATAAAGTGGATTTTCCCTTCTGGTCACTCAGTTTGGGCCCTCATTCCTGCAGGAAAGCAGGTAGTGCTACAGTGGGGCACACACTTCTTGTTTGACCTGCAAGATCTCCTGCTGGTTGCCATAGGGATGGAGAGCTGAGGCCCTTTTGTGTTCAATTCTGCGCTGCAAATGCCTGTCCCCTGTCCCCTGTTTGGTACCCTGTTCAGCAGCTCAGCCCTGGCATGGGACACGTCCAGTGTGTTGGAGAGGTTTCTCCCTGGAACTCACCTGAGCAGGGTGGGCAGCACATCAAAGGGGGTCAGACACAGAAATGTGTCTGTCCATACAGAAATAGCAGCACAACTGTCACACTGATGGCTTGCTGCATGCCTGACAGGTCACATCACTGCCACCACTGCTCTGTGAGGGAGGAGCATTGAGCACCACAGCAATTTGGGCAAAGGGTGCTTTGGGTGGTGACTGGCATTTACTTCTCACTCAGAGGGCAAGGAACCAGCCCCAAACACAGAATTTAGATCAAATATGACTGAAAGTGTCTGGCCCAAGAGACACTTTCAGTTGCTTTTATTAAAGGGTCTTCAGCAAGACCTTCCTGTGAGACATCTACCTTGGGACAGTGTGGAGTTAAGGTTTTAACATATAGCTCCAGAAAGCTGTTGCCTATTTAAATATTATTGCTAGGTTATTCTTGCAATGGATAATCTGAATAAGACCCTTGATACTTTGTCAGGCCAGGTTTTACAAAGCTGAGAGCTTTACAATTGCTTGGGAGATGTTATAAAAAGAAATTATTTTATCCACAAAAGTGAGTGGCAACAGGGATCTGTATGAAAACTTTTAATTCTGTCTCCAAAGAGCCATAATCCTACATGAAAGGGAAAATTTTACACCTGTCCAGAAAAACCCAGCCCAGCTTTGGGAAAAAGTAAGAATCTGCAACAAATGTAGCAAACTAAGAGAGTAAGAAAAACCCTTTGAAAACTGGAAACCCTGGAATAACCACAAGGGAATAGTCATGACATAAGCAGCAGTACATGACATACTTCTCAAAGCAGCAGGGAGTGAGGTTGGCCATGATTAGGTGAGGAAGGTCTGTCTGCTGGCACAGACCCACGAGAGCATCGGGCCATCCATCTGTGATGGCCATGGAGGAGCTCCAGTACCAGAGCAGACACGGTTCATGTTCTGGGCTGGGTGAAAATCTGTCCTGTAGCAATCATTGAGCTGCTGGTCCTTCCAAAACCTGATGATCATACAGGTGCTTCTTTAACTTTGTCTGCCTTGGCTGTTTAAAGGAATAAGATTTCTGAGGCTGGGTCTGTGCCTCAGGATCTACTGCTTGAGTAGGGAAGGAGCAGGGATCTTGGAGTGAGACACTGGGCTAACTCACTGAGAGCTGGTGGCTCTGCCTCCTGGTGAATCCCATGGCCCACAGCATCCCGCATTCCTCCCAGGAGCCAGCACTCCTCTCTGCCCACAGCTGGTGAGGAATAACAGGGCTCAGCCTCTGTGTCCACACTGGGGTGGCAGAGCCTTTGTCTGAGCCACCCAATGTGCCCGGTCACCACCTCTTACACCTCCCTGTGCCAGCCACTGCACACCTGGGCAGCACTGAAACCCAGGGCATGCTGCCAGTACAGTGCTGGGGGCAGAGAGCTGTGTGCAGGGCCCCAGGGAAATGCTCCCAGGTCAGCAGCCAAACCCTGTTTTTATTTCATGTACACTCTTGGCAAAACAGAATATTTTGTTCTCTGACCAGAACACAGAGCTCTTCTCATGGAGTGCTGTGAATTCCTGCTGCTCTCAGACAAAGTCTCAGTGATGCTGCACCTCCCTGACCCCAGGGTCTGTGGCCTTGGGAAGAGCTGGAATAGATAAATGGCACCATGTCTGAGGGCATGGGAGAGCACAGGACACAGACAGCCCTGCTGGGCTCATCCTGCCTGTTGCAGAGGTCAGCTGCTGCACAAGAAGGCATCTGGTTACACATGCTCCCTTAATCATGGAAAGCAAGGAAACTTGACAAGAGGTTAGGCTGAATTTTTTCCCAACCATAGGTAGAGCATGAGTGTATACAGAGAACTCCAGAGGTTGCAGTCCTTTGACTCACACAGAGGATTAATAATGTGAGTTGGATCCCTCACTGTTCCAGAGCAGGAGTCCTCTTTGCAGACTTCGTGGAATAAAGTCATATAAAAGCTCATTTAGCTGAGAGCACAAGCTGGAATCAAAATATTTACTTGTCTGCTGCACATGGGCAACAGGAATCCTTGTCTGGGTGCCAGCCACCGGTGAACAGTCAGCTGTTGGCTGGGTGGCTCTGGCATGAATTAAACACTGACAGAGATGACTGTTTGCTTCTCATTTATCAGCAAACCCCTTTGCTCTTCAAAAGGGAGCAGCACAGCTGCCAACCCAGCCTGCCCCTTGATTTCTTCCAGCTCCATTCTCTGTCAGAATCAGAGGGACAAAGGGAAGAAGTGCCTGTTTGTGAACCTCAGGACATCTCCTGCTTACCTGCCAGTAACACCTGAGCAGTCGGTCATGATCAGTTTAAGCAATACCTTTCCTACTGCACCTTCTCATCCTGACAATCATTTTTAGCTTTTTCTGTCTATCTGACCCTTCCTAGCAAGCAGGATGAACATATTTAATTAACACTTGCATGTTGTTCCCCCTCTGAACACACTCTGAGCCCACAGAGAGGTTATTCACGCTGTGTCCCAGACAGGAAAGCTCTTACCACAAGGGATGATTTTCTGATGAAGCATGTGCTGGATGTGTGACCTTTGTGGGTTTACACTGGAGAAGCTTCTGGAGTCCTTTAGACAAACAAAGCCCTGAGCAAGCAGGATTTATGTGTGTGTTTTGTAGCCTTTGTGCCCTGAACCAGCGGCCGTGCTTGCTCCTATCAGCAGCAGGTAAAGTGCTTCTTACAGAGAGTGTGTGAGGGACTTTGGAATGGGCTGTGGGACCTCTTGGGAAAAATGAGGTGCAGGCAGTCTGTCCCTGCCTGGGGATCTGACTTGGAGATCTGCTCGTATTTGTTTCAGCAGCAAAGAGGTAATTGTCAAGTGACTTCTCTCTTGTGCTGTCAAGTGACTTCTTTTGCAAGAGCCTTTGGACAGCAGGGATTTTGCAGAAATGAAAGATGAGAAGGTGCATGTCTATGATGGGCTTCCACCAAAGCCTTGGAACTGGGCTTTGGGGACTATTAAACACAAAATTCATTTATTTTCTAAATTGAAGTGGTTCCCTAGGGAAAAAAAAAAAAAAAAAAAGTTGTGGGCTGAGACTCCCACATATCTAGCTGGGACAAACCTTTTGGAGATGTTTGGCACAGAGGCAAAGGAGATAAGGTCAGTGGAAAGAAGTGGCCGGGAAGGGGGAAGGGATGAGCTCTTGGAGTGAAATTGCCCAGAAGCAAAGCACAGCCACTCACTTTGCAATGAAAAGCTTTATCATCTCTGCACAGATTAGTGCAGCTAAAAATAGCTTCAGCTCAAAGTAAACAGTTTTCTGAGTGTGCTCTGCCCTGCTGGAATGCCAGCCCCGCACAGAGCCACAATGGAGCAGCCACAGCCGGGTCCCCATGGTCCCAGAGGGGCTCCCCCAGCCCTGGTAATAGGGGTGACCCTGGAGGGGGTCACTAATGAGTTTAGCCTCATTACAAGATTTTCTGTGTTTCACTTGTTGAACCTTTCTGGATGAGCAACTTCTACAAAAACAAAATGGGTCTGAACACGGGGTAATTCATTCAGACATCCCAACACCCACCCTCCTTCCCTAATCAACAGCAAACTGTGTCCCTCCCTTGACAGCAAAAAGAGTGGCTTGTCACCAAAGCTGCTTTTACTTGTTGGCTTCTCTTCTCATGAATCTCCAAGTGAAGCTGTTGTTTGATGGCTTAAGAAATCCACTCTTGCCTTGGGGAGCCCAGCACATCGGTGAAATATGTTCTGTGGGGTTTTTTTGGAACAAAAATAGTTTATTTATTTAGAGTATTTATTTTATGAGAGGAAGTCTGGAAAAAAAAACAACCAAAAAAACAAAAAAGGTTGTCCCATTTTTTCCATGCGTGTCTTGTGCCATTCCACATTTCCTCGCAATCTTGATGACATCAAGTGACACAGGGACCTCAGTGCCTGGGAAAGGCAGGGGAAGCTGCTCCTACGTGGGGAGGCTGCGTGCTGCCACCGCGCTGCTCTAACCCCGGCAGCTCGGGCTGCTCTTCTCGGGGAAGCCAGGCTCAGGCTGTGAAAACATTCGGGTCAGAGGCAGGTCAGAGCCTTCTGAAGTGACAGCCTGGCTCCTTGGGCTGCACAGCTTCCCAGAGTGTCCTTTGTGCTGGTGTTTTCCTTGTTGGGTAGGCAGCGTGCAGTCCCGCACGGCAGCACCACTTTACATTGCACCCTTGGGGATGCTCTCACCTCATTCTGACATTTGCCCTCTAAGATTGCTTTGGTTTTGTCCCTCTCCCAGCTAAAGGCAGACAGCCAGCCTGCAGGGCAGCTTCTTGCTCTTCCCTGAGTAGCAAAGGTGGCACCCACAGCAGGGGCTGCCAGCCAGCACAAGCCCATCCTTCCCCTGGGACTTTGCTCTCTGCATCCCACTCTGTGTGTGGCACAGAACTAAAAAGTTCACAGTTCACTGCTGAGCAACTGCAAGGTCAAAAGCAGCAGAGCCAAACCTCCAGTTGTCCAGAGTGGTAATGGCATCACCATCGATCCTGGGCTACGCAGGACAGCACAGGATGAGGCAGATGGATGCAACAACCTCACCAAAACAAACCTGTGAGTAAAGCAGGGGCCACTAAAGGCTGATTGTGCCTGCAGCTGAGTCAGTCAAGGCTGTGACACCACCCATCTCACAGGGTGAGCCATGCCAGCAGCTCTGACATCTGCCCATCACCTCGGGGTGAATGGTGGAGAAAGCAGCAGGACAAGAGATGAGCCTGGAGCACTGTTCTGGAGCCATGTCCTTGCCTCATCTCTCCCTCTTCCTGCTTCCTCCTGCCCTCAGTTTGTCAGAAGCTGTGCATTGCCCATTTGGATGCTCATTGGGTACATGTGAGAAATGAGGTTGAGGGTTGGATTGCTTTGCTTTTAGCCAGAGACTACAGAGTAGGTGAGAGTCTCCAAAAGAAAAGGGAAAAACCCTAAGGAAAAAAAAAGGGAAGAAAAGCACATTCTTACAAATTTCCAGCAGTTTTTATTGTGAGCATGAACATCAGCTAGAAGTTAGGGTGCATTATTGCAAAATGTCAGCTTTTACTTAAGAGCAGGAAGACTGAGTACAGCCATGCCTTTTTATCCTAATAGATAAGGCTAAGATTTCAGGCAAACTTTTTGGCATCGTGGGACTGCCACCTCTTTTCCCACCTGCAAAAGAAACACAGTCTGTAGAAAAACTGAAACTGCATTTTTTTACTTAAAATGAGTTTTGATGGAAAAATGTTTGAGTAGTCCTTGCAGGGGATGGTGTTAGATGAGAAAGTCACTGCAAGGACACACAAGTGTGTGCAGAAAAGGATGGGCTTTGTGGTAGATGCTCTGGGGGGCTTGTTTCCAGGACCACACACAGGACTGGGAGCTTTGAGCAAGACGAGACATTTCTTAATTTAGAAGTACATACACTGAGCTCTTTGCTTTCCAAAGGACTGGGCTGTTGCCATTGTTCTTTGTTGTCTGCCCTGTAATGGTACTGCCCACTTTCTGCCAAGAAAATGCCTGGGTGACTGGGGTAGCACTTGCATTCTTACCAGACTTGGCCTCCAAACCCTGTGCTCCAAGTGTTAGTGTGGAGCTATAACCTTCTGGATCCCTTTCAAATGTCAGCTGGAGTAAAGGGAAAACTGCAGCCTTGGCCAGACCAGCCCAGCAGTCTCCTGAGGCTGTGCTGGCCCTTCTCCCTCCCTGGCAGCTCGTGGAGACAGACAGGGCATTGTGGTGAATCCCTCACTGCTGCTTTTGGGTGAGCAGCAGCAATGTGTGACTCAAAGCAGCTGGAGGGAGATGAGTTCTGCCAGGCAATGCACCTCAGGAAACCAGGTGGGCTTCTTGGGGCTGAACTGAAACTGAGCTGAGTCAGGAGGCTGCGCCAGGTCGGTTTAGGGATGCACAGAGCATTGGGTGTGTTTTGTTCTGCTGAGGTCCACTCCCCTTCATCTGTGCCACAGTATTGTCATCAGGGTGTTTCCTGTGCTGCTTGCTGCTGTTGTTGGTGCTTTTATCTCTTCCTCTGATCCTCTGGGTATCTTTCACAGCAATCACCACGTTTTTGGCCACACACAGATTCTGGCTGGAGGTGGTGATGGCAGCAGAGGTGGAAAAGGTCCAAGTGTGCAGGGTGGTGCCGGGGTGGGAGGGGAGGCTGGTGCTTTTCACCTGACACTGGGTGGCTCTGGCTCCCATCTGTCATGGGAGAGCTGCAGGAATGCAGAGATGCAGCCTCTGTGCCTGCCTGGTGCTAAGTGAGACAGTGAGTTGGGAAAGTGCTCCTGGCTCACATCACTCACTTTGCATGCAACCTGAAACAAAAACTCACCCAGCTCGACTGGGGGCTGGATCCATTCCTTGGCAAACACCCTTTGTGCTCCCCAACTGAGTTGCGAGGACCTGAGTGTCTTAGGGCAGGGATGGAGCAAATCTTTCACTCTCTCAGCAAAGCTATTAGCACTAATGAGCCCTGTCCCAGGCAGCACTGTGCACATTCCTGTGTGCTCACACACCTTCCCTCCACTCTGGTGGGGCCAGGCAGGAGCTCAGCCCACAGGATGACTGCAACCTTGATTGTTTGGTTTCAGCCACCCAGCGGGGTCTGCAAGGCTGCTGGGACACCAGGAGGTGATGCCAGCTACAGGGACATTCCTCAATCTGTGTGGTACCAAGAGCATCCAAAATTTCCTTTTCTCTGTAGTGACCTCGAGCTCCCTGAGAACTCTCAGGGTGTGTGGGAGACAGCAGGGTGCTACAAAGGTGTGTGTTTTAAATGGGTACTGCCTTTGCACCTTCCCCCTTAAATCCAGGTGCTGCCACCAGCCAGCTCTGCACTTCACCCCCAAATACAGTCAGCACTCAGGGGCAGATGAGCTGAAATACTCCTGGGATTTACTCCATGGGAGGCAGAGGAGCAAGAAGCACTCCAGAACAACACAGAGCTGGGATTTTCTTGGGAGGCACAAAGGTTTTTCTTGGGAGGCACAAAGGATTTTCTTGGGAGGCACTTTCACCGTGCTACACCTGGTGGGATGGCTCAGGCTGCAGGGGTGTGATGGTGTCTGTGGCCATCCTGGTGGGGAGGATGAAGGGTGGGATGCAGGTGGGACCCCTGGGCGAGCAGCAGGCAGGAGGGAGCGCCCGGCAGCAGAAAGCCCAGCGCTGAGCATCGCGGGGAGGATGCTCGGGCACACGCAGCTGCCGGGGGATGGGGTTACAAGCCCAAGCTAAACAAAGATCGCTGCGAAAAGGAAACGGATCCCTGCTGCCGACTGTAAGGTAGGAGCCGAGCGGGAGCCGCTTGACATCATCGGGCAGAGCATTGGATTACAGCAGGCAGGGACTGACTCCGGGGAGGAGAACACGCCCCTTGGCCCCACAAGTGCAACTTCATTTAGCAGCTCCCGGCAGAGGAAACTGCGAGTCTGGAACCGGCTGCGAGGCTCCCGGCCGGCCTGGCAGGAGGGCAGAGAGGGCAGAGAGGGCAGGAGGGTGGGATCCAGCCGCGATCCCTTCATCCATCCCTCCATCCATCCCCTCCTCGGCGTTGGGACCGCGGGCTGGCAGCGCCGGGAGCCGGGGCTGTAAGTGGGGCTGTGCTGGGGCGGGGGGTGACAGGGACACCTGTCCTGGAGGGCAGCCCGGAGCAGTTCTGGCCGTGCCACCAGCGCGGTTTGTTGGGAGATTCGGTGAACTTTTACCCAGCCGACCGCGAGCAGCGAGGGCTTTGGAGCCGGCAAACCGTGGGCTCAAACAGCAGCGCTGCATCCCGGGTTTTGTGCTGCTGGGAGGGAGAAGCCGCTCGCAGGCTGATGGAAGGGAGGCGGCGGCTGCTCCGCTCGGAAATAACGCGGTTCTGCCGAGGGGTAGCGGGGAGAGAAGGCTCAGAGCACAGAAATCACAGAGCACCGTGGATCACTGACCCCCGTGGGGATTTCTGGCCTCATTTCTTACATGTGTCCGCTTGTTGTGAGCGGTTTGCCGGAGGGAATCCCTTCCAGCACGGGAGCTGCTCTGTGCTCGCATGGGAGCGGGACAGGCACCCGGGTCCGTGCTGGGAGAGAATCGGGGAATCATCCCAGGGGATGTCAGGGAATCATCCCTCGGGATGTCAGGGAATCCATCCCATCCCTGGGGATGTCAGGGAATCATCCCTCGGGATGTCAGGGAATCCATCCCATCCCTGGGGATGTCAGGAGCCGGGGGCTGCCCGGACTCCCCTCGCAATTGCGGAGCTTTGGGAGCGTGGCAGCAGGAGCAGGCTCGGAGACTTGCCGGCATCCGGCTTTCCAAGCAAATGTTTCAAAAGGCAAAGACTCGGGATAAAAAAAGAACTGCTGTGTGGTGGTATTCTCAAGAGGCTTTGCAAATTCCTCCACCTCGAAGCTGTGTGTCTTTCCTCCCTCTGGATTCCCCATAGCAGCTGGTGGCGAGCCGTGGTGGGGAGCTTCCACATGCATGCAATGCCTTGGCCCCAAAGGCGTGTTTGGGAAATTTCCCACTGCTTGGAAGGGGTGAATGGTTCTGCAGACCAAGAGCCAAGTATAGCTGTGAACGCAGAGGCAATGCCCTGGGTGGCCGTGCTGGTGACTCAAATGGGAGGAGGACACGCTGGGGTCAATGAGCACAGACAGCCACAGCAGGGATGCTGCTGCCCTGCGAGGGTGAAGGGACATTTGTGGGGTGGGTATGGCTTGATTGGGTGGCTGAGACTCTCCCATGGTGACAGCCCCTGCAGCTCTGGACTGTTTGCTCAGCGTGCCTGGCTTGGTTGGCGTGGGGCAGTGCTTGGCTTCAGAGACTCTTGGCTGGAAGGAGCCACCCTGCCAATGTGTGGCCACCCTGCTGAGAAATTGCCACCTTTCAGCTCTTGTGAGCAATGGTGTTTCAGAAGGAAGGATCCATGAAGAGATCCTCAATGGCTTTTATTATTTTGTAATGCAGATGCAGGTTAAATGGCTGTTTATAATCATGGATGTACCATTAGAGCTTAATATACCTTGGGCACAGAACACAGCATTGAGTCCTTCAGACAGAGTTCCACAGGGATGTGTGCACCCCATGCCCTCGTTTTGGGGGACACTTTCCACAGAGTGTAGACTCAGATGCCTCAGAGAACTGGAGAGCATTGGCTACAGCACATGGGCAGCTTGGCCATGAAGAGATGAAACCCAGGAATGTTCACAGCTGTGCATCCTCCAACCACCTGGCACTTCTGTACCAAGGCTGGTTCTGAGGGGTGTACAGGCTCATGAGGAGCTAGGATGGGGAGTTTTGCTTTTTCCTCTCATTACAAAGAAAAATCAACATAATTTTGATCCCACTCAGAGGAATACCCACAGGCACACAACCTTGCCACCCAAAATAACCATGGAAGACGTTTTCCAAGCTGCTAACATTTCCTGATCTCCCACATTTCAGAGCCAGTTCCTGCAGCACGCTACTGTGCATTAATGCCTCCAGCCTGTCTGGGCACCCAAGCACAGCATCATTCCTGTTTTACATGGGTCTCGCACGAAGCAGATCCTTTCCCTGCGCTCACACAGGTCTGTGGCAGAATGGGGGATGAATCTACAAAGCCAAAAGGAACAGCAGAAGCTTCAACCTGGTTTTTTGTTTGCCTGTCACCCTGTTCTGATCGCTCCCATTTTAACATTCCATTTGTTTCTCCACATCATTTTTCTTTAATGTCACCAAAGCTGTTTATATGGACTGAACTGGAAAATAAGTTTTCCATCACAACACCCATTTCAGAGAGGATGAGAGGGGGAAAAGCCCATTGCTTCTAGTTGTCTTTTGCTTAGAACTAGAATAAGACAAGTCATAAGGGAAGCTGCTCCCCAGGCTTGCCAGCAGCCAGGGAGAAGGGAAGGTTCATGTCCCAAGCTCCTCATGGTGGCAGTTAGAGAGGCTGAGGTCGCTCCTGCCTGGAACCTGCAGCACAAGCAGGAAGAGCAGCAGCTGGACTATGAACTGCCCTGGGCCCCGCTTCAAAACTCTCACTCTCTTTGAGCCCAAGGGAATATGTACTTTACACCACTCATGTCTGGTTTCCACAGTGAGCTCCCCAGCACTTCCCCTCCCAGGAGAGCCCTCTGTGCCAGGTGCTCTCTGCACAGCTCCTCCCTGCGGGCGCAGTGCTGGTCTGGGGAACTCCCTGGCGGCACCAAAATGCCATTTCTGTTGATATTTGCAGTGATGTCATAAGCCAAACATGTCCCCACCAGAGCGTCACCAACTTTACTGGAGTTACTGTTCCCACAAAGTGCAATAATCTGTGGTGCTCATTGCCATGAGATACCGGCGGAGCAAAGAGCTCTGAAGGCATTTTAATGGATATCAGGTAGTTATCTCAGTAACAAAACAATCCTGGCTGTGATTAAGAGGATATTGCACTGTAAGGATTGTAACACCTCCTGGTTCAGAGTCATTAGTGACTTATGGAAGGCATTCCATTACAATTAGAGGTTTTCTTGTGTGTCTGAGGCTGGGGATGCCAGCTGCTGCTGCAGACACTAAATGAGGCAGTCTGGCTGCTGTGGGAGGGCCAGGCTGCTGCCCTGCTCAGCCCTGCATGCAGCCTGGTGTTTACCCAGGAGACACAAGGACAACCTTCTCAACCTTCCCTCTGCTGCTGTCACCTTGCTGGGAACCAGGAAGGGTTTCCTCCCTGGATCAAAGCAGCACCACAACAGCTGTCGTGTAGAATAGTCTTGGATTCTGCCAAAAAACCATTCTGGGGTGGGGTTTTTTTGGAGCGTGCATTCATTTTGAATGCTGAGACAACTGAGGTTGTTCCATGTGTTTGCTCCTTTTGGGTAACAGCTGATTGCCGTGGAGGGAATCTGAACCTCAAACATGTGAAACGTGCACATCGAATAGGATGAGAGAAAATGGTCTTAAGTTACACCAGGGAAAGTTTAGGTTGAATATTAGGAAAAAAATTCTTCACCAAAAGGGCTGTCAAATACTGAAATAGGGTGCCCAGGGAAGCAGTAGAGTCACTGTCCCTGGAGATATTAAAAAGATTGTGGTATTAAAAAGATGTAGGGACATGCCTTAGTGGTAGACTTGATGACCTTAAATATCTTTTTCAATCTAAATTATTCTATAATTCTATGCTGATTCCCTTGTAATTCATCCTGATGGGCTATGGATGCCATCTAGCCAATGATCCTTTCCACTAGAGTCTCAAAATAATCCACGGTACCTTGATGTGTTCCAGGACTAAACTACAAAACAAAGTGTTCTTTAACAATTCCCTGTAGCCCATCCTTAGGTGGCACCAATCCATGTGCCACCATAAAGTTCCAAACAGCCTGGCCTTTGTTCTGAGGGGCCCATGGAGCTCTGCCCATCACCCTGGGAGCAGCAGGACCAGGTGAGGCAGAAGGGGATGAGCCTTTGGGGATGGAGCTGCAAATCTGCCCAAGCAAGGGCTGTGAGGAGGAACACCTAGGTAGAGCCAGGCCTGCAGGGTTGGAAAGCCAATACCAGCTGCTAAAGAGTTTTTGTCTCCAAAATCAGCTGGTTTTGAGAGAGAAAATGGGAGTTTCCCATCGTGTCCCATCACAAACAGTGCTGCTCAGTGCTAACTTCTACTTGAGAGCATCATTGCTGCTCCAGTTTACTTTAAGCCTCTCTTGGCAGGGGCCCACGTGTTTGGAGATATTTTGCAACACTGCTGAAGTGCAGGAGGTTTAACTGTTTGGGCAGTGGAACACACAAGCCAGGGCAGGAAGGCAAAGGAGGAAAAAAGAGGCTTGTGGGTTTCCAAAGCTGTGTTTCTTCCTTCCTGCTTTTGTTTGGTTGTTTGGTGCCCAAAAAGGGCAGTGCATATTCCCAGAGTTGTGGGAATGCTGTTTCTTTTCCGGTCCAGGGTTTCCAGTAAGCACTTTGCTATAAATGGGGTTAAGACTAACAAAAGTTTATTGTTAAATCCCTGTGTCTTTGTTTAGCTCCTGTCATGATCATAATTAGCATTTTCCACTTCTGCAAGCCTGTCATCTGCGGAGCTGAAAGTGCTTTAAAATATTTGAAGCATCTAACAGGGGGAGGGAGTATTAATAGCTCCATTTAACAGATGGGCAAACTGACACATAAAAGCAGCAAGTGCCCTGTCCTTGAAGCAGGGCCAGAGCCAGCAAGTAGTCAGCTCCAACTACAAAGTTTTGAAAGTGGGTCAAAAAAATAAAGAGAAAGGCTGTGGATCTGTCCCAGTTTGGAAAATGATGGGAAATAGTTCCAGTCTCAGTGGTGCTCAGCCCAGATGGACCAGACAGATGAACTGCTGGATGAGCTACTGCTTATATGGTTAAGTGGCTCATCTCTTGATTTCTGTTCTGCTAACATTTGTCCCTGGGACAAAGGGAAAAACACAGTCCATGATGTTCCAAAATAGTCAGAAAGCTGAAACAGCTGCTAAAATAAGCAAGTGTCCTGTTGGCTGGGCTCTGCAGGTCAGGGATTGCAAAGCACCCACAGATGTTGAGGCCACAGAGGAAATGTCTGAGCAGGGCCTGGGGACAGCAGGAGGAGGCTCAGCTGTGCACAAACAGCAGGGACCCAAAGGGCTGCACACAGACCCAGCAGAGCGACCAGAACCAGATTAAACTTCCCCTCTCACCTCAGAGGAGCTGATATGGGAGTTTCACTTCTTTAAAGAGCTGCACACCAATATTCATTCATGATCTGGAGGCAGCTGCAGTGCAGGTCAGGACAGGAGCTGTGCCAGTGCTCCCAGCACCTGTGGGAGGGCGAGGAAAGCAGCAAAAGCAAAGAGGATTTCTCTGTGCTGGACTTTCCATGGGCTTTGACACAACAGTCCAAGTCCATTAGCTCAAACCCTCCTGAGGAGGTGCCATTTGAACACAACATCCCAGAGCCCCTGGGCTGCTGTGCCCCCCAAGCCAGGCTCCATCTGAGCCTGCTGGGCAGAGCCCTGGCACCCCTGTGCTGCTCACACAGCAGCTGAGCTTTGTGCTTCCCAAAACAAGCACACATCATGTTTTCTTACTTTTTTTTTCCCTCCTTCTTTCCCAGAAGCTGTTGTCCTGCTGTGCATGAAGCGTGTTTGAAGTCATGTCCAGAAGGAAAGTCCTCTAAATCAGGTAGGGACTCACACTATGGCTCATAAAGCTTTTATTCACAGGGAAATACGGCAAACAGAAATGGGTTTTTTCCTTCCTGTAGCATTGAGTCACTTGACCTCCCCTCTGTATTTTGAATTACTAGATGCTAGAAAGCTGCTAAGAGGAAAAAATTACCAACAATTCTGCTGTAATGATTTTCCTGCTGTATTATCCACGTGCCCTTGTACCAAGCCACGTTGCAGCTGTGACTCCAGGCAGCCACAGTGCCAGTTGTGCTCCATGGCCTCTCCCTGCCAGTGCAGTGCAAATCCTGGCAAAGGCTGCCCAGATGCTTTGCAGGGCAATGTTGTTTGGATGTGAGTTCTGTTCTGTGTGTGAAGTTAGCCCAGCAAATCCAGGGAACCCCCAAAGCTGAACCTTTCCCAGCTCCTGCAGAAATGGCAAATCCTCTCTGTGGTTTCACCCGTGGCTCCTGCACTCAGAGCATCCCCACTGTCCTCAGATATGGCTCTGCTTTCCTTGTCCTCTGCTGGCCTTTGCACAGAGCTGCCAGGGCTGTTTTGGGTGGGCTCTGCAGTGCAGGAGCTCAGGACTGTGGTACACACAGAGATCCCTCCTCTTGCAGGTGTCTCAGTTCATCTCTCCATCCAGCACTTCCCAAATGTGCTGCACACACCCTGTGTCTGCCCAGGCTGCACATGAAATACCTGGCAATTGATTCTGCTGGGAGCTTTCCCTTTCCTGAGGCTGGCAGTGATCACTGAGCACCCCCAGGGCAGTGCTGCAGGCTCATCTCCAGCAGCACTTCAGCTCAGGTTTGGCTGTCACATCCCTGGGCACTCAGGCAGAAAGGTTCACCCTGCCTGCAGGGAGGGTCAGGAGCTGCTGGCACCTGGCACAGCTGCAAGGGAACTGAAATCCATCACAGAAATCTTCAGCAAAGGAGGGTGCAGGCCTGCAGAGCTTCCCCTGCCCAGACAGGGCTCCCAGCAGGGCAGCACAGCCACAGGGGCTCCTGATTCTGTTGGGTGACAGAAGCCATGGGGCCACCTGGAGCCTCAGCCACCCCTCAGTGCCAGCCTGCTCTGAACCCCAGCGCTCCCCTTTTCTGGGGGAGCAGCCCCAAAGCCAGATCTCCCCCATTCCCTGCCACAGCCAGCACTGCTCCCTGCAGTGGAGCAGCTGCACAGGGCAGCCAAGCCCAGGGAGCAGAGCTGAGCCTGGCTTTGCTAACCAGCTTCATTCTGTGCTGACAGACACTCTTAGGAGGTGCCCTGGTTATTTTTAGGCACCTGGGAGCTGCCAGGGCACCCCAGGAGGCTCCACAGCCTTTCTGTCAGCCCCTTGCACTGCTCCGAGTCAGGAGGGCTCTCTGGATGCTGGGTGCAGATTCCTGTGGGATTGTGCAAGCCCCACCGAGGCTGTCTCAGCTCCAGGCACCCTGAGCTGAGCAGAGCTTCCCCAGCCAAACCTGCCCAGTCACAGCCCTCACAGCTCCTCCCCAGTCCTGCAAGCCCTGCTCTCCCACAGCAGCAGATCACAATGAGCTGGACTACATGGCTCTGCTTCATTTTGGGCAGAAAAATAAGGATTTATCCTTGTTTACCTCTGCACTTGCAGAGAGGTCTCCCTCAACCCAGAAACAGAGCTACACCACCAAAGGCTGCTGTGGCTTTGCCTTCCTCTCACATGTGCCAGAAAATGGCCCCAGCTGCATCTCCTCAGCACCTGTCTGACTCCTCCTTACCCTGCAAGGTGTTGGGGAGCTCGTGCTGGGGTTGAGCATCCCTGGGCCAGGAATTCAGGTGGGGCTTTAGAGGGTGATGCTCACGCAGAGGTTGGTGCCTCTGAGCTGTGGGACTGCTGGGCATTCTCCAGCCTTTGAGGTGGAACCCATCTGTTCCTTTCCTTCATGAGCAGTCTGGAGGAGGGCAGGAGCCCAGGCCTGAAGGGGATTGTGATATCACAGGGGGATATATATATATATATATAGGGCCACTGGTCTGTGGCTTGTCTGCTTTGTAGCTTCAGGCACCAGCAGATCTTCCACATAGATTTTTGTGTAAAAATACGTTGACACATAAATGCAAATAAGTAAGAAATTGTGAGAAAATGAAAGTAATGGAGAAGGGACTCAAAGCCTCAGACTCCTCAGAGCTTTGAGAGGGGACAGAGGGTGCTGTGGGTGTTCATGGCTGCTCTGGGTGAGGATTTGGCTCTCTTCTCTCTGCCATGCAAAAGCTACAGCTGTGTCCATCCAGTACAAGCCTGCCTTGGGGGTGAAAATGGAGAAAGATGCCAGCCTGCCATGTCCTGAAGGCCTGCAGGGGCTCAGGGTGCCTTATCCCCACTGTCACCCATCCCTCAGAGCCATGGGTGTCTTTTGGAGGGAGCTAAACCAGAGTGCCCACATTCATTAGCACCTTGAGGCTGAGAGATGGGAAAAACAAGCTCGACCTGGGAACAAAACAAAAATACAACTGCTGTCAGGGCAACTGTCTCCAGATGCACAAAGAGACCAATTATTTCCATTAATCAACTTAGCTAGAAGCTGCAGAAGAGGCTTGAGCTGTAGTGAGGGGAGGGAGGAGCAGAGGGGCTCCATCCAACAGTGATTCTTCCCATGGTGGAGGATTTTTGGAACAGATCCTCAGCCCCTGTGCCTTGGGGGGACTGACAGAGGGGTGGTGCCTCCTGCAGGCATGGGGGTGGCCAGGGCTGGGCACTGGGCTGCCGGATGGATGGATGGATGGATGGATGGATGGATGGATGGATGGATGGATGGATGGATGGATGGACAGGCAGTTCTCTCCCACATCCTGATGCTAACAGGAGTCCACTGGGGCTGAGCATTGTCCTGCTGCCTCCCTGAAGCTCCCCCTGTCCCCTGGGGATCAGAGCAGAGCACACAAGGGCTCGCCCTGCCCCATTCCAAGGCTCAGCTGGGAGTTTGAACTCCGGCTGCAGCATTTCTTACATCAGTGGGGAGGCAGGCAGTGGCTGTGGGGATGTGGGACAGCAGGAGGTGCCTTGGGACAGCGAGGGCTCTGCAGTGGGGGGCTCTGCTGAAGGCCAGGAGGGAGGAGAAGGAGTCTGGGGAGCTTGGCAGAGCTAAATACAAAGTTTGTGAAGTCACAGAGGAGTCAGTCTAAGCGTAATCTTAAACACGGGGCTTAGCAATTGGTTATCAGTTCTACAGGCATGAAATGATCTTTATACTGTAAAACCAGGCCAAATGAAAAGAAGGGATCTATTTGTGGACACCGAACCTCAGCTGTATCTGCTCTCCTCCTGAAGGAATTAAAATTTTCCAGCAAGTCCTAGAGAATGCTGGAAGCTCTGTTCCTGCAAAGCCATTGCAGGGGCTGGAGCAGCTGTGATGTCTGTCCTGGCTGAATTTATCATTTCTAGTGTAAGAGCCTGAGGGTGCAGAGTTATTACAAGGAATCCCACAGCAAAAACCTTCCATAAATACAGATGTGCTGGATGTCTCTTCACCACTGAAGTCTGGTGAGGTTTTTCTGTGCTATTCCTGCCTGGGCAGAAGCTGCTCAGCACAGGAGATGGACGTGTCCTGGGAGGAGATCAGGCTGCTGCCCTGCTCCTGTTTGCTCAGCAAACCAGCACAGTCAGAGCTCAGGAGTTTGGAGCACACCAGTTCTGGCCAGTGAGACCCCTCAGCACCACCACACAGGGCAAACAGGAAAGCAGGGCAGCTCTGGTGCAGACCCTGTGCCCAGCCTCACACAGCTTGTTGCAGCCAGGCTGGGCTCCCAACAGCACCATCTTCATCCTCAGCTGCATTTCAGCTCAGTTTCTGGCCACGGATCTGAGCTGTGGTGCATAGGGATCATGAGACATAAAGCACAGTCACAAAATACCTCAATAAGCCCAAAATAACCCAATAACCCCATTACAGAGCCCTGGCTGGAAATACCCCAATAGCCCCATTACAGAACCCTTCCTCTCTGATGCACACCCCCTCATGCATGTTCCCAGACAAGGCCCAGTGGAAAATTTGCTGAAATTCCATCTGGATCTTGTCAGACAGTTGGTGGAAACCCCCTGACCTCAAGTGCTGCCTTCAGCCCTGCGGGATATGTTTTTCTGCTCGCTGGATGTGACTGTCCCAGCAGGAAACCTCAGAGCAAACCCCCAGGGAGCACAGAAATCCCGGTGCTTCCTTCTCTGTGCTCGACCAGGCCCCCCTCTTCGGTAAACCATCCTGCACTGTAAATATTTTAAAAGCCCAGCAGGGCTGGTGAGTGTTTTGCTGTTGTTATGGATCCGGCCCCAGCAGGAGAGGTCTAAGAATAGACCCTGCACCGTGGAATGAAAGGGCAAGGGGCACCATGAGCAGAGCTGCAAGGAGGCTGCCCCACTCCATGCCTCGCTGGTGGGATGTGATGCTTGAGCAGAAAAAGGGGTCAGATCCCTGTTCCCAAGCAGAAATTTGGAATTTTACCCCAGGTTTTGTTCAGCTTTGGGGCTTTACGACTCCAGGAGCTTGGAGAGTGTTAAATCCACTGATTATAAAATCTGCCCCCACTTTCCCAGGTTTACTGCCCAGGAACCAGCAGGATTGGTGCCAGTGGGAAGAGGTTAAATCCACCAGGGAGGAGGGAGAGCGTGTCCTGGGCTGGGCTCTGGGATGTGGGAGCTGCCTCCAAGCAAAACCTGCAGCCCTTGGAATGGGCAGCACGAGGCCAAAGCTGGGCTGCAGCCCCTTGGGAAGGGCTCCTGAAGCTGGGAACTGCCTGAGGGTGTCCCTGTCCTGCCTCAGGTGTCCCAGGGACAGCACAGCACGGAGGGCAGGGCTGTGCCCTGCATGTGCCAGCAGGGGCCTGAGCTGCCCCAGGGCTCTGGAGTGTGCAGAGAACAAGGTGAGAGGGGCAGAGCAGGAGGCACAAAGCAGGCAGGGGGAATGGCTGAGTTCAGCCCAGCCTGCTGATAGCCAGCACCCAAAAATAGCCCTTCCTGGCAATAAGGAGGTTAACCTAGACAAGGGACAGACGCAGGATTGTGTGAAAGGGTTTCCTTGTGACTGTAGCATCCACCCAGCCCCAGGATCAGCCCTGGGCACTGCGGGGGTGGCAGCGCCTGGGCAGAGCCCTGGGCTGAGGGTCACCTGCCAGGTGTGCCCAGGTCACCTCTCTGCCTCTCAGACCTCGTGTGCAGGAGCTGTTTGCTGCAGTCCCTGACATCTGTGCTGAGAAGGAGGCAAAGGGGACACAGGAATTAAATACAGGCTTGTGGAACCCAATGGGACACGGAGCTGAGCCGAAGGAAATGCCTCAGTTTATTCTACCAAAAGGCAGAGGAAACATTTAACCCTTTAAACTCTTAGCACCCACCTTCTAAATGGGCAAAACTCAGCCCCAGAATGGGTAGGGCTGGTTTAGCTGCAGCCCCAGGGCTGAGCCAGCTGCTGTGTCAGCTGCTGGGTGATCTCCCTGGAAAATGCCAGCAAGCCCAGGTGCAAACCAACAGCAAAACCACTCAGGAAGCCAAGTCCCCACCAGCAAAGCCAAAACTACTACAGCTCAGAATTTTTAGTACTCACATGACACCACAGAAAAATAAGTCCAAACCAAAGAGCTTGGCAGATGCAGGCTCAGGAGCAGAGGCAGCTCTGGGGACACTCCTGGTGGCAGTGGCAGCTTGTGAGGGGCTTCTTCACTTGTGGCCAGCTGCCCCAGGACAGGCAGCAGCACATCCCCATGGCAGAGGGGCCACTGCCTCCCTCCAAGCAGCAAAGATTTGAGGGATGTGCAAGAGGCAGCAGATCCCAGCTTCCCTGCCCCATCCCTGCAGGCTGGCACGCTGTGCTCAGGGCACAGGGGCTGTTCCTGTTACACCAGCAGCAGAGAGGGAAGGGAGGGCAGGAAAGGACCCTCTGAATCACCTCTGTGAAGAGCCCTGGAAAGCTTTGCACGTTGTATGTGTGTGCCATGGGATTATTCCTGCAATTTCAGGCCCATCTTCCTGTCCACGGGAGAATGAAAAGCCCAAGGTGGGCAGCCAGCAGGTGATGCAGCTCCCTTTGCACCCTGTGCCACCCTGAGTGACTGCCCACAGTGACACAGGCTCAGGTGACACTGAATTGTGTAGATAAGAGGGAAGGTAGTTCCTTTTCAGCTCCTGAAAGGTGTTAAAAGCAGTAACTGAGTGAAAACCCACAGAGCTGTGGGTTCTGTGCCTGGAATTATGCAAATGCTGTTTGAAAAGCCAGGTTTTCCTATCTCAACTGCTCCCATCACCCTCTCAGCCCAACAGCTCCAGGAGGAGGAGGCCGGAATCTCTCTGCAAGGGCTTTGAGAGCCACCCACCTTGAAAATCCCGGGGGAATTGCTCAGATGTGAAAGTTTCGCTGTTAAATCCGCCTGTCTCCAGCTCCTCGCACGGAGAGCCGAAGGCAGGAGCCCTCCCAGGCACAGAAATAAATAAACCCCATGCGCCATCTCCCGGCCACCGAGCCGGCAGCCAGAGCTGCACACTGCTGCTTGCTGCCTTTATTCAGGAGCCCAT
The DNA here is from genome assembly GCF_028018845.1 of Melospiza georgiana. Classification (NCBI taxonomy): domain Eukaryota; kingdom Metazoa; phylum Chordata; class Aves; order Passeriformes; family Passerellidae; genus Melospiza; species Melospiza georgiana. Next base: position 8,762,119 of record NC_080446.1, read on the forward strand.
CCCTTTCCCGTGTGAGGGGAAATTATTGTATTAAATACAATTATGGCACAGCACTGCCAGTAATAATAAGCCCCGTGTTTAAGATTAAGCCACCGTTGGCAGCTCCATCAAGGGAAAATGCTGCATCCCTGGGCTGGCTCCTGCTCCCCAGCTTGGGCAAACCTGCTGGTCCTCCCACTGGGACCAGGGCAGCAGGACTCTGGAGCAGATCAGCTCTGGAATGACCTCACTGCTTGGAGATGGACCTGGGATTGTCTGGATCGTTTCTAGGGAAGCCTCCCCAGTCCCTATGGGCTCTCCCTGGCAGCTGTAGAAATTCAGCAAAGTCTGGGCTGCAGTGACCTCTGAGAGTTTGTCTGGGAATGATGGATGCTTGTCCTGTCCTGTGTAATGCTGTTCACAGGGGTCTTAGGATGAGGGAAGAGACGAGGATCTGACTCCATGTTTCAGAAGGCTTGATTTATTATTTTATGATATATATTATATTAAGACTATACTAAAAGAATAGAAGAAAGGATTTCATCAGAAGGCTAGCTAAGAATAGAAAAAGAATGATAACAAAGGCTTGTGACTGACTGAGACAGTCCGGACAGCTGACTGTGATTGGCCATGAATTAGAAACAACCACATGAGACCAATCACAGATGCACCTGTTGCATTCCACAGCAGCAGATAACCATTGTTTACATTTTGTTCCTGAGGCCTCTCAGCTTCTCAGGAGAAAAAATCCTAAGGAAAGGATTTTTCATAAAACATGTCTGTGACAGTCCTGGGGAAAGGCTTTTGCTCACTGAGTTCATCCAGAGTAGGTGCTTTGTCCCAGGGATGGAAGGAGGGAAGATGAGGAAAAACATCTGGGGCATCTTTTCATGGGGCAAATGATGCAGCTTTTCCCTGGGTTCATCTAACAGGAGCTAGATGGATGCCAAATCTGTACAGGAGGCAGGTGGTCACAAGAATTGTTAGCTTTGGGGAAACAGGATCTCCTGCAAGATCTGGGTGGGCCAAGCTCCACATCCCACCAGTGAGCTGGGGCCAGCACTCCCTTAGCTGGCAACCACTCTAGGAGAGGAGTCCCTGGGGCTGCCAAAACGCTGTATTTCTGTGGGGTTTTGGTTCCTGCACCCTACTCAACTCAGGAACAGAGAGAATCTGACCTCTTTTATCCCAGTTATTGCATCTTCATCTGCATCTCCTTTCTACTGCCTTGACATTAAAGAGAGGAGTGTGACTCCTGTTCAGGCTGGTGCCTGAATGTGCCAACAGATTTCCCTGGCAGAGAAATCAATATCAAGCAGGATTTGTAAAGGAGGCTGAGCAAACTCCTCTGTGGGTCATTAACTGCAAGGCACAAAGGCAGTGAATGTGCATTAAATGTGCATGAATTTGTTTTCACTGCACACGAGCGTTTCTAATGGGGCCTGCTCCAGGCACTGCCAGCAATCAGCAGGGCTGGAGGCACATTTCACAGTGATCAGAGGCACAGATAAGACAGCAATTAATTTCTTGATTCCATGCAGTAAAACTAAGTGCCAAACAGGAGCAGAAACTGAGGGCTCCAGGTTTCCTGTGCAGAGGCAGTGTGTGCCAGCTCCGTGCCCAGCAGCCAGGATGCCCACAACACCATCCTGCACTCTGTGTGCTGTGCAAGTGCTGGCAAGGGGAGCCAGCAGCCAGAATGAAAGCCCAGCAACTTAAGGATTCCTCAGCTGCACTCAGAGCTGGCTCACAGCAGAGCTGGCATGTGACAAGGGGCTGCTCCGGGCCTTTCTTGGTGCTGTGCACTTGGCACTGGCACAAATCTGGAGTGAAGGGATCCAAATGTCTCACAGGAGGGCTGATTTTCACATGGTAAAGTGTTTATCTCACAGCAGTCCAGCCCAGCACTTCTTCAGTGCCATCCAACAGCCAGAGGAGGCCAGTACTGCCCCAAGCCCATACCTATAAAATATTCCCTGCTCTCCTGGCTTTCCAGTGGGTATCCATCATTTCCCATTACAAATTCAGGTTGGATCACCACCCCCTCCCCCAAGCAGTGAGCCAAATTTGGCCTTGGTTCAAGGCTCCTGTGGCATTTTGAGGAGGAAGCAGGGCTTTCTCTGTAATGCTTTCCTGTAGGGAAAGCTGCTGCAAGTGACCTCATGTGCCCAAAGGAGAAGGCTGGAGACTCCCAGGAGGGACAAACACCGTGTCTGCCTTGGCAGGGGGAAGGCAGAACAAGGCAGGCATATGGGATGGGGCCCTCCTGCCTGACAGAACCCAGGACATCCCTCTGGCTGCTCTGGGGAACTCCAAACCCTGGCAAGGGGCTCTGAGACCTTGGCACGGAATCAAAAACACCTGTGCCTTTGATTTTAGCCCATGGAAAAAATTACCAACTCTATATGAGGATTTACAAGCCACAAGAGTTTGAATAGAATGATAGTTAATTTGTCACTGAGTGAAAAAGTAGAATTTTGGGGATTTAGAATGAGGGTTCAAGAGGCAAGATGGAGGAATCTGGGTGTGTGTAGGGGGATAGAATATAAGAAAATAAAGATAGTGTAGAAAGTAATCTCACCCCTAAGGAGTTGCAGCTGGGCCAATTATCAAAGATTAGGAGCAGGCCTGACTTTAACAGGCCACAGCTGTACCCAATGAGAAGAAGATGCTATAAAAGAGTGGGGTGGCTGGGTGAGAATGGAATTGGGGTCAGTGGCTGCTTTGTGAAGAGGAAAGAGTCAGTGCTCTGAGGAGATGCCCATGAGAAACACCAAGGAGGTATGAAACTTTTGTGATAAGGAGACAACAGTATGGAACCCCTGCAATAAGATGACAACAGATGTGTCCTGTCCTCCTCCTTCTTTGTCTTCTTTTCCTTCATCTTCTGCTGTGATGGTGACACTTCTGGATTGATTTAGAATAGAGACAGTCTAACATAGGTGATAGGTATTGGAAAATTATTGTAAATAAAGTACATGTAGTTCTTAGTATAAAAAGCTAACACCACCCCAAGGGCAGTCAGTGTGCCACAAACCAACCTGCTGGACAGACCTCAGCAGGTCAGAGAAAGAATATTATGGATAAGAGAAAATAAACAACCTTGAAAAGCAGAGCTGAGGCATCTCAACTTCTTTGGTTGTGGGGCTGGGGAAAAAGACTTTTTAATATCTTGAGAGATATTTCAACCACAGAAAACCCAAGATCTGGCCTCACCTGTCACAGTGGGTTACCCAGCATGGTGGGTTTCCCCACACATTGCCCCACACGGGGGAGGTGATATCTGGCATTTCAGTGCCTGCTGTCTGAGGAACTGGAGCACAGTTACAGGCACTGTTCTCTCAGGCTGTAACCTAACCTGGAGGGAACCATGCTGAGCATCCTGGCCCTCACAGCTCTGTTTCCTCCACAGCATTTTGCAAGTGAATAGAGATGCAATGGAGGTGGAGTCCAGCACCTACACTGACTTCATCTCCTGTGACCGGGCTGGCCGGAGGAACGCTGTCCATGACATCGAGAGAGAGGCCACCACCATCAGCATGCGCCAGCTGAGCCAGGACATGGGGGAGCTGGCTGTGCAGGGAGCAGGTGAGCTCACACACACACAAAAAATCAATGCTTAAATAGCTCTGCAGTATTTCAAATAACAACAGAAAAACTTTCACAGCAGCAGCCATGTCCAAATTCCCCTCTGCAGCCCAGATGTAGCAGAGGCATCACCCTGCTGGCCCTCAGGCTGTGAGGAGCTTCAATCCTCTGTCCAAAGCTCTCATTTCACTAATGAGCAACACAACATGGACTGTCACTGTAGAAGGGAAACTCAGTTTTCCCCCTTACTTGCTTAATTCTCTAGCCTACAACCTGTAACTATAAAAACACTTTAAATACATTCATTACCCCAGCTGTATTTCTTCCAGCATGGCCATACAGCATGTGTCCATCCACCCATCCACAGTAAGCACAAATTGGAGCTGCTTTACCAGAGCAGCTCAGGCTCTGCCAGGCTGTCAGGAAAACAGTTCTGGAGCACTTGAAAGTTGGGCAAGTGCACATCCCTACCTTGAGGCTCCCTCTCTGCATTGTCAGGTGTGTTGAGAAGTGTTTGTACTCCAGGAATGTAGAGGGAGAACCCAATATGCTTAATCATAGAATTATAAAAATGGTTTGGTTTGGAAGGGACCTTAAAGACCCCCTGCCATGGGCAGGGACACCTTCCACTAGACCTCCCAGTGCAATCCAGCCTGGCCTTGAACACTCTCATGGATGGGTCAGGTATCTGGGCACAGGAGGGGAGAGATAGATCTTCAGGTGAAAATCTTTTGTCTCTCTGGATGAAATCAGCTGTAGCAATCACTGACGGCTTCAAGTGTCTTCAGCAGGGTGTAACTGTGCTTTCTTCCCAATCCTCCCTTCTGCAGAAAGCCAAAGAGATGCCAGTTCTTCTGACAACGACCCTGGAGCAAGACCAAAGGGGCAGGAAAGCAGCCCCTCCCCATGAGAGCAAAAAGGGTGTGGGATGGGCAGGAGGAGGGCCTTGCTGTGAACATGAAACAAGAATTTGTTGAATCTGTGGACAAAAACCAACCTGGAACAGCAAGTTGTCTGTCAAATGCCTCTGCTGGAACCGTGCTTGTGTAGGGAGACACAAGACACTTGCAAGGACTGGCACCTCCAAAAGACTTCTGCCCCCATCCCTAATGGTTTAGAGCAACACTGCCATGGTTGTAGTGGTATGAGCCATTCTCAAGATGCCTTAGCTGCAATTTTCTCTTAGGGGAAAAACAGTTTCAGTAATAATAGACACACCAGATTTTCCTGTCCAAGGTACCTTCCTCCTTTGCAGATTTAGACTATTATTTATTCTGTTTCCATAGGTTAGAAATTTAGATTCTTGGTTTTTCTAAGCCTCACCCTCATCTGGATCTTAGACCTGGCCTCTGGATTGTCCACATGGCCCCTCATCAGGGTGGGCAGTGGGGAAAGGACCCAGCCTGTCCTGCTGCCCTCATTGCAACACCACTCACCTGTGCTGCTGCTGCTTAGCATCAGGAAAGGACCAAAGCACAGCTCTGTGGGGATCAGCCCCACCTGGAGACCCAGCAGCACCAGCCACAGGCATCTTCTTCTTCAGGTTTGAACACTTCAAGATGTTATTAAGGGGAGGGGAGAAACATTTTGCTGGTTTGACTGTTGACATTCAGGCTAAACTTTGCAAGCTGTTAGCTGAGATGATCTCTGGTAGGATCTCACACCCTTCTGTCTTTAAGGAGACATGTTTTGTGTTAAAGATGGTTTGATAAAACTACATAAGCTGTTGGAATAAATGACACAGCCTTCAAGTACTGAAGGTGGTTTCTTTCTGTCTGGATGTTTCTTCTTCCTTTGTTTTGCCTTCAGCTGTGGGGTGGTTTCACAGGGAGACACAGATTTGTGCAAGAAGAATCCCATGGATTTGGGTCTGTGAAACCCTATGGGTTTGCAGCACATGGATGGAGGCAGATGTAGCTGGGCACAGATTATAAAAGTCTGCCCCACTTTCCCAGGTTTACTGCCCAGGAGCCAGCAGGATTGGTGCCAGTGGGAAGAGGAGTTTTCCCTCTGCAGCACAGAACTACAGGAGTGTTGCTGGTGTTCCACTGATCCCAGTGGAGCAGCCTCACTGGGACTGACCACCAGCACAGGGACAGGGCACTGCTGACCTGGGAAACTCCACTGGTGACAAATCATCTCCCTGACAGCCTGGAGAAGAGCTGAGTGTTACAAGTCTGAGATTTATCAGCCTAAACAAGGCCATAAATCAGCAGAGAAGTGGCTGCCAGGCAGAGGGAGAATTGCCTGTGAGAAGCGATGGCCACGGGGTGAGCACAGAGGGCTCCACAGCTCCAGCCCCCACAGGAAATGAGGATTTGGCAGGCAGGCTTTGGCAAAGGGCTCCTGGGCTGGCTGGGTGTCACTGCAGAGCCATGGATGGTGGCCAAGAGCCTGCTCCCACTTCCCGTGCCCAGGGGCAAACCAGCAGGGAGCTCCCGGACCTGGCTGACTGCACAGCTGTGGCTTTAAGCCCCATTTCCAGCTCTCCTTACCACAGAACAGTAACTTTGGCTCATGCTGACACACACACAGATCTGAAAGGCAGAGCAGAAGGACTGAGAACCACACAGACCTCCAACAGTCAAATGTGGGCTAATCTTAGCTCTCCGTGGTCAGAAAATATCTGTTTCAGAATTATATTTAGGCAGAGGAGTAGGGAGCTGTTGGCCAGCTTCTCTCAGGGGATGGGTGAGAAGCATCAGGTTCCCCCTGCAAGTGACAGCCAGCTCAGCCACTGTCACTGCTGAAAGACCAGGGGCACTGCCTTAGTCCAGCCCCATCCTCATCTGCAGAGCTGCTGAGCACAGGGATGCTCCCAGCCCTTTCCAGCTGAACACGGGCATGCCAGAGCTGCCAAAGTCCAACCAAGCACTAAATAACCCAAAAACCTTGGGGCAAACACTCCCCTGCCCACGCTGATGGTGAAGCCCAGCAGCCCAGACTGCTCCTCTTTGGCTCTGAGCATCTACCAGCTGTGCAAAACCCAGGAGACAGGAAAGAAAAGTGACTACTTTTGATAAACACCTGGAAAGGTGAGATGTGATGGCATTGCTGCTCCAGCAGTGGCACACAGCCCTTGTGTTACTGAAGGGAAAAGGACAGGGGAGGTTGGAACAACCTGGAGCCACAAATCCAACTGGGCTGCTGGGCAAGGGAGAGGCTTCCCTCTGGCTTCCCTTCCAAGCTGGCAGCAGGAGAAGGCAGCAAAGCCCCCATCACACCTATCAATGAACCCCCAGCAGGGATTGGACACCACAGGCCACAGCTCCTAACACTCACCCTTGGACAGAAAGGCACAAGGATTTCTCTTTTAATACAAATTTGTTATTTTATTAAACAGGATTAAAAATCAACTATCCAGAATCCAAACAAGCAACTCTTCTTCAGAAACAATTGTTGGAGAAAAATGACCCAAAACCTGTTTCTTACCACAATCACATCCTTAAAAGTGATACTTTATCTTTTGCTTTATAAAAGTAAGAAAATCACTCTCTCATCTTCATTTATCTATCTATGTGTCTATATGCACCACGTTCTTCAGAGATGAGTGTTTTACTCTGAAGCCCAGCATGGAAGCCCAGAGAGAATGGAAACACTCCCAGCACACCATCCCTGCTGGCAGGGACTGGGCCAGTCCATGGGCTGTCCGTGGCAATGCTGACCATGGCCCCTTTGCAAAGGCAAACTTTTGGTACAGAATCTTTGGAGTGAGCATCTTGGCAGAGCCCTGGGATGCTAAAGCACACCACACACTCAGGTAAGAAAGCAATGGTCTCTTCTTCTCTGGATGCACAGCTTTATTGCTTATTGAGTAAAAACACTCTAATGCCATAAAATCACTAAGGAAATTTTGGTGAGTTTCTCTGTATAAATTCTACACCAAACTGAAGATCTGACTTCTAGCCAGTGTCATAATTGAGTGAGAGAAGCAATCAGATGGGACCCGAGTCAATGTGTGACATTGGGTCCAAGTTAATTTACTTATTCAGCATTAAGAGTGCCTTATGATTGAGTCAAATCAGAAAGAGGGCAGAATTGTGAAACCAGGCAAACAATCGTGTTTTCCAAGCCCTAAACAAAGGTAAGAGGAAGATCAAACTGCAGGTCACAGGAGTTCTCCTAGATTAAAAAAGTGGGGAAGATCCCAGAAGGCAGATTTTGGCCTGAAGTGGTAAAATTATGTTCCAACTTCCCCTGCATGTGCAAGCATGGTCATGGCCAGCTGTGAGCACAGCTGGGGCCTGAGCCCAAGGTGTGCACTCTGCAGCAGTGACATTGGCAGGCCTGATACATGGGAGTTCTCTGCAAGAATGGATGCAAAACAAAATTGAATTTTGTTTTAAATGCCCTTTGGAATTGTGCACTGGCAGGGGCAGCAGCTTGCAGCTTGTTCTTGTTCCAGTCTTGTTAGTACAAGACTAACCCTGGGTAAATAGAGCTGTGACCAGGCCCTCCCACCCACAGGGACAAGAATAAAGCCTCTGTGTCTGAAAGGGCTGCCAGCACTAGCACACCTCTGCCCTGGAAAGGTGAATTAACCCAGGCCACAGCCTGAGCTCAAAGTGGATATTTCAGCACTGAGGCAAGGGCCAGGCAGGTCAGTGGGACAGGACAGGTAAAACAGGGAAAGAGGAAGGAAAAAACCCCTAAGGGAGGTTGTTCTGTTTGCATTTGCAGCACAGAAAGCCCAGCAGATGGAGAAGGGAGGCAGGCCAGCAGGCAGAGCCAGTCTGCTCACACAGCAGCAGCACAGGAAGCTGGAGATCCACTCAGGAGAGACACTGTGGGCTACAGGTGGGTGTGTGTGATTGATGGTCTGATTCTGAGGGGCACTGTGAGGGTCAGCACAGGGCTGCCAGCAACAGAGGCTGGCTCTGGGCACCTCCTGCCAGTGCTCCCACTGGCACAGAGGAGAGCCAGGCTCTTGTGCAGAGGGGCCCCACTCCAGGCTGGCTCCAGGGACAGCTCAGGATGCATTGGGCACCATCCCATAGGCTTCATACAGCTTGCTGAGCAGCTCCTGCTTTTCCTTCTCGGGCAAGAAGCTGGACTGGGCTGCATTGATGTTCTGAGGAGGCAGAGGGGGAACACAGGGACATTAGGACACATCAGACATGAACACACAGCTGTGCACATCCCAGCACCTGGCTCTGAGCAGCAACAGGCAAGGGCGGGCGTAAAGTTTCCACTCTCAGATTCATTGCCATGGCCTTGTTTGATGCCAACTGCTCTGGCCCATCACTAGCAGCAGTCCCAGGAGAAATGAGACCAGCACAAAGCAAAGGCCTTTAAATACTCAGGAATTTTTGGGAGATGTACTTTGAGCCTGGTCCTACCTTCCTGCTTACAAGGCCAGAGTGGAATTTTCTGCTTCCCATTAAAAACTCTTCAGCTTATAAATAAAATCAGCAGGTTGTTCTGGGCTGCACAGAGACACCAGCAGAGCACCAAGCCAAGGCTGACTTACAACTCTCTTGAACTCCTCTTCAGTGAATCCCATGTGTTCCTTCACAATGCTATAGTCCTTGTCAAGGGTGGAGTTGAAGATGAGGGGGTCATCAGTGTTTAGAGAATAGTTGGCACGATCCTTCTTAAATCTGCAAGGAAATCAGGTTGAACTGGTGGGCAGAGCACTGGCTGTGACACTGTGCACTTCTCAGGGTGAAATGCAGCAAAAGCAAAGACTTTGGCACTGCTGGAGAAAAGCACAAGGCTCAGCTTTCCCCTTGGCTCTGCACTGACCTGCCAGGAGTGGCTGGGCTGTAGCTTCTCGTGCCCCATAGCTCAGAGCAGGGCAGGAGGGACAGGGGAGCCTCCCCAAGGGACCCCCACACCCCTCCAGCTGCACCAGGCTCTCTCATGCCCAGGTACATGGATGTGCCACATTGTCCTACAGAATTAGGACACTGTGCCTTAGATTTGTAAAGCAATAAAACAGCTGTAATCAACCCCAATCCTGGTTATTTGATACGTCACATAATTGAGAAGTCTTACTGTATTACAGGGTGTTTGGTGAAGTCCGGAGGACACGCTCCAGTGAGATAACTGGACCAAGGGCAGACCTGTTTGGGGGAATTGAGCAGGAAAACCAGAATCAACCACATGCATCTGAACCCCAGCTGTGGACACAGATAGCTCAGCACTGGTAAAACCAGATCAGAGCTCTGTTCACAGCTGCCCCTCAGCACTGCTCTGACAAACCACTGCGTGTCCCAGGAGAGGGATGCAAGGAGCCACAGCACTGTGACAGGGCTGTGGGATGTTCCCCATGGCCAGTCAGTCACCAGCCCTGTGCCACTCACAGCTACAAATCCACCTGCATTAAGTTCATATTCCCTCTATTAGTGGATATCTCCATTCTCGGGAAAAGCAAAATAAATCCTTACGTGCACTGTAACTCCCAGGCATTCCCACCCTCCTACCTGACTTGCTCTGGTACAGCAGCCTGATTTGTGTATAAATCAGAGAATAAGCCCTCCAGAATTTATCCTTGGCCACACAAGGATCCATTCTCTCTGCCACATCCCTCCCACAAGCTGCTGTGCACACCAGTGCTCCCAGCAGACACACAGGTTTGTCCCCAGCATTTTTCCTGTGCAGCTTTGGGCATAAACACAATATCACTGAACACGTGGTCAGCACCTGGGTGTCAGGTCCTGTCCCTGGCTGTAGCACAGCCTGAGTGAGTGCTTGTTTTCCTCTCAGCATCCCCCTGGCTGTCACAGCCCCATAGCACATCCTTACCTCAAAATGCATATTTCTTTTCAGCAGCTGCTTGTAGAGCTCAGGGTCCTCCAGGACGTGGTACCCATGGCCAACACGCTCAGTCTTCAGGACATAAACTGCCTAGAGAGCACAGGAGAAGCACTCAGAGCCTCAGGCACAGCTCAGCCCTGCCTGCCCAGAGCCCCCATCCCACTGCAGGTACAGCCACAGCCCCGAGCTGGCCCCTGGCATGTCCCTTTCCAGCCATCAGGTCAGATCAGTGCCCATGTCCCCAGGGCTCACTCTGCCATGGATTTGGGGACAACTTGGATGCCTCTGTGCCCTGGGCAGTGCATGTCACAGCCTGTCCCTCTGTGCCCTGATACCTCCTCATACCTGCTGGACCATGGCAGCCGGGCCAACCTCCCCAGCATGGACGGTGCGATGGATCCCACACCTCTCAGCTTCCTGCAAAACAAGGGACAACATCCTCCTGTGCCATCCCCTGCAGCAAGGACAGCCAGCTCTGGGCTGGCACTGCTCTCACTGCAAGGCTCCTGTGCCAAGAGCCCACAGATCACGAGCCTTGCACTCCAAGGGCTGCAAGAGCTCTGTATGTCACACACAGAGAGACTTAAAAATCCTGGTTATCTTCCACTGGAGCCCAGCCAGGCTCTTCACGGGCTTTTAACCCTGACTGAGTTCACCACTGCCTCCTCTCCAGACAGCAGCAAGCTCTGAGCTCCTCTTCTCCACCCACCTGCCTTTCTGCATGAAACTTGCAGCAGTTCCATGCTATGGAACTTCTACATTTTTGGCAGAGAGGCTTTCCCTTCCCTTGGAGCCACTGCAAAGGCTGAGGTTTGGGGAGAGCTGGGATCAGGCTCCTGAAGCCATTCCAGTGTTTGCACTTGAGATGATCAGATAAAAGCCCTGCAAATGTGCAGTTTCTGCTCTGCTCCTCAGTGATTTCTGCCAGACTGGAAAGGCCAGTCTCTTCCACCCCTGGCTGTGGTTTCACCAAGCCACAGGAGCCAACAGCAGAGGAGTGGGGGTTGATTTGGGCTCCATGGAACTCATGTCACACTCACAGAGTGCCAAGCCCCAGCTCTGAGGCCATGTTTTAGCAATGATGCCTGCCATTAATCACTTAGGAAATATAAACAAATGCTTTTCCTATTTAACTGAATGTTTTTAATAGCTGCAACGAATTTTTAAGCTGTCCCAGCTGTTTGCAGTTTGAAAAGCATCCCTTCACACACATCCTCTCAATATATATTCTTCTAGTAACTTCTTTTTAAAAACTTATTCCACAAACCTCATAAGCCTTCTTATGCTCAGCATAATCCTCCACCTTCAGGGTCCCATCTCCAGCCAGGTCAACAGCCACCACAGAGTCATTCTGGTACTTCTTGCAGAGCTCCACCACCTCTGGAGACCAGCCTGGGAGAGGCAGCAGCAGCATTCAGGAGGAAGCATTCATTAGGGTCACACTTGCAGCATCTTTCTAAACAAATGCTGGTCCTACAACTAGAGGGCTAGAGCTATTTTCTTTAGTCTTTCCCAAAATCTGATACTCAAAACGAAAGCCAGCAAACTCCTAGGAAGGTCTGTCATCTCTGTGATCTTCAGGCAGATAAAAGCTGTCAACTGATCAGTCTGTTGTCAGTGAATGGGAAATTAAATGCATTCACCAGCTATAAAACTGCTCCCATCATGTTTTTCTACTCACTTCAAGCAGGGGAAAAAAATTAATTTAAAAAATTCCAAGCAGTGGTGATTGCTGCAGTTGCTGGAGGTTAAGATGAACTGCACTGCCCTGGGGCTGTAACATGATGTGTTGGAGAAATCCCCCAGCTCCTGAGCTCTCATCCCCTCCCTGGCTGGGCAGGGTGAGGGTAAAGGCAGGAACTGCCCCACCTGATGAGCTGTGCCAGGGAGGAGATTGGGCTGGGAGGGGTCTCTGGGGGGGCCCTGTGCTGCAGCCATCCCTGCCCTGGTGCATCCTTGACTCTCCCAAGGATTCTATTCCTGACAGGAAGGAGCTGTATTTTTATCTGTTTGCCAGCAGGGACAAAGAGACTAACAAGTGGCCAACAACTGCTTGAGAGCTCTCTGTGATCAGGATAGATAACCTCTGAGAGAGAAACTGCATCTACCAGCTCACATAGCACTTAACCCCTGCAGAAGGCCAAGAAACAGAGAGAAACAGTTGTGTTAATAATTGACAGGCACCTGCTGTGTACAGAAAATCCCCAAATCATATGAGCCCATGAGGATGACGTGTGCAACTTCATCATCTATTTTTTCCACCATTTTGCAATTTGCTGGGTTAGAGTCATTATTTTATTAACAAGTTTAATCTGAGTCAGTTCTGGCTGGTATCTCTGCCTTTCTCTCATCAGTTCATTAATTACAGGGTGGCTTCTCAGTGTGCGGCACATCCTGAATGCACTGCTAAAGACTTTTATCAAGCACACCATGGGTTCTGGGTATCAGCTGGGACACAGGTATGAGAATGCCACCTCTGCTGGTTGCAGCAGCAATCCCTCCTGCAGGGCAGTGCAGGCTGCACACACCCTTGGGTGCTCCTGGCCTTTGGGCAGGGAGCAGAGACCACAGCTGCCCCAGGAGAGCACAGAGGAGCCCCTTTTGTCCCTCTAGCAAGGCACAACCAGTTCAGATACTGGTTGTACCCACAGACCCCCACTCCTGCATCCAGCAGAGCTTTGTCCTACAGTGAAAGGAGCAGAGACCCCCAGAGACCCCCAGCACTGTCTGGTGCAGCACCAGCCCCACAGACTGGGGCTCTCCCCACATCCTGCAGGGCCCCAGCCCCAGGGACATCCCCCCACCCCTCAGGGAAGGGAGCAGAGCAGCAGGGCAGCTGCAATACATTACTTGGCATATGGCTCATGCAGCATAGAATAGACCTGGCTTTGATGTGGAAATCCCTCTCTCCATCCTTCAGGCCCTGATTTACGAGCTGAACCACTTCATCTGGAGTGAGGTCCCCCCTGCAGGGAAGAAAAGCCATCAGCAAGAGGCCACACACTTGCCAGGGAGGCAGGCAGGTCCAGCCCAGCAGCCCCACAGCAGGACAGGCTGCCCCAGGTTCCACTTGCCCAGTGAGACCACCCAGAGCCCTTTTACAGCCCTGCCACAGCCACATGGACCTGGCACAGGTGTGACCCCTGTGCCACTGCAGCAGGCACAGATGACACCAAGATTTAGAAAGGCCTTGGGGAACTGGGTGTCCATCCTGCCTGAGCAGAGGAACCCCCTCTTGGCCAGAGCATCTCATTGGGGCACACAATTCTCTGCAAGCCCAGGGCTCTGCACCCACCACAGCACACTCTGCAGGGGCCCCAGAGCCCAGCACTGATTTAATGGGAGGCACATACCACAGAGGGGATGTCATGAGAGGAAGGGATCGGAGCAGCAGCCCCCTCCAACACCAGCCACCACCTCTGCCAGCTCAAACTCCCATTCTGTGGTCAGGCAGTCCCTATGGGCACATTCCTTTCCCTCTCACAGGGAAGGGCTTCAGCCTGAAAGTTGACCACAGAACTCAGTGCCCAGAGCAAGGGACATTAAAACACTGCAGCACACAGAGGTGTTCAAGGTGAAAAACCCTCTTGATGGTAGAGGTGCAGGCATGCAGGCTCTCACTGCGTGGAGGAGGAAGGAGGTTTGTTACAGCAGCCTTTGAAGGCACAGTGGCTGACTGGCATGGGGATGCCTTCTCCATGCCCACCCAGCAGCTCCCAGCTCCCCAGGATCACTCACTCAGCTTGTCCCCAGGGGATGGGATCCACACCAGAGTTGGCCAGGAAGTGAGGGCTGTACCGGACCTCCACGTAGGCAACTCCTTCCTTGGCTTTGGTCTCCACAAACTCGTAGGCAATTCTCCTCACTGCCTCACGGTCACCCCTGCAGGGATGGCAGTGCCACTGTCACTCTCAGGACACACAGGGCACCTCCAAGGCTGATCCTGACAGGGCTTCAGGGGGAAAACAACAAAGCAGGGTACTTACGCAATGGCAGGCATGTAGTAATTAAATTTCTCCAGAAACAGGGCAAGTGTCAGTGGTGTGTCACAGCTGACATGCTTCATGAGCTCCTCAACAGTGTTCCCAGGGAGAGGGATGCCTCTTTTCCTGGAAACAAAGCCACATGTTACTGACAGGGAAGGTTATCCCATTTTTAATAAGTCCACTGTACACACCAACTGCATCCAAAGCTGGCAGCATCAACCACCATCTCCTCACAGCAAAGATCCAGCACACCCTGTCCTTCCAAAAGCTCCTCATGGATGGAGCCCTGAACCTCAGCAGAGAGGAAGGCAATCCAAAACACAGGCAAAGCACAAACAAACCCAAATACAAGCCCAGGCTGACCCAGCAGGAACACAGCCAGGGCACATTTTGAGCTTAAGAAGGAGTTCATCTAAAGGGGCTCTGGATTATTTCCTTGCACGTCCTAGACCTCGCAGCAGAATTGCCAAAATTCTTCAGAAGAGTTAATTTCCACTTATGCAGGCTCAAAGGATTAAAAAATCAAGGAGATGCTCCAGGGCCTGGGATCACACAGCCAGAAGTGTTGTGGCCCATGGGTTCAGTGCCAGCAGCTCCTGACAGGGAGCTGCTTCCTGAGCCCAGCATCCTGGTGGCATCTCCTGTGACAGGAACAGCTCCCACACAGGAACAAAGGGCAACAACTGCTCTCACTGAAGGGACAGACACACTAATCCCCACCTAAATGCTTCCAAGAGGGAAGAGCCACCTTTCCCAGGAGCAGCTGGAATTCTGAGTGGGTGAAGGTGTTCCTGGTGTGGAGACAGCTGAGATACAGCAGGGAGCTGCCAGCCAAGGGTGCTGCAGCTCTCTGGGCAAGCTTTGCCATTTCCCCACCCTCTGGTACCCTGCACAAGCCAAAACAAATTTGGAATAATAACCAGACATTTGTTTTCAATCCCCTTTCCTGCCACAATGAATTACAGCTGATTTATGGGAGAGCTCTGCTAACAGAGACAAAACACCAGAGCCAGCTGCAGTGCTGCCCTGCCAGCAGCCATCCCCATGAGCCATGCAGGGACACAGTCCAAAGGAGCCTGCTCCTGGCCTTGGAAAACATTGCTCCTGCCCCACTCAGGCAGCAAGGAAAGCAGCCCCATGCTCAGCCCTCACATGCAATCTGCTCAGATTAAGTTGCAGGGAACACTCACTGCTGCCAAGGCATCGGTTTTCCTCCCTGCCTTGCCCTTTCCATGGCACTGACACCTCAGTCTCTGCTCCAGGAGCCGACCTGCACCTTCCTCCACCTGCCCCAGCAAAGTTTCCTACAGCAAAGCCACGTCCCTGACCTGCTCCATGTGCTTGCTGAGGCAGTGCCTTCCTGCAGGCACCAGTGGCAGTGCTTTGGGATGATCCACACTGGAACCATGCCTCTGCAAGGGGACATCTGGTGCATCATGCCAGGGTGGCTTTTGGGGCTGCTGCTGCCCCTCCTTGTAGGTGGGATCCTTCTTGCAGCAAAGTGGCCAGGGAGGAACGTGTTTGTCCTCACTGCCACCTCAGTGTCCTGCCCAGAGCTCCCTCCAGCCACGGGCAGCACCATGCACACCATGCCACCACAGAAAGGGCCCCTCTCCTGGGGACACCCAGGCCCCACGAGGGGTCTGTCTCACCTCTGAGCCCTCTGGCTGAGCAGGAATGATGCAAAGGCTGACCCAGACCTGACACAATTGGAGACAAGGTTTCTACAAACAGCTCAGTTCAGCAGTGCACTGCCCACGGGGGCCTGTGCATCCCAGCAGCTTGGGCTGCTGTCTACATGGTCAAACACCACCCAGCAAAATTATGTCCAGTTCTTTACCTTTAAAAATAGACCACAAGCAGCATTCTGTGCCCAGGCTGAGGTTATGAAGGCAGTCAGTCCCCTACAGCCTTCTGCACTGCCCCAGTGGTTTGTGTGTGAGTGCAAGTTTCAGAGCCCATGAATAGCACAGCCTTGCTCCACCCCAGGGCTGGCAGCTCAGGGGGTGCCAGGGCTGTTTAAAAATAAGAGGGAACTCAGCACACGCTCAGGCAATGAAGGTTTCTGCCCTGAGAAAGGATCCTGGCACAGGATCCTCAGACAGCCAGTGTCTCCTGGGTGTCAGGGCTCCTGCAATTCCCCTTGGAGACTACACTGGCATTTTCTGTTTGCAGGCACAGGGACCCAGCACAGCCCCAGGGAGTCAGCACCAGCTCTTCTGTTCACTTGGAGCTGAGTTCCAGCCCTGCAGCCCAGCAGCAGGGACCCTGAGCTCACCATGGTTGCCTCCAGCAAGAAAATGGGATGGACAGCCCTGACCCACACACCTTTCTCTGACTGCACAACAAAAAGAATGGCCAGGCCCTCCAGAAAGAATAGTCCTCCCTAAGACTGCACTGCCTTGGAATCTGCTGGGCTCACAGGATTCTAGAACAACTCCCCATCCTCCTCCCCAAAATACCAGAGCTGTGCCTAAGAGCCATTTACTGAAATCCTTACCATTGCCACCTTCTTGGTGTGAGGGTATCAGTGACAGCTGGAGGAAATCTTGTTTGTTTTGCTTACAAATGTGGAGCCAGGCCCTGGCACAGGTTAATCATTCACCCCGTGCTTCCCACACAACCCACACTGAAGGAAGATGCACGTGGGCTCTGTCAGGGAAACAACCTCTCTCTGAACCCCTGCCAGGTGCTTCCCTGGGCCAGCCCCACACCAGGGAGACTCCCTGCCTGCTGACACCAGGCACACAGCCTGGGATTCAAATGCACATGGCAGCAGGGCAGGCAAGGCCACCCAAGCTGGCTTTTCCTCCCAAACCACGTAGCAGCAGCAGCAGCAGCACCAAGACAAAACTCCCAGGCTGCTGCCATTCCACTTGGCTTTGTGAGGAGGAGTGTGGAAAAAGAAATGAGACTGCAGCACCTCTGCTGTGTCATGGGTACATTTCAAAGGCAGGCAGCTCTTCATGAGACATCTTCTGGACTTTTCTCATGGTGCTTCTCTGAGCCTGCCCAGCTCCCAAACCCACCTCAGTCCCATTCCTGCTGCCTGGGAAGCCCCCCTGTCTTTTGGGGTGTGCTCAGTGTCCTCACACTGTGCGGGTCTGGGCAGAGCCAGAAGCAGCAGCAGCCAGGTTTGCTGCCTCAGGAGCTCCTCTGTCACAGACAGCAGCAGCACAAGGGAGGATGTCTTTGCACTGCAGCTCCCAGAGCTGATGTCCCCCCACAACTCACTTGCCAAAGTACAGGATGGTCTCTGGTCTGATGGCTCCATCCAGGTGGACGTGAAGCTCCACCTGCAATGGGAGAAATGGGTCAGGCACTCTTGAGCTGCAACAATCATTCAGACAGAAGTAACTGGTGCTTACATGGGTATAAACGTAGCCAATACAGGGACAAAGTCTTGACACATCAACATTTTTTAAATATAATCATTATGAAGTTTATTTTTCAGTATCTAGGTATTGCCTAAGTATTTTGCTGCAGCTCACACATTTAATGAATCTTTTGAAATTTATAATGTTTCCAATAATTTTGTGGAACTGCCCTATCCTTATTTAGAGGTCAGGAGGAGTGAAAAAAGCAAACTCCATACATCTTAACTTTCCAGCACACCTCCTCCCTGAAATCACAGGAAGCCAAACCCTAATTAATTTGCTAAGAGTCATTACATGAAAACTTTGACCTCAGTTCCAAGAGTCAGCTCCTGCTGGGTTGTTAGTTACATGGCATTATCAGGGTTTAGAGGCTCTCTAATCCTACACAAGGGGTCACAAAGGTGCTGTAAAAAAAATAAATGATAACAAGTTGCCCCATAGAGATAACAAGGTTTCAAAATAAAACACCTAAATTTTTACCCATTAAAAATAGTACAGTAACTCAAGTCTTTTCACTCTGAAGCCCTATTTCCCCATTATTGCTGAAACTTTGAATTTTGGAGAAAGAGAGCCAGAAAGGCAAAAGCAAGCTTTTCCCATTAGTCAGCTGTGTCCTAAGGAACCCTTCTTCAATGCTGTTCAACCCAAAAGTTTTGGCTTTCCCCCAGACCAGTGCTTGAGAGCAGAGCTTGAACTCTCCTATGCTGTTTAGATGGCCAAAGGACGTCCAAGAGCAGATGGAAGTGCCTACAGGCCTCCAGATAAGGATGCAATCAGCAGAGGCACAACCCAGCAGCTCATCTGCCCTGGGCACCTTGCTTGCAATCCCTGAGGCTTTCCAGGTCCGTGGGAGGCTGCTCACTGCAGATTACATTGCAGCTCTCTTCCTGCCTGTTTGTTTCGGGTAAACAAAGCACAAGTCTTTTCCACATACAAACGGGTGACACGACCTTGCCTGAAGCCAAGGAAAGTACCCAGATAAGGATGAAAGAGTTTTCTCTGAGCTGTGGCTCCAGGGGACGATGCCTGAGCAAGCAGAAATCAGGTGAATGCAGGAGCCCAGTGCTCCTTCCAGAGCTCTGTTCCTCAGTACACAGCTCCATGTGCATGTGCTCTCCCACCCCAAACCTTCTGATTTATTTCTAGAGAAAGCACGAGCACACACATTGTATTGGGATCTCAAGACCTGCTGAAGGATCTGAACAGCACCACAGGCTGCGGGGAGCACCGGGCCGGGCCAGGGCAGCGGGGTGACAGCGGGGGCACCGAGCGCTGTCCCGGGGCACATCCCCAGCGAGGGCACGGCCGGGCCGCAGCTCCGGCCGGGGCAGCCCCGGGCTGCGGGGAGCAAGAGCAGCCGCCTCGGCACCGGGCACGACACCTCAGCACCGGGCACGGCACCCCCGAACCGGACACGGCCCCTCAGACACGGGCACGGCCCCTCAGACACAGGCACGGCACCTCTGAACCGGGCACGGCACCTCTGAACCGGGCACGGCACCTCTGAACCGGGCACGGCACCCCCGAACCGGGCACGGCCCCTCAGACACGGGCACGGCCCCTCAGACACGGGCACGGCACCTCTGAACCGGGCACGGTACCCCCGAACCGGGCACGGCCCCTCAGGCACGGGCACGGCCCTTCAGCCCCGGGCGCGCCGCGTTCGCCGCTCCCGTTCGCAGCACCTCGGTGCCAGGGCACGCCCCGTTCCCGGCCCTGCGCCTCCGGCAGCGCCGCCAGCCCACCTTGGGTCCCTCGAAGATTCCCCGCGCTCGCTCCATGCTGCCGCCGCTGCCGCCGTTGCTGCCGCTCTGCCGCCGCCGCCGCCCCGCTGGCCCGGCCCCGCCAGCCCCGCCCCGGCCCGCCCCGGCCCGCCCCGCGCACGCCGGGCCCGGGGCAGGCAAAGGGCGACCGAGCGCTTCGGCTGAGGGGAGACGCTGGAGTTAACTGTTTATCTTTTGCATTTTTGGGGAAAATTACAAGCAGCAAAGCAGGGGTGAAACTGATCTTGGAAGTTATGCCAATGTTTATTTCCCAGGAGCTATATTTAAACCTGTTCCCTTTCTCTTGCCCCCCGTAGTTAATACCAGATCTGTGTCAGGGCTGCTGGCACCTGAAAACAGCTTAACAAAAGAAATAGGAAGTATATTCATGCTGGGCTTAGATCTTAAAAAAGGTTCCCCCTGCAAGTGACAGCCAGCTCAGCCACTGTCACTGCTGAAAGACCAGGGGCACTGCCTTAGTCCAGCCCCATCCTCATCTGCAGAGCTGCTGAGCACAGGGATGCTCCCAGCCGTTTCCAGCTGAACACGGGCATGCCAGAGCTGCCAAAGTCCAACCAAGCACTAAATAACCCAAAAACCTTGGGGCAAACACTCCCCTGCCCACGCTGATGGTGAAGCCCAGCAGCCCAGACTGCTCCTCTTTGGCTCTGAGCATCTACCAGCTGTGCAAAACCCAGGAGACAGGAAAGAAAAGTGACTACTTTTGATAAACACCTGGAAAGGTGAGATGTGATGGCATTGCTGCTCCAGCAGTGGCACACAGCCCTTGTGTTACTGAAGGGAAAAGGACAGGGGAGGTTGGAACAACCTGGAGCCACAAATCCAACTGGGCTGCTGGGCAAGGGAGAGGCTTCCCTCTGGCTTCCCTTCCAAGCTGGCAGCAGGAGAAGGCAGCAAAGCCCCCATCACACCTATCAATGAACCCCCAGCAGGGATTGGACACCACAGGCCACAGCTCCTAACACTCACCCTTGGACAGAAAGGCACAAGGATTTCTCTTTTAATACAAATTTGTTATTTTATTAAACAGGATTAAAAATCAACTATCCAGAATCCAAACAAGCAACTCTTCTTCAGAAACAATTGTTGGAGAAAAATGACCCAAAACCTGTTTCTTACCACAATCACATCCTTAAAAGTGATACTTTATCTTTTGCTTTATAAAAGTAAGAAAATCACTCTCATCTTCATTTATCTATCTATGTGTCTGTATGCACCACGTTCTTCAGAGATGAATGTTTTACTCTGAAGCCCAGCATGGAAGCCCAGAAAGAATGGAAACACTCCCAGCACACCATCCCTGCTGGCAGGGACTGGGCCAGTCCATGGGCTGTCCGTGGCAATGCTGACCATGGCCCCTTTGCAAAGGCAAACTTTTGGTACAGAATCTTTGGAGTGAGCATCTTGGCAGAGCCCTGGGATGCTAAAGCACACCACACACTCAGGTAAGAAAGCAATGGTCTCTTCTTCTCTGGATGCACAGCTTTATTGCTTATTGAGTAAAAACACTCTAATGCCATAAAATCACTAAGGAAATTTTGGTGAGTTTCTCTGTATAAATTCTACACCAAACTGAAGATCTGACTTCTAGCCAGTGTCATAATTGAGTGAGAGAAGCAATCAGATGGGACCCGAGTCAATGTGTGACATTGGGTCCAAGTTAATTTACTTATTCAGCATTAAGAGTGCCTTATGATTGAGTCAAATCAGAAAGAGGGCAGAATTGTGAAACCAGGCAAACAATCGTGTTTTCCAAGCCCTAAACAAAGGTAAGAGGAAGATCAAACTGCAGTTCACAGGAGTTCTCCTAGATTAAAAAAGTGGGGAAGATCCCAGAAGGCAGATTTTGGCCTGAAGTGGTAAAATTATGTTCCAACTCCCCCTGCATGTGCAAGCATGGTCATGGCCAGCTGTGAGCACAGCTGGGGCCTGAGCCCAAGGTGTGCACTCTGCAGCAGTGACATTGGCAGGCCTGATACATGGGAGTTCTCTGCAAGAATGGATGCAAAACAAAATTGTATTTTGTTTTAAATGCCCTTTGGAATTGTGCACTGGCAGGGGCAGCA
This sequence comes from Melospiza georgiana, assembly GCF_028018845.1. Classification (NCBI taxonomy): domain Eukaryota; kingdom Metazoa; phylum Chordata; class Aves; order Passeriformes; family Passerellidae; genus Melospiza; species Melospiza georgiana. The sequence goes on from NC_080446.1 coordinate 8,783,658, forward strand.
GCTTGCAGCTTGTTCTTGTTCCAGTCTTGTTAGTACAAGACTAACCCTGGGTAAATAGAGCTGTGACCAGGCCCTCCCACCCACAGGGACAAGAATAAAGCCTCTGTGTCTGAAAGGGCTGCCAGCACTAGCACACCTCTGCCCTGGAAAGGTGAATTAACCCAGGCCACAGCCTGAGCTCAAAGTGGATATTTCAGCACTGAGGCAAGGGCCAGGCAGGTCAGTGGGACAGGACAGGTAAAACAGGGAAAGAGGAAGGAAAAAACCCCTAAGGGAGGTTGTTCTGTTTGCATTTGCAGCACAGAAAGCCCAGCAGATGGAGAAGGGAGGCAGGCCAGCAGGCAGAGCCAGTCTGCTCACACAGCAGCAGCACAGGAAGCTGGAGATCCACTCAGGAGAGACACTGTGGGCTACAGGTGGGTGTGTGTGATTGATGGTCTGATTCTGAGGGGCACTGTGAGGGTCAGCACAGGGCTGCCAGGAACAGAGGCTGCTCTGGGCACCTCCTGCCAGTGCTCCCACTGGCACAGAGGAGAGCCAGGCTCTTGTGCAGAGGGGCCCCACTCCAGGCTGGCTCCAGGGACAGCTCAGGATGCATTGGGCACCATCCCATAGGCTTCATACAGCTTGCTGAGCAGCTCCTGCTTTTCCTTCTCGGGCAAGAAGCTGGACTGGGCTGCATTGATGTTCTGAGGAGGCAGAGGGGGAACACAGGGACATTAGGACACATCAGACATGAACACACAGCTGTGCACATCCCAGCACCTGGCTCTGAGCAGCAACAGGCAAGGGCGGGTGTAAAGTTTCCACACTCAGGTTCATTGCCATGGCCTTATTTGATGCCAACTGCTCTGGCCCATCACTAGCAGCAGTCCCAGGAGAAATGAGACCAGCACAAAGCAAAGGCCTTTAAATACTCAGGAATTTTTGGAGATGTACTTTGAGCCTGGTCCTACCTTCCTGCTTACAAGGCCAGAGCGGAATTTTCTGCTTCCCTTTAAAAACTCTTCAGCTTATAAATAAAATCAGCAGGTTGTTCTGGGCTGCACTGAGACACCAGCAGAGCACCCAGCCAAGGCTGACTTACAACTCTCTTGAACTCCTCTTCAGTGAATCCCATGTGTTCCTTCACAATGCTATAGTCCTTGTCAAGGGTGGAGTTGAAGATGAGGGGGTCATCAGTGTTTAGAGAATAGTTGGCACGATCCTTCTTAAATCTGCAAGGAAATCAGGTTGAACTGGTGGGCAGAGCACTGGCTGTGACACTGTGCACTTCTCAGGGTGAATTGCAGCAAAAGCAAAGACTTTGGGACTGCTGGAGAAAAGCACAAGGCTCAACTTGTCCCCTCATGGCTCTGCACTGGCCTGCCAGGAGTGGCTGGGCTGTAGCTTCTCGTGCCCCATAGCTCAGAGCAGGGCAGGAGGGACAGGGGAGCCTCCCCAAGGGACCCCCACACCCCTCCAGCTGCACCAGGCTCTCCCATGCCCAGGTACATGGATGTGCCACATTGTCCTACATAATTAGGACACTGTGCCTTAGCTTTGTAAAGCAATAAAACAGCTGTAATCAACCCCAATCCTGGTTATTTGATACGTCACATAATTGAGAAGTCTTACTGTATTACAGGGTGTTTGGTGAAGTCCGGAGGACACGCTCCAGTGAGATAACTGGACCAAGGGCAGACCTGTTTGAGGGAATTGAGCAGGAAAACCAGAATCAACCACATGGATCTGAACCCCAGCTGTGGACACAGATAGCTCAGCACTGGTAAAACCAGATCAGAGCTCTGTTCACAGCTGCCCCTCAGCACTGCTCCGACAAACCACTGCGTGTCCCAGGAGAGGGATGCCAGGAGCCACAGCACTGTGACAGGGCTGTGGGATGTTCCCCATGGCCAGTCAGTCACCAGCCCTGTGCCACTCACAGCTACAAATCCACCTGCATTAAGTACATATTCCCTCTATTAGTGGATATCTCCATTCTCGGGAAAAGCAAAATAAATCCTTACGTGCACTGTAACTCCCAGGCATTCCCACCCTCCTACCTGACTTGCTCTGGTACAGCAGCCTGATTTGTGTATAAATCAGTGAATAAGCCCTCCAGAATTTATCCTTGGCCACTCAAAGATCCATTCTCTCTGCCACATCCCTCCCACAAGCTGCTGTGCACACCAGTGCTCCCAGCAGACACACAGGTTTGTCCCCAGCATTTTTCCTGTGCAGCTTTGGGCATAAAAAAAACAGCAGTGTACACATGGTCAGCACCTGGGTGTCAGGTCCTGTCCCTGGCTGTAGCACAGCCTGAGTGAGTGCTTGTTTTCCTCTCAGCACCTCCCTGGCTGTCACAGCCCCATAGCACATCCTTACCTCAAAATGCATCTTTGTTTTCAGCAGCTGCTTGTAGAGCTCAGGGTCCTCCAGGACGTGGTACCCATGGCCAACACGCTCAGTCTTCAGGACATAAACTGCCTAGAGAGCACAGGAGAAGCACTCAGAGCCTCAGGCACAGCTCAGCCCTGCCTGCCCAGAGCCCCCATCCCACTGCAGGTACAGCCACAGCCCCGAGCTGGCCCCTGGCATGTCCCTTTCCAGCCATCAGGTCAGATCTGTGCCCATGTCCCCAGGGCTCACTCTGCCATGGATTTGGGGACAAGTTGGATGCCTCTGTGCCCTGGGCAGTGCATGTCACAGCCTGTCCCTCTGTGCCCTGAGGCAGGAGCTCCTCATACCTCCTTGACCATGGCAGCCGGGCCAGCCTCCCCAGCATGGACGGTGCGATGGATCCCACACCTCTCAGCTTCCTGCAAAACAAGGGACAACATCCTCCTGTGCCATCCCCTGCAGCAAGGACAGCCAGCTCTGGGCTGGCACTGCTCTCACTGCAAGGCTCCTGTGCCAAGCGCCCACAGATCACGAGCCTTGCACTCCAAGGGCTGCAAGAGCTCTGTATGTCACACACAGAGAGACTTAAAAATCCTGGTTATCTTCCACTGGAGCCCAGCCAGGCTCTTCACGGGCTTTTTACTCTGGCTGAGTTCACCACTGCCTCCTCTCCAGACAGCAGCAAGCTCTGAGCTCCTCTTCTCCACCCACCTGCCTTTCTGCATGAAACTTGCAGCAGTTCCATGCTATGGAACTTCTACATTTTAGCCAGCTGCAGCCACGCGTGAGGGTGTAGAAGCACCCCCGGGCAGAGATGAAGAAATGCTCTGACACTGTGAGGGGCTGGGGGTGGAGGAAGCCCAGCCCTAAGGACCCTGTGAGTGCAGCTTTGGCTTCAGCTCCATCATCACCCAGATAATTTCTTTGTCTGGGGGTCACGGGTCACCTGGGCTTTGGGAAGCCATGGAGCCTGGAGGGAAGCCTGGCTCCTGCTCTGCTGGAGAAGGGCCACCCAGCTGGCAGCAGCAGACAGGCTGCAAGCCCCATCTTGCAGCACATGTTGTTCACAGACATTCCTTCAGGGCTTTGCACTCAGGAGTGTTTTGCTGTTACTTAATAGGGATGGGAGGAGAGCTTGCTTCAGCATCTCAGAGCCTGAGTGAGCCCCTGGCACAGAGACAAGATGCAGCCTTCAGACAGAGGAGGCTGGACCTGGTACTGCTGGCTCACCAGGGCAGGATGAGGCTGCCTTCCCATCAGGTAATGAAGCCCTGTTCCTGTGTCATTGTCTGTAATCACTCTGTTCACTCAGCACAGCAGGGCAGCCCTGTATCAGCTCCCACTGATGGGTAAAGACCCCAAGGAAGCCCCAAGTCCTTTCAGACCTGAGCAATGCTTGCAAACCACCACCCTTTCTGTCAGTGATGGTGCACAGCCTCCTCCCCACTGATGGTGGGGACAGACAACCCCAAATTCCCACCAGCCAAGAGCAGAGAGGCTTTCCCTTCCCTTGGAGCCACTGCAAAGGCTGAGGTTTGGGGAGAGCCTGGATCAGGCTCCTGAAGCCATTCCAGTGTTTGCACTTGAGATGATCAGATAAAAGCCCTGCAAATGTGCAGTTTCTGCTCTGCTCCTCAGTGATTTCTGCCAGACTGGAAAGGCCAGTCTCTTCCACCCCTGGCTGTGGTTTCACCAAGCCCCAGGAGCCAACAGCAGAGGAGTGGGGGTTGATTTGGGCTCCATGGAACTCATGTCACACTCACAGAGTGCCAAGCCCCAGCTCTGAGGCCATGTTTTAGCAATGATGCCTGCCATTAATCACTTAGGAAATATAAACAAATGCTTTTTCTATTTAACTGAATGTTTTTAATAGCTGCAACGAATTTTTAAGCTGTCCCAGCTGTTTGCAGTTTGAAAAGCATCCCTTCACACACATCCCCTCAATATATATTCTTCTAGTAACTTCTTTTTAAAAACTTATTCCACAAACCTCATAAGCCTTCTTATGCTCAGCATAATCCTCCACCTTCAGGGTCTCATCTCCAGCCAGGTCAACAGCCACCACAGAGTCATTCTGGTACTTCTTGCAGAGCTCCACCACCTCTGGAGACCAGCCTGGGAGAGGCAGCAGCAGCATTCAGGAGGAAGCATTCATTAGGGTCACACTTGCAGCATCTTTCTAAACAAATGCTGGTCCTACAACTAGAGGGCTAGAGCTATTTTCTTTAGTCTTTCCCAAAATCTGATACTCAAAAAGAAAGCTAGCAAACTCCTAGGAAGGTCTGTCAGCTCTGTGATCTTCAGGCAGATAAAAGCTGTCAACTGATCAGTCTGTTGTCAGTGAAAGGGAAATTAAATGCATTCACCAGCTATAAAACTGTTCCCATCATGTTTTTCTGCTCACTTCAAGCAGGGGAAAAATAATTTAAAAAATTCCAAGCAGTGGTGATTGCTGCAGTTGCTGGAGGTTAAGATGAACTGCACTGCCCTGGGGCTGTAACATGATGTGTTGGAGAAATCCCCCAACTCCTGAGCTCTCATCCCCTCCCTGGCTGGGCAGGGTGAGGGTAAAGGCAGGAACTGCCCCACCTGATGAGCTGTGTCAGGGAGGAGATGGGGCTGGGAGGGGTCTCTGGGGGGGCCCTGTGCTGCAGCCATCCCTGCCCTGGTGCATCCTTGACTCTCCCAAGGATTCTATTCCTGACAGGAAGGAGCTGAAGTTTTATCTGTTTGCCAGCAGGGACAAAGAGACTAACAAGTGGCCAACAACTGCTTGAGAGCTCTCTGTGATCAGGACAGATAACCTCTGAGAGAGAAACTGCATCTACCAGCTCACATAGCACTTAACCCCTGCAGAAGGCCAAGAAACAGAGAGAAACAGTTGTGTTAATAATTGACAGGCACCTGCTGTGTACAGAAAATCCCCAAATCATATGAGCACATGAGGATGATGTGTGCAACTTCATCATTTATTTTTTTCCACCATTTTCCAACTTTCTTGGGTAGACACATTATTTTATTAAGAAATTTAATCTGAGTCAGTTCTGGCTGGTGTTTCTGCCTTTCTCTCATCAGTTCATTAATTACAGGGTGGCTTCTCAGTGTGCAGCACATCCTGAATGCACTGCTAAAGACTTTTATCAAGCACACCATTGGTTCTGGGTATCAGCTGGGACACAGGTATGAGAATGCCACCTCTGCTGGTAGCAGCAGCAATCCCTCCTGCAGGGCAGTGCAGGCTGCACACACCCTTGGGTGCTCCAGCCACCTCCTGCCTTTACCACTTGAGCACTGGCAGGGACTGTAACTGCAGATCACAGTGCCAGTGCCTGACAGCTCTCCTATTTCTACAAAGAAAAACATTTTTTTCCCCTAGAAACCAGAAATATAAGGATCAAGTTTTCAAAGTAATGTTTTGTGTTGACTGTGCAAGCAGGAAGAAAAAAAAAAAAACAAAAAAAACAACCCACTTTCAAATCTACCAAGATTCTACCAGCTCCCAAGAATATAATTTTTGACACTTCTAGATACAATTTAATCATGTACTCACTAGGAAAAATCTTTCTACCATCTACCCTACTAAGCCTACATAAAACTGGTGTGAGATATGAAGATACTCAGAATAACACCTTCACATAAAACACCTGCTGTCACACAGCCTCTCTCTGGCTGCATCCTTCCCTAGAGGAAGATGCTTGTGAAAACTCAGCAGCCCATTGAAATGCTGGTAATTGGGTTTTCTTCCAGTTCTGGGTCACAGCACCTGTTACCAACAAAGCTTTTTGTCAGAACTGCTGATTTTTAAAATACATTTTACATATGTGCCTTAAGTATATCTCACTTGTGTTTTCAGCTTTAGCCAGCAGTGACTGGCTGTGCCAGTGGATTCTCTGGCTGCCCCATGAGCCAGGCTAAGGAAGGAGCATCCAGCAGTAGGACCATGAGCAGGGAATGTGAGATGTGCTGCCTGCTCCTCCTCCCACGACCATTAGCTCTCAGACCTCAGCCACTCATGGGAGATGCAAGTGCTCACTGTGCCAATGGCTTTTAGTGGCCCAAGGTGAGCTCTGGCCTTTGGGCAGGGAGCAGAGACCACAGCTGCCCCAGGAGAGCACAGAGGAGCCCCTTTTGTCCCTCTAGCAAGGCACAACCAGTTCAGATATTGGTTGTACCCACAGACCCCCACTCCTGCATCCAGCAGAGCTTTGCCCTACAGTGAAATGAGCAGAGACACCCAGAGAGCCCCAGCACTGTCTGGTGCAGCACCAGCCCCACAGACTGGGGCTCTCCCCACATCCTGCAGGGCCCCAGCCCCAGGGACATCCCCCCCACCCCTCAGGGAAGGGAGCAGAGCAGCAGGGCAGCTGCAATACATTACTTGGCATATGGCGCATGCAGCATAGAATAGACCTGGCTTTGATGTGGAAATCCCTCTCTCCATCCTTCAGGCCCTGATTTACGAGCTGAACCACTTCATCTGGAGTGAGGTCCCCCCTGCAGGGAAGAAAAGCCATCAGCAAGAGGCCACACACTTGCCAGGGAGGCAGGCAGGTCCAGCCCAGCAGCCCCACAGCAGGACAGGCTGCCCCAGGTTCCACTTGCCCAGTGAGACCACCCAGAGCCCTTTTACAGCCCTGCCACAGCCACATGGACTTGGTACAGGTGTGACCCGTGTGCCACTGCAGCAGGCACAGATGACACCAAGATTTAGAAAGGCCTTGGGGAACTGGGTGTCCATCCTGCCTGAGCAGAGGAATCCCCTCTTTGCCAGAGCATCTCATTGGGGCACACAATTCTCTGCAAGCCCAGGGCTCTGCACCCACCACAGCACACTCTGCAGGGGCCCCAGAGCCCAGTACTGATTTAATGGGAGGCACATACCACAGAGGGGATGTCATGAGAGGAAGGGATCAGAGCAGCAGCCCCCTCCAACACCAGCCACCACCTCTGCCAGCTCAAACTCCCATTCTGTGGTCAGGCAGTCCCTATGGGCATATTCCTTTCCCTCTCACAGGGAAGGGCTTCAGCCTGAAAGTTGAGCACAGAACTCAGTGCCCAGAGCAAGGGACATTAAAACACTGCAGCACACAGAGGTGTTCAAGGTGAAAAACCCTCTTGATGGGAGAGACAGGTGGAGGCATGCTGGCTCTCAATGCATGGAGGAGGAAGGAGGTTTGTTACAGCAGCCTTTGAAGGCACAGTGGCTGACTGGCATGGGGATGCCTTCTCCATGCCCACCCAGCAGCTCCCAGCTCCCCAGGATCACTCACTCAGCTTGTCCCCAGGGGATGGGATCCACACCAGAGTTGGCCAGGAAGTGAGGGCTGTACCGGACCTCCACGTAGGCAACTCCTTCCTTGGCTTTGGTCTCCACAAACTCGTAGGCAATTCTCCTCACTGCCTCACGGTCACCCCTGCAGGGATGGCAGTGCCACTGTCACTCTCAGGACACACAGGGCACCTCCAAGGCTGATCCTGACAGGGCTTCAGGGGCAAAACCACAAAGCAGGGTACTTACGCAATGGCAGGCATGTAGTAATTAAATTTCTCTAGAAACTGGGGGAGTGTCAGTGGTGTGTCATAGCTCACATACTTCAGGAGCTCCTCAACAGTGTTCCCAGGGAGAGGGATGCCTCTTTTCCTGGAAACAAAGCCACATGTTACTTACAGGGAAGGTTATCCCATTTTTAATAAGTCCACTGTACACACCAACTGCATCCAAAGCTGGCAGCATCAACCACCATCTCCTCACAGCAAAGATCCAGCACACCTTGTCCTTCCAAAAGCTCCTCACGGATGGAGCCCTGAACCTCAGCAGAGAGGAAGGCAATCCAAAACACAGGCAAAGCACAAACAAACCCAAATACAAGCCCAGGCTGACCCAGCAGGAACACAGCCAGGGCACATTTTAAGCTTAAGAAGGAGTTCATCTAAAGGGGCTCTGGATTATTTCTTTGCACGTCTTAGACCTCGCAGCAGAATTGCCAAAATTCATCAGAAGAGTTAATTTCCACTTATGCAGGCTCAAAGGATTAAAAACTCAAGGAGATGCTCCAGGGCCTGGGATCACACAGGCAGAAGTGTTGTGGCCCATGGGTTCAGTGCCAGCAGCTCCTGACAGGGGCTGCTTCCTGAGCCCAGCATCCTGGTGGCATCTCCTGTGACAGGAACAGCTCCCACACAGGAACAAAGGGCAACAACTGCTCTCACTGAAGGGACAGACACACTAATCCCCACCTAAATGCTTCCAAGAGGGAAGAGCCACCTTTCCCAGGAGCAGCTGGAATTCTGAGTGGGTGAAGGTGTTCCTGGTGTGGGGACAGCTGAGATACAGCAGGGAGCTGCCAGCCAAGGGTGCTGCAGCTCTCTGGGCAAGCTTTGCCATTTCCCCACCCTCTGGTACCCTGCACAAGCCAAAACAAATTTGGAATAATAACCAGACATTTGTTTTTAATCCCCTTTCCTGCCACAATGAATTACAGCTGATTTATGGGAGAACTCTGCTAACAGATACAAAACACCAGAGCCAGCTGCAGTGCTGCCCTGCCAGCAGCCATCCCCATGAGCCATGCAGGGACACAGTCCAAAGGAGCCTGCTCCTGGCCTTGGAAAACATTGCTCCTGCCCCACTCAGGCAGCAAGGAAAGCAGCCCCATGCTCAGCCCTCACATGCAATCTGCTCAGATTAGGTTGCAGGGAACACTCACTGCTGCCAAGGCATCGGTTTTCCTCCCTGCCTTGCCCTTTCCATGGCACTGACACCTCAGTCTCTGCTCCAGGAGCCGACCTGCACCTTCCTCCACCTGCCCCAGCAAAGTTTCCTACAGCAAAGCCACGTCCCTGACCTGCTCCATGTGCTTGCTGAGGCAGTGCCTTCCTGCAGGCACCAGTGGCAGTGCTTTGGGATGATCCACACTGGAACCATGCCTCTGCAAGGGGACATCTGGTGCATCATGCCAGGGTGGCTTTTGGGGCTGCTGCTGCCCCTCCTTGTAGGTGGGATCCTTCTTGCAGCAAAGTGGCCAGGGAGGAATGTTTGTCCTCACTGCCACCTCAGTGTCCTGCCCAAAGCTCCCTCCAGCCACGGGCAGCACCATGCACACCATGCCACCACAGAAAGGGCACCTCTCCTGGGGACACCCAGGCCCCACGAGGGGTCTGTCTCACCTCTGAGCCCTCTGGCTGAGCAGGAATGATGCAAAGGCTGACCCAGACCTGACACAATTGGAGACAAGGTTTCTACAAACAGCTCAGTTCAGCAGTGCACTGCCCACGGGGGCCTGTGCATCCCAGCAGCTTGGGCTGCTGTCTACATGGTCAAACACCACCCAGCAAAATTATGTCCAGCTCTTTACCTTTAAAAATAGACCACAAGCAGCATTTCCTATCCACGGTGAGGTTATGAAGGCAGTCAGTCCCCTACAGCCTTCTGCACTGCCCCAGTGGTTTGTGTGTGAGTGCAAGTTTCAGAGCCCATGAATAGCACAGCCTTGCTCCACCCCAGGGCTGGCAGCTCAGGGGGTGCCAGGGCTGTTTAAAAATAAGAGGGAACTCAGCACACGCTCAGGCAATGAAGGTTTCTGCCCTGAGAAAGGATCCTGGCACAGGATCCTCAGACAGCCAGTGTCTCCTGGGTGTCAGGGCTCCTGCAATTCCCCTAGGGGACTACACTGGCATTTTCTGTTTGCAGGCACAGGGACCCAGCACAGCCCCAGGGAGTCAGCACCAGCTCTTCTGTTCACTTGGAGCTCAGTTCCAGCCCTGCAGCCCAGCAGCAGGAACCCTGAGCTCACCATGGCTGCCTCCAGCAAGAAAATGGGATGGACAGCCCTGACCCACATACCTTTCTTTGACAAAGCAGTCAAAAGTATGGCCAGGCCCTTCAGAAAGAATAGTCCTCCCTAGGACTGCACTGCCTTGGAATCTGCTGTGCTCACAGGATGCTAGAACAACTCCCCATCCTCCTCCCCAAAATACCAGAGCTGTGCCTAAGAGCCATTTACTGAAATCCTTACCATTGCCACCTTCTTGGTGTGAGGGTATCAGTGACAGCTGGAGGAAATCTTGTTTGTTTTGCTTACAAATGTGGAGCCAGGCCCTGGCACAGGTTAATCATTCACCCCGTGCTTCCCACACAACCCACACTGAAGGAAGATGCACGTGGGCTCTGTCAGGGAAACAACCTCTCTCTGAACCCCTGCCAGGTGCTTCCCTGGGCCAGCCCCACACCAGGGAGACTCCCTGCCTGCTGACACCAGGCACACAGCCTGGGATTCAAATGCACATGGCAGCAGGGCAGGCAAGGCCACCCAAGCTGGCTTTTCCTCCCAAACCACGTAGCAGCAGCAGCAGCACCAAGACAACACTCCCAGCCTGCTGCCATTCCACTTGGCTTTGTGAGGAGGAGTGTGGAAAAAGAAATGAGACTGCAGCACCTCTGCTGTGTCATGGGTACATTTCAAAGGCAGGCAGCTCTTCATGAGACATCTTCTGGACTTTTCTCATGGTGCTTCTCTGAGCCTGCCCAGCTCCCAAACCCACCTCAGTCCCATTCCTGCTGCCTGGGAAGCCCCCCTGTCTTTTGGGGTGTGCTCAGTGTCCTCACACTGTGCAGGTCTGGGCAGAGCCAGAAGCAGCAGCAGCCAGGTTTGCTGCCTCAGGAGCTCCTCTGTCACAGACAGCAGCAGCACAAGGGAGGATGCCTTTGCACTGCAGCTCCCAGAGCTGATGTCCCCCCACAACTCACTTGCCAAAGTACAGGATGGTCTCTGGTCTGATGGCTCCATCCAGGTGGACGTGAAGCTCCACCTGCAATGGGAGAAATGGGTCAGGCACTCTTGAGCTGCAACAATAATTCAGACAGAAGTAACTGGTGCTTACATGGGTATAAACGTAGCCAATACAGGGACAAAGTCATGACACATCCGCATTTTTGAAATATAATCATTATGAAGTTTATTTTTCAGCATCTATGTATTGCCTAAGTATTTTGCTGCAGCTTACACATTTAATGAATCTTTTGAAATTTTGAGAAACTGCTCTATCCTTACTTAGAGTTCAGGAGGAGTGAAAAAAGAAAACTCCAGACACCTTGACTTTCCAGCTCGCTTCCTCCTTGAAATCACAGGAAGCCAAACCCTAACTAATTTGCTAAGAGTCATTACATGAAAACTTGGACTTCACTTCCAAGAATCAGCTCCTGCTGGGTTGTTAGTTACATGGTATTATCAGGGTTTAGAGGCTCTCTAATCCTACACAAGGGGTCAGTCCCATGGCACAAGGGTGCCATAAAATAATAATAATAATAACAATAATAATAAGAAGAAGAAGAAGTTGCCCCATAGAGCCAACAAGGTTTCAAAATAACACAGTTTAATTTTTATCCATTAAAAATGGGACATTAACTCAATTCTTTTTACTCTGAAGCCCAATTTCCCCATTATTGCTGAAACTTTGTATTTTGGAGAAAGAGAGCCAGAAAAGCAAAAGCAAGCTTTTCCCATTAGCCAGCTGGGGCTTTCGGAGGAACATGACAAATGTGATTTGGAAGTCGAACTGGGAAGGAAAATATTAGCTGTAAAATGTTTCAGCTAGATAGCCATCTTTCCAGAACTGTTTTCTTTTAAGTAACAGAATAGCCTACAAAGTACACATTTGATTTTACTGTATTTTTAAATGAAACTGTAGATTAGAAACTTACTACACAAGGTTCCTTTAAGTTATAACATCATGGACATTTAGTTATAACACCCATGCATTTTCCTGCATAGATGAGAGCTGCAGGTGCCAAGGGTAAGAAAGGAGTAGGATTCAGAAGAGGACTGGATATTTGCATGGATAACTGACCTACCCAGGGTTACTAATTACAACCCACAAACCCTCTGGTGTCAGAGCAGGTATCAAACAATAACGACCAGGAGCTGGGAGAAAACTGAGTAAGCAGTGCCTGCCAGTGCCCAGGAGCAGGTGAGGTGAGCTCCTGGCACAGGGCTGGCAGTGCCCATCTCTGGGGCTGCACGGATGCCCAGGAGCTCACTCCATCCCCACACACACCCTGCACACCTGCCCTGCAGGCACGGCACCTGCCTCACTGCCAGGGCTCCCACTGGCCACTCCTGCTGCAAAAGGCAGGGCAGGGACAGTGCTGGGGCTCGGGCCACCTCCTCATGACGGCCACCAAGCTGCCACTCAAACACTGCTGGGGTGCAAAATGCAGGTGGGGCAGGCTGAGCATGGATCAAACTGCTGGTGGCAATCAGCTGGTCCAGGGGTCATGGATACACCCACAGCCACCACGGACAGCAGATTGTAAAAGCACACCCCTGCCACTGCTCCTACCCTCAAGATACCAGCTCAATCTACACAGAGGAAGATTTAAGAAGGGCAAAACCTGATCTTTCCCCTCTCCTTGAGTTATGCAATTCTGCTTATGAGGACTAAATGTCCCGCAAAGCAGCAAATAAAATAACAGCATACAAACATGGTCTGCATTGCCAGATGTAGATGCCTGGCATGTTTTCCACTCTTGAGCTCCAATTCATATTTCAAAACCATGCAAGATCCACTCCTTGAGGTATTCAAGAGCCCTCAAGACTTTCTCATGGAGTTACAGGCTTGAAATTTCCTCACAATGGATTTAAAAACAAAGCAACCTGAACCTGTTGAGGTCTTCTCCCTCAAACACTTTTCAAGTGTTTCCTGCAAGAACATCCCAACGTGACATTCCCATCAGTGAGAAAGCAGATTCTATGGCACCTTCACCTATGGAAATCACCTCCTCCTGCCTCTTCTGCAGGTGTGATTCTTGTAAAGCAGCAAGTTCCTCTCCAATACCAGCAACAGGCTCTTTGTCCCCTGCCAGCCTTTTTTTTGGGTCTGTGTCCTAAGGAACCCTTAGTTCAATGCTGTTCAACCCCAAAAGTTTTGGCTTTCCCCCAGACCAGTGCTTGAGAGCAGAGTTTGAACTCTCCTATGCTGTTTAGATGGCCAAAGGACGTCCAAGAGCAGATGGAAGTGCCTACAGGCCTCCAGATAAGGATGCCATCAGCAGAGGCACAACCCAGCAGCTCATCTGCCCTGGGCACCTTGCTTGCAATCCCTGAGGCTTTCCAGGTCCGTGGGAGGCTGCTCACTGCAGATTGCATTGCAGCTCTCTTCCTGCGTGTTTGTTTCGGGTAAACAAAGCACAAGTCTTTTCCACATACAAACGGGTGACATGACCTTGCCTGAAGCCAAGGAAAGTACCCAGATAAGGATGAAAGAGTTTTCTCTGAGCTGTGGCTCCAGGGGACGATGCCTGAGCAAGCAGAAATCAGGTGAATGCAGGAGCCCAGTGGCTCTTCCAGAGCTCTGTTCCTCAGTACACAGCTCCATGTGCATGTGCTCTCCCACCCCAAACCTTCTGATTTATTTCTAGAGAAAGCACGAGCACACACATTGTATTGGGATCTCAACAGCTGGGGAAGGGTCTGAACAGCACCACAGGCTGCACCAGCACTGGGCAGGAGCCTTCAGCCACCCCAGGACCACTGATCACAGAAAGGTTTGGGTTGGAAAGGAACTTAAAGGTCATTTAGCCCCAGCGCCCCTTGCCGTGGGCAGGGATGCCACCCACCAGAGCAGATTGATAACTTCCCTTATCAGCCCAGCTCATGTGGTAACACCTGTTCTGATGAAGAACAAGAGAGCAGCAGAACTCTCCAGTGCTTTCCTGAGGAAGGAGCTTTGTTCTTCTCCCAGGTACAGGGGGGACCCTCAGGACCAGCTTTGTGCAGGACCCCTTCAGTCCTCCCTGCATCTCCACTGACCTCCCACCAGCACATCAAAAACCCAGAGTGTAATGCAATAAAGCTTTTAGTTTCACTCCAGACTTGTTGGAAGCCAGAGGGATGGGTTCAAAGAACGTTCAAAAGGCTGTAAATTGTGTGTTCCTCAGCACAGACAGTCCCCAGCAAGGCCATCAGAGCAAGCCCAGCCATTTCCACTTTTATGCAAAAAAAGTTTTAACCATGGCACATGACTCATTAGTGCAGATATCAGCAAGTTGGTTCATATTTTTAAAAAGGAGAAGTTTTAAGGGCTCTGGCTTGACTTCTCTGAAAATATTGTAATGTTTTCTTTGAGATGAAATAAGCTTCAAAAATAAATTCAAACACAAAATGAAGGTACTCAAATAAGTACGTTCCATTCCAAGATCAAGTCTGATTATTTTCAATTTAGTGAAATTAAGGGGAAAAAGTTAACCAAACATTCAAAGTATTTTTATCCACAGTCGACCCAACACAATTTCTCTATTATGGTTTGATCAGTGGACCATGGCAGAGCAGTTACCTGCTCAGCTTGCCCATTATATGGCATAAAAAGAGCCATTCAAGCTAAGGCACTTGAAGGATTTTCTGTATTAGGGGGCTGTTAGGGTCTTTTTTAAAATATATACAATGACCAAAGTCAGTCTTCCCCTTTTATTGTGAGGTTTGCAGCAGACGTTAATAGATAATCAGGCTGCTGATAAAGTTGCATCATTTTAAAACCCTTCACAGTGACTTTGCCCAGGATTATTTATCAGGCTCTTGAAAGATGGTGATTTAGGCTCATTCTTTTAATCTCAGTGGCTGAAAACCAGGCTAATTACAGCTCTAATTTGTCAATTATTTGATAAGCGTGACAAATCACTGGAAAAAAACAAGTCTGGTTTTAAGGCAATGTGCTGTTAGGAAAAAAGAGTTCCTCATCCTAAATTGATCTCAAATGCTCATTTAGAAGCAAGAGGTGAGAGTGGCTCAAGAGAGTTGTGCAGTGGAAGCAGCACAGCATTATCCTCAAACCTGAACACATCACAAATGTACCTGGGAGATGTCACCTGCTGTAAGGGGTGAGCCTTTAAAAGAGGAACATGGGAGACTCCAATACCCCAGAGCTCCCCTGGAGGAAATATTTGTGCTTTCTACGCAACTGGACAATGATTTATGGGCTTGGTGGCTGAGGAAGAGGAGGATGCTCCAGTGCTGAGCAGCCTGGCACCAACTACATCACTGTCCTCAGTGGGAGACCCCTGGTGACATTAATAGGTGATGGTGGCTGTGTGCCATTACAGGTGATGGTTCCCATGGGGTGGCAGGGCCGTGTGCCCACCAACCCACCACAGAGCTGACACCCACCCCTGGCTGGAGCAAAACAAAGAGTAAAGCAGAGTCCTGGCACTTAGTGCAGCACCAAGACAACCTCTTACTGCCACCTGGATCTGGGAAGGTTATCCAAGAACATCCCTGTGCCACACTGATAAAGAACTGAGCACACAAGGCTGCACTGTGTAAGGCCTGGCTCGAGCTCAGGGCAGTCTCAGCAGCACCAGGCTCTGACCATGCCAAGTCAGGGCTCAGGCTGGGCACAAGAGGTGGAGGAGACAAATCCAACATCATCCTCCACACACCATCGTGGACCTGCAGTGCCCCTGATGGGCAGGGAGAGTCTGCAGAGCTACAGGGAGTGGGACAGGACATCCCAACCCAAACCCCCTGGGTACAGCCAGCACAGGCACCTTTGGTACCACCCAGGCTGAGCCAGCAGCCACTCTTCTGTGAGAGGCTGACACACACAGTGTGCCTCACAGAACAGCTCCCCCATGTCACCTGATGATTATTTTATAAATGAGCTACACCAGTCTCTGGAGAGAGTGGGCCTGACCCCAGAAAGCCCTGTTCCCATTCTGCTCTCCACAGCATGGCACATGGAGCTGCAGGAGAAGACAGCCACACGTCCTGAAGCTCCCAAGCTGGGGCTGGCCTACAAGAAGAGGGCAGTGAGCAAGGACATGGTCTCTGCTCTGGCTGTGGGACAGAAAGGGTGATGGCTGACATCAAAGGAACATCAAACTTCTCTGTTCTTTTATGGCCTGAGATAAGCAGGGTTCAAAGTTGTCCTGCCACAGCTCCCTGTTCATCACTGCAGTCCCTGAGAGTCAGCGAGTTCCTGAAAAACACAGAGGCAGCCCCAGCCCCACATTCAGCTGGGGCAGAAGCTGCTCCAGTTGCCAGAAACATCTCTAAAACACAAAACTGATCGTTCCCAATGGCAGAGCATCCAGAGGAATGAATAGAGCTCATTAACTGACTTCAGGCCCATTTTTTTCCCCCAAGCCTGACTTAGCAGGTTCACAGGACTGAAAGGGACTGCCTGAGTCAGGAAAACCAGTCCCGTAATTGCCAATAGCCAGACAACAGAAGCCTGATCTTAGCAGTCAAACCCTGCAGTTTTTCCTAGGTCTTTCTCTTTGGTATCCCAGTCTCCCATACACTGGGAAAGTAGAAGCACAAATGAAAGAAGAACTTAAGTTACTTGTCTGAACCAAAAATTTAAAATCACCAGGGTGAATCAACAGCCTTTTTTCTTAGTGGAGCTGATGAAGCACCACCATCTCCCAAAACAGAAGTGCACTTAAAAAGGCTTTAACCATCAGCAGCTGCCAATGCTCCCTGGATTTTGGTATCAAGGTTTGCCTGCTACTGCACAGATCAGCTTCCTGGAAAGGGAACCATAGTGATAAAATGAAACATGAATCAGACCTGTGCACACTGCCCTTTCCAAGTATGTGAGACTTTCCTGGTGCAAACTCAGCTGAGAGATAAACAGAGTGGGAGAGGATGCAAACAGCAGCAAAACCCCCCATCCTTTTGTGGTTTCAGAGACAATCTTCTTCTCTAGAAAAGCCACAAGCAGTTACCACCACTCACGTTCTCCCAGAGCAGCACCACAACTCCCACATCACTTTTCTTGGTCTCCTCTGCCTTGACTCCTACTTTCCCACAAGAGCCCAACCTGGCACACCCTGTACAGCACCTCACCCAGACCACAGCGTGATGGCTGAGCCATCCTGCAGCACAGGCAGTGCTCTTCCATCAGATACAGGACTATTGCTAATCACAGCTGTTTCATCTTCTTCCTCCTCTAGTCCTCTAGGTTACAATCTGGATAATAAAAACATTACCATATGATCCTACTAGAGATGTAGTACACAAGGCATGGAGAGAGTGAAAGACTGGTGCCTGCTGTCAGAGAGTGCTCCAAAGTAGTGCCATGGGTATCTGAGGAATAACTGAACTAAACGTGTAAGAGAAAAAAAAAAAACAATGAAACCACAAAAAAAAAAAAAAAAAAAAAAAAGAGAACAAAAAAAAGCACACGCAAACCAACTCCCAAAACAAAATAAAAGACACAAGAGAAAAAAAGACAAAACATCTGTTTTAGCAGGCTACGATAGCGGTTGGGACGCAGGGCCCTTCAGAGCCTCCCCTTCCCCAGCCGGGCCACCTGTGCATCCCCAGCCGGCAGAGCCGTGTCCCCGACCGGGTGCTGGGATGAACCTGACCCGCATCGCCCCGGCGGCGGGATGTGCGGGACAGCGGGCCGGCCGTGACCGTCCCTGAGGGGAGCACCGGCATGGCCCGTGCCCGTCCCTGAGGGGAGCACCGGCATGGCCCGTGCCCGTTCTGCGGGGAGAGCACCCGCATGGCCCGTGCCCGTCCCTGCGGGGAGCACCGGGATGGCCCGTGCCCGTCCCTGAGGGGAGCACCGGGATGGCCCGTGCCCGTCCCTGAGGGGAGCACCGGGATGGCCCGTGCCCGTCCCTAAGGGGAGCACCGGCATGGCCCGTGCCCGTCCCTGAGGGGAGCACCGGGCCGGGCCAGCGCAGCGCCCTGCTGGGATCGCGGGGTGACAGCGGGGGCAGCGAGCGCTGTCCCGGGGACACATCCCCAGCGAAGGCTCGGCCGTGCCGCAGCTCCGGCCGGAGCAGCCCCGGGCTGCGGAGAGCACGAGCGCCCGCCCGGCTCCTGTGCACGGCCGGAGCACGGCACCTCCGCACTGGGCACGGCACCTCCGACACGGGCACAGCACCTCAACCCCGGGCACAGCACCTCAACCCCGGGCACGGCACCTCAACCCCGGGCACGGCACCTCAGCCCGGGCGCGCCGCGTTCGCCGCTCCCGTTCGCAGCGCCTCGGTGCCGGTGCACGCCCCGTTCCTGGCCCTGCGCCTCCAGCAGCGCCGCCAGCCCACCTTGGGTCCCCCGAAGATTCCCCGCGCTCGCTCCATGCTGCCGCCGCTGCCGCCGTTGCCGCCGCTCTGCCGCCGCCGCCGCTCCGCGCCCGCCCCGCTGGCCCGGCCCCGCCAGCCCCGCCCCGGCCCGCCCCGCGCACGCCGGGCCCGGGGCAGGCAAAGGGCGACGGAGCGCTTCGGCTGAGGGGAGCCTCGGGAGTGCATCCCCTTCCTCCCCCTTGCTATGGCAGGGACACCTGCTGCTATTCCCGGCTGCTCCAAGCCCTGTCCAGCCTGGCCTTGGACACTGCCGGGGATCCAGGGGCAGCCACACCTTCTCTGGGCAAGCTGTGCCACCCTCACCGTTCTCACAGGGAGGAATTTCTACCTCACGTTTAATCTAAACCCACCCTTCCTGCAATCCCACTTTTGTTTCCTTCAGGATTTGAGGGTGGCCCGGGTGGATCTGCTGATCCAACGATAACAGTGGCAGAAAATGGAACTGAAAAAAAAAAAAAAAGATAGTTTGGCCTGAAGAACAGGAAAGCAATCACCAGCTTTGATTTCAATCTGAAGCCAATTCAACAATGTTTGTTTTAACCTTTCCTGCTCTCAAACCTGCTGCTTAGTGACTCACTTTATTTTGTCTGATGGAGTTTGGTCCACCACATCTACTTGCAGCTCCTGCAAATTCACACTTAGCCTTCCACTTCTTATTTTCAGTGACCTGGCCATGTTCTATGCTGCTCCTCTGCCTCCTGCTTTCCTCTCCCGTGGGTGATGCACATGGCAGCCCACATCTTTGTGAAGACAGTGAGGCAAAAAGCCACAGAATCACAGAATGGTTGGGAGCTGTGGAGATCATTTAGTCCAGCCTCCCTGCTAATACAATTTCACCTAGAGTAGGTTACACAGGGCTGTGTCCAGGTTGACTTTAAGTATCTCCAGAAAAAGAGGCTTTCAGAGTAGCCCTGCCTGCTCCTGTCTGTGTGGATTCTCTGATTCTGGGAAGAGCAGAGTCCACTCACTCCAGAGCCAGTGTCCCCATCTAGCTAAAGGCAAATTTGCCAAATGGAACCTTCCCTGGATGGAGCCTTGGGGAACATCCCTGCGGCCCATGTGCAGCCCTGGGTGAGATGAGATCTAAGATTCCCAGGAGGCACTGAGCAGGCAGCTGGTATTTCCAAAATCACTGCAGAGACAAGCACCACAGTTCAGTTCTTCATGACAGGAGTTCACCTGCCCAGGTGAGGCCATGCCCAGACCACAGGCTGGGCCTGCAGGGAGCCTTGGGGACAAAAATCCCTATATTAATGAAAAATACTATTGTTATTTGCTCTGGTGCGTAAGCAGAGAAAGCACTTGGGGCTGTGGTTGTGAACACTACCACAAATGGTTGCAAAATAAAGTTTCCTCATCTCCCTCCCCAGCTGTTTTTACTCCAGATGGACACTGTTTGTGGAAGCTGGCAGCAGGGGATTAGCTGCACGGAGCTCTGCTTGTGGGGATGGGCAAGGCTGGGTGCTCCTCCAGCCCTGGGCTGCCACAGAGGGCTGCAAACTGCTGCTGGCACTGCTCAGTGAGTGCAGGACATGCCACAAGGAAATGTCACCAGCCTCCCTTGTCACTCCTCCCCAGCTTTGCCATGAGAGCAGTGATGGAATTTCTGCCCCAAAGCCAAGTAGGCATTGAGAAAACAGTAGTTTTTCAGCTCAAATCCCAAGGTTATTTGGGTATGTGCACTGCAGTGGAGCCTGTGGGAATAGCCCAGGGCTTGGCTGATGTGGAAGGTCCATCACCATGTTCTCTTTTATTAAATACAACCTTTCAGGGATGCCCTGACTGCCTCCATGCTGCACAGACAAAGCACATTAGTCACAGCTAACAGGCAAAAATATTCTTTACAAAATAGTGACTGGCAGGGGAAAGTAATCATTGGCTGCTGCCAAGTGTGGGGCCAGCAGCACTCAGGCTCCCAGGAGGCCAAGGGGTGGAGCAGCACTGACCAGGCTTATGGAAAACAAGCAGGAATAAACAGCAGATATATATTAAATATTTTAAATATTAAATCTATTTAATAATATACATTAAATATATAGAATATATTTATTATATAATAGACTAAATATTTTATTAATATTATATTAAATATTTTAAAATCATTTCAAGCTCCCAAAGCTTTTAAAGTGCTGAATTTGGAAAACACACTCCTCCCATCTCTGGATGTTTGGGGCACAAACAAAATGGTCCAGGCAGGGTACAAATTAGCCACTGGGTGTGAAACTGCCTCTGGGCAAGGAGAGCTCTGGCTCCCATGGACCATTTCACCTGGATATCATGGGGTTTTTTATCAGCCACCTGAAAAACATCTATTTTGCCTAAATAATGACTCACAGCTATTTGACGTCTGACTTCTGGTTCAAAGCAATTACAACAATAAATAAATACAATAAATGGTAATTTATTGTATTTAATGACAACCATAAATAAATAATGGTGGAAATAGACAGTGCTTTACAAGGATCTTTTGTGGGCACAGCCCTGCTCAGTGTGCCATGTACACTGGAAGGACAGAGGTCAATTAGAGCATTTATTTGAGATTAGAGGAAATTACAAGGTAAAAAAAAATAGCCTGAGGGTAATTTTCTGCTGGGAGGAGAGTTGATAGCAAAGGTCAGAAAAAGGCAAATGGAGCTGAACTGGTCAGGGAATGGGAATGGTGCAGTAAGGGGTTTTTGATGGGGTTTTTTCCTGCTTAGCAAATACACGTGTGCTGCAGACTCAGCTCTTTCCAGGAGTGTCAGCACAGTGCATTCATGGGACACAAGTGTGCTGCAGAGCCTTAGAAACACAGCTTGGGCTGATTTTAATTGACCTGACCCTGATCCACTTTATCCATCTTTACCTCTGGCTTAACCGGGTGGCTGCAGTAGCTGCTGGGCTGTTGGCTTTAAATCTGTGTTTCCCTAGGAGAGCACCACATCTCTCTGCAGCCACAATCCTCAAATCTGTCTTTTAATGGTGAATTCCCACTTTGGAAACCAGAGAGACACAAGGTCTGGACAAGCTGTGCTTGTGGACAAGCTGTGCTCTGGACAAGCACAAGGATGCTCTGGGGCCATCCTGGAGGAAAGCAACTGCTCCTCTGCACATGTGTCTGATCCCTGAGGTTAACTGTTTATCTTTTGCATTTTAAGGGAAAATTCCAGGCAGCAAAGTAGGGTAAAACTGATCTTGGAAGTTATTCCAGTGCTTATTTCCCAGGAGCTATATTTAAACCAGTTCCCTTTCTCTTGCCCCCAGAAGTTAATACCAGCTGTGTGTCAGGGCTGCTGACACCTGCAAACAGCTTTCCAAAAATAATAAGAAGTATGTTTATGCTGGGCCTAGATCTTAAAAAAGGCACTTTTCTATTTTGGTTTGGGGTTTTTTGTTAGTTTGTTGGGGTTTTTTTTATTTTAGGTTTGTTTTCTTTTTATTTTTCTTACCAGATACCAGTATCTCATGGCAGCCCATTCTAAGGGGTAAATGGAAGAAAATGTGTTTAGATTCATTAATTCTATCAGTATAAATGCCAGTGTCATGTATAAATATGACATAATGCTGTATTAGTCAACTTTGCCAGATAAGAAGACATTCTCAGCCCAAACATCCATTGCTTCTGCAAAATTTTTGGTTTTGAAACAAAGCCTTATCTCAGCAATTCCCATCTAATTTCTGCACTTTCCCTGCAGGGCAGGGAGAAGCTCTGCCCCAGGGTGAGCCATCACTGGGGTCACTGGTGGGAACTCAGCTGTGTCCCCTTTGGCTCCTGCTGGGGATCATGGGACTCTGTGCTCAGTGGGAAGGGCAAAAACCCTGCTGAGGATCCACCCTGCTGCCCAAAGGGACTTCATTTCCCCTCTGCTCTCAAAGGAGCTGCAAGCAGACACAGCAGTGGCCTCCAAAAGCAGAAGCAGATCCTGCTCTACCCCCTGGTCTCAAGCAGACTTTCTCCCATCAGCAGGGAGAGGGTGCTGGCTTTTCCTAAGGGTATTGCAACTGTAGGGCCAAGGGTGTCAGAGAAAACAGAGAGGGCCAGCAAGCAGCTCCTCAGAGGGCTGGTGACTCCTCAGAGGCACCACTGGGCAGAGCCCTCTGGGGGGGCTCCTGTCTGGCACTGCTCACAAGGAAACCACAACCCTCACAGCCCTAAAACAACACCAACCTGGAAACAGAACCTCCGCAGCAGAAACCCCCTGAGACACACCCCAGGGAACAGAGGGTTAAACAGGTTGCATTTTCCCATCTTGGGGCATTTTTGAGCAGCACAGAAATTCACATCCAGCTGATGACGTGCCCAGCATGGGCACAGCCCAGGGTGCAGCCACTGGCAGAGCCACGTGGGCTGAGGCAGCCTGCTGCCCTGATCCCCTAACCAGATTAGGGCTGTAACACACAGGGCCAATTTACACCCAGCATCGTGTGTTTCAACCTATTCTGAGCATCTCCTGGACAAAAATGCTACCTGAAATGAGCTAGGAGGGAGTTGGACTTCTCCAGATCCCACTGGACAAGAATGAACCCCCCAGGGGCTGGTATATGGCACAGCTTTGAAAGGGAGAAAGCAGAGAGAAGGCAGAGAAACACAGTCAGTGCTTTGGGCTGTGGGAAAGAGCAGTGGTCTGTGTTTCAGATTTGGAAATGCCTCCAAGGCCCACCCTGGAAGCTGTGGGATGTCTAAGGATAAAGGCAGCCCCACTGACACAGCAATTTGGGTCCCAGGTGAGAGGAGCACACAGTCCCTGCAGTGCAGAGCAGCCTCTCCTCAGCAGGGGCACCACCCTGCCCTCTGCTCCACCTGCTCTGTCAGCCTTTGTCACTGCTCAAATCCAGTGCTCAGCTCCCAGAACGAGGCCATTATCATCACAAATGGAAGCAGGGTTCGCCTGGCCAGACAGCTCAGCTCCTCCTGGGCTCTGGCTGCCCTTGGATTTCTCTTGTGGGTAAAGACAAGGAGCAATCTCAACCCTGTGGGTAAAGATAAGGAGCCAACTCCACCCTGTGGGTAGAGACAAGGAGCCAACTCCACCCTAGGGCAAGATGTGGCCCGTTCCTCTTGTGCCAGTGCTGTCAAGAGGAGCTGAGAGAAAGCTGAGCCAGCCACAGCAGCTGAGACAAAAACCTCACCAGGACGTGATCTCTGCCAAGGCCAGACCAACATCCTTTTATGCCAAGATCAAGGAGATAAGGGGGTGGGTGGGTACCAGGCTGCCCTGGCCGAGTGCACCCACCACCTTCACCGCAATGGATGATGCCTCAGGTTCTGGGAAAGACTTTGCTGCTGGGAATTGCTAAACCTGCTGCTGCTTGCAGGTTCAATGCAGCAGGTTTTGAATGTTTGGAACCACCTTATTTACAGTGGGATGGTTCCCCCTCCTGCCTGGGTCAGTGCCCAGAGACCCCACCATGCAGGACAGGGGACCCTTGTGGTGCCTGCACACCGTGGGACTCCAGCCCAGGTGCACAGCAGTCCCTCCCTGTGCTGAGCCCAGATTTCACAAAGAGCTGCCCAGAGACAAGAGCAGCACGTGAGCCAGGCATGTTCCAGCATATCCCAGTGGGTTCCCTCACCACGCTGGGCAGGTCTCAGGGCAGCTCAGTCTGATTTCCAGCCATTAGGACGTGGGGACACGTTCCTCTTTTGTGTTCCTGAAAAGAATAAACACATCCTGATCACAGCTGGGTGTAGCAGAGCTGTGACTCAGCAATGCAGCCCTGTTTGCTGAGATTGCTGCCCTCCTTGGAAACAACACACACCAACAGAGACAAGGTTTGCACCCAGATTCACCCCAGTCTGGCACAACAAGCTCCTCCTAAGGGTTTTTAGCACCATCTCAAAAGGTTCAGCTCACCTGCAGATCAAAACCTCCATAGGAACAGCACTGCTGTGTCCAAGCTGTGGTTGGAACATGATCCCAGTGCCCCATTGTCACATTTCTGCCCTCTTCCACAGAGCTGGAAGAGCCCTTCTGGGCCTGGCCCTGAGCACCCTGAGCCCACAGCACAGCCTGGCCCTGTTGGGGAGGGGTGAGGGAGGCGTTCCAGGCCCCATCCAGGACACATTTCCCCCTCCACCCCTTCCTGCAGCACTTCTCTCCAGGGAATTGCACCGGGAGCAGGATGCCCTGCTCCAGCAAAGGGTCACTGAGCAGGGCAGTACAGATGCAGCTCCCAGGCTGAGCACAAGCCCAGCTGTGGCCAGGGAACACATGGCTCTATTCAAGTCCACTTTTTGAATGAGGACCAAAAGACACACATGGGCTGACATCTCTGATTTTATCTCTGCAGAGCAGGCCCAGGGGAGCCAAGGCTTTTGCACTTTTTCACGTATGCAAAGCTCCACAGCCCCAAACCCACAGTGCCCCTGAGCTCTTCCCCCCATTATCCAGAGCTGAATGAGGAGCAGGTCTCCATCCTCACAGGCAACTCACAGCTACATCCAGAGAAGGAGCTCGATCAGATGTCACACCATGTTCCATGGCCTAGAAGTCACAGAGTCACTGGGCAGTGACAGAGATCCCAAAGAAACCTCTGGCCAGGGTGCTGTCTGCACACCCAGCAGCTGTGACCAGCAGGACAAGCTGCTCTGTCCCCAGAAGAGACTCTGATTCCAGGGTTTAACAGCACATGTCACACTGTGGAGGGCTGAGTTGCTCCCCAGCCCTCAGGGTAAGCAGGTAATTAGATTATCAGCACATGGCCAGACGCTGCCACTGGGCCACTGAAGGACAGAGAGGAGCTGAGGACAGCGTTTCTCAGGACTGTGCTGCCACGGGTCAGCACCATCCCCACTGGAATGGCACAAAGAAAAAGCAAGGGAAAAGGCTTTTGCCAAATCTGACCTTCTTAGAGATGGTTTGGATGGGATGGAGCACCAGGAAACAGAAATTATCTGCATAATATTGCCCCCCTCAGACTCTTTCTAATATCACAGCCTCAGCCCAGGCTGCTGCCACAGCACGAAACCTCAAATCTCCCCAGCTAAAAGCACAGCACATCCCCTGCCCAGGGGAGTTTGGGAGCTTCCAGGTGAACCAAATGCCACTCCTCACCTCCCCACAGGGTGCCCAGACAGCCCCTTCTGGAGCCTGGTCTGTTGGGTTGTGGATTCCCACGTACCCCAGGGACCCACAGCAGCAGCTTTGTGCTTCCTCATGGATTCCTCAGCTCTCAGCCCTTCATCCCACACTCATTTTGGGTGGGACAAGGGGGAGAGGGCTGGGAGCAGGGCTGGTCAGCTGCTGCCAGGATGCAGGAGATACAGCTCACATGGGGAGGTGCTCTCGGTGGAGCCCCTCAGAGCTGGGGAAAGGAGGGCATTTCATCCACTCAAACCCCCAGAACACCAGGGACTTAATGCTGGGTAATTCCATGGATACAGGCTGTGCCCAAGGCATCCTGCTCAGGCTGGAACACAGCAGTGCCAGAGCTGAAGGGGGGCCCTGATCTTCTCAGCAGCACTCACACACCAGGGCTAAAGAGTCCATCATTGCCCCAGAGCTTCATCTCCAGATCTTCTTTTCAGGCCAGATCTTCATGGCTGTGCCCAAACCCAGATGTTGGGCCAGAAAAAGGAGCAGCACTGAACCAGAGGTGGCAGCCAGGTCCAACCAAGAGCACAGATAATGAGGCAGCATCACAGTGATGGGGCAGGTCCTAGGCCAAGCCAGAAGTCAGTCTGGCCCTCAGGGCTAAGATCAGGTCCAGGAGCACCAGCAGGTCCAGAGCAGGGTGCAGGGATGACACTGAGCCAGGAAAACCGTCAGCAGGTGGAAGTCAGCACAAAAGGACCCATGGCCAGGCACCACTGGGCTGTACTGGAGCCCAGCATTGCCCCAGCACAGCCAGGAAGAGTCTGAAGCTTTCTTTAAGCTGAGCTTAAATACAGCTCCTGGGTCCATGGGCATGGAGCAGGTGAGGCTACAAGGCCCATGAGTGTTTTCAGAGCTCTGACATTTGCATGTCATATCCTGCAAAGCAAAGCTGGGGGGATTGCCCCCACTCTTCTGTCACCCTGACCCTGTAGAGCCCTCAAACCTGGCAGACAGCAGGGTTTGGTCCTGGCATGGATCCATCCCTGCGACTGCTGCACCCTGCCTGTAGATGGCTTTGGTACAGGACCTGTTCTCCTGCCCAGATTTAGGATATGAAGAGCAGAAACGTAACTTAAATTGTCTTCCCTGATCCCAACTCAAAGATGCCATCCCAGGGATGTCCAGATCACTCATCCTGAAATGCCAGTGAGGGTCTGGCTGATCCCAAACTGAGCACTCGCATGAGTTGCTGACTCCTCAGACAGGACTTCCTGAGCAGCACCAGAAACATCAACAGCAGGAGCTGCTGCAGGTGGAGAAAGGCAGGTGAAGGGGAGAAGAAGCAGACAGAGAAAGGGAATAACCAGATATTCCCACATTTCTGCCCGTGCTGGCTCCTGGCAGGACTGGTACTGCTGGGTGTACTGGAGCTCTGTCATGGCAAAGGTGGCTGCAAGCCCCAGGGCCAACTGGCCACAGCCTCTGCTTCAGCAAAAAATGCTTGAAGAGCATCCAGTCTTCACTGTTTTGAGCTGGAATTTTCATGAGCATGAGATGTTTTAATTAATCTAATCTAGGGCCCTGACTCAATTAATATTTTATAGGTTCCCCTGGAGCTCTTGTTTTGTTTAGTTCTTGGCTTCAATGACAGGAGAATTGAAATCAGATTACTTGGAATAAAAAAGCCTCAACTTTTAGGCCACTGACTCTGGTGAGGTTGGCTTTGTTTCCAACCAGGTGTGATGCAAAAGTGCCCAGGAAGAGTTCTTCCCCCAGTGGCAGCAGAAAGGATTTGCTGAAAAGCGAGGGGTGAACAGTGAACCCAGGGGCGGTTCTGGCCCCGAATGCCCGCGGGCACGGGGAGCCCAGCACATCCCGGCGGCCACGAGAGGGAGGCAGAGCCCGTGCGCTGCGGGGATCGGGTCCGAGGAATTGGTAATAAGGGACCAGGGGTAAGGAACTGGGGATAAGGGACCGGGATATAAGGGATCCGGGATGAAATATCGGGGGTAAGGGGCCGGGAATAGGGGCTCGGGGTAAGGGACAGGGGATAAGGGATCAGGTGTAAGGGATTGGGATAAGTGACCCAGGATAAAATGGGGCTGTGGGACCGGCAATAAGGGATTTGGCATAAGGGATAGAGGGTAAGACATTGGGGATAAAGGATCAGGGATAAGGGATCAGGGGTAAGGGATTGGGATACGGGACCCAGAATAAGATATTGGGGATAAGGGATCGGGAATAAGGGATCAAGGGCAAAGGATTGGGACTGCAGAATTGGGGCTGAGATACCAGGGGTAAGGGACTGGGGCTATGGGACCAGAGATAAGGGACTGGGGCTCAGGAACCAGGGATAAGGGATTGGGGCTGCAGGATTGGGGCAATGGAGCTGTGGGGCCACCACAGGCAGACCACAGGTTCAGTCCCTGCCCTCCACCCTGGGAACCCTCAGTTTGTCTGCTCGGCCTGGCCAGGTGAAGAAGCCAAGCACCTGGGCACACAGGTTATGGCTAAACCCTTCCCAAGGGCTGTTTTTTCCTCCTCCTCGGATGCCAAGGCTTTGTGTCATTCCCAGCTCACGCCGAAGACATGGGGGGTGAATGGGACATCTTGCAGGACCAGAGGAACACCTGGGCAATCCCTGTGGTAGAGATCCCACCTGTAAATCCAGGGCAGTCACCCCACTGTGCATTACAGAGGGACTGCTAGACAGATGCATTAAGCAGGGCAGGAGCTCATGGGGTGGGCTCTCAGTTCCCAGAGTCCACCCTGGGTCAATGGTTCTGGCTCAGCCCCAGTTAACACCATGACAGATTGCACCAGGTGGGGTCAGAATCCCACTTCTACCGCAGGTTTAGTGCTCAAGTGGGCCCCAAAAGCAGTCAGGAAACCCCAATGAAGCCCATCATTGTCACACCCTGTGAATGAATGGTCCCTTTGGATGCTGCTGACAAACCTGAACACTCGCTGCCAGCAGAGACTGGGCACTGGCAGCTTCAGACATGCCTGGTTGGGGAGAGGCAGCTCAAAAACTGCAAAATGTGGGAACTACCAGGGCCCAGAAATATGCCAGGGCCAGGAAAGCAGCTAGTGGAGGGGAGGGAAACATGGGGAAGCTTCTGGTTGTTTTTAAAATCCAATCATTCCAGGTTCAAGCATAGATTTGACGGTGATGTACAAGAGAACTGGCTCCTTAACACTAAAGTGGCCCAGACAGTGACCCACAATAGCCCAGCGACATTTTAAACACCTGATTTCCAGCTAACCAAGAACAACCTGAGGTCAACCCTGTAAGCTGCCACGTTGTGAACAAAACATTCCTTGCAAAAGTCAGCCTTTGGAGGGGTGTTGCACAAGGGGTGGCATCTGGACACAGTGGAGCCAGTCCTCTGGCACTGTCAGCGTGCTCATGTGGCCAGGACAGCGCCAGCAGCACTCTGAGCCAGGGCTTGGCTGCCTCATGCATTTCCAAGACAGACCAAAAGTCCAAGGCTGCCCACCCTCCCCATTCACCAGCTCAAGAAAGAAACTGGGGATGGCAGAGGAATGTAAACCGGGCCAGAGGACTCATTCATCCTCCCACTCCGGCTCAGTGCATTCCAGGCAGCCTCAGCACAGCGTTCTGTGTGCTGCAATCCAGCCCTGCACACGCCTGCCTCTCATCCTCTGCCAGCCCTGACTCTCCAGAGCCACCTCGAGCTGAGGCTGTAATAAATCAGGCAGCAGCTTCCATCCAAGACACGCATTCCCCGGGTTGCTGTGCTGAAAAATGAGTGCTGAGCTTTTCATGTGAACACCTGCAGCCACCAGGCAGCCGTGCTGACCCGGGCTGTGGTGTGGCCTCCCAAATCAAAGGCACCTTGCTGTTCAGACACTGTGAAACTACAGCCAGTTTGCTGTGCTCAGGACTGGGATTTGGCTCCCACACCTGATCCTGCAGCTTCTGGGAATCCTGGACTGGCTCAAAGCTGAATTTGAATCCATCCACCTCTGAATTCAGTGATGACCATTGCTCTGTAATGAGCTGCTGAGAGATTGGCTGTTGTCACCTTATTGTAGGGGTTCCATACTGCTGTCTCCTTATCACAAAAGTTTCATGCCTCCTTGGTGTTCCTCATGGGCAACTCCTCCAAGAACTGACTCTTTCTCCTTCACAAAGCAGCCACTGACCCCAGCTCCCTTCTCACCCAGCCACCCCGCTCTTCTATAGCACTCTTCTTCTCATTGTCCTGTTAAAGTCAGCCCTGCTCCTAATCTTTGATAATTGGCCCAGCTGCAACTCCTCAGGGGTGAGATTACTTTCTACACTATCTTTATTTTCTTATCTTCTATCCCCCTACAATTGGCAGCAAAATCCTCCCAATGGAAGGAGGCTGAGAGACCTGGGAATGGGTACACACTGGAGGGATGTGCCACAGGCATCTGGAGAAATATCTCCAGCAGAAGAGATGGGAGCAGGGAGATTTTGCCCAGGGCTTCTGTGGTGGCACCCTGGCAGATCTAGCCTGGGGCAGGAGCTGTGTCAGCCATGGAGGAAGAGCAGCAGTGCTGCTCAGAGCCCACTGATCCACCTGGGAAAGGCAGGAGAGTGAGCAGAGCCAGGACACAGGTGCAGCAGTGGCCACACTCCAGTGACAGTGGCCAGGTCTGGGTCAGTGCTGGTCCCACTGCAGCTGGGCAGAGCCTGCAGGGCCAGGGGCTGGAGGTGGGGAGTGCACAGCCTGAGGCTCCCCCAGCTCCACAGAGGAGCATGGCCCCAAATGGGGAAGCTGGAGCCAAGGCCAAGCTCATCTGGCTCTGCTTTGCACACTGCTGAGATCTTTCTTGGGTTTATTTTCATGCAGATTCCCAGAATGCAGAGACAGGCAGGAAAGTGAGAGCTGAAAGCAAACAGGAAAAAGGCAGGTTCTCTTCATTTCTATTTTTAGCACCGCGAGCAACATTAGTGTCATTATATTTAGGAAAAAAAATATTCAGAGCGTTTCCTGCCTCCCCTTTCAATACCTTCAGCTATTTCCTTGCAGATGTTTCCAGGGACCAGGGTTCAGAGGCAGGAGGAGCAAGGCTGGGCTCTCACTCTGCAGACAAGTCCTGGGAGATGAAATTTGGCTCAAGGCAGGTGCCTGTGGTCCTGTGGACAATCAGGAGGTGTCCAGGTCCAAGCAGAAGCTGTGTGACAATGCAGGACCTTTGAGTCCAGGTCCAAGCAGAAGCTGTGTGACAATGCAGGACCTTCGAGCTGCCTCTCTGTGGGTTGTAGGGTGGGGTTACGGGGGGAGGCTGCAGCAGCCAAGGCTGGAGGCACAGCTCTGCTTCACTGCAGGACCCTGGGCTGAGCAGAGCATCCTGACCAAGCTGCTGGAGAAGGGACTGCTCTGCAGAAGAGGCTGTACCACGGGTCTGAGGTGAACTGTGGCAGCAGCAAAGTGAGATCTCAGAGCTGGGGCTGCACACAGAGAGTGGCGGGTGTCCCCTGGAGCCAGAGCCTGTGGCTGCATCTCTCTTCACAGAGAAAAGCAAGGCACAACTTCCCAAGGAGATTTTCTGGGAATTGCAGCGAGGAACCTCAGAGAAAGAAAAAACAGTTCTTATCTCAATTGCTGCTCCTCTTGTGCACAAGTGGAATTCATTGTAGAAGATTCTTTACCTGAAGGGAATTGGTAATCGGATTCCATTTTGTTTTCTTGACCAATCTCTGCAAGCTGTGTCCTGTCAGTCAGGAGACAGTTATGAGATTTGAGTTGAGTTCTTGTGCAGTTTCAGTTTAGATGCAGTGTAATATAGTATAGAATAACAGAGTATAATAAAGTCATTGATTAGCCTTCTGATATCAATGGAGTCAGATGCATAATTTCTCCCAGATTTGGGGTCACCTTGCTTTTCCAATAAGAACCCCTGCACTTGTCCCTTGTCCAGGCTGGCTTGGCCTCTCCTGCACAGCTCAGAGGATGTGCCTTTGCTGTGACAGCCCTGGGCCCATTGCCTCACACTCAAGGACTGCAGCTTGCCAAGTGGTCGTGTTTGATCCTCCCAGGGATGCTCCAGAGCAGGATTTCTGGGTGGCAGGCCAGCAGGATGCAGGGGTGGCAGACCACAGCTCAGCAGGACCATGGAATGTGAGAAAAACCGGGATTTGACTGCAGTCAGCTTCTGGCAGGGGAGTGAGAGGGCAGCCAAATGCTGGGGAAAGGGCTCTCCTAACCCCAGCCACAATGCTACGTGTGGTTTGCAGCAAAATCACAGACCAGCATTTCTCCATGTGGCCTAGGGAGCTCTCTGCCCCAGGAAGAACATGGAGATAATGTTGGAAAAGTATCATGGACAGCATACACAGCAGCAAAATCACCTCAAAACATTCTCTGCAGCTGGGCCAGCAGGGAGGGCAGAGGAGCAGCCTGGCTGCCCCACACACACACTGCTCCCCACACTCCAATTGCTGCCTGCTGACAGCAGTCCCAGGCCACATTGTCCTTCCTGGAGCTTGGTTCATGAGAGGAGCTGCCTTGTGGGATGCTCCCCTGGGGCTCTGGCTGACCCCAGGCTGGCTGGGAGCAGCTCCTGAGACAAGCCCAGCCATAGCCAGGCTGCCATCTCCAGCCTAGGATGGCCAGGTGCAGACAGCCACAGAAAACAAACACTCCCTTTCTCTGTTTCTCTCCCCAAAACCCTGCAGCAGGTGGAAACCCACCCCAAAGGTTCTTGATTTGAAACTACAGGAGGAATGCCTTGCAATTCCCCATCCAGCCCAGCCCATCTTCCTGGGGAACAGCAGGACAAAAATGGGATTGTAACAGCCATTCTTCCCTTTCCTGAGAAACCCCCAATCCATGGGAGACCCCCATGCCCCAGGGCACCTTTTCCCCAGCCTCAGCTGCTTTCACAGGGGGATATTCCCACCACCTTCATATGGCCACAGGCATCATTCATGGACACCTGCTGCAGGGCATCTTTGAATCACAGCATGGCTTCAGATGAGAGGGATCTTAAAGACCATCCAGCTCCCAATCACCTGCCATGCCAGGGACATCTTTCACCTGACAAAGTTTCTCAAAGCCCCATCTGACCTCGCCTTGGTCTCCAGGGATGTCCCAGGTTCCTCCTCCTGATGTTCTGCTGTGGTGCAGCTCTCTCAGGCACAGCCCTGAGCAGGAAGCCCCTCTCCAGTGCAGATTGACTCACCTGGCACAGCTCAGGCTCAGGCAGCAGGTCTGAGGACACTGTGCTCTCCAGCTGTGTCCCCATGGTCCTGCAGCTCTCCTCAGTGCCCACACAGAGCCCCTGGCTGGGCTGTGCTGGGTGCCAGCCCCCCAGACCCTCCCCACACTCTGGGGGCACCATAAACCTCTAAAAAACCAATCTGGGCTGTTGCTTTGTGGTCAGAGCACAGAAGAAGGCCAGCCAAGCAGGCTGGCTGCTTTTATTTGGGCTCAGGGCCTGGATGGGGCAGTCCCCTCCCTGTTCCTTGGGAGGGATTCTCATTTGGGGGCATTCTCATTTGGGAGGGATTCTCATTTGGGGGCCACCAGTTTGCAATCAACAGATCACTGCTCTCCCACAGCACCAGGTCACCCAGCCCAGAGAGCACCCAGAGCCAAACACCTTTTACAAATCACTCTGCATAGTTCACATTCTCGGCCGGTTTATGAGCATTTTAGCTCCTCATATTGATCAGGGCTGGAGCCGAAGTAATTACATTAATCAGAAATCATTTTCCATGATTTTGAGTCATCTTTGAGCTGGTGCCCAGCTGCTCTGCTCTCTCTCCTGCTCCCTGGTACATTCTTTCCAGGCGACATCGCTGCTTCCACAGCCGTGCTGAGACCCAGAGGTTTGTTTGTCTCAGATGGATCCCACACACACCCTGAAGGTTTCAGTCGTGTCTTTGTTGATTTGGCTGGGGAAGGAGACAAGAGGAGGTGGTTTATGTGAAGTTCATGCTTGGGAAATGTCTCCAGATGTCTCTGGCATCAGGAGGGGTGTAGGGAAGGGCTGGGGGCCTGGGATTCCTTGGCACATGGAGGCATCACTTGCTTCAGCTTTTCCAGTCTTGCTCAGAAGATGGAGAGCAAGCCCAGCCATTGCTTTGTTCCCCAAGGTGGAATTTGGAAGTGGGACTCACCTGCAAACCCTTTGGCATGAGCAGGTCCCCCTGCCATCTGGCTTGGGTGCTGGCAGTCATTTGGGGTTTCCATGTGCTGACAGTCATTTGGGGTTTCCATGTGCTGGGTGTGAAGGGTGAGCTGGCAGCTCATCATTCCCCCCAGCCCAGCTTCCCAATGTGCCCAAGGGCTGTGCTGAAAGCTCCTGCAGGAGCCAGGCTCCTCCAGTCATCAGGGACACTGAGGGATGCCCTCTTCCCTGCCTTTGGGAAGGTCCCAGCCACAGCCAGGGGTTTCAGAGCATCCCCTTGAGATGTGCCAGCTGTCTTTGGCCCAGGTCTCTGTCCCTTCCCCAGCACTGCCCTGGCCCAGCACCCTGAGCTGCTCCTGCTGCTGGCCAGCCAAGAGCAGCCCTGGGAATGTGAAGGGCTGTGACATTTGGGGACAGACACAGCCTCTGTCACCCAAAGCTCCTCCAGCACCACACACCTCAGGCACAACACCACTGCCCCATGTGTGCAGCACTTGCACCCTCAAAGCCTTCCCAGAGGCACAGAAAGCAGGGAAGGAGCACAGCCATCCCCAAACCTTTTCTAGAGCAGGGCTGGGAGGGAGCACAGCCATCCCAAACCCTCCTAGAGCAGGGCTGGGAGGGAGCACAGCCATCCCAAACCCTCCTAGAGCAGGGCTGGGAGGGAGCACAGTCATCCCCATCCTAAAGCAGGGCTGGGAGGGAGCACAGCTATCCCAAACCATCCTGGAGCAGGGCTGGGAGGGAGCACAGCCATCCCAAACCATCCTGGAGCAGGGGTGGCACAATTTCAAGGTGAGTTTGGAGACACCCACCAGCATCACTGCCTGCACATCAGTGGGTGCCTCCATTTGCAGCCCCTTTGGGACATGGCAGCTGTGTGAGAACATGCAGGACCCTGGAGTAAGACAAGAACTGAAGGAAAACAATGTCTATTTTAGCCCTAAACCACGAGAAAAAATAGAGATGGCCAAAAAGAATGAGCAATTTGATCAGGAAACATGAGCGAGCCATCCAGCTCCATGGAAAATACAAAGGGTCTGTCAGTAACCACACAAGGTCAGGATCTGGGGATTATATCTTGTCTGAAAGATAAAACTTCTGGTGATATTTTTAAACAACATTTATGTTTGATGATGTTTGATACTCAATAAAAAAAATTAACTCCCAGAGGATCACAATATTGAATATGTGATGATTTCTGACACTGTTTTCCAGATAACAATGGAAAACCTCATCTGGCTGAAGTTTCCAAGCTTTGTTTTACAAAAGTCTTATTCTTTGAGTTATCTGAATGTTTAACTTAGTGGGACAATTATGAATTGCTCTTGTCTGGACTGCAGGAAAAAAAAATCTCCCACAAGTTTTGCCCAAGGTTTGATGTTTCTCTGTTGTCCCTTCACAACAGCTGATGCAAGGCTGTGCTGTGCTAATGAGAAGACCCCCAGCCTGAAGGATGAGCTCTCACTATAATTTTGGCTAAGCCAAGCCTTTTCCTGGTTGTGACAGTCCATTTGCTCCTCATGTAATCACTCAGCTCCTTCCTCTTGGCACTGTCAGACTCTGAGAGCAGAACCAGCCCCAAGCCCCGTTTATCAGCGCTTCTTTTTACCTAAAAACCTCAGGGGAATGGTGAAGGATGCAGTGCTGCCAGCGCCAGGCAGGGTTCCTGTGTCTCCTTTGGCAGGGGCCGTGCCCTGCTGGCCTTGCCACCGTGGCTGGGAGCTGGGAGGGCTCAGCTGGTCCCAGATGCAGCCAAGGCTCCTGGTGCCGCTGCCTGACCATCAGAACCTGGACAGCAGCCCTGAATTCTTTTCTCACAAGTCACTTGGCCGGGCCCCAGCTGGTAAATACTTTCAGTCCCTGCATCCCAGCCCAGGGTGGGAGCAGTGACCTCAAGGTAAAAGAGTGCCTGGCCCATCCCTGGTCCCTCAGGGTGGCCAGTCCTCTCAGCCTGGCTCTGCTCAACAGCTCAGGTGTGAGAACCAGAGGGAATAAAAATGCCCAGACAGGGGTGGAAATAGCCATCAGCACCTCTCTCTGCTCTTGCTGTTTGAAACTGGAGCCAGATTCATTCTTGGTAGGAAACAATTCTCCCATCTTGCCAAAAAGCAGAGATATTTCAAAATTTCCCAAAGCCATGGTGTTTTCCAGAAGTCTCATGAAAAACATGAGCAGCAGCCACCCCAAAGTGTCCAACAGCCAAAGGAGACCTGAGGCATCTCCATTTCAGCTCAGGGCTCTTGGTTTTTCCAAGCTGGATGTCTGTCCACCCTCCATGGGCAGCCCTGCTCCTCTGCGGAGGGGATTTGGGTGCCCAGGAGCAAAGGAAATGTTCTCCCCACCAAGCCATGGGGCTGGGCAGGAGCAAAGGGAATGTTCTCCCCACCAAGCCATGGGGCTGGGCAGGAGCAAAGGGAATGTTCTCCTCACCAAGCCATGGAGCTGGGCAGGAGCAAAGGGATTGTTCTCCCCACCAAGCCATGGAGCTGGGCTCACTCACATGTTCACATCCAGGACTCAGAACAGCCTCACAGAGCTGGACAGACAGACAGCCTGCCAGAGATGGACATCCAGACCCTGCTCTGACCTCCCCAGCTCTAGGGAGGTTGCTTAATACATGATGTAGAGTGAAGGAGTCTCCAGCAAAGGAAAGGCATTAAGGGAGAATATGCTCAATATCCACCCCAGATGGATGCAATTTCAGCTGAGCAGGGTGTGCAAATGAAACTTTTCTGTGTTATTCACGATGGCACGTTAGGAGAGCAAACACATGAAGAACTCAGCACTCTAAAATGTAAATTCACTGGGGCAGTTCCTTCATTTCTATAGAAACAGCAAAGCTTGCCAGTGGCTAACTCAAAGGAGATGTATTCAGATCCCTGTATCAACTATTTTCTTGCACAAGTGACCACAAAAAAAAGAAAAAAAAAAAGAAAAAAAATTATAACCTCCCAAAAAAACCTGACAATAATACCATGGAAACTGTGGAGTGAGACATATGGACTTAATTACTTGCTCTGAAATCACACGTATGGTACAGAACACTCACAGGTTATGTGCTCCAGAGGGGAAGGGCTATAACAGCATTTATAAAATGAACTGCTAATGTGCTGTTCTGCTGCAGCTTTGCACATCAGAACAGTTGCAGGGGCTGGATTGCTGTGCCAGGCTCTGCCTGCAGTGACCTGGGTGGGGATGTGGGACCCAGAGCTGGGAGAAGGGAAGCCAAAGCCCAAGTCACCCATGGAGAATCCTCTCTGGGAAGGCAGATCATGGGAGAATTTGTGGGTACAACTCCAGCCAGCTCCACTGGGCACCTCCAAAACCCAGCCAGGTCCCAGAGAGGATTGCCAATGCCATCAGAAGTGTGGGCAGCTCGCCAGGCATGGGATGCTGGGTTTGGCCCCAACTGACTGCTTGACTTGGGGGTGTTGGCTTGGCTCAGGCTTGACTGGGTCTCTCTGTCACTGCCTGAGCTCTCACAGCTTCCTGGTGATGTCAAACCTGTGGAGGGAAGCAAGGTCCCCTCTTGTTCAGAGCTGAGCAAAGAATAGAGAGAGGAGCTGACCCTGTAGCCAGGACACATCAGGGGACAGGGGTCCCATGTCCAGCTGGCTCCCCTGGGCAGCCCTGAGCCTCAGCCTCCCCCAGGGGTGCCCTGCTGCCCCCTGAGACCTCACACAGGGGTCTGTCAGCTGCTCCAAGGGGGCCTCATTGTGGAAATGAGAGGTTTTTATTTCTGTCACCAGCACTGATTTCTACCTGGGAAATGAACTGATGGCCACTAATCAGGAATCCCTAATAAACCCAAGGCTGGAATAATTAATGGTGGCAGGGCCAGATCAGTATTTTGGCTCTCCCAAGGCACTCCCAGGATATTTGGCTGAGCTGTGGGAGGGCACCAGCTGTGGGGCAGAAAGTGGAACATGAGAGGTGCCTGCAGCCCCAGGTATCAAACCCTTGGGCTGTGAGCACCTGTCAGTGGGTCTGAACCACCCCCTGCCAGTGAGTTCAGAGCAATGTGCCCTCCTCATGCCTCCCCTGCCACGGGCAGGGCTCCAGAGCAGCTCCCTGACCTCAAGGCATGGCCTGGGTGATGCACAGAGCTGGGACTCCACCATGCAGAGCAGGGGCTCTGGCCCTTGCATAGTGACAGCAGCCTTTGGAAAGTGTCCTGGTGCTCCCACGAGCTGCCATGACCTCGTTGACAGCCTGGCTGCAGCTAATGAAGCACAGCCACAGCAGAGATTTGGGGTGGCGATGTGAGAGCTCACCCTGCCCTGCTCCTGCTGGGCTGTGCCCACCCTGCTCCATGCCCTGCCCTCCAGGCTCTGGAAAATATGGAGCTGAGGCCAGGATTGCTGCTCAGGTGACTGAGAACCTGATTCACAAAAGCAAAACAGAGGGAGCAAAGGCCAGAGGGAGAGATGGGGCATCACCCTTGGCTGTGTGGTGTTGGCGTTCTGCTTGTAGCAGCCAGCAGCTCCTGTGTGTTGGCCATCACAGACCTGATATCCAGCAGCAGTTCTCATCACTCTGAGCACAGCCACCAGGATCATCCCCTGGCCAGCACAGGAGCAGCAGTCCTGGCCCCAGAACTCATCCTGCAGGAGCCAGGGAGGGCTGCAGGACATCCTGCATCCTTTGAGCTCTGGGCTCACAAGTTGTCCTCTCATATCTTGTGATAAGGTTTGGGAATGGGAATATGGGGAAGTGGCTCTGTCTAGTGTAGGTCTTGAGGTGCTAAGGTTTGTCTTTCCTAAGAGCCAGCCTCACATCCTCAGTCACAGGGGACAAGAGAAAAGCTTGCACGGGGCAGAATGAGAAAGCATTGGGAGGCAATGGTTGGACACCTGCTTTTCCTCCCCAAACTTGGATTTCTAATTGTCACAATTGATTTAGATGATCATAATACTTCAGGGGCTGAATTTGCATTTAAAAGGTTTGAAATCAGCAGGGTCCGACTGCAGCATTCTCTGCATCAAGTCAATGCAACACAGTGTGCATCCAACCATCCCACCCCACCCCACAGCCTCCCCAGGTGGCCACAGTCCCTCTCAGGGTGGGGATGATGTGGCAGCACCACCACATCAAATCCATTTCCAGCTCCTTTGGGTGACCCCTCTTCCACAGCCTGCCATGCATTAAATACAGGGGTGGATGTCCTGTTGGTGCCTGGTCACAGCACTGTCCCACAGCAGCAGCAGCAGCAGGGACAGCCCTGCCAACCCCTTCAAATCCCAGGGGGAAGGTGCCAGCTCTGCCTGGCCAGACTTTGATCAGTAGGACAGGGCATGAAGCTTCCCTGCCAGGCTAGGGGAAAGGAGCTGGATCACCCCAGCAGCCTGGTTCCCCAACCTGCTCTCCAGGGACAGCACAGCATCCCTTCCCTTCACTCCTCGTCCCTGTGGACAGCATATTCTCACCTTGAGAAGAGTGGAAATGGCAGCTGGAATGTGGGCTGGAAATAAAAAAAATTTAAAAAAAAAGAAAGAAAGGAAAAAAAAGAAAATCTTGAGGCCTGTCCAAACCTACTCATGTTTATATTGGAGCCTGTGAGTGACATCAGAGCAGGGAGAGTATAAACACCAGCAGGACCTACTCTGGGCTTTAAAAACCTGCGAACACTGCCTCCAAACTGCCTGGGGGGTGATGTGCTGAAGTGGCACGGGGAGAGCAGCATGAGCCTCCAGCTGGAGAAGCAGCTCCTGTTCCTGTCCCTGCTCTGCATCCTCTCCAAGGTAAGGCGCTCGGGGCACCGGGGCAGCTTCAGCCGAGGAGCCCCCCGAGAGGGCTGCAGGAGGGACGGGGTGTCACCAGCCCTGAGCCCGGCAGCCGGGCTGTGCTGACGCAGGGGGCAGAGCTGTGCTCGGAGAGGAGTTTGGATGCAGCAGCGGGGTCGGAGCGTTCCTGGGCCCGAGGCTCGCCATGAATGCCCGGAGCGCACAGGAATGCCGGCAATGCGCTGCGCGCCCCTGCCGCTCTCCGCGCTCGGTCCCCGGCAGGCAGCGAGCAGCAGCGGGGCGGCAGCGGCTCCTCCAGGCTCCTCCAGGCTCCTCCGGGCTCCTCCAGGCTCCTGCAGGCTCCTCCATCCCCGCCCAGGCTCCCGAGGCAGGGGCCAAGCCACGAGCACCAGCCCTGGCATTACTCAGCTCTCCCCACTTCTCGGAATGCTCACGCCAAGCCAGTGCCTCCAATGGGATTTGGGTTGTTGTAGAGGTTTTATTAATTTTATTTTTTTTTTCTCTTGGACTCCGTGTGAAAATATTTGCCTGTGCAGAGAACAGGAATGTTGAAAAATGTCGGGCATCTCAGCTCAAATTTCTAATTGCTGCCTAAATCCCCAGGCAGGGATGTTGTGGCCATGTCATGCCTATTTGACTCTTTTCCCAGAGTTCAGATCTCTGACAGAAGCCACATTGTCATCTAAAGACAAGTAAATTACAAGGAGCAGGGAGAAATGGATTTATGGCTTGGCTAATCTTTCTAAAACATTGATTTGTAATAACAACCTCCTGAAAGATGAAAAATGCCCTTGGCAAGCTGTAACAGAGCAGTGATTCCTGCCCCAGGTGCTCACGAGTGCCTGGAGAATCACCAAGGGCCATCGTGCTGCCAGCCCAAACCTGGCCACCACAGCCAGTCCCTCAGTCCCTGCCACATTAATAATGCTGCTCACTGGCAGAACTAGGACAAGACCCAGATTACCCCATCCCAATCCATATTTTAACTCCAGTTATTGGCACTGACACTCCTACAGCCCCAGGAAAAGCATCTGAACTGCTGCAAATGGGGAACAGATAGAGCAGCAGGAGCCACCCTGTCTGTCTGACTCATCATGTCAGACCTGGTGCCCCTGGGAGAAACTGAAAGAAAAAGAAAAGTGGTATCTAAAACCTGCATGGTCTGGCTGAGCCCATTGATCTCCTGGCAGACACAGCAGTACCTAGACCAGGGCAGGGATGAATGTTTTGGCTGCAGGTTTGCTGTGCTGACCCTGCATCCAGCAGTATGTGCATGGTGCTGAGCAGCAGGGCTGCCAGGGGGCTCTCAGCACTGTCAGGCCAGCACTGGTGAAGAATTCACTCCCAAACTGCAGATTCACTAGCAGAGGATTCACTCCCAAACTGCAGAGCCAGCTCTTGTGGCTTCAGGCTCTATGTGCAATAGCTCTGTCACATGTGACAGGACGGGAGCCCAAGAGCTGCCTAAAAAAGCTTGTGGGGCCAGGGTGGTTGTGCAAGCAGGATGAGCCAAGGGTATAAAATCCACATGCCCAGGTGAGCTCCTGTGGGCACCTCCCTGGCAGACAATCGGCTGAGCAGGCAGAGGACTGCAGTGCACAGCCCTGCCAAAGGGATTACTCAGTCTAGGCACAAGGGAAAGCAGCTCCCAGTCCTTGAAACGTGCCTAACTCTGGGCTCCTTGCCCAGTGGGCCAGGCCAGGTGAGGATGCTGCAGCCAGGGACAAGCAGAGGATGCAGCTGGCCCAGTGAGGATTGCAGTGAGCTCTGCCTGGCTTCAGATCCCCACTGCTGATGCAATGTCCTGGTTTTGGCATGAATGAGAGCTCTTGAGACTGTAAGGAGTGAGGTGCTGTGCACTCCCCACGTGAATTCAGGTGCAAAGCCACCTCTCCTGGGCTGGCCACAGCCTGCTGCCTTGGGGGCAAGCATGGGGGTGGGCTGCTTTACC
This sequence comes from Melospiza georgiana, assembly GCF_028018845.1. Classification (NCBI taxonomy): domain Eukaryota; kingdom Metazoa; phylum Chordata; class Aves; order Passeriformes; family Passerellidae; genus Melospiza; species Melospiza georgiana. The sequence continues at coordinate 8,824,977 of NC_080446.1, forward strand.
TCCCTCCCTTCCTCTCTCCCACAGGGCTGTTTGGGGCTGCTGACCTCACTAAATAACCACCACTGCCCGGGTTGTTCACCTTGTAACTCCATTCTCCTGTGTCTTCAGAGCAGTGGCACACTAAAGACCCCATCTTTCAGAGTGCTGAGCCTCTGAGCATCCTTGATTCTCCATGGTTTTCCATAGGTGCCCTTCAAAGGGGACAGTAGCTTTGTAGCTTTGAGATGCTTTGAGATATTCCCATAGACTTGGGGCCTCCCTTCACCAAAAATATGTCCCCATGGCTGAGACAAAGTTACCTGGCTGTCCCAGTGACAAAAGTTACCTGGCTGTCCCAGTGACAAAGCAGCTGCTAGCCAAAACCACCCGTATGGATTCAGCTTTGCCCCCACAGGTTTGTGCCCAGCTGTGCCGGCGGCCCTGCTACTGTCCCTGGGTGCCACCGCGCTGTCCCCGCGGCTCCCCGCTGGTCCTGGATGGCTGTGGCTGCTGCAAGGTCTGTGCCCGGCGCCTGGGAGAGCCCTGCGACTTCCTGCACGTCTGTGACCAGAGCCAGGGCCTCGTCTGTGACTACAGCTCAGCACCTGCGGGGACAGCAGGCACCTGCAACTGTGAGCACAGGGTGTCCCCTTTCCCCGGGGGTACCCCCAGAGTCCAGCCCAGCACAGAGCCCCGCTCCAGCCATGGCCTCACATGGCTACAGACATCCCTCAGCACCACCAGGGGAGGGGGTGAGGCTGGGAGAGCAGCTTTCCTGAGGATGGTGCATGCAGCTTGGCCGTGGGGCTGTGCCCCATCTCCTGCCAGCTCTTGTGCTGCTTTCTGGCTGAGAATTCAGGGTGGTTTCAGTGACAATGGACAGGGGGTTCCAGGGATGCCAAGGCTGGAGCCTGGGGGTCCTGCAGAGGAATCTCAGAGAAACTTTTCCCAGCCTGGAAATTCTGTAGGCAGGGTCAGAGCCAAAGGGCAGGGGGGTTCTCACAGCTTGTGAGCTGAAGCTTTGAAAAAACAGAGAGATGAAAAGCCAGGGAAGGGGAGGGGACTGAGTGATGAACATGCTGCTGCACACCCATGTCTGCCCTGCACACCACTTGATCAATTCTTTGATCCCCCCACCTCAATCCCTTTGTCCAGCCCCACAGTTACCCCCAGCACTGCCCCTGCCATCCCCATCTCTCTGTCCCTCTGTCCCTCACGGGCTCCCCGGCTGTCTCTTGCAGTTGAGGACGATGAGGAGGGCTGCGAGGTGAATGGCCGGCTCTACCGAGACGGGGAGGTTTTCCAGCCCAGCTGCAAGATCCAGTGCCACTGCCTGGACGGGGGCTTCACCTGCATCCCGCTGTGCCAGGAGGACGTGCGGCTGCCCAGCCCCGACTGCCCCTTCCCCCGGCGCGTGGAGATCCCAGGGAAGTGCTGCCCCGAGTGGGTCTGCGAAGGTGCCCGGGAGCAGCCCCTGCCCCGCGATGCCAGGGCAGGTGAGATGCAGGGCAGCACCAAGGAGGGGATGTGTGACTGTGTTCACAGGGGTTTTTGGGTTGAGGGAAGAGACGAGGATCTGACTCTGTGTTTCAGAAGGCTTGATTTATTGTTTTATGATATATATTACATTAAAATTATACTAAAAGAATACAATAAAAGATTTCATCAGAAGGCTAGCTAAGAATAGAATAAGAAAGAATGACAACAAAGGTTTGTGGCTCGGGCTCTGTGTCCGAGCCAGCTGGGCTGTGATTGGCCATTAATTAGAAACAACCAACATGGGCCAATCACAGATGCACCTGCTGCATTCCACAGCAGCAGACAATCAATGTTTACATTTTGTTCCTGAGGCCTCTCAGCTTCTCAGGAGGAAAAATCCTAAGGAGATGATTTCTCATAAAAGATGTCTGCGACAGGGATGCCCACGGAAATCTCTGGGGATGGCGCCTTCACCCCAGGCTGTGAAACGCCAGCAGGGGACACCTCCCAGGTCTCTTTACCTGCAGCACCACAGCGTGCACATCACCTGCCTCCAACCCCCCTTTCTCCCGTGTCGTGTCTTGCAGCCCCCAGGGCGGTGTCCCCGCTGCTGCGGTACCCCTGCCCGCCGTGGGGCACGGAGTGGAGCCCCTGCTCGGCCACCTGCGGGCTGGGCTTTGCCAGCCGCGTGTCCAACCAGAACCGCCTGTGCCGCCTGGAGACCCAGCGGCGCCTCTGCTCGGCCGGGCCCTGCCCGGCCCTGCCCGCAGCGCTGCCCGCGGTGAGTGGGGCTGGGGGCTGCTCCTCCGGGGGGCACGCGGGTGATGACAAAGGGAAGGCCAGCAATTCTTACCTGTGGGCCCCCATCAGCCCTCCTCAGCCACGAGCTGAGCGTGTCTCAGGACACATAAGCCATCTCCTGAGACAGCCCGTGGAGGTGCTGACCAGAATGTTGGGGTCTCTGGATGTTCGAATCCAGGAGCTCTGTGGATGCCACGCAGGTGAGCTCTGCCCCTACGGCCAGAGATGGATTTGCAGCTCCTGCCTGGCTCCCTGGGCACACACGGGAGGTGTTTCTGCCACCCTTTATTAGCCTGGCACAACCCCAGTGTGGACACAGTGCTACTCTGCCTTTCTGGTGTGCAGGTGGTACTTTCTGCTCAATTCTTTCCCCCTGCACTGCCATGCTACATGCAGGGTACACACCACCAGCCCTCCCCATGTCCCCACTGATTCCATTCTGCCTTTCCAGAGGGCAAGAGGAGGTCGTTTGTAGCTGTGCCCACCCTGGATTCACCCTGGAGCCAACGCCTCATCCTGCAAAGAGTCAGGCACAAACCCATGGCACTGTGATTATGGTGAAGATGGAGGGTGTTTCCGCTGGGAAAACAGGAAAGGATGGACTTTGGCTGCAAAGGAGGCTGGAAGCAGAGAACAAGATCCCCGTGTCACCCATCACCTGCCTCCTCTGCACACCCCGCTGTCCCAGGCAGGGGTACTGGGCAGCATTCCGAGTTCCTTAGGCTGAATGAAATGGGAAATGGGGAAATCCTGCTCCAAGCATAAACCACCCAAGACACCAGGAATTGGTCCTTTCCTGGAGCAGTGAGGCTTCTGAAGAGGTGGGCTGCTTCTCTGCCACATCATGCAGCTCTGCTTTGCAGGGACTTCAGGAGAGACCATCTCCAGCACCTGGAAGCCAAAATCCCTGCAGGGAACCCTCACGCCCTGGCCCCCCAGGGAGGGAGCAGGTCACCGAGCTCCCTGTGACCCCACAAGTCACTGCCACACCAGGCTGAGCTGCTCAGCCATGCAGGAGCTCAGCCAGCCCACGGTACCCACCCTGCCTTCCCGGGCACGGGCAGGGTCCTGCTGATGGCAGCTCTAACTCACCTTCCCCTCATCCCTCCAGAATAAACACGAGCCTTCCCGCTCTGCCTGGCCTCCTCCTCTGGTGGTTTGGCAGGGCTTCGGCAAGCCAGGAGCTCAGACAGCAGCAGACAGACCCGCCTGCCATCCAAGCACATTCCCCGCGAGCCGGGGCCAAGGGAGAAGCAGGGAAAAGGGAAAACAAATCGCAAAGATGAGTCGGGGCCGTCTCCCGACGGGCTGGAGCTGCTCCAGCCATGCAGGAGTCGGCGCAGGAGAGCTGCTCGGCTGCTCTGGCTGTACTTTGTCCCAGGGAAAAGTGCTTCTGGGTGATGGAAAGTGAAACCCAAATGCCCTCTAACGGCCTCGCACAGATGTGCAGAGGGAACGCGCAGCTGGGAAGGAGCCGCGGTTTGGGTGACGCGTCCAGGTGAGAGATGGACTTCTTAGATGGGTATTTCTGGAACTAAAAATAAAGATGTGCTCATCCAGGAGTGGAGCTTGTGTGTGCAGGGTGAGCCCAGCCCTGCTGCTCAGGGCCAGCTCGATGGGTGCAGGAAAGTCCTGGCACAGGGTGGGGCAGCTTGGAGGCACTTCAGTTCAGGCTGCTTAGAGTAAGAGAAGGAAAAAGAAAAAAATGTGAATCAAAGCACTGAACACAATATTACAATTTATTACATCCTGGGTTAAATCCTTCACTCTAACCCAGCCATAAGCTCTGCTGATGGCACAGCCCTGGCCATAGCAGTGCCCAGGTCTCCAGTGCTGGGATGTGCAGGAGGGCAGGGCAGGCATGGCACTGCTGCTGTGTCTGCAGCCACAGGAACAGCCTCTTAGCTCCCAAAAATCAATGCCCAAACTCCCCTGCAGCTCATCCCTCCTACTGCCAGGCCCACACTTCCTCCATTCCCCTGGGCTGGGATTTCCCCAGCGTGGTGCAGCACCATCCCCAGCTCACTGTGCTCCTGAGCAGGGCAGGTCTGGGGCTGAAGGGACCAGAGCCTGAATGGCAGGGGGAGCTCCTCTCTCCAGCCCAAGGAAAAGCCTCCCCTGCAGCAGCAGAAATGCAGCAGGCCCAAGGCAGCTCATTCATTCCCTCAGGCTCTGCAAGAACTGAAAAGAAAATGAAAGTAAAGGATGCGGCTCAGCCACCTCTTGGGGGTAAAAAAAAAAAAAAAAAGAGAAAGAAAAAAAGAAACCTCACTGCTCTTGCAGTAATACATTGCCTACAAAGAGAATTATTTACTGCAATCATCTGGTGCTCAGCCTGAATACAAATCATTAATTCTGTTTGATGTGGGGCACATGGTGAACCTCCAGCAGGCAGCAAATTGCAGAACAAACAGCTTGGGTTGGCTTTTTCAGTTCTCTGGTGGCAATGCCAAACAAGTGGTGACCCAAAGCTCATGTAGACTTCAAAACTACCATATTCCTCGACTGACATGGATAAAACACATTGTGGGTACTGAAAATCCTGGTTCTAAGCCAGTTCTTGTTCAAGCATGTTGGGACTCGGCCACCAAGGCTGGGTGAGCTGCCAGGGCTGTCACACACTCCCAGATCCTGCCTAGCCACCTCTGGGTGATGGTAAAAATCAGAAGGTCACTTTTTAGGCAGCAACCTGCAATTCTCATCTCAAACAAATGATTCAACACACCTCTGCTATAATTATCTTTTTTTTTCCCTGCAGAATGTCTCTCTGATTCACTAAGCATCTAAATAATGAATTAATGATTCCAAATAAATCAGAGTTATTTTTCCCTATGAATACAGGGAAATCAGCTCTTGCAGTTTGATTGCTAGTCTCTCAATATTTCTCTCTAAAGCCCTGCTACCCTGGAAACGTGGTTATTTGAGGCTCTGACGCAGGGTCCTGGCTTTGCCTGCTCGTGTGGGGCAACAGAGGAATATTCCACCCCATCCACAGGTGATGTGTAAGGATAAAAAACCCCAAACTGAAAGAAAATTCACTCCTATCCTCAAGGCACATCTGCACACAGCCTGGGATGTGCCAACCACACTCGTGAGCCAGTGATGAGCAGCAGAGCACAGCTCATTTCTGTGCAAGCACACGCAGCAGCTGAAGGAAAACTGTCCTGCTGGATGAGTAAACAACATGCATCAGAATTGCTGTTCCAAGCCATTCTCATGATTGATGATTTTAAATGCATAGAGTTGGGTGAGAGAGGGCTGGATGAGCCCCTTGTTACAGTGAAACATTTTCAGAAACTGAGCACAGGAATGCGGCGCTCAACTGAAAAAAAAAAAATCAAGTAGATCAAATGTTTTTTTTTTTTTTTCCTGGAAACACATGATTCAGGTTGTGTGTTTGCAGGAGCTGTCTTGGTCCTGTGTTCTCATCCTGACATCAGCACTGCTGCTGCCTGCCAGAGCCAGGATACAGAGGGGAGCATCCTCATGCCGGATGTTTGGGCAGAGCTGGCAGTAGCACCTGGACTGTGAGTGAAACCATGGGTCAAATGAACACCTAAAACACACAGGAGGCAGGCACAAGGGAAAAGCTCTGTGATTGTGCCTCCAAAGGGTCCAGGGAACAGGAGATGTGGAGGGCATGGGGCTCTCCCCATGGACAGAGCTCCCCGTGCCCTGCCCTGCTCCTCTCTTCCCACAGCAGGAGGCACCAACTCCAAGCTTTCATTCCTGGGAGAGGGAAAGCTTTGCCCTCACTGCTGAGAGCAGCTCATGTTCCCATGATCACAGAAGCCCTCCCAGCCAGCTGCTGTCTCTGCCTCAGTTTCCCCAAAGGTTGATGCTCTGGGGAAGTTCCTGGTCTTCTCGTCTTGCTGCCCTTCCACAGCTCCATAAAGTTGCTCTGCAAGTGCCACCCCGAGCCCAGGCTGCAGGAGCAGCTGAAGCACACAAAGACAAAGAGGGCAGGAGCAGGGCAGGAGCAGGGCAGGACGGGGTCACTTCCCTGAGGGGTGCAGCCCCAAGGACCCCCCTGCTGCTGTCACTCCAGCGGCACACACCCACCAGAGCATCTGCAAACCGCAGCAAAGCCGTATCTTCACCACAAGGAAACAGTTCCACACTTCACCTTCTCGGCGGCACACCCACAACGGTGAGATTTTACTGCACCGGCAGGAAATAACACACGTTTCCCACCGCTTATCTGCTCCAGCAAGCGCTTTCTGAAGTCAACAAACACACTGGTACCCTCAACACTCAGCTAACCCCCATCCCTTCTGCCTCTTGGGCCTGCCCACCGTGTCCCCGAGCGTGGTCTAGAGGAGATGCTCGGCCGCTCCCGGGGAGGGATGGACGCGGGTCGGGATGGCTGGGCTGGACTCAGCCTCCCTCCTCCTCCTCCTCCCCACTGGCCGGTGAGATACCAGCCTCCTCCCGCCCCTGCCCGGATTCAATTCCCGGAAAGCAAGCGGACGCGGTCTCTCCAGAGCCTAGCCCTTCACCTCAAGCCCTTTCCCCAAGGTCCAAAGGGCTTTTCAGGGTAAACCTCTCATTGCTTCCTCGTCAGCTTCCGCGCCTGCAGATCCGAGTGACTTCTGGCCCCGTTTATGCTGCAGCAGCGGCTCAGCAATGCGATAGGGGCTGCCCTTCCTCGGGGTCTGCTTTGGGGTCGCTGCTTTTAGTCCTTGGTCCAGTTTCGCATTATCTGGGTGTCTCCTGTGACGGGAAAGGAAGGGCACAGCCCGTCTCACGTCCTCCCTGCACAGGTCTGGACGGCTCGAAGGAGGAACGGGGAAAGAGTTCTTGTGCTTGGGGAGGAGATGGAGGTAGGCAGCAGGAGCAGCTGTAGGGAGGGGGCAGCTCCTGAGCAGGGCTCACTCTGCCTGTGCTGGGGCAGCCAGCCCGGTGCATCTCTGCCTGCTGGCACTGCCCGCGGCACCGGCGATGGCAGCAGGAGCCCCATGGAACACTTCCAGTGCCCTCCCGGTATTTGTGAGCCTCGCAGCCAGGAGACAGGCTGTCAGGAATGGCAGGGAGAGCGGCTCATGGGGTGCAAGCTTCCATCCCCCGGTGTGGATAACTGGGAGGTTTCTCCTGACCGCGAGTGGGACAGAACAGGAACAGGCTGAAAGCTTTGGCTCTCCTCCTCAGGCTTCCCTGTGCCTCCTCCCTTCCTCCTGCTCCCTGCAGGCACCCCGAACCAGCCGGGGGTGACCCCGGCCCGGAGCGGGCTGGAGGAGGCGCCGGGGGAGTGGCGGAAGCCGCTCGGCCGAGGCTGCTCTCGGCACATCCTCCCCGTGTCCCGGGGAAAGTCCAGCGCCCTGAAGCCCCGGGCCGGGCTCAGCCGGAGCGGAGAGGCGAGGGGAGCCGCAGCCTGTGCCGGAGGACACGGAGCTGCCGCGGCACCGGTGCCCCCGAGCTCTGCCACCCTCTGCCACCCAGGCACGGCTGGCGCAGCCCCCGATGGCCGCGGACGCTCTCTCCACGTGGCCCGGCAATGGCACTCGGGCTCTTTGCCCCGTGGATTCCGCCTTCGCCCAGCGCTTCCTGCCCGCCGTGTACCTGACCGTGATCCCCCTGGGGCTGCTGGGCAACGGGCTGGGGCTGTGGCACCTGTGCACGGGGCCCCGGGAGGGTGCCCGCCAGCCCCTGAGCCTGCTGGTGGGCAACCTGGGGCTGGCCGACCTGCTCTATGTCAGCACCCTGCCCTTCCTCGTCAGCTACTACCGCCAAGGCAGAGTGTGGATCTTCGGGCAGCCCTGGTGCCGCATCACCCGCAGCCTCTTCCACGTCAACCTGTACGCCAGCATCGGCTTCCTCAGCTGCATCAGCATCCACCGCTACCTGGGCATCGTGCACCCGCTGAAGGTGCGGGGCAGGTGCCGGGGTGCCACCTCCTCCGTGTGGCTCAGCGTGGCGGTGTGGCTCTGGGTCATCGCACAGATAGCTCCCGACCTCGCCTTCAGCAAGGCAGACGGCAACAGGACGAAGTGCCACGACACGACGGGACAGGAGCACCTGCACGTTTACTTGCCCTACACCTTTGCTGTCACCGTGACGGGCTTTGTCATCCCGTTCCTCATCATCATCGGCTGCTACTGCCACGTGGTGTTCGTGCTCTGCAGGAATGACAGCGTGGACGCCAGCCTCAGGAGGAGAAGCATCGGGCTGGTGATTCTCGTCATGGTTCTCTTTTCCATCTGCTTCCTCCCATACCACATCTTCAGAAATCTCAACTTGTTTTTTCGCTGGCGGCCACCAGAGTCCTGCACACAGGCTTCCAAGGATGTCTATGTTTCCTACCAGGTGACTCGGGGCCTGGCCAGCCTCAACAGTGCCCTCAACCCCCTGCTCTATGTGATCACCAGCAAAGACTGGAGGTCACGAATGAGAAGCATCAGCCAAAGTGCCAGACAGTGTCTGAGGCCACCCTTCCGGAGCAAAACCTCTGGCCAGGCAGCTGAGGAGAAGAGGAACGACCTTCTTTGTAAGGGGGAGGCTTCTAACGAGCTCTGAGGTACCTGACACCCCCCTGCTTCTGCCACATCAGCTTGTGCTTGGCGCCTCCCTGGGGGCAGCCCCCACCTGCTTTGCAGAGATGGTGACAGCAGCATCATGGGCTCTGTGCACACAAGGGACAGGCAGGACTGTCAGCGTCTGAGAGAAAACTGGGACCAGATTTCAGAAGCAAAACTACTCAACCCGACTATTTTGGCTATGGAAAGAGATGATCACATTTGCTCCAGTCCACAGTATTTCCCTCCAGCCTCTGCTGCAGCAGGCTGAGCTGGTTAACATCCCCTTGCTTTCCAGCTCCTGTGTGACTGAGGGGTGGAGGGAGTGACACCTTGTCCCTCCACTGCATCCTCCCTCCTCTACTGTACATGGGTTTGAGACAGCATTCCCTCTTTCACCTAAGGAGAGGTCCTGCATTGCAGAACAGCTGAGAGGGCAAATTTTTGCAGTGGAGGAAGAGCTTTGGAAATGGAAATATTCATTTAAAAATCGGCTTTTAAGTACATTACCAAGCTGTGCCAGTTCCTGGGTGATTGAGCTGTTTCAGGATCTGTGGGATCCTCTACTGCCCACCTCCTTCGCAGAAGAAAAATACATTTTTGGCATCACTTCCTCTCTTTTGGAAGAGCACATAGCAGAACTAACAAATGGGCATTTTAAAGTTTTTGGAGGCTATTGGTCGGGGTTTTATTTTGGAAGGTGAATAACTGCAGTAGCCTGAACTCCTGCTTTCAGCAGGAAAATGCCAAAAGAGTTTGCAAATCCTCAGGTGGGTGCTTGCATCTTGCATCCAGCCTTGACATGGCATTAGATATGACTTGTAAAAATTAGATGTGCAAATAAAAAGAGAAGCAGCCCTGGCCTGAAGGCTTGTGAAGGCAGGATGTGATGGTGAGATTTATCATCACCAGGGGTGACAGATCTCTGCTGTTAAGGTTAACAGAGGCTCCCAAGCAGTTTTTTCATTTTTATCTCGGTGTTACCCACTATGACCAGCTCAAACACTTCAATTCAATAATGTAATTTGCAGCAGCAGCAGCAGCTTTTGGAGGCCAGCTGAAGGAAGTGGACTGTGAGTTAAAATGAGCCCTTTCTGGGAAAGCACTGGCCCAGGGACGGATGTTGTGCTCTTTTCCTGACATTTATCTCTGTCAGCTGCTCCTACACAGACCCACCTTAGCTGGGCAGAGGAGGGAGCACAGCTGGCTTTCAGTGCAGTTAATATGTCTGCAGTGCAAATAAACACCTCATGCTTTCACTTGTGAGTTGTCTGCCTTCTTTTAAAGCTTTATGGGAGCCTGGGAGCCAGCTGGCCTGCGGGCTGGAGCAGGGGCCTGCCTGCTCAGGGAGTGGTGATGATCTTCCCAGTGCTCTGCAGACAGAAAACTGCTGGGAGGCTGCAGGCAGCCAGTGGGGAGTGATCTGTGACAGGCACACACTGAGGAGTCAGCTCAGCACCACTCAGGGTGCTGAAATGTCTAGCTCCCACCTCATCCAGAGGAAAACCAAAAATAAAGCATAAATGCACCAATGAGATCTTCTCTCTCTCTGTAGGAGGAAGATTGAGACATTAGGATCAGACCTGGTCCCTGCTCCTTGCACACATGCTTCAGATCTGGGCTTCTCCAGAGCTCTGAACTCTTCTCCTTTCCTCAAAAAACACCCACGCCTCTGAAAGCTGTCCAGCTCTTCCATCTTCACACATGGATCCTGTCTAAGATGCTACAGCTCCCCTCTCAAAACCTCCCAGGGCTCTTTATCCCTGGAACCAGAGGGTGGGATTGTGCCTGGAGCAACCAGGGCAGCACCCAGCCTGTCCCAGGTGCCACCTGTGGCATGGGAAGAACTTTTGGGACTGGGTAAACAGGCAGGGAAGGCAGAGAGCAATCATAATTGTTCTTCCCCTTTTCCCAACACTCTGCCAGACATTGGCAGGGCCACCCACAAGCATTTGCTGCTGGCAGGAAGGGGCCAGTGTCACTGGAGGAGCTGGGCCATGGTTACCTCCTGAATCATCATCCCTTTTGGGCTCCTGCCTTATGACCAGCTGAACATTCCCCTTTCCCTCCCTTGGCTATCTGTTGCCAGACTCTGAAGATGTCTAAAAGCAAGTGAGAGGAACCTCACCTGTGGTATCTGCTCTTCCCACAGCCTCTCTGCTGCAGCAGCATGGAGCAATGGTCTTGTCTGCAAAATCAAGCTGAAAGCAGATTTTTAACTCCTTTATCAAGATTAGACCCAACCAATAAATCAAACATGGTGGGAATTCTCCTCCTGACACTAATGGGATCAGGATCAAGCCTGGAAATTTGGCAGCATTTCTTGCTTCATTAAATAAACCGCTCTTGGTTGAGGATATGTTGCAAACGCAGTCAAGGTTTGTTATGTTACTGAGAACTTTTGAGCTGACAGCCCAGGGAAGCCAGTCAGGCAGAAATATCAGGCACACATACAGATGCACAGATGTACAACCAATTTTTTCCTCCAAAATGCAGAACTGGTTTGTTTTTTTGGCATGCAAAACACTCTACAAGAAGGAAATATTGCTATCAGCAACATCTAAATGCATAGAACTCAACTCTGATTAATTCTTTATTTCATTTTGCACACATTAGATAAAATCATGCTCTGACTCAGTTCAGGAGTGTTGATATGGCCAGTGGAGCCCTGATTGCTGAACAAGTGTGGGTTGGCTGCCCTGTGCTGAGGATGTGGGCTCGTGCCTTTTTGTCAGAGACTTCACAGCCCGGGAGAGGGGAGCTGCTGCACACAGGGCTGGGGGTGCTGGGGACATCACAGTGGCACTGGGGAGGTGCACAGGTCCCTGTTGGACAAGCAGGCCATGGCCATAACATGAGAACCCTCAGCCCAGAGCATGTGTGAAGCTGGAGGAGAAGCAGCCAGAGCAGGAGGCTCCCACAGGATTTGGGTCCCCATTGCTCCAGGCACCCAGCAGTAGGACTTTGGTGGAGCATCTTTTACAGCGTGGTGGGAGGCTGCAGTGTGCACAGAAAAAGGGGATGAGTCACTCAGGTCACTGATGAAAGGTCACAACACCCTCAGACTCTGTGAGAGCCATTTATTCCTTCAGCAAAACAATTTCATTGCTGAAGTACCTTTGGCTGCAGTGACAACAGACCTGACAGGTTATCTTATTTACCAAGGGTATCGATCAGACTGGGAAGGAATAGTAGATGCAATTATCCAGGTGAGCTCGGAAAAATAGTAAATATACCTGCCACTGGGGTGCTGTTGGTGAATATTTTAATAAAAGAGAAAAAGCTGAGTCTTTGTCTACACTACACGGAGTGCTCTGGCATCCGAGGGACCAACAGCTTGTGCAGAAGAGAGCAAATCACAGAAATAGAACAACACTTAGCGTGCCTGCGTGAAGCCATCAGTCCAGCGCCCCTCCTGCGGTGCCTGCAGTTATAAATAGGTGATGGATGCCGCGCTGCGCGGACCGGGGCGGCGGGAGGGCAGGAGCGTTCGGCGGCTCCGGCCCCGCTCGCATTTGTATGTGCGCTGCACAGCGACTGCGGTGCACCCTGCGGGCACCGAGCTGTCCTCGAGGACTCGCCCAGCCCACGTTTAAAAGAGTTGTGGCATTTTTTACGCCGTTCCTTTAAATATCCCCCGCAGCAAGAGCTCCTTGCCCCGGATCGCTGCTCGAGGCAGGCGCCAGCACAGGAGCGGGGCAGCGAGAAAGCCCCGGGAGATGCTCGGTGCACCACGACCTGCGCTGCCTCCTCAGCACCCTGGGAGGAAGCTATCATTTGAATTTTGCCCAACACCTCCGTTCTGTCATGAGCAGGAGACGCTCAGATCCGATCTGGCTCCCTGAAGAGCCCTTCGTGCCAACGCACAGCCCAGCCAGCGTGAAATTCTTCTGCTTGTTTGGGCTTATGGGCAAAAAGTTTACCCTAAGGAGCATCAGAGAGCTCCCAGGCTTTCCAAAGGCACCACAGCTCCTCCTTGGAGAGGCTGCTTCCGTGCTGTGCTCAGGACATCCAAGGACAGGAGACAGATTAACCCTGTCCTGGCTGCTTTGCTCAGATGTGGAGGTGCAGGGGTGCACATCTGTGCCCAGCAAAGGTGGGGAGAGCCACCCACCACAGCTCCCAGGCTGCTCCTACCAGCACAGCCCACCCTGCAGAACCTCTGTGTGTCCAGTGCACCAGTGGGGGACAGTCCCATGGCAATGGGGAGCTGCTGGCACAGAGGAGAGCTCAGGGGCAGTTCACTGGTGGGGGTGCCAAGAGCCAGGAATTCTCACTGAATGAAGTATTACTTGGTTGGGAGGCACAAACCCCTCTTTGAAAGGGTGTAGTGCTGGCCACACAGTGCCATGCTGAGAGCCCAGAGGAGATGGGGTGCAGTTCCTTTGGGATGCAGCTCCCCCATGAGCCTGGGGCAATCCAAGACCCCAGCATGAGATGCTGCAGCTTCCTCAGGGCTGTTGGAGGAAAGAATCTTTCTGTGTGCAAAGCTGAAACAATAGATCCATCCCTGGAGCCACTATCCCACTGCACTGAGCTGGGATGTGGGAAAAGCTCTGGCAGGGTGCCCCAGGGCAGACACCAGCAACACAAGGGCCACAGTGAGGGAGAGAGGCTTCATGAGCTGAAACTTTATTTTCCTTTCCAGTGGGGCTTGTAGAAGCAGAGAGTGGCTCATGGACAAAGCAGCAGATTCAGCTGGGAGTACAGGACACATCCTCTCCCAAAGGCATAGCACAGGGATGAGTGCTGGACTTGCAGCCTCTCCTGCCAATCCCAGCCTGGGGAAGGTTCTCCTTGCCTCCATAAAGGGGGCTGCTCACACGTGGTTCTCAAGCCAGAAACCCCCAAATGGCCATCCCTGAGCCTGTGTGGAGATGCCCAAGGGATACCCAGAGCATCACCTCCTGTCATTGCCTCAGCTCTTGCCTCAAGAAACACACAAAGCACCTAAAAGTCAGTTAAATGTTTCAGATCACAGAAAGCTTCTGGTTTATTTCTCCATTTACCTCAGGTGGTTTGTCTGCCTCCAAAAAGCCTATTGTTAATTTAATTCCCTCTGACACATTCATGGCAAATCTGGTGTCCCAGCGCCTGGAACAGTTGTGACTCCTGTGCCATGGTTTGCTGTGTCCCAGGGACACCACACAGCCCCTGAGCATGGCTGGAAAAGGAAGGGCCAAGGCTGGAGCAGGAGACGAGCAGCTGGGCCAAGCAAACACAGGGATGTTTTTGCATTTGCAATGCATAGAGGATCTATCTTATCTCCCCAATTAGTCCTTCCAGAGAAAAGCCTGGAGAGAAACAGCTGGAAACTCTTTGTATATAAACAAGACTTAGTAAAATCTGCAGTTTTAAGGTGGAGGAAGAAATACATCCCTAAAACGGTGCTTACACTGCAAGAGAAAACAAGATATTTCATTTTGTTCTGTTCATTCCCCACTGGGAACCTGCTGTGCTTTCAGGCATGGGCAGCAGGAACACTTTCACAGGGCATTTACAGCTCCCTTGGCTGGGAAATCGCTTGTGGCCCCAAACCCAGAGCTGTTCTGGCCACTGGAGTGTGGGACCAGCCACGGAGCATCGCTAGCAGGGGAAGAAAAATGAATCTGGGAGGAATCAAACCCTGCATTGAAATAAGCTGGTGCCTGGCTGGGAAGCTCAATCAGCCTCTCAGCACCGGTTCTTCAGAGAAAAACAGGAAAGGACATCTTGAGTTTTACTAATAAATGCACTTTTCTCCGGTTGAAGTCGTGGGGCAGCGGGTTATTTTTAGCATCGAAAGGAGCCATTTGCTGTAAACTGTCTGCCCAGGAAGCGGAGCCCAGGGGGCCGCAGACGGGACTGCGGCAGCACCCTGGCCCCTCACGGCCCCAGCCCCACACGGCCCCACACGGCCCCACACAGCCCCACACGGCCCCACACGGCTCCACACGGCCCCACACGGCTCCACATGGCCCCACACGGCTCCACACGGCTCCACATGGCCCCACACGGCTCCACACGGCCCCACACGGCCCCACACGGCTCCACACGGCCCCACACAGCTCCACACGGCCCCACACGGCCCCACACGGCTCCACATGGCCCCACACGGCTCCACACGGCCCCACACGGCCCCACACGGCCCCACACGGCCCCACACGGCTCCACACGGCCCCACACGGCCCCACATGGCCCCACACGGCCCCACACGGCCCCACACGGCTCCACATGGTCCCACACAGCCCCACATGGCCCCGCACGGCTCCACATGTCCCCACACGGCCCCACACGGCTCCACACGGCTCCACACGGCCCCACACGGCTCCACACGGCCCCACATGGCTCCACACGGCCTTACACGGCTCCACATGGCCCCACATGGCCCCACACGGCCCCACATGGCCCCACACGGCCCCACACGGCCCCACACGGCCCCACACGGCTCCACATGGCCCCACACGGCTCCACACGGCCCCACACGGCCCCACATGGCCCCACACGGCCCCACACGGCTCCACACGGCCCCACACGGCTCCACATGGCCCCACACGGCTCCACACGGCCCCACACAGCCCCACATGGCCCCACACGGCTCCACATGGCCCCACACGGCCCCACATGGCCTCACACGGCCCCACATGGCCCCACATGGCCCGGAGCAGGGCTCAGCACCCCAGTTACCCACACACTGAGGCAGAATGGAAATTTTCCAGAGTAGAAATCCATTTTGATTTAGGTGAAATGTACATCTTTGAGTTAAGTCTCTAGCTTGCTGTTTAGTCTGAGTGCCTGTTCTCACCAAGGACCTGGGCTTGGAGAGGTTGCTTCAGCCAAAAGACAAGAGATAAGGGGGGGCAGACAAAGCAGAGCAACCTGATAAAGAAGAATTAGAAGCAAGTGCCACGCGAAATCAGTGAAATAAATATGTATGAACCTATTGTGAAATTGAATGCATATGTATTTGAGAGGGAGATAAAAAGGGATCTAGAGTTCCCAGAGGTACGCATGTCATTTTAAGGGAACAATTCCCACATGCGTCCAGTACTGTAACAAACATACCGGCTTTACAACTTTCACAAAAGTTGTAAAGTTTTGTTTCCCTCCGCAAATCACCACCTCTGACCCTGCCTGAGGCACATCCAGGCAGGCACAGGGGCTGCCTCCTGCCCCACCAGCCCCGGTGGGGAAGGACAGTGCTATGGGGTGGGGAGGGCCCGCTGAGCACACCCAGCATGCGGGCAGAGACCCCTGCACTGAGGGCACCCAGCATGGCAGAGCCCATCTCTTGGGGAAGATGAAACAGGAAAGCCTTATCAATATGATTGTCTGGCAAAAGATTTCGAGAATATAGAAACTATAAGTGAGATTGAAATGAAAGCAAGCTTTGAGATACCTGAGTTACTGAACAACGGGAAAACAATCCCTTACGCTCTTACCCTCTTACTCTCTCATCCTCTCATCCTCTCTCCCCCTCTCCTCTCTCAGCCTGCTCTGAGCTGTGGCTGGCAGCTCCCAGCAGGGCCCTGCCCCCAGGCCCTTTGCAATAAACCCCAGGTTCCAGACCTGGCTGCAGAGATCTCTTATCTCTGTCCATCCCCACCGTGCTACCCCCCCCCGAGCTCCTACACCCATCCCTCCCCCTGGGATCTCCCACAGGATCCCTGCAGCTGTCCAGGACCTTTCCAATCCCTGCAGAGCCGTGCTACCATGCCTCCTAGGACAGGGGCAAAGCTGTCAGCGGGGAACCCTCCAGAAGAGCCTCACATATTTGTAATTCCTTCCCAGAGCCTTTGTCCCCCCCAGGCCTGACCTTGCTGGCAGTGCCACAGACTGTGATGCAGGGCAGTCATTTATAGCACCGTGATGCTGCTGGGAGCAGAGGCATGCCCAGGCTCCAGCCCTGGTCTCCCTGGGGCCATGTTCCTACACTGAGGCTGTGCTGGGGGCCACGGCAGCTCAGTTCCAGACTCACCTCACCCAGAAGCAGGACCCTTCTCCAGACACACTTCCAAAGCCTCTCTCCTTCATCCCAGGGATCCAGGGTCTCCTGGCAGTGACTGATCAACTCTGGCACCAGCAGCAGCACCACAGACTCTCCCAGCCCCAAAACCCAATCCTGACTGGCCAACAGCTTTGATTTAACAGGCTCTCAGCAAATATTTCCACAGATTTTTATGCAGAGGCATTATGATTTTATCTTATTATTTTATAATTAAAGCCAAGATCCTCAAACAAAATAAATGAACTGAACTAAAGCGTCCAAGATCAAGAAGTTGCTAAAGCAGAGCAGCACCTTTCCCGTTTGGTTGTGGTCCAGGCACTTTATGGCAGGTACTTTGTGCCTGGCTGATGTTCAACTGACAGCTTTCCAAGCATATAAAAAGCTTATTAGGCTGAAAATAGAGTTTGTGACCATCAACTCTCAAGAGTGCTGTCAGCATTTCCAGCCCAGGTTTGCTTTGTGTACAAGCACTGGCAGATCAGGCTGCTGGGGGGAGCAGGGTGGGAGGATGGGGCTGTGTGTCCCCTCACAGAACCCATTTTGGGTAGGAAAGGTAGTTGGGAAAGGCTTTCTAATGAGTTCTGGGCTATTAGGAGGTGGCATGATGAGCTTTAGCCTGGCTGGTACTGGGTAAAGTGGTTGAAGACAGTCACAGGTGGAACTGTGTCCAGGTGCTCTGGGGTTGGAAACCTGGAAGTCGCCTCCATGGGAGAGCACGTGGAGGCAATCTGCATTTACAACCAGTTTACATCCAATGCTTCATTGGTTCCCTTGCTGAGCTTCCACATCACAATGCAGAGCAAAGTGCCTGCAGCCATCCAAGCTCCAAAGAGCCCAGGAAGGAGGCTGCAGGAATTCTCAGAGCCCTGGGAAAGCTGTGAGCTTCCTGAGCCTGCAGTAACTCTGAGCGTGGCCAAAGGACAGCTCCAAGGCAGCTCTAGCATGCAGGAGGATGTTTTACAGGATGATTTGTGGAGCAATGGGACAGAAGCAAACACTCCATCCAGCCTGGAGCAGTCAGGGGTGCTGTGTCTGCAGAGGAAGGCATTGCCATGGCCCTGCATGCAGACAGGAGGGATCTCTCCCTGTGCCCAGCTCATGGTGCTGCCTGGCTGGGGGCAGCCCAGCAGAGCCTGGAGTCTGCTGTGGCTTAAGGACATCACCTGGGCACCTGCAGCTGGTTGTTATCCATACCCTGACACCTAATACTTTTTGGAAATTAACTAATCTATTGCTTTAGAAATACCCTGTGGCTTTGCCGGGCTATCTATAATCGAAGTGTAAGTGGCATTAAAGCTAGAATAGCTGATGCTTTTACTAAAGCAAACAAAAACATCAATTTGGTGTTTAAAAATAACCAAAAGAAGCAGAGTACATCAGGATGCTCCCCAAGCCCTCAGAGAGCTGGAGCACCTTGCAGGTGAAACCAGGGAAGGGGCTGACACCTGGTGGGGGTTGGGGTTGACTCAAGCAGATCCACAAAACTGGTTCCCTGTTTAGTGCTTTTCATCTGAGACTGCTAAGCAGCTTTGCTTATTTCAATCCATTAGAACTAGAAAAGCTTTTTAATAAACTCCCTGCCAGCCTGGAATTGGTAGATGTGGGCCAATTAGACACATTAATTAGGCACTGGTTTAAACACAGATGAGGTTTGACTTTGTTTACCAGCCTCAGAGGAAGCAGCTTCTCAAAGTTCACCTCCAAAGGATTGGGAAAAAGGCACATTCCCTCCCTGTCACAAGCACCTCCCCACACAAACACAGCACTTGGACTTAGGCTTTATTTTCAGAGCTCCTGCTTTTTCTTTGCCTCCCCATGCAATAAAAATGAGACACTTAATCTCATAATGCAACTTCTCACTGAAAATCAATGATAAAGTACATTATCTTGCCTGCCCTGAGCCCACGGCTCCAGCTTGACCTTCCTCAAGCAGAGTGAAGTCCAGGGAAACACAAAGGATGAACTTATGGTTTCCCAGCAGGAAAGTGTGAAACTTTCCTGTGTCTCAGGAGAAGAGGACAGGATGGCTCCTCAACAGCCATCTGACACAGTTTGGTGCCACCCATCCCTGTGATCACTGCAGGCAGGAAAAAGCAGTGTATGAGCAGTGAGAGGCAGAGCAGGCTGAATCCAGCCTGAATTTTGAAGCCGCCAGTCCCACTCCAAACACAGCCCTGGCTTGTTACTGGGGGGTTCTCATTAGCAGATGGATCCTGCTACTCTTTTTCCCGTTGAGCAGCATTTATTCTACACCTCTGACCTTCAAAAGGTCAAAGCAAGCTCCAAAAGGAGAAATCAGTGACATCCCAATCTCTGTAATTCCCAGGGCAGCAGGGAAAGGCCATGCTGAGGGAAGTTCCAAGACACTGCAAGGTAAAGATTTCTTCTGGGATCAGGAGAAGACCTTGAATCTAGTCAAGGTCAGCCCACCACAAACCACAGAGAGGACAGGGCTAGCAGAAGGGAGCACTGAGAGCTGCTCATACTGTGTCAGCAGAGATGCTCCTCCTGTCCCCAGTATCCCCAGCCCCACAGAGGGGCAAATGCCACCCACAGACCCCTCCCTGTGTAGGCAGCACCTTGGGAAAGCCATGCTGTACCATCTCTGCCCAAGCACTGCTGGCTCTCATCATAAACACAGGTTTGGAAACAAACTGTGCAGGATTTAGTTGATGATCAGCTGAGATTGATGCTGCTCCTAAAAAGACTGGGCAAGCACCTTGTGCCTATTGTCACCCACCCAGTGGAGAGCATCTCCCAGGGTTTTCCTGGCTGTAACCTACAATGGCATGTTGGCCCAACATCTGCACAGAGCAGCTGCCTTTCAATAACAGGCTACAGCATCAAATACCACCCAGGGACCCCAGAATTTCATCTGCAAGGCACTGCAGGCCCCAGAACCCATCCTAAAATATGTGTGACAGGCACCCAGAGATGCAGTCATCATAAGATCTCCTTGCTCTGCAACAGAAGCTCAGTCAGCAGCTCTGGCTCCTGTCTCCAAGGTGGGAAGTCATTGCTGACCAGTGGAAAAAATTACCAGCACCAGGTGAAGTGCATCTTCATGAGCAGGAGGCCCACACATGCCTGGGGCTGGAGGTTTGACAGCATCCCAGGCCCTGTTAGGAGGGCTGAGAACAAAGCAGACACATTCCTCCAGCAGAGGCTCTGCCCCATGATTTAGGAGCCTGCGAGCTCTGAGATGTTGAGCAGCACCCGACAGCTTTGCTGCTCCTGATGGATGCTGGAGTCTATTTTTTCTCCAATAACAACTTTCACTAATCGTGCTGGCACAGAGGCTCAGCAAGGAGGAGGGAAGTGGCAAGTGGCCAGGGTGAAAAAGAGTTCACAATTACGGTAGGAAAGGCCACTGTGTCCCTTTGCTGGCCATGGCAATGCTGAGGACAGGGATAGACGGGGCTCTAGGAGAGCACGGAGTCACCCCCTCCTTCAGGAGAGCACCCATTGCACCCAGAGCATTTTCAGCAGACACCCAGACATCTGTTTATCTTATTTTTAAACTCCTCAAGTGACAGGGTGCCACAACCTCCCCCACCAGTCTGTTCCAGTGTTTCACTGTCTTCATGGTTAAAAGTTTTTCTTATGTCCAGTTCAAACCTTGATTGGTACAACTAAATAGCAAAGCATCTTCTCCTCTCCAGAGAGAGAAGCAAGATGGATGAAGAGGGATGTAAGCCTTGTTGTTTTTTTCACTTGTGGGTTTTATTCCCAGCCAAAAGAAGAAGAGTTTATTTTCCTGAGAGATACTATCGCCTGCAACTCAACACAACTCAGAAGTATCTTTCTATTTTTAAAAGTGAAGTATAGGAGTTACATAAAAGCTATGGTAACCAGGAATGAGAAACAGGGTCTTCAATTTGTGGGCTCTGCCTCGTACCACAGCTAACTTCCCTGCTCCTTGGGGCTGACCTGAGCTGTCCACAGCACATCAGTGCAGAGAGGCTGAGCTCACTGTCCCCCACACAGCACGGGGTGGACAGGCCCCACATCCCCTGTGCCTGCAGCCTCTCACCAATGTGCCAAAGAAAGCAGCAGAAACACTGAATCTGTTTTTCTTCCTTTCTGCCCTCTTAAAACAGCACTGGACACAGCAGGCCAGACTCTGCTCTGGTAACCAGCTGGGAAAAGGTTGACACAGATAGAGCAGACAGATAACACAGACAAATAACCCAGATAACACAGATAGATAACTCAGGTAACACAGATAGCTAACACAGATAACATAGATAACACAGATAGATAACACAGATAACACAGATAAATAACACAGATAACAGATAACACAGTTAACACAGATAGATAACACAGATAGCACAGATAGATAATACAGATAACACAGATAGCACAGATAGATAACACAGCACAGATAGATAACACAGATAGATTGCACAGGTAACACAAATGGATTACACAGGTAACACCTCAGTGTTTCTCAGCACCATGGGTGTGAAGCAGCCCAGAGCTGGGCAGAGCAGCAGGAACCAGGGCTGGCCATGCAGGGGTGATAGCACAGGGATGATAGCACAGGGATGATAGCACAGGGGTGACACCACAGGGTACTTGGCAACAGCCACACAGCCCCAAAGCCCTTGCTTTCGAGAGGGCAAGCCGAGAGGGTGTAGGCACAAGAAACTCCTCCAGCCTGGGAGCATCCAGGGGCAGCTTCGGGGACGGGGATGTTACTGCTGTCACTGGCACGAGAATGAACCGTGGCCTCGCTAGGGCTCACCTGCAACCAGGCTCTGCCCGGGGCTGCCAGGCTGGGAGGGCTCGGGGCACACCAGAGCCAGCCTAGGTGTGCATGCGAGCTGGAGCCCGCAGGAGCCGATGCCCGGGGCAGACGGGAGCCGATGCCCGGGGCAGGCAGGAGCCACTGCCGGGGCAGGAGAAGTCGGTGCCCGGGGCAGGCAGGAGCCGGGGCAGGCGGAGCCGGTGCCCGGGGCAGGCAGGAGGCGCTGCGCGGTGCCCGGGTTCGGTGCGCGGCGCGGGTTGAGCCGTGCGCGCTCGGTGCGCGGGGGGCGGTGCGCGGTGCGGGGCTGCGCGGGCGGTGCGCGGTGCCCGGGCTCGGTGCGCGCTCGGTGCGCGGGGGGCGGTGCGGGGCTGCGCGGGGGGCGGGCGGGGGGCGGCAGCGGCAGTGGGGCCATGCGGAGCCCGGGCTGAGCGCGGCGGCCGCCCCTCGCCATGAAGCGGCAGAACCTGCGCACGGCCGCGCTCATCCTCTGCATCTTCTCCTACCTGCTGGTGGGCGCCGCGGTCTTCGATGCGCTGGAGTCGGAGGCGGAGAGCGGCCGCAAGCGGCTGCTGGAGCAGAAGCGCGGGGAGCTGCGGAGGAAGTACCGCTTCTCCGCCGACGATTACCGGGAGCTGGAGCGGCTGGTGCTGCAGGCCGAGCCGCACCGCGCCGGCCGCCAGTGGAAGTTCGCCGGCTCCTTCTACTTCGCCATCACGGTCATCACCACCATCGGTGAGTGCGGGCAGCCCGGCCGGCGCGCCCGGCATCCCTGCCTCCCTTCATCGCTGAACCTCTGCACCCCGTGTGCCTCCATCGCTGCCTCCCGTGTCCCTCCATCCCCACGCCCCTGCATCCCATGTCCCTCCATGTCCCCGTGCCCCATCCTTCTCCAGCCCCACGCCTCAGTACCCCGGGAGCTCCAGGGCAGGCTGGGGGTGCCTGCTCGGCAGAGGCAGGTGTCACCCTTGCAAGGCTGGGACATCTCTGACCCTGTGGGACCCCAGTGCCCATGGTGGGCGAGGAGACCCATGGGCAGGCTGGGGCCACCCTGTGCTGGGGGTGCTGCCGTGGCTGGGGCTGAAGACACGACATTGTCCCAGGGAGGCAGCAGCCTGGGGAGCTCCTGCAGGAACCTTTGGAGCAGGAGCTGCCAAAGTTGGCAGCGGTGTGGGAGGGCAGAGGCAGGGGCCGTGTCTGTCCCCTGTGCTGGCTCTAGCCAGTGAGCTGCGTGAAGAGCTGGGCAAGAATTGTTGGCTTCTTTGCTGGCTCAGAACTCTGGGTGTTTGGCTGTGTGAGATCTGCTTCACGGAGCCAAGAGAGCCACGAGCCAGTGCCTGCTGCTCTGCCTGCACAGAACCCTGCAGAGACATGGGTATCAGCCTGGAGGGGAGTGATTGAATCACATTAAACTCCTCTGTAGACCCACTTATCCATACTAGAGCCCAGTGCCTTGGTTTGTCCGCTTCAATTTTGCAAGAGGATGAAACTAAATTGAATGAGGGTTGCCTTAATTGAGGTGAGATTAGTCACAAGGGAGTTGAGCATTGTTTAATGAATCCACTTTGATTAATTCATGCACCCTTGGCATCCCGTGGGGGTAGACAGGGATCCTGTGCTCGTGTCGCTGCCTGTGCTGGAATTTCAGCAGATGTGTTTCGGAGGCAGGAATCTGAGGCCAAATCCTGCCCTGGCACAGCCAGCAGCCTCCTCCTGTTCTTCAGGACAGGACTTCAGCCTTCCCAAAGGGCTTGGGATGGTTGAAATACCTCTGGTAGCTGGAAGCATCATCCCTCAGGACAAGGGTTGATGGGATGAGCTGCACTGTGTTACCAGAGGACAAGAGGTGGAAGAGGGACAGGTATCTTGCCTGTGCTCCCATGGGGTGTGGTGTGGGGTTTGTGCAGCTGGGAACACACATGGTCAGCAAACCACGGTGGGCTCAGGGCATGGCTCAGGTCAGACCCCAGCAGGAGGGGAAGATGAACAGCTTCAGCAAAATTCCCCATCATCACCTGACAGGTTATAGCTTCATTTACATGATTTTCCTGTTGGCTGTGACAAACAATGGCTGTGCTTATCACACACCCCCTGTGATAAATAATTTGAGCCCAGGTGCCGTATTTCTCAATCACTGACATGTTAGATCTCTTTATATTGGGCTGTGCTCCAAATCTCAGTTTTAATGTTGTTGTATCTGTGTTTACTCTTTCTAATTCCCTTTGTCATTTCAAAACCATCAGTCAAACACTCCTTCAATGGTCTCTCAGGGTATAACAATTGTTTTTCCACTTACTGCTCTTGTGGATCATTATCTTTACATCCTCATTGCTGTCATTGTATTATCTTGTAGCCTGGGACCTGGTGATTGCACTCAGTTATTAAGCTTGGATCTGACTGGGAGGTTTTGCCACTGCAGTCTCCCGCCTGCTCTCTATTTCATGAAATGTGGCATGCAGGCATTAAATCCATCATTTTTTGTTGTGTGAATTTGTGAACAGAGAGAGCAATTAGAAGCTGGTCCCTTGCTGCCTGCTGGCACTTGTGAGCACAGCATGGTGAAGGACAATGCTGTCCTCAGCCCCTCAGCCCTGTCCCATGCAGGAGTTTCCTGGAGCAGGAGGTGTGCTCAGGAGCCCAGGATAACATGGTTATCCTCCTCTGGTCCTTCCATCAGTGGGTGCAACACCTTCCCCAAGTATCCTGGAAATCCACGGGCAGCAAGGACTGAGGTGAAGCCAAGTCACCACTTAAGACTGTGGGGTAACAAGAGGGTGTTTTTCCCCATGCTCCCCATGCAAAAGTCACACACATTCCTGCAGAAAGTGAAAATACAAATAGCTGTTTGTGGCAGGCCTGGCAGTAGCGCAGGAAGGAGCTGGCACTGTTCTGCAGGCACTTTCAGAAGGGAAGTTTCAGACCCTGGTAGTTTCTTGTAGAAGTGACTCAAAAGAAAGGCTCAGATGCCTTTGGATGCCTTTGGATGCTGTTACTCCCCACGCCACGTGACTCCCTTGCTCTGATTTTGTTACTCATTCTGAGGTCAGGGGCCACCAATTTCTGCTAAGCTGCTGTAATTGAGGTGGGCACGGAATCACTGGAGCCTGGAACATGCAGTGAATACCTCAGTGTGCCTCACAGTGTAATTGTGTGTGTCCTTGAGTCACAGCTCTGAAACTTGGGCCAAGGTGGAGAAATTAAATCTCAGAAGGCGTTCAAGGAGAACCTCGTTGTCCTGGAGCTCCTTGTCCCCAGGAAAAGGGCTGACAGGGCTGTAGTGGCATAAATGCTCCCTACCCTGCATCTAAACCAGCACAGCCCCTCCTCCCCAACAGGCCAGTGGTGCTTTAGGTCTGAGTTTTAGTCACACTGGAGTAAATCTGGAATGGGTCTGCAGAAGTCCTTCCAGACTCAGCTGCTCCTGTGGGGACTGTCCCTATAGCACAGGGGTGCAGGGTTGCACACAGCAAGTGCTCATAGAGATGAGACTCAAATGTTTGTGACACTGGATGGCTTGGGAGGAGGAGGAGGAGGTGACAAGGGAGGTGGCAATGCCCCTGCAAGGGCAGCTGTGGATGGTCCTGGCTGGGTGTGTTTCTCCCCACAGGGTGATCTGGCCCTGTTGGTCTCAGCATCTTGCACAGCCTCTGTTCCCCCTCGCTGTGGGGTTCAGGTTACCCTGCACACCTGGCACAGCATCCTGGTCTCTGAATTATTCATGAGCTGCAGGAGGCTTGCAGACCCCAGTCCAGCTCTAGGCCTTCTCTTGGCCTCTGTGACACTGGGGGCTATCAGGAGGGTACCTTCTCTCTTTAGGGGTCAAATGAGGTTCTGCCTACACAAATGTGCCATCATCCCAAAGGATGGGCATCCATGGCCCCATTAGCATTGCCTACAGATCTGTTATTGAGTTCCATTCTTCCCCCAGTTCCATTTTTCTACTGCTCCTCTTGTTCACAGGGCAGCCTTGATGGAAACCCCAGTGAGGGTCTGATGCCACCTTTCCTCTTCCCTGTGTCCTTGACAGGTTATGGACACGCTGCTCCAGGCACAGATGCTGGCAAAGTCTTCTGCATGTTCTACGCCATCCTGGGCATCCCCCTGACGCTGGTCATGTTCCAGAGCCTGGGGGAGCGCATGAACACCGTCGTGAGGCTGCTGCTCAAGAAGATCAAGAAGTGTCTGGGCATGAGGACAACCCATGTGTCCATGGAGAACATGGTCCTGGTGGGCTTTCTGTCCTGCATGGGCACCCTGTGCATCGGCGCCGCAGCCTTCTCTTATTTCGAGGGCTGGACTTTCTTCCACGCCTACTACTACTGCTTCATCACCTTGACCACTATTGGCTTTGGAGACTTTGTGGCTCTGCAGAAGAACGAGGCTTTGCAGAAGAAGCCCCCGTACGTGGCTTTCAGCTTCATGTACATCCTGGTGGGCCTGACGGTCATCGGCGCCTTCCTCAACCTGGTGGTGCTGCGCTTCCTCACCATGAACTCGGAGGACGAGCGGCGCGACGCCGAGGAGCGAGCCTCGCTCAGGAGAGCCCGCAACAACATCCACCTCAAGCCCAAAGAGGACAGCCGCAGCAGCAACGCCATTTTTCTCCCCGCAGAGGACAGGACGAGCCAGATGAACCTGATCCCGCTGGTGCAGGAGGAGGCCGAGAGGCAGCGGCGGCAGTCGGCCGTGTCTGCGGCCGAGGTGCCGTCCTTCTGCACCTGCCTGTGCTACAGGCCCCAGGTGTGCGGCAGCCCGGCGCCCTCCCACCCCGAGACCCTGAGCTGCCACACCAACCCCGTGTACTACAACTCCATTTCCTACAAAATCGACGAGGTGTCCCTGAGCACGCGGGGGCAGACCGGCTCTTCCCCGGGGAGCACTTTGTCCTCCAGCAGCCCCCGCTGCCGGCAGCACCCCCGGCTGCGGAGGAGATCCATCTAGGAGCGTGTGCTGAGCCACACTCAGTGCTCCAGTCTTACCATGCTGATAAATTAAGAACAGAGATGTCAGGTTCTTCTTACTCATTTCTTCTGTTCCTCTCCCTGCCCCCAGCAGGAGCCTCTAAATCCTGTTGGGAAATAATGATTCCTTTTTTGCAGGCACTGAGTGACATTGTTAGTTTTTCTTTGTTTTTTTCCTCCCAAGTAGGGAGGAAAACATTTGGGACTGGCAAGAGCCCCCTCCTCACACCCCAATGTGAATTCCCCCCCCTCCCACCCCAGTGAGCTGCAGCTTTGCTGTCCCACCTCCCTGCTCCCCAAAGGCTGCATTGCTGCCCTCCCACCCTGCTGAGCCTTGCCTGTGCCTGCTGCCACATGACTCTTGCTCCATGGGCTGGGCTGCATTTGCTGACAGTGTCAAAAGCAAAGTGTGTGTGAGCAAGCCTTGCAAGGCTGGGGAGTACCAAGTTGTCCCCTGGCCCCAGGTGCAGCTAAGTCAGTGGCACAGAGTAGGATTGCAGCTGATGGGTGGGCAGGAGGGAATGGGCTGCAGTCCTGAAGCTCAGCACATGGGGACAGCTTCATGGAGGAACTTCACCTCCTGTGAGCAGCCCTTTGGGTCTGAGCTCAGGTTTGTGGCTGGCTCAGTGCTTTTGGAAGCTGGAGGCCCATGCACTCACCCACTTGCCCACCAGCACACCTTGTCTCTTACACCTCCCCACCATGGCTAGATCCTCCTGGCTGAAATGGCTGGAGGGACAGTGTGCCCCATTCCCAGGGGAAGCGGAACTCCTCCAGTCCAGCCCAGCCCAGCCCCAGCTCCCCTCCA
Organism: Melospiza georgiana; assembly: GCF_028018845.1. NCBI lineage: Eukaryota > Metazoa > Chordata > Aves > Passeriformes > Passerellidae > Melospiza > Melospiza georgiana. The sequence goes on from NC_080446.1 coordinate 8,852,254, forward strand.
TGCTGAGCCCAGGCTGTACTGAGGGCAGCCCCAAGGAGAGCCTCCTGAACTGCAGTCACCTGCTAACAGCTTGGTCCTAAGCAGATTTTTTTTTCTTAGCTAAAATCACCCCTTCATTCCTTCCCCACCTTTCCTCCAGCTGGCAGCCCAGCAGCTGTGCTGGCTCCTCACCTCCTCCCAGTCCCTGTGAGCCCGTGGGTTTGTGCTTGCTGCTGCTGGGGTTATCTGAGGTGGGGGTGTCCCATCTCCTCGTTCATCCCCGTGTGGGATGTGGTACCTGCACAGCCACACCTGGGCAGCTCTTTCCAGCTGGTGACCCCAGCGTGGCCTTTATCCTGTCTCATCTGCATGAAAGCAGGGCTCTGACAGTGGTAGGAGCTCTATTGATTTTTTTTCCCTCCAATAATAGACATTTTAACTCTCAGTTCTATTTCAAATACCCTCTGAGGGGGTTTTTGTGGAGAAACAGCCCCTTTTCCTGGTGGGGAAAGCATGCAGAGTTGCCAGCGTTGCAAAGGTCTCAGGGCAGGCTTTGCTCTCTCCTCCTTTTGTTCTGGGTGGCAGCTTAATAAAAGGTGAATCCATCATGTGGTGCTTGATTATTTGTCACAAGGACGAGCAAAGGGATGTGTCCAAGCCCCAAACCCCAAATCCCTGTGGGCACTCAGGCAGAGAGCAGGATGCAGGTGCTGCTGGGCTGCCACCAGGGGCTGGTCTGTGACACCTTCACCTGGGTATTCCCCAGGCCCTTTGGGTGGGCGCCATTCCAGGGGCTGCAAGGTCCAACCACTGCCTCATTTGCAGCAGTGAGCCCAGACCTGCCCCAGCTGGGGGAGCCTTGGTTTAAAGGGAAAGGGGGAGGAGGGGGGAACAAAGCAGGCTGTGAGTGTGGAAAACGGGCTTAAAAATGAGGTTTTCATTGGCCTCTCAGCTCCTCAGCGTGTCACTTCACGCTGATCCCACCAGCTCAGCCCTTTTGTTGCCACGTCCCATCTCCCCCACTCTCCCCATGGATTTCAGCCCAAGGTTTGGCTGTTGCTGTGCTGCCCTTTGCCATCAGAGCTGAGCAGATGGGAAATCCCTCCCTCTTTCCACGCTGAGCCTTGTACATCCTCCCAGTGGCCACCTCTCACCCTCACCCACAGCTGTGGAAAGAAGCAGGTTCTTGATTCCTGCTCAAGTCACCTGTGTGGTATTGCCTTGGTGAGATCCACCTCTGGTGGAGCTGAAGCAGGAGAAAAGCTGACCCCAGAGGCTGAGCCAGCCTTGCACTCTCCCTCTGGATCCAGCAGGGCACTGCCCGAGCTCAGTGGCTCCGTGGTTGTGTCCCAAAGCCCACGATGCAGCCAAGCAGAGGCAGCAGGGCTGGTGGTATGGCCTCCACAGCCTGGAGGGCAGTGCTGGTGGTGAGGTGACAGCAGCTGCCTGTAGCTGCTGCTCCCATGTGGCCTGAGCTTCCAGGCAGCACTGCTTGGCTGCTCAGTGACAGCCTGAGCCCCATCCTGCTTGGGAAGCTGGGGGTGGTCTGAGGGTGGGAGATGCTGGGCTGCCCCCTGACACTCTGGAGAAACCCTCCTCCTCCTCTTCCTCTTCCTCCTCCCCTTCCATCACTGCTCCCCCAGGGACTGTAGCTGGGGCAGGTGAGAAGCTGCCCCTTGGTCTCACCCTGGTGACCTGCAGAGGGATTTGGAGGCATGACAAACACCTTTTAAGAAATCCTTAGTGAACTATGGCTTTGTGATCCCTCATTCCCACAGGACAAGGACTTGCAGCAGCTGCCCAGAGAACGGTGCCCATTGTCAGCACCACCACCTCCTCCACAGACCCCTCCAGCAGCATCCCCCAGACAATTCCCACCCAAGGGCTCACAGCTCCAGGTCATCCAGGCACAGCTGCACACCCAGTAACATCTGAGGGTCCTTCCCTGGGGTCCCCAGGCTCCCCTGCACCCACCCTGGATGCTCCCAACAGCCTGGGCCAGGAGTGGCTTTTTTCTGCCAGTAGAGTCTTCACCTCCAGGGTTTCAAAATCACCCTGGAGTGGCCAGGGCTGACCATGAAGGGTCATGAAAAGAAAACAGCAGGAGCTTTAGACTGGGGTGGTGAGCAGAGCACAAGCAGGAGCAAGCTTAGCTCTGTGCCTGGAGATGTCCGTGGCCAAATTACATCCAGAAGTGGCTCAGGGAAATGCAGGTTTGAAGCAGGGGCTGATTGAGGGAGCCAGGGTGACAGCTCTTCCACAGAGCACTGGACACACCAGGCTGAGCTGCTCTCATTCCCTACAGGCACAAGGAGAAGGAAGGGTCCAGCTGAAATCCCAGGTTGAAGATAACAGTGGTGACAAGAGAGAGAGCTGACACACTCCACAGAAAACCTCCAACACACCATAGGAAAAAAAAAAGGTTTTATTATCACCATTATCAACGTTTTCATTAGCTTAACACTGAATTGTAAATCACTTATTCATTACATATTGTCTGGATAAAACCTACAGACAGGAAAAAAGTATAGCAGAATCCTCTCCTGACTACAGACGAGTGGCCAGTGTCCCACCTTCCACCCAAGGCAGCCCAGGCACCTCCAAGCCACCTGGGCTAGCAGGCTGCCAGCTCCATTGCCTGTGCTCCCTCTGGCTCCACAGAGATTACACCCCACCAAATGATGGTAAAAACCTCCAGAAAGTTTTGGAGAGGGTTGCAGAGGCCAAAAAGAGCAGATCTCAGCTGCCCCCACTCCTAGGGAAAAGCAAGAGGAGTGTTGCAGTGTGCCCGCAAAGTCACTGGGTTTTGTGGAGGAGTAATGAAGTAAAAAGGTTGAACCTGTGAAAGCAGATTTCCCTGCAGTGGCCAGGCCCTGGCAGCGGGGCAGGGGCAGGGATGGGCAGGGGATGGCTGATCCATCCCTGAGCAGAGGCCAGCTCTGCCACACCGTGGGGGATGGATGTGTCAGTGCAGGGATGTGTGGGCAGCCTCAGCCCCCTCGGGCTGGGATAAGGCCTCGAGTCCAGAGGGCAGTGGGGACCCATGGAGGGAGCAGAGGGTGCTGGGGAAAGCAAAGGGAAGGCAGAGGAAAGCTCACTGGGAGCTCCCTTCTCCCAGCCCAGAGGCAGCTCCCTGTCCTCTCCTGGCTGTCAGGCATGGCACACCCTGCCTGCCTGGGCTGCCCAGCCCTGCAGAGGAGCCCTGGCTCCTTCCAAGGATGGGAAAGGGAGCAGTTTGAATACATTGGCAGGACATGGGCATCCCTGGTGGGTGGCAGGCCATGGCAGTGCTGCGTGAGGGGTCTCAGGGAGGCACTGCATCCCCAGGATGCCCTTTCACCAGGCAGGGAGCAGGAGGAAGACAATCCCAGTGTGGTGAGGCTAGGGGAACATGCCTTAAGATTCACCCTCCAAACCTCACTTTCCCTGGCTCCAAAGCTAAAACCAGCTCCAGGTCAAGAGGATGGAATCACCAAAGAAGAGACCAGCGTGCAAGCACTGGGTCAGAAGCAACACCTCAAAGAAAAAAACTGCTGAAGGATTTGAAGCTCCAGGCTGGCATTTAGTGAGACCTGGAGTCCCCATGGGCAGATATCCTAACATTTGGTGCCCAAGCAACCACAAAATCCAGCTCCTGAAGAGCTTGTGGGATGTCTTCAGCAAGGTGTGCCTCAGTCATTCTCTTGGTTGGTTCTGCTGCCACCATGGCTCAGTGAGTGGAGCTCACAGGTGCCTGGGCTCAGTGTGTGCCCACACAGCCTCTCTGCCAGACACAGCCCTTCCCTGCCCCTGCACAGGGGGCTCAGCCCGTGTAACACACCCAGAGTAAATGCCAAGGCTGTCCATGCACCTGGCCAAGCTGGACTGCTTTGGTTGCCATTTTAGCCACTGGAAAGTCACAAAGGGAAAGTCCTGGGGTCACTGCCTCTGTTTGCTGGTGCTCTGGAAAGGGCTGGTGCAAGGTCCTTCTGTTTCAGCCACTAAAGTGCAAAGAACCAAATGCTACAAAGAAACTCCCCAGTTCCTCTCCTCCACCAGGATAAAAGCAGCTACCACGGGCAAGGGAGGGCAGAGGGTGCCTGTACTGTGGGAAGAGTGGAGGTTCCCCAGGGTGAGTGTGATGCTGCTGTCCTGGGTGAGCAGCTGGGGATGGATCTGAGGCTGCCTGGCGGTGACTGGGACGCGGCCACTGAGCAGAGGAGTCTGGCAGTGAGAGCTGAAGCCACATTCTGAGAACACCTAATCACTTGCAAACTCCCTGTGGAATCACCGTGTTCACAGACACACACCCTGGCAGGTGTGCACTGGGGTAAAAATCCTTTCACTGATCATCCTCTTTTCACTGATCATCCTCTTTTCACTGATCATTCTCATTTCCAAATGCTTGCCTCAAATCTGGCAGCTGCAATTTCATTCTAGATGCTCCCTCCAGGTGACAATAGGCCCTGGACTCCCCTACTGATGGCACTTTGCATTCACACACATCTCTGTCTCTTTTCAAAGCATTTCACAAAAAACAGGAACTCTTCCAGCATTCCTTGGGGCTCCCAGCATCACTGGGACCTGCTGCCTGCACAGCCAGCAGCCTGGCAATCTTGAGAACAACATGGACACTTGTCCTTGGGAAATGCTGGGAGGAATCCACAGGCAATGGACTGGGATGCTGTTTTGAAGCTCTTTTATTCTATCACTGCATCAATGATGGAGCTGACTTAAAATTCAGTATCCTGATCCTGTCACTTTAAAAAAATCAGAGAGCCCAGCACTAGCAAATTTCTGAAGCAAGGCACAGAGCAGCCTGTGCCTGTTTTACACCTTGGTCCCCCCTGATCCCCTGCAAAGGTGCAACCTCTCTGCCTTGGGTGGAATTTTCTAACAAAATGGACAAATACCACCTATGAAATGGACAAAATAACCCACAGAGCCTTCAAAGAAGAGCAGCCCAACCTGCTGCTCTGAAAAAAACCCCTCCCTTTAGCCTGCCCCAGGTATCTTGAGGAAAATTAGGCAGCTGTCAGGCAGAACTCAAGTGGCCCCAGAGTGCAAAGGCTTTTTTGCTTTATCAGGGCTACAATGGCAGTGGGATCCATTCTCGTCAAGTTACAAATACTAGATAGCCTAAGAAAAACAGGAGATTGAAACAGTCATGAAGTGTATACTGAAACTATTTTTTACCTCTGTAGTATGAAGTCACCTACAGCTGTTTCTTTCTTCACCTAAGAGAGATCTCATGTCGATGGGCACAGACACTCACAGAGAATCTATAGAATGAATATATCTCACAGGGCAACAGCCCGGTCTTTGTTTTTTTACAATCAAAGTTAATATGGATCTTTTTCAAAAGTGATGTTGTTCAGATTGAAGACAATTATAAACTGTATCAACAATATGTACTACAGCCTGCAAGTCACAATCTGTGCACACCCAATGGAATATATTATTGCTTGGTAGCCTATTAGACTTTGTTTATAAAAAGATTTTTATACAGAGTACAGGATTATGACAAAACTAGCTAAGTAGTTCTCATCTTGAAAATACAACATCTATTCTTTCAACAAAGTAGCTGAGAGTTAATGAACAATAACAAATATTTACTAATAATTTTATGGCCAGTTTGAACAGAATTTCTTATAGGACTCTTTTCTGGTGTTTATTTACATATGCCTCTTTTCTTTTGGAAAAAAGTTGATAAAATATAACAAGGAACATAGAAATCAAAAGAATGAGTAAACTTCATACCAAGAACATCAAACAGTTTTGAAAACACTAAATTATGTTACCTGTTAAAAAACATACATATCATTTTGTCTTTAAAGAAAAATATTTTTCCTGTTTTAAAATATTACCAACAGCATGTAATAAACTAACTTAAAATGAGTCTCATAAAAAAGTTGTCTTGCTGTCTAAACATTACTAAACATGCCTAGGTTGAGATTCTGTTAACTGCCTCAACATCTTAAAAACAGCTCCTTTACAGGAACTTGTGATATTCATACTCCAGAAGACCTGCAAATTTAGAACAGTACAATGATAAAGGATCTGGTAGCTAGGAACAATAAATATATATTTTCACTCAAAGCAGATAATTCTGCAGTGTCCTTTGAAACAATCCATGGCCAAGAAATGCTGGCCCTGACCCTGCCCACAGTGCCTGCAGTGCAAAGGGATGCTCCAGCAGCCCCAGCTGCAGGATGAGGACCCATGGATGGAATTGCAGAGTGAGGACCTTGGCCATCCCAGCTGTGTTGGGGCAAAGGGAAAGAAACACCAGGAGACTGGGAAAATATCACATTTTCTTTTCCTGAACAAACCAGGACCATGGTCATGGCTGCTTTTTGCTCAGAGCACAAAGAGGACAAAGCCACATGCAAGGCTGCTCTCCCTGTGTGCAGGGGATTCCCACTGGGGAGAGATCATTCTGCTCTCAGCATCAAGATTTCTTTGTTTTCCATAATGCAGGTAACATTCAGGGATTGGCTCTCCATGGGTTTTTTGACCAGCAAGGCTCCCATTACCTTTACAATGTAGCAGTTCATGCACAAGGAACAGAGAATCACCCCTGAGTTGGGCAGGTATTTATCCCTCCTCAGTCTCATCCCTCATAATCACTCACCAACCAAAAATACTGTGACACCTTTTTGTTCTTTTATTTAAGTCTCCTGCTCTTCCTCTCTCCCTCCCTGGCTGTAACCAACAGCAAAACTCAGGCACGGGAAAGGACTCAGCCAGGGATTGCAAAGGGGACAAAAATTCAGTTTTCAGCTGCTCATCACTATGGCAAAACACTGCTTTATACACAACCACACTGGTAATCCCAACTCTCACACCATATCACCTTAGACAGAAACTGGGCAGCCAAATTTTTTGGGTAAAATTGGGTTAGGCTTTATAAACATAGGCTATTCCAAGCCTGAGACTTGTCTTGGATGCTACACTGGGAGTCTTCATTCGATGGGCAACTAGCAGAGTTCTTTTTTAACTCCAATACCCCATGGCCAGTGCAGGAATTGTGTATGGGTGAAGCAAGAATTTAACTGCAGGGTACCATGGAACTCCCCCAGCCTCACTGTGTGTCCTGTGGGCTCTTGCAGAAGGGCTCCTGTGAGTCTGCTTTGTGAAGGAAGCACTTGCCAGTCCATGTGACTGTGCTGTGCTTGGCAGCCAGGGATTGCAGGGTTCACTCACTGGGGAGAAACAGGACTTGGAGAGAGTCAAACAAAAGCACTGGACCACAATCAACCACGTCAAAAATGCAGAAGAAAATCGCACGGAGCAGACTGTGAAACTGCCTCCAAATGGCAGAACTGGAGATGTTAACAAAAACAACACAACTAGAACCATAACTTCTTTATTTCACCCTGACAGTGACCCTTCAGCGTGATTAAAACCAGACGGAAGATAGTCCTCGGTGTAAGGAGTCCTGTGGTAACTAAATTGATCATCACTGAGCCTGCAGAGCTTTCAGAGGGGCAGGAAACAGAGACAAGCTGCATCTGCCAGGCACACAGAACTGAGCTTTTCGACAGACAGTCGTTAAACAAAGTTTTCTGGGGAAATATTTTTGGCATTTATAGTCTCCTACTCCCCATTAAAAACTGCAAAAATGCTGCATTCGTCTTACTGGGCACAGGAAACTCAGGATTAACTTAGCTCTTACTGGTAGATAATGTCCAAACTCAGTACCAATACAAAGCTTCTGGCATAACTTAAGACAGAAGCCCTGTTGCCAGGTCTGGTGTGTACCTGGAGCTCCCCACAGTCCTTTTAAAGTCATAGTTATTAAAAGATCCAGTGCTACAAACCACTAAATCTACCTAATCTATTCTAGTTCATACACATATTGTACAATATTGCCTAGTACTCACTACATACCAAGAGGAAAAGATGCTGACTTGAATTACAGTAAATGTGCTTCTTTTTTAAAAATAAAAATAAAAGAGAGAGCGCCACAACATAGTTTGACCAGCATGCAACAAACTTTCTTCAGCTAATATATAGAAATTGTCTAATACATTAGAAAAAATAATTAGTGAGAGGCCAGAGACATATTTGATCAAGGAAATTAAGAGATTTATCTGAAATGTTGAGGCTTTTGCCACTGAAGACTCAAAAAATTAGTCATTCTATGTCCCTTGTCCTCCTTCCCTCTCCTTTATATTATATATTTTTTTACAGATTATTGTAAGGCCTATATAATTTTTGCATCTATCCTGTAATTTATCTCAAAATAATTTAAAATGCCATAGACAAGCTAGGACCAAAAGCAACTGCTTTTACCATCCACTCAACACTCATGCTTTTACTCTAAAAAAGCTGAGGTCCACATGCAGAAATAAATGCTCTATGACAGGCCAAGAATCTGCTCATTCCTACATGGGACACGGGACCTTCACTTTTAAACCACAAAGCAAAACATCTCTAAAAGTTTATTCTGGGACAGCAGTCATCAAATCCTCATTCAGGAACTAAGACAAAACCTAGCCAAAACAGAGCTATCAACAGAAAATCTTTGGAGATTCTCTGTGATTCTGGATAATTTAAGTGTCTGAAGGCTCCAGAGCACTTCCTCCAGCACATGGCTCTGCTGGCAGCAGCTGCCACAGCTCAGCAAATGTGCTTTACTCATTTAATGAACAGAACACGCGTGCTGTGACCACTGTGCCATCACATTCCTCACTCTCCTCATTCCTCTCTGTACTTTGGGGATCACGTCTCCTCCTGCAGGACAATTGTCAATGCCTGTGTAGTGCCAGGACTGCCTAAAGCTCCCCTCTCTCCACAGGGAAGGTTGTGGGCTCTCCAGCACCTTTATCTCAGATGGCAAACTGAGATTCTGTTCTTGTGCACCCCCAGAACCCCCCATTTCCTCTCCCATGGCAGAATAAAACAAACAGTCCTGTTTCAGGTCTGGGAAGGAAGGGCAGCATCTCCAGCAGATATGTACCAGTACCAAGGAGATGAAGGAAAAAGGCAGGAGATAGAAGACATCATGACTGAAAGATGCACAGCAACAAGTAAGGGAGTCAGCAAACTGCAGAATGTCTTATCTGACAATACAAAACACCTCAAGCTGCAAGTGTGATGTTCAGCTCCCACTTCTAGTGTTTTGGGGTTTTTTTGTGAGCAAAATTGTGGTTAATTAGCCTGCTAAACTCGAACTCTGTTTAAACTGTCTGCTCTAAGTGGGTGCTACTTGTTCTCCCACCAAGTATGCTTCATCAGCAGTGTTAGACACGTAATGCAGTAAAGACACTTGCTGGTAATTTGGCACAGTTTGAAAACACAGCAACGACAGTGTTACAGCTAACATGACTCAGTGACAGGGAACTGATTCTAAAGAAAGAGTTGCAGGTTTTTTTCTTCTTCTTCCTCTCAGAAAGAAAGACATTATAAAAAGACCTAACGCTTCCTCTTAAACTTTCCGTTCCTGCTCTTTTTTAGGCCAGATGATGACCTCAAAATTTTTCAGGTACTTTCTTGTGAAAGAATTCATATTAGAAATTTCTAACACGCACAGCTAAGAGAAATCAATTCCTTACTCCCCCCAAATTCTTTCGAATGCTGCAACTTTTCCAGGGTTAATATTGATCTGAAACAAGGGTCCAAGAATGACAGCGAGAGAAGTGAAACAAGAGGTGTATGTCTAATTTGACAACTAGGACTCATGCCCCATGGCACCTCCTCCTCGGACGGAGAGGGCACAGTGCCCTCCCCCTCGTCTTCTGTCTAAGGTCACTGGGTTATCCTCCTCTTCCAGCTCCACAAGAACTGATTGAACATGCATTGCGCTTGAGGTCAGAGTTCCAGCAAACAAAACCTTGACAGCATGTTTAAAAAACAAAAGCAGTTCCCCCTTCCTTACTCACTAAGACCTGTCACAGCAGGGTCCCACTGTGCTCTCCAGGGAAAGCTGGGAGGACTGGCGCAGGAGCGGGCCTGTGGTGGGATCTACCATCGAGGAGGTTGGGAAGAGCTTGTACCAGCCGATTGCTAAAGTTGACAAATCCAGTTCTTCCAGGAGAACCCTGGCCACTCCCATGAAGTGCTTGCGCTCCATGCGTCCATAGTTTCCCCAGACTATCACCTTAGGGACAAGAAGGGGGAGCACAGTTAATCCTCCAACTTTCACACTTCCTTGGGAAGCACAAGTCTGACCAATCCTTCGACTCATCCAACTTTCTGGAGCTTTGCTACAGCCTGAGATGACCAGAAATATTTACTCTACCAACAGGCAACGTAAAGCTCTGCCTGATGATACTACTTTTTTATTTTAAGCATGTTTACAAATCCTAATGTTATTGGATTTTTTTTCTCCCATGGAGCAGAGGTGAATGTGAATGTGGATGTGGATAAGACACCATTCTGCTGGGCAGGGGCAGCACCTGCAAGAAGTCTCCTCAGGGCTGCAGTCCAACACCTGCAGGTAAAATCTGGTCCTGCCATATAACAGGCCTTGGACACCAAAAGGTGGCCTGGAGGATAAGGGGAGGAGGAGCTCCTGATCTGGAAAAATAAACCAACAAAAAAAAAGGTGGGCAACAACTTGGGGCAAAAGCCAACAGTTTGAGGAGAAGAGCATGTTTTAACTTCTGCATACAGAGCTTGTGCCATGGGGCAGATGGAGATGAGGCATGGCCACTCACCTGGAGAAGGGCAGGAGCCAGGGACACGACACGACACGAGGGGCACACGTGAGTGACATGCAGGGCAAGCAGGACAGAGGGCCAAGAACAGCTCACAGACACAGGGGAAGAGCAATGACAGAGCTGGCAGAGGAGCAGGGAAAGCTGAGTCACACTTACGACACAATGGAGACCAGTGGGTGGAAGAACAAATGCAGTGAGGGTCATGGGCTTAGGCATGCTGGAGGTCTGGCCAGGTGGCCCTGTCGTGACAAAGGTGACGACTGACTGCAGAGTGAGTCCGTGCTCTGAGGAGGAGAGGATGAATAGGATGGGTCATGATGACAATTAGTGATCTCTGGATAATCCTGACAGCTTCTTTCCCTAAGCTCCTTACAACCATAACACTGCAGTTTTCTGTAAAATGAGGTAGGAGAGACAATGAATGTCAATCAAAAACCAAAAGTTCACATCTCAGCAGGAGATGGAGCAAGGCACTGCACAAAGAGGGTTTGGTGACATGTCCATTAGCAAAAAAAGCCAAGCTCCTCAATTTATTCTTGGAGTAAGTGCCTTTCCTGGCAGCAAGGCAGCAGGTAAGGAAACCCATGAAAGGCAAGAGCAGACCAAGCCAGGTCCCACTCCATTTCCCAGTCATAAAAATGCAGTTTTGTTGCATCAGGGGAAAATGCTCCTAATCAAGGTAAATGAGGTAGAAGTTACTGAAGAAAAGGGTCCAGCAGGTTAGCTGGCAATTTAGACACCAGTGGAGGTAAAGAATAGAAACTCAAGGATTAATTACATTAGTATTACAAACAGATTTTAGCCAGGCTTTATTGGATGGAAATTATTTTTATAAGATTTAACAATGCAAATCACTCTTTGCTCTGGAAACATAGGTACAGAGTTGAAAATATGAGTATGACAGAAAACACATGGCAGTAACAGAAAAGGTATAAAAAGGTAAGATATGTAATTGGGTGATGGCAAAGCAGAGTGCCCTGAATGTGTATGAGCATAGAAGGCAACCCATGCTGCAAGATCATTTTTGCATCCTAAGTGGGTGGGAAAAAATGAATTAAAAAAAATTAAAAATCAATAATTTCCTGGTAGGCAGTCATGGTACCTGGCAAGGTGTCAAATAATCATCAGCTTGAGTATGAAGAAAGAGGGATTCCTTTCCCTTTATTAAGTTCATAATGAATGCATTTGGTTCAATGCAAACATTGGCTTTTTCTCATCTATGTTAATTAACCAGCATGACAGGACTCAGTACCTTCCATGAGAGGTGGAAGAGAGAGAGGGGCAGACCTGAGACTTGCTCATCTTACCTGTAATACTTTGCCCTGGGGACTCTCAGCAAACAGCAACACCTGATTGTACAAAGGGTCCAGTGACTTGCGAGCCACTTTTGTCTTCTTTTTCGCAATGCACACGCCATTCTCTAGCAGGTAAGCCTTGATGTAAGCAGCTGGAACAAAGAACATGGTCAAATATGAAGAAAATCTTCATGCTCACTTTAGAAAAGACAGTGTGGCATGTCTCAGGTGTTTCTAAAGAAGGCAGTTACAGAAGGGAAAAGATTTGCCCAAGCAGCCTCGTTTGCAGTACCACGCATATGCTGCTTAGTCCTGCCAAGTAAAAATTCAAATTTTCCCGGTTCACAAGCATTGTGGGAGGGTGGGGCTCAGGGAGGTGCTGTAGGAGATCAAAACATCCTACCTGGCAGTGTTTTGGAGCCGGGTTTTGGTGTCAGTCCTCGAGCCTGAATGATATCCACTTCAAGCTGTCCATTTCGCTCTTGCAAGCCAATTTCCACATCCCCTAAACCAAAATGTCAAAATATATAGAAGACTTTCAAAATAATACTCTTTGGGTTACAAAAATCTTTAAAAAAGAATCTTCATGTCCCTCCTGCACATGTATGTGCCTGATTTCCTCCTGTATTACTCTGGAGCAGCTCCACAGCGATTCCAGGCCACATTTTTTACAGCAAACTTCACTGGGAGCCCTCTAAAATGGCTTTGGTGGCTCTGCCTCCTACTCTTTGTGGCAGCAAGCTTCTCATCTCTCCCAAACGGAAGAACCTAGGACTGCAAGCTGCTTTGGAAAATGCAATTATAGTGGACCATAACAAAATTCTTACAGAGCCTGATGGGTCTTAGAGAAAGAAAAACCCCACAAGATGCATTTTCAGGATTTTAGCTGCATTTTACTCAGTCTGTGCCTTTCAGAGCTCAGGGAGAAAAGCATAAAGCTGCTGCTCTCCTCCTAATGCCACATTTGCTGCAGTCAGCAAAACCTTTCAGCCAAGCTCACTCAATTTAACAGAGAAATGGAGCAGGACAGTGTTAGATCAGCAGATGCTGGACACATTATTAGGTGGCTTTGTAGGAGCTGTCTGCTCAAGGCTCAGTTAAAGCCACCCAACTCCTTTGTGCTCCTTACCCATCGAGGTGGTGGCCAAGGTCTGACGGCCAACAAACTGTGCAGGGCCCATGCTCCCCAGGAAGTCACTAAACTGCCCAGCAGATGCCAGATGGACTCCACTGAAATTCAAGCTGCAAGAGAAAATTATTTTGGCTAGTGGTTAATCTGCATTTTAAAGCAACTCAGTAACTAAAGAACCAGATTTATCTTCTAAATGAATGACGTCTATGGAGTCTTTTTTGAGCAAAACTCGATGGTTTCCACACAGTTTGGTTAGATGGAATGCATTTAAAATCTCTTTCCTCGTTCAAAACCCCAATAAAGGCTGCAGTCACCAGCTGGTCAATATTTCTTTAGTTATAACTAATTGTCTCTAAGGAAAATCTCTGCTATCTCAGGCTCATATGTGGCTGTCACCTCTCCAGGTAACAGATTGCTAGAATAGCTTATAGGATGTCTCTTGGTAGCCATTCCTTCCCAATCCTCATTTCTGCAGAGGAAATAATCCATCTAGAGCAGCAGTTAAAAGTGAGATGAGCAGGGCAAGCATCAATCCCCTTGGGACTCAATTCCCCATCCATTTATCACACACACAGAGCAATACATCTCCTTTTTGATTAGAGGGTCTCATTTCCTCCTGCTCAACACCAGAAGCATCCACCCTACCCACACTGTGGTTTTCATATCTGCTTCCACAACTGTAGCCACAAAGAGGATCTGAACACGGGTGGCAATAGGACAACATCCTCAAACACCAGCAGTGTCTCTGCCACAGCCACCACAGCAAAACAAAAGCTGTTGGGAGGACAGAGCCTCCAAAACTCATCTCCAGGCACTGAGGTTGGCCCATGGCAAGCTACAGGTACTGGTCACTGCACTGGGATGTGCGTGTAGCCACACAAAAGAGTCAAACTCGGTGGTACACTGATACAAATGAAGATTTACCCAGCTGTACCCTGATTTACGCAGCTGTTTCGGAGGTTGTAGAAGAACCTGCTGGAAATGGTAAGGAGGAGGCTTGAGGCCAGCATTTGACACCTACATTTGTCCCACAGGCATCTGCCAAGCCATGACACAGCTGCTGAGCCACGTCAGGAGCTGTGTGCTGGGATACCCACGCTGCCGTGCCGGGCGCTGCTCTCTGCCTGCTGCGTGCCAAAGCCAGGCACAATGACAAACCTCCTCCACTTCTCCAAACTTCCCTGAATGGGGGCAATTAGCCAGGGAGTGATGCAGCCCCCGTCCCCCAAATCCCTTTCTCACAATGAAGCTGTGAGGAGGCTGCAGGTTGGGTACAAGTGACGGCAGAGAGCAGCCCTGCCTGCGGGGTGGGCAGGCTGTCACACAGCTGAGTCAGCCACAAAGCCTTGCTGGTGCCCCCCTGCTAGCCAGTTACATTTAAAAGACATTAAAAAGAAAAGGAATTATTTTCCAACCCCATTCAAGCAGCAGTGTGTTAATTTCAGGTTGGGATTTCAGCTATTTGCAGACCTGCTCTCAGCCCCATGGGAGTATTTATTTATTCTGACAGGGAAGGAGGATGCCAGCACACACACCTCAGCAGCTCACCACTCGTGGGGACTGAAGAGGACATGTCACTAGCATGGGTTCATGGGGTGGCTTTGCTCCCTGTGGCAGGGGCACTGCATTAAATGGCCCAACTTTTCCACAGAATACTGCACCTCCCCTCTAGTCTGACCTGGCTCTTTGAGAAACCTGGTTATTGCTGCTGGGCAGGCAGAGCTGCTGAGCCATCAGCATGAAAAAACCTGCCCTTGAGCTCTTCACGAATGTCACCTTTGTGCAAAGGGATGAGGGAGTCTCAGCATCCTGGGTGACAGGCTTGGGAGGGGCTCTGCTTGGGTGTATTTTCCTCTGTTCAGTGTTTCTTTCACCCTGCATCCACTGTTTGCACCAAACACTCCAGGTGATATTTTGAGATACAACAGAAACAGCATTTATTTGGCATTTGTTGCAGAGAAGGCTTAGCATTTTTCTCAGCTTCCTGTGACACCAACTCCCTACCAGCACAAGGTGCATCCTCAATGTCCAGGACCACACTCTGCTCCCTGTGGGCACACAATTCCTGCCCCACCACCCACCTGGCATCTGTCAGCCCCCCATGGCAGCCATCCCTGGGACCAGGGCAGAGTTGCTGATTTGTGGCTCCCCAGGATAAACTGTGCACACACAGAGAGAGAGAGAGAGCCCCAGGGCTGGAAAATCTGCAGGGACATGGCATGGGGGAAGCAGAGAAGAGGGAGCCCAGAGCCAGACAGGCTTTATCAGGCTCGTGATTTGCCCATACAAGGAGGGAAGAAGTGAGTTCTGTGCACATGAGGACCAGCGAGACTCCGTGACCCTGCTGGCTCAGGCATTTTGGGCTGCACACAGACAGTCAAAAAAGGATGAAAACTAGTGCCTAGAGAACTCAAAATAGTGCAGGAAAAAGAAAGATCTGACAGACAAAGACGTAAGATGCAGCACAAGATGAATGGACCATCAGCCAGAAGGTAAATGTTTTCTTTATTCTCTTCAGCTCATGGAAGACAAATGGGCCAAACTCGGGTCTCACTCCTGCCCTGGGGAGTGTGTGACCTGAACCAGCACGTAAATAACAATCTGGTAAGACAACTCATGGCTGTTCAGGGAAATGTTCACTGCTGTGCTCAGAACAGATGCTTGGGCTAATTAGCAAGATGCTGAGGACCAGGACAGAGGAGGGGAAGCCCAGGATTGAGCGAAGCTGAGGGCTATGAGAGTTCTCAGCACACCCAGAACCAGGTCTTGGAGCAATTCCTCTCTAGGGGAAACTCAGCCATGTTATTGCAGAGGACACACAAAGGGGGGAGAAAACCACCCACAGAAACCCCTCTGGCCCCTGAACACTCAAAACAATTCAATAAACCATTTCCTCTTACTTGCCAGGGAGAATCACATCAAAGGCCGATGCCAAGCACTGCTCTGCACTATTCCTGTGTGAGAGGAGGCACCTGTGCTCTCACACCAGCCCATCCCTCCTCTGCTCTAGCAGATGTCCCTGCCCATGGCAGCAGGGCTGGAACCAGATGATATTTAAGGTCCCTTCCAAGCTGTTATGTGATGCTAACTATGAATGCTGCTAGCAAAGGCTCTGCCCAGCAGCTGGGGAAGCTCAGGAAAAAGCAAAAATACCTGCTAACAGAGCAGCTGATGCTGCAGCCTGCATCGATGATATAGAGGAAAAAAGCAGCAGAGTATGAAGGACAGTGTTAAAAAGCACAAGAACAAGGACTGTTGGGGTAAAGGTGAACCAATGGCAACTGGAAGTGCTTACAGCAAAGCAAAGGCTGCTGTTACCCTCCATAAATTCAGGAGTCAGAGCTCTGGATGACCTTGCAATGATGAATGCTCTGCAGTGCAATCCACAGCAAGAGGGCAGGACAGTGCTGCAGGGCCACCCAGGCTGGGCCACCAGCACAGAGCCTTGCAAGGAGGGCAGTGGAGCTGCTGCTTGAATGGAGCTGCTGATCCCAAGGGAATGGCAAAGCTCACTTAAAAACACAGGGCAAGGTCAAGACTCAATCAGTCTGGATAACAGCCCTAGTTAATGGGTTTACTAGCACTATAAGAAACTCAGTATTAAATTAGACAGTTAATGTTCCCCACTGTTGTTACATTTGACTGGGAAGGGAAGACATAGGAATTACTTCTATAATGGATTATGCCATTAGCTGGTGGAACTGGCTGCTATGTTGCACAGAGGCTGACCTTTTGCAGTCCTGCTTTATTAGACACTAGAAGCAGCAGCTCTAAATCTTGGCTTTGACCAATTCCTGGACATATATTTGGGTATTGCCAATAACCCTGGAATGGAAACAATTTCTCTCTGGAAAAATCATAAGCTATCTCCAAGAAAGCTACTGCTTCTCCCTTGAGGGGAGAGGGAAGGGGAAAATAAAACGGCAGAAATTTAGTATGAATGTGGATCAAACCCAAGCGGAAAGATTCAGCCGAATAGACTAAATTTCAGATGCTCAAATTCAGCTTGGTGAGCTGTCTGTCAAACGCTCAGAGAAGCTGGGATGGTGAGGTGAGGGGGACATGTATGGTGAGATCGCTGAGACAGGCTCTCCCCATTCCCTCAATTGTTTTTCCTGCAGTTAAAGCAGGGAGGAAAAGAGCTCTAGGGAGCACTGTGACTTCTTTTAACTCCTTAAATGCAGCCCTGATGCTCCCAAGAGCCCTTCCCTGCCACTCTGGAACATGCTGCAGGCTCAGCAGGCTTTTCCTGCCTGCCCTTTGCACATATCAAGCTGTTCTGACCTGCCCTTGATGCAGAAACCAGCTCTCCAGCAGAACCACTACATGCTGGATGTGCTGGAGACAGGCTCCTGAAGGGATCTGCCGCAGGTGACAGCGGTGTCTCCACCCTGGGTGACAGCCAGCAGATGTTTCACACACACTGGAGCAATCCTGGAAAGCCCTGCCCCTCCCATTGCCCAACACGTCTGTCCCTTAAGGGGAACAATCACACAACCTGGTTATCACTGATATGAGATGTCTTTTTTTCATTACATCTAAAGAGAAATGCTAAAAATAGCCAGAGGAATAAAGAGGGAGAGCATTGCAGCTGACTTGCAAATAGCAGCTGCCAGAGCCAGCAGGGCCCTGTGACAGGACCATCTCACGCTGCAAAGAGCTGCACACAGAGAAGATTAACAGGTGACACTTGTCAGCCTTTTGTCTAAAGGGCACAAATCCTCCACTGAGCAAGGGCAGCGCAGCCTTTGAACAGCAAAGTGAAATTAATTATCTCTTCCCTGGCCCTTTGCTTTCACTAATCATGATTTACAGGCTCTGCTCTGCCACAGCCAAATGGGGATGATTTTAACAGAGTTAAAGATGATGGGTTTGCTGTGGAATTGGTCCTAAGTTGAATGTAATGCTGTTGTTGGCCAGAAGGCAGAGGGAGAGCACAGGGAGGTCAGCAATGCCTCCTGCGTGTCAAGGACAAATGAAGGACATTTTGCTGGAGGATGCTCAGACCACAGTCTTCAGCTGTAGGCAAGGAGGCAGAGCAGGGACAGCAGAAAGATAACACTGGATATTAGCAATAATAATATTACTGGATACTATTGATCCTGGGATCTCTGAGCCCACCAACACAGCAGAAACCTGCAGCAAGATTAACCCTGGCTGCATAGGCACCAGCTCCCACCGAGGCTCAGCACAGGCTGCAAACACCAAGCCAGCATCAAATAACCATTGCTGTGCCTGAACTGTCCCGGCACAAGAGCAGGCATGGCAGTGGGGACACACCTGGGGACAGCAGGGACACACCTGGGGACACCAGAGAGCCAAGGACAGCAGGGACACACCTAGGGACAGCAGGGACACACCTGGGGACAGCAGGGAGCCGAGGACAGCAGGGACACACCTGGGGACAGCAGGGAGCCGGGGACAGCAGGGACACAGCCAGTGACAGACGGAGCCAGGGACATCAGAGACACGCCTAGCGACAGCAGGGACACACCGAGCGACGGAGGGAGCCGGGCCAGCCGCGAGAGGGAGACACCAGCCCACGGCAGCGCCGCAGTTCCCGCACTCCTGCGGGGCCGTGCAGAGCAGGCACCAACCACCGGCCCGGCTTTATGGCACAGAGGACAGAGCCATAAAGCCCTTCTGTCTTTTTGTGACATGTTTATATGCAGAATAAGACTGGCTGTATATACAGACAGGGGAACAAGAAGCTGGATAGCAGCACCGTGGAAAGGGACCCGGGGGTCCTGGTTGATGGCAAGTTGAACATGATCAGCAGTGCCCTGGCAGCCAGGAGGGTCAGTCCTGTCCTGGGCATCAGACACAGCATTGCCAGCAAGGGAGAGGATTGTCCTGCCCTGCTCTGCTGCAGCCTCACCTCAAGTCCTGGGGGCAGTTTTGGCACCACAATACAAAAAATACATTGAACTATTAGAGAACATTATTCAAAAGAGGCCACGAGGATGCTGATGGGACTGGAGGGGAAACACTGGAGGTAACATGGCTTGCTCATTCTGGAGGAGACTGAGGGGAGACTTCATTGTGGTTTTCAACGTCCCCATGACAGGAAGGAAGCAGAGGGGCAGGTAGTGATCTTTTCCTTCTGATGACCTGTGACAGATCCTGAAGAAATGGTTTAGAGCTGAGTCAGGGCAGGGTTAGACTGGATATTGGGAAAGGATTTTCACCCTGAGGGTGGTTGGGCACTGGAGCAGGCTCCCCAGGGCAGTGGTCACAGCCCTGAGCCTGTCTGAGTTCTAGAGGCGTTTGGACACCGCTCTCAGGCACAGGGTGGATTCCTGGGGTGTCCTGTGCAGGGCCAGGAGTTGGACTCGAGGATCCTCGTGGGTCCCTTCCAACTCAGCATATTCTACATTCTATGGATCTTAGAAGCTGTGTGCTCAAACTGGGGCTGAAACTGCCCAGACCTCCTTCTTTTAAACACAACATTCCTAATCCTGATTATTTACAAAATCTGTGCAGCCTCTGAAGACTGTGCTCTCGTGCTGCATGCTGTAGGTCAGGGAGTATGAGATCTGTCCTCTATAGAGTAATTAAAGAGTGGCTTAAAGGCTCCTTGCCAGCTGCTTGCTTCTCTGCTCCTTCAGGGTAGCAGCATTTCCTGACCTGCTCCTTGCAAAGATCTGTGGGCAAATCATGCAGTCACTCCCTTCATGGCACAGCAGCTGCTCCTTATATATGACTGGATGGAGAACCAGCTTTTCAGAGTTTGCTTGTAAACTGATCAGGATTTGAATGCTTAGATGGACAACACTGATTTCAATGCAAAATGCCATGAGGAAAATGCAGAGCAGCTGTGCTGATCCCTCTCACACAGCATATGTGGCTCTGCTCAGTCCCTTCCACACTCCTGCCTGCTGGTGGCTGCAGATTAGCATGCAGAGCGTGCAGAGGCAGACACTTTTAGGGAAAATGTATCATTAATTTCTTTTCCTGTCCGTGCAGAGTTTGTCCGACCTCTTTTCTAAATCTATTTTTAAATTGCTCCTGGGACTCTGTATGCCAGGTATCCCATTATGCTGTTGAGAGCGTTTGCAGAATCAGCTTGTCAAAATCTTGTAATACTCACAGGAAATATGGTCAGAATGCATCTCCACAGGTCAGCCAGTCACACCCAGGTCCCAGGGCCAGAGCAGCCTTATTTACACCATCTAGGACAGCTGCTTTTCTAACCTGTTCTTAAAATCCTTCCCTGAGAGTTTATTCCTGTGCATTATTTTACTTTTTCCTTCCAAATCTTTTCCCAGTTTTTCCTCTTTACACATCAGTCCTAAACATCATTTGTGAATTATCAGTTTGAAAAACAGACCACATACTCCTTTCTATTCCTCTTGCTATCACACTTTTTTATAAGTCTTACATGACTTTGAGAGTGGTCTTGATTGTACTAACATGTAATGGCCACACACTCACTGCTGTGCCTGTGCAGAGGAAATACAGAGCAAGGCATTCATCTCCCTTCACAGGCTGGGTGTAACACCCTTTTGTCCAGGAGCTCTCTCAGGAGAAGAGAATTTTGTGTCCTTCCCTTGGACCAAATCCCCATTCCTGTCTCTCTGTTTCACACATTGCACACCTTGGCTCCCACAGAACTCCACTGCTTTGGGTTCAGCGAGGTGGTGAGGCCAGACAGCTTCAACACAGCCACCCCCTGGCACACCCAGACAACAGCTATTTTCAGAAGATAACATTTTGCCTTGTTCTTTTCATGGAATCGTTTACACCATCCACACAAACACCTATTTGCCATCATCTCAAGTCTCTAGAGGTGATACATTCTTAAAGAGCTGCTCCACTGTGTCTGGTATGTGCATGGGATGTGTCTGGGCCCAGGGTTCAGAAATTATTGTTCTGTTCTTGTAAATAAAAAAGCCTCTTTTTCTTTATCCTCTCATGGCACAAACTTGCCAAAATTAATAAGCAAGTTGCCTAAACACAGCCATGCATCTCAGTGGTTTGACTTGCACAGCTAACTGATACATCACACATCTACATCTAATACAGAGCTAAACTCTCCAGCTCTATCTTTAAAACAGGGGCAGCAACAGATTCCTTCAACCAGAAGAAATGGGGAGAGGGAAGTCTCCTCTGAAACTGATAACATATTTGACAGTTATTTTATTTGAGCATTAAAAAAACTCCATCAGAACTCCAATTTCAGGGAGCAGTAATGTTCTGTGTAACAATCACACTCATCCATATTGCATGTTAACGTCTTTTAAATTGCATCTCCCAGGCAGGAGCCAAGCAGAATCTATCAGAAAGGAGGAAGGCAGAACTTGCCAATGTCTATTACCCCATCTTTCAAATATTTATGGTGTGCAGGAGCAATATGCATGCAGCTACACTGTCCAGGGACTGGGCACAGAGCCCCTGTCAAAGCCGATGTGAGCGCTGCAGGAGCCTTCACTTTGGCTGGGAAGGTTTTCCATGACCCAAACCCACCCTAACCCCACCAACTGCACACCCCTCCTGTGCCAGGCAAGATCTCCAACTCTGCCTCTCAACAAGCTCTGTTTCTCCCTGGGCCACTCCAGTTTCTGTAGCATTTTTAGCACTGTGACGTGCTGTCTTCTGTGCTGTAACACATTGTACTCCGCTCGCGTATCCCGCTCCTTCTGCTCTGCTCTATGAATTCTGCCACTGAAACAGTGCTATAAAAACTATGCAGTGAATTCTGCACAAAGACCTCCCCCACTCCCTTCCCCACCTTGCCAGGCTAGCTCCATTTTTAGCAATCACTAGTCATCTAGATGCACTGAATAAAAGATAGCTACCTGTCTTCAGTGAGCAATTCTGTCTGCTCCCAAGGGGTTGCTGAAGGTGGGATTCACTGTATTTCCTGCTGGAACTACAGCTCTCAAGGTCACATCCTTTCCAAGCTGTTCTGGTCAAGCTTTGCCTGCACAAAAGGATGTGCTGCTGCTGAACAGGCTAAGGAATTTCTTGATATATTACAGAAATAATCTCCATGCCTTTCCTGGTTTCCATCTCAAAAGACATAGATTTCTTGCAGCCTGAACTGATATTAGTATGTTTCATTACATTTCTTTAAAGGGCTTGGATAAAAAGAGGCCTGAAGATAATCTGTTATAAAAGAGTCTTGAAGTCTCCTGGCTTTGGAAATCAAACAAGAAACATTCAGGGAATAGCTGCAATGTGAATTTCTGGTGAAGGGAAGTGAATTTTCATGTGGTCACAACCCAGGCCAGTATTTTCTCCTGCTTCCTGTTAATTATTATCCCACAGTGAAGCAGAGAAGGGCAGCAGCTCCCCCAGCCTAAGTCCCAGGGCTGGCTCACACCAGCCCAGGGGCAGAGCTGGTACCAGAGAGAGAAGGAAGCCAAGAGGTGTGAGATGCCCTTGCAGGTGGCACTTGTGCCAGGCTGTGTCCTGCTCCTGCCCAGGACACAACAGGGCAGGGCTCAGGCAGCACTGCCCTCACCAAGGAGAAGGGAGCTGAGATGGAAACCACAAGATGTTTCCTCACTGGACCTGCACACTCATCTCAGATAATATGAGAACAATCCTTCAAGTCTTTGTTAGTCACTACCTGCTGTGCTTTTCTAAGGTAAAAATCACCTGATCTCTCCAGAACTTAATCATCTCAGCAGTAGCCAGCAAGAACAAAAGCCCTATGAGTACCACTCACTAGGCACTATGGCAGCTAGCAGGCTTTTGTTCCAGGTCCATTTTTATCTTTCTGCTCCATTTTCAGGAAGAAAAGTGTTTGGCAGGAACAAGTTACATACAAGTCCAGAATCTACTGCTTTTTGAATGCTGTACATGGTCTCGTGCAGCTGCAGCAAAATCCAGCCAAAACAAGATGCAGATGGTGCAAGAGCCAGGATGGAGCTGAGATTCTGCTGAATCTCACAGGGCTGTTTGTGAGTTATTCCTATATTGGGAATTGTATCCTTGCAGCAATCCTGGTGTCCTGAGACTACCCCACAGGCACTTACTACAGTGGGCAACTGTTTCCTCAAGCGAATCTTTAAGAATAGACATAGAAGAAAATATTCCCTGCTGCAGGATTTGTAACCAGTGCTAAGATTGTTCCAGGATGAATTATGAATGGAAACATCTGTGTACGTGAAAGCACAACCAACCTGGCTGCAGCAGATCTGTTCTTCAATGAAAGGGGAAGAACATCACTTCCATACCCTGTTTGAGGGCAGATTGTAGCCATAAAGACCCCCCCAAAAAGGGAACTAAAAGGTGGCAGTGCTGCTTGAGATCCACAGAGATGAAAAAGTGCAAGACCCTGAGGTGAAATATCACTCCAAAATAGCAGGTAAGTCCTAGAAAGTGAAAGAAAAACACAGTCTAAGAGCCAGTCTGCTGTGAAGAACCACTCAGCAGACACAGTGAGGGCTTGACAGATGGTGTCCCCTGTCCTCCCTGCAGCACACAACCCAGCCTGGCTCCAGCACCTGGATTCATGAGGCTTGGTGCCCACAAGGGGTGGGGAGAGCATGAGGGAATGAAACCTGGACATGGGAATGACTGAAAACAGCTTTGTTCATGGTAAATATCTACTTCTCCTTCTACAAAGTCTCATATTGAGTTTTATTATATTCATTTCCTATACTAGTGCACAACCAGTGTGCAATGGAAATTCTGGATAAGAAGGTTGGAGGACTTCTTGTCTGGCAAAAATTTACACCAAGCAGTGTGTTCACAATGTCAGCGTTTCCTGGCATGCTATATGAGCTTTAATTCCAGGAGATTTATCATCATTTAGCCCAGTTAAGTCTCCAGTATACTTCATTTTCAGGTAAAGGGAATATTCAAAAGAAGGCCTAGCATACCTCAGAGGTATATCCCTACATAATAAGCCTCTCCATGAAAAAAAAATCTGGATTTTATGCATGCTGGTGTTCACATGAAAGCAGCATTGCTCAAAATCATGCACTTCAGAACATTCTTAAACTGTCATACCTTGCACTAGCACAGAGCAGCTCCCTGCAACAAAAAGCAGTCAGTGAGCAACACATTCTAAAAGCAGTTTGTATGGCTGAGGGCAGGTATTTAGGTCTGCTGCAGCAAAGTTTCAACAAATCTTTGATCACTTCAGCATGCCACCTTTGGAAGTTGTCCTGTCAGTCCTTAAATTGATAAGGATCATAAGAATACATGGAAGTTGAGAGGTGAATCCATCTTTTTCCAGGTGTGGACACACCAAAGGGATCCATGGTGGAATGAGCTAGAATAGCACTGCCTTGGTGAAAACCAGGGGCTTGACAGTCACTGCTGAAAACTCTCTGACCTGGGAGAATGTGCACCAGTCACAAACCCAGCTTTTATTAGAAAGAAAATCAACTTGCCACAGCTAACTGAGACATATGAATCTTCATTCTGCCTCCCTGGGAAGACAGCTACAGCAAATGAGAGAGGTCAAGAGAAATCTGATTTAGGAGAACACATTTCTGTTCCTCGAGGCTATTCCCCAAACAATTCCATTCTTTGCTGCAGGAAAAGAAAGCAGAGAAACTCCCCTCCCACCATGTTTCAAGAGAATTGAGTCCTCTTAGCTCTTTGTACTCTCAGCCCTGTTTGCTTATCACTTGTGGCTCAGACAGATAGCTGCAATTCCCACCGGGTTCCCAGAAGAGATTAATTATCCCACCCAGGAACAAAGCATCCAGGAACCACTTAATCACACTTTTCAGAGAAGGGAAGAAACCACCCCATCCCTGGCTGAGGTGCTGGCAAGGATGGTCTGGCAGGGTTCAAGGCTGGAATACCAAACCTCAGGCTTGTTCTAATAAAGACAATTGCATTGCAAGACAGGCTTTTCCTTTTTCTGTCCAGCTGGTCACCTGCCTTCAGGGTGAGACAGCACTTGCAGGGGTGCAGTATTTTGTTGGCAGAAATACTCCCCTTCCACGAAAGCAGCTGATGGAAGCAGTGAGAGGACACAAACCATCCAGGGAACTACACCCCTTCCCAGGAGGATAAGCTATGTAAATATGAAAAAGAAAGAATTTTGCCCTGCATGAAAGCAGATTCTTACTCCTCATTGCCCAGGGAATGAACTTAATCACTAATCCTCTGCATCTAGTAGCGGAGGCAGAACTCCAAGCCACAGGACTGTGCTGGTGTAGCAGGAAAATTTCCCTGGAGACAGCAGCTCACAGAAGAGATAAGGTACATCACAGCTTTGGAGTGACAAGATTGCTATCGCAGTCTGTGCCTCATTACTATTTTGAACCTCCAGCACAGATCTATGATGCCTTTCCAGGATTAGCCTACTTCTAAAGCTAAAGAAAGTCTCCCTTAATTTACAGCTTGTTACTTATTTAACACCAGAATTACATTAATTGAGAGTGCTTTTGGCCTATCTCAGCATTTTAGCTGTACAGTGTACTTGGAATACCACACAGGACTCGAGAGAGCATACAGTGATGCCAAGTGTAGTCCTTGGCTTGAACAGGACACCTTTCAGGTATAGAAACATTGTGGCCACACACCTAGAAAGCACAAAATCAGATGGTATGTACTGCCTTCCTCTCTAAACACTGTGGGTTTTTTGCTTCCAAAGATTCCCATGAATAGTCATCTTAGTAAAATAATTAAATTTCCATATATGGCTTCAAGTAATGGAAATACAAAAACCAGAACTGGAGACAAGTCAGGTCTCAAAGTCCTGGCCTAAATATCCCCTGCTTTGCACTCTGGTAAAAAGTCTAAATGTAAGCATGTTGTAACTTCTCTTGGAGTCAAAAATCTTTTCTGAAACCCATTCTTTTAGGACACTATAACTGAGATGAAACAAAATTAAGTTTTTTACCGAAGTACACACAGGCTCCAGAATATATATCTTGATATGAGAATTTTGCTGCACTATCATGTATTTTATTACTTCCACCCTTTTCAGCACCTTGAAACTTCTGCCTGCTCCAAACCAAAGGGCTATTTTGAAACAGGGGAAATGGGAAACTATTGTGCAACATTAAAAACTACTGGCTTATAATTTACGAGCAGTAATGAGCCTCTGCTACTGACCCTGAATTACTCATCCAAAGGCAAAGTGGTTAAAAGTAATGAGTATCTGCTTCAGCTCAGAGTAATGAGGACACTAAAAGAAGAATATAAACAGTCAAGTATGTGCCAGCTATGCAGACAGAGAGATCTGCTCTTATTGCATGGGCAGCACACCTGCAGCACAGCAAGTCAGAAAAACACATCGTCCATCATGCTGCAGGAAAATTAATAGGTTCAGGGACAGTGCATCCCACGAGTGAATAGGCAGCTCCTTTTTGATGACTTACTTTCCCTCTGATCCATAGCTGTTCATGCTGTCCTCGATGGACTCGTGGCTGGCCTGGCGCACGGTCCTGCTGGGCATTTCCACGGCCAGGCCGGTCTCTGTGCTCCTCTGGATGGCTCCCTTCAGCCTCCGACCATCACCATCTGGGAACACACGGGAGGAACGCTGTCAGCCTCTGCTCCCACAGCCTCTGCACTCACAGAGCCAAGGAGAAGCAGAGGAGGTCTTTTGGAAGACCAGTCTTTATTATACAGAAAATATATTTCTTTATTATAAAATAGAAAATTTTATAATAAATTATATATTTATTATATTACATATATATTATTAATATATAAATTATAATAAATTCCTTTATTGTAGGAGATATATATCTGTAAAAGGCATTTTTATATAATAAATGCCTTTATTATATAGGAAATATATTTCTGTATTCCTTTATTATAAAATAGAAAATTTTATAATAAATTATACATTTATTATATTATAAATTATTATAAATATATAAAAATATAAATATATAAAATTTATAATATATTTATATTTATATATTTTATATCTACATATAAATATATAAAAATTATAATAAATTCCTTTATTATAAAATTCCTTTATTACAAAGGAAATAACATTTCCCTTACCCAGCCCTGCTTCATCATCAGCTCCTGAGTCACCTCTGGAACACACTCACTGCTCCACCATGTCAGGCCCAGCAGATAATTAGAGCATGCACACCCCCCCTACCTGCTCCAACCATTTACACCAATTAATTACCCATTGAGAAGGCAGCCACACCAGCTGGCTACACCCAGAGCTACCCAGTCAGGGAACACAGCAGCAACAACCACGGGCACAGCTGATGCCTCCAAGCCTTTCCCAAATCCCATGTTGCTGCCTCAGGTTGTGTGGAACAGCACAAAGAGTGGCAGGTCCTGGTGGGCATCAAGGGGAGGAAAAGATCAGGCAGCACCAGAGGTGCTGTCAAAGCAGGAGCCCCCTCCCAGACCTGCCACAGGGGAATGGTTGGGCACAGCCAAAATGTTCCCTGGTGACACCAGAAAGGAACCAGCAGTGGAAAACCCTGGAGAGGACTATTCCCCTTGACAGACGCCCTCAGCCACAGCGTAGAGGGAATTAAGTAGGTTCTGGTTCCTCCTGGGTGCAGTCTTCAGAGGCTCAGCCCTCTGAAATTAACAGCTGCTATTTTCATCCTCCATCTCAAGCAGTCTGTTTCTCAGAACAAACCATGTTATGCAATGAATATGTAATGAATACCATTACTATTAATTGCTGTAGCTGGTGTTAGGAAGCTCCAGATTTCATCCCACATAAAGCACTCATCCTGAAACACATCTGCTACAAGTTTTCTGAACAAAGCAAAAATTATCTCAATCCTCTAAAGATGCTCAGTCATTACACTGGATTCAGGCAACAAACCTCTGACCCACAGTGCTCTCAGAAACCTTCCAACTTTTTTGAGTACCACCTCCAGAGGAGAAATGACCCAGCTATTGAGTCTGGAGAACTCAGGATTGCCAAATATTAAAGAAAGCAAATCTTTCAAAGAATCACAGGATGGGTGAGGTTGGAAGGGACCACAGTGGGTCATCTGATGCATCCTCCCTGCTGGAACAGGGTCATGCTAGAGCACACTGCACAGGATTACGTCAAGACAGTTCTTGAATATCTCCAGTGAGGGAGACTCCACAACTTTCTGGTCAACCTGTTCCGGTGCACCCACACAGTAAAGAAGTTCTTCCTCATATTCAGGTGGAACTTCTGGTGAATCACTTTCTGAACTACTTTGGAAATATGAGGGTATCTGTAATAACCTGCCTAAAATACACTGTTATTTGTAGCAGGCTGCTTGACCTAAAATACTTTTCTTTAGATCTTGGTGGGAAGAGGGACTTTGGAAAAAAAATTCCGTAAGATACCAGAAATGCTTCCTATCTCACTTCTCCAATTATATCTACATGGAAATGCAAAGACAAAATTTTCCTATCAATACAGCTGCAAAGTACCTTTTCCTCTACTATCATGAGGTTTCCAACTGGGTAAATGTGCTGGCCCCAGGGCTCTGTACCAGCTGCTGTCCCCACATATGGTGCAGCCTGTGTACACACATCCCTGTGAGCTGAGGGGATCGAATTTGCACATTCTGGGTTAACATCAACTACAGTTTGTGCTGTTTGTGTGCCTAGAGCAATGCATGAAGCACATTGTATAAATCAGGAAATCACACAAATGTAAAACATATTTCTCATGTGCTTTCAAAACCCAAACCTTCAGGCAAGAATATCAATATGGGCATCAACAAAAGCGAAGCTTTGTGAAATGGCCATGCTTGTTCTCCCAATCAGTGCAGAGCAGCTCCCTTTGATTCGCCCTCCTTAGCCTTGTGCAGCTCACTGGAGCCTCTGATGGGGTTTGCAGGTTCCTCTGAGGGCACATCCCACAGCCATGTGGGCAGGCTTGATGGTCCATTTCACTTGTCTTGCATTCACCTCCACAAACAATCTCTGAGTCACCCACATGCACCAGCGCCCATCCTTCCCCCACGTGTGCACTCAGAGCACTCATCCTCCTGCCCTTTAGGTTACTCCTCACAAGAGCTCTGCTGGCAGCCACAGTCAAAGCATCAAATGACATAAATGTAGGAAACAAATTAAAAATGCCCCATTGCCCAGCCACACAACATCTGCTTAAAAAAAAATCTCCTATTTCCCCAATCTAACAAGATGTGCCTGGAGACACTCAGAATTAAAAGACTATTCATCCACAGCTGGCAGCAAATGAGAGGCTTGGGACAGAGCAAGGGTTTGGAGCAACACAAAGTGCTTGCTCTATTCTATCTTCTGATTGAAAGCTAGGGAAATAAAGCAGAAGGGCCCAAAGGCAAGGAAAGGCAGCACTGTGGGAGCACCAGGGCACTATACTAGAGATCTAGCTGGCACAGGGCAAGTTCAGCTGTAGACCACCACATGCACAGCTTTCCACTGCTGGCTGGGTCATCTTCTAGTAGTCCTGATTGCTTTTGCAGATTGGGGAAAAAAGAGGGAAAAAATGGCAAAAGTTTAATTGAGAATCTCTGTAAAACAAGACAATGGAAATAAAGGAAAAATCCTTTGTTCCTCCCTCTTCTTCCAGACAGGGATGCACAGAAACTCCTGCATCTTACAAATGATCTCTTGTTATTCTGGAGAGAAAGGTTGGAGAAACCTTTCTCCCCCTACAGTTTCTTTTTGCTGAAAGTTTTCTTTAAACAGAAGGAGAATGGTTTTTTTTTGTCAAAAAGGCAAGCTCCCAAACCACAGTAGCCAGAGGCATGACTGAAAGAGGGTAAGAGATCACCATATGCACTAGAAATGCCATCAGAAAGGAGGCACAGGTTCCTAAACTATCCCCATCAGCTGGAAGAGTAGGACAGATCAGGGATAGCACACCTGGAAAAGAAATAAATATGGATGACACTGCACTTCTCATCTGTGAGCCAAAAATATTTCACAAGCAACGGTCACTGACCCTCAACCTTCTCTGGTCAGTGTGAAGCATGGCATAGGGGCTGTGCCTCCTCCCCTTCCTGAAATCTTTGTGCTTTGACACCTTTGCCAATCAGAAGGTAAATGAAATGCATCTATGTGGGTGTTGCCTGGCAAAATCATTTGTCTTAATTTGTCAGTGGTATCTGAAACGAGTAAGAGCAGTATCGACATTTTCTGCAGCGTCACCAGATTTATTCCCTGCACCTCTTCCAATTAAGCAGCAAACAAGAGAGGTTAAGCAGTCAGCCAAGCCTGCAGTGCAACACCTCACTAAAAGAGGATTTCAGTTTGGGATGACCTTGGGGAGAAGAAATTTTTTGGTCAAATATCCAGGATGAAGATACACAGCACCTCGCTGATGCCAACAACCAGAAGAGCCCAGGAGTCGCTCTGCCAAGCTCTCAGTGCTGACAGGTGCTTTGATTTTGCTCTGCTCAGCCAAACAATTTATGTTTGGCTAAAGAATATCTTCTAAAGCACTATCCACTCTGGGTGTGAAGAATATCAAGAGATGCAGAATCTGCCATTTGCCTGCACAGTTTATTTTACTACCTGACATTTAGAGATGTGGCTTAAGTTTGCCTGGTTTCAGCTTTCACACATCAGGTTTTTTTAGTGCCCTTCTCCACCCCAAGAGCTGCTTTGTGTTCTCACTATACAGACTTTTCTGCAGTGCAGATGAGTTATCTCTCAATCTTATTTTGACAAGTTAAACAGACTGAGAACTCTATGTCTCTCATGCTCTGGCATTTTTTTTTCTCCTGGCCTTGAATCTTTCTAACAACCTCCCCAGGTTTTAAACGCCCTTTTGAGAACAGAACTGAAGTCTGCATTTAAGTGCAGAAACGCATACAGAGGTAAAAATCAGCTTGTACTCTCATCTTCACTACTTCTGCTGGCATCTCCCAAGACCACAGCAAGCTCCTGCAGGAGACATCTCATCTGGAGGCTCTGCAGTCCCTTGCCTGTCCTGTTGGCAAGACCTTGCAGAACATTATAATAAAAAATACGTAACAAAAGGAATTTTATTTGAAGAGAAAGCAAGCAAAACTCCAGACAGTTTTATAGAGCTCTCCCACCCTCAATACTATTTACTCTCTATCTGATGTCCACATCACCTGTGAATTAAGTGAGGTTTAAACTCATGCTTGCTCCAAATCAAATGAAAACACTGAGCACCACCAGGCCTTCAAGAGAGCCCTCCAGTCTTTGAGGATTTTCCTTGACAATTGCTTTTTGATACATGAAGCAAGGTTTTAATCCACTTATCACAATCACATTTTTAGGGCCATGTTGTTCTAGGACAAAACCCTAACATACTTACCACACTTACCCAGTATCTGTGTCTTCTAAAACTTGGCGAAAAAATAATTTCTCACAAGACCCATTTTCCCTACATTCTTCTTGATTGATATTAATTATATCCCATCATTTTATTCATTATGAATTAGATCTCATTATCATGTTTCCTCTCATCTTTGAGTGAAGCCAGACCAGCCAACCAGAAATTCCTTCCAGGCAGCCCAGTAACAAATGAAGAGGAGCAAGGTGACCGTGGAGATGCCCTGTGCAGAGCAGAGCCTCTTCTGGAGAGCTCTCTTAACTAAACTTTCAACTGCCAACCAAGAGGCAATTCTTCTCAAGGATGGTGCCACTCCTGTGCAAGAGTTGCCACCAAGAACTGGATTTGCCTGAAATTATGGGGTGGGAAAAATAAGAACAGTGCTGCTCCCTTCTCTCCCCCAAGGAAAGAGTAACCACTCCTCGTGTCCTCTTTGACATCACTCCCACACACAACTCTTTGAAGCTCTTCCTCTCTGCTGCTGACAGGCCTCTCCATGCTCAGAGGCCAGCAAGTCTTGAAAAATCTGTGAGTCTGGCAATAACTCATCACAAGGTCATGATTATATAATTATTACTCTACAATAGGTGTTTATTGATGGCACTTCTGAGAGACAGAAGTGTCTCTCACTGTTATCCCTACACTGTCTAATCTCAGCATTTCCTTTTCCTCCACCCAGGTACTTCTTACAATCCTTCTGTTTTCCACTTTGTTTTCAATTTTCTCCTCCATTGCAGCTTGCCACCATCACAAAAAGAACCCAGCATGATGCATGTGCTACAGACCCTCCTGTACTTTAGAATTAATTGGTATTGATTTAGCCCTGAGATTAGGCATTGACTGACTTTCAACTCAATCAGCCTGACTCCTAAATTACTCACCCACTTCCAAGCACAGAGCACAGTGGCACCCAAAGCATAGGGACATACAGCACCAACATGGGCCACCCAAGACACCAAGTAGCTGTTATCCTTTCCCAAACTTCAGCTTGAGGAGCCAGGGGGAAAATCAGGAAGGGAAATCACTTGGATGCTTACTTTTGTTTGCTCCTGTTGCAAAGCTCTGGAAAATATAATATTTTGTATTTTCCAAGAAAGTCAGTCCAAGCTTGAGCAAAGAGACTGCATCCCCACTGCTCTTCTTATCCAGGTGCAGCAGTATGGAACAATTCCCATCCAAACATGCTGCAGGGCATCAGCCTGGGCAGACTCTGCTCCCTGGATTCACACCTGGGTTCCTCAGCACATGAATCGCCTGCTTTGCCCCAAAACACAAACCTGAGCTTATGAAGCATGAAGAACTGACAGCTCCAGCAAGGGACCACAGAAAAACCCATCTGGCAGAGTCAAGGAAGCCTTCAGAGCATGCAGTAGATCAGGCAGAGCAGAGCCAGGACAGGACCTGGCTGCCTGCAGAGGAGATTTGCCTGGAGCTATCTCCTTTCAGTTCATCTGCCTGTTCCATCCTTGGCTCAAACACAGGCTCACAAGCCCTTCCATTTTATGCAGTCACTAACTTCACTCTTTGGTTTTGACCCCAGGAGGTTTTTCTAGCTTTCCTCCCCATGGAGATCTGCCCCTGAGAATAAATGAAACAGTTTGGGGCTATAAATTAAGAAAACCCATGAAGCACCTGCCTGGATAATATCACCTGCTGAGGTGAGGGAGGTCCCCAAGTCCAACAATTTGGGATGTCTGTGGGCAAAATGCAGCAGTGGGAGTCTCAGCTCAGCTCCCCATCAGACTGCTAAAGCACTGACCATTCCACCTCCTACCTACTTTCAGCTACTCTGAGAAAAGAGTCAGCACATTAACTTCTCCACTTGAAACTTTGTCACTGCATTGTTGCTCCTGAACTGTTTAAAAAAAAATTTTCCTGTTTAGTCAGACGCTGACTCCCTGTGACACGTACTAAGACTTGTGTGCCATGAATCAGTTCTGAGATGAATAAAAATTCCATTGTTCAGCTTCAGAGGAGAGAAAGAGAAGCCTTCCCACTGCCTTGCATGAATACCCAACACCTGTGACAGCCTGGCACACACTGAGCTGCTGGCTGCCAGGGTGGGCAGCACAGGGTGGGCCCCTCTGCAGGGCTGCTCTGTTCAGAGCAAGCCCTGGTGCTCTCCTAAGAGGCTGCTTCTGCTGAGGGAAAATATATATATATATATATAAATACTGGATTGTCACTTCAGAATGCAGTTTAACGAGATGAACTCAATCTCATCATGCCTGGCAAGCCCTGACATCCTGCCAAGCATTCCCTACATCAACATCCTAATGGAGTGTGAATTATGAGCACCTAAAGAGAGGCAGTTTGTACTGTGCTCCAGAACATGCCAGGCTATCATCACAGCCTGAGTAATCCACCAGAATGACAGAAAATGGCTGGGGATAAGCAGGGGCACTAATCAGGCTGCATGCTTCGTTCCCCTTGTCCTAGTTTCAGACACCAACAAAATCACACTCTTTCTTTCCAAATTAAGCACAGAATCTTTGTGAGATAGAAAAAAAAATCAGCATGTTAATTCTAATCTGTGGAGGTTAGGTACATTCACAGGGTTAGGAAAGTTCAATCAACTCTTCTTGTGAGAGCCAGAAAAATAGTAAAATTAGCAACTATTTGCATTGCTGTTAGAGCTACCAACTCCAGCTGAATGCAGAGCAGGGCCAGGACACCCTGCCTGCCTGGGAAACCTCTGGAGATGCCAATGAGACACCTCCAAATTCCCAC
Organism: Melospiza georgiana; assembly: GCF_028018845.1. Lineage (NCBI taxonomy): Eukaryota > Metazoa > Chordata > Aves > Passeriformes > Passerellidae > Melospiza > Melospiza georgiana. The sequence goes on from NC_080446.1 coordinate 8,886,217, forward strand.
TGCAGCACAGCTCCAACTCCACTGCTCCTGATCCACAAGGGTATTTCAGATATTTCAGCACAGAAAAGCTTTTTCTCATCCTAGCGCTCACACTGGCCTGTCCTCACTCAGATGTGGGGATGTCAAACCAACTCCCCCTGAACCCAGAGGTTTCTGTTCTTCCCCCATTAGAAGATGACCAAAAATCATTCCCAAAGGTGTTCCACACAGCATTGGAAGGCTTGCTTTGCTGAAACCCAGAATAAATATGATCAAGGACCATAATCACCATTAGAAGACAACTGAAAATCATTCACAGGGTTATTTTCAAGACCAGCCTCTGAGGCTGCCTTCCCCAGGTCCCCCACAACCCAGCCCAAACCCCAACTCCTCAGACACTTAAAGCAGCATTTTTTCCTTCAGGCTGGTCTGAGCTGCAGTTTGGTTTAAATCCAGCTGTGCCTGTAGTTAAGCAAGTCTCCACCCCAGTAGATGATATTATCTCTTACAGCTTGTCTGGGGCATGGGTAGAGTATCAATTTCTCCCCCTTTCTTCAAAAGCTCCATTTTCTTATTTTAAACATATTTTTTTCTCCTCCTTTTGAGGTTAAAACCAAATAGTTCCCATGATGCTATTTTTAATTGTGACCTTTTTGATAATTCATCTATATAAAAAATTTAACGGCCAAAATTTTCATTTAGAAGTGTCTAAAGAAAAAGTTCTGCAGCAAACACACAGCCAGGAAAATCCTTTGGAGATTTTTTCCTTTCCTGTCAAAAGAGAGAAAGCCAACAGTCAAAAAGGTAAACACATATGTTCACTGTCAATGACTTTCAAATAGAGTTTGTGACTACCATAAAAATTGTTTCACTTTTCACTACAAAAAAGCTGCAGTATCATAACACTAACAAAAATGTTTGGTTCTTTCAGAGTACTTCATGGGAACCACTTTGCAGCTAGATCCAGCTCTTCAGAATTCTTTCCATGTCTCTATTTTGTTTGCAGCAGCAGGATCCAAATAGCTTTATCTGATGGATGCTTTTGCATTTTTATTTTTATAAGAAAATGGAACACACTGCCCCCTTCTCTTCCCCCCATCTGCCAGGCTTTGCAGTAGAGTCTGATTAAATGAAACGTCCATAGCCACCCAGAAAATTCACTGCTCTAATATTTCTGCAGCAATGAAACCTGAACATTGCTCTGTCTGTAGCCCAGGTCTCCAGGGAAAGACAAGCACAGAACTGCTGATGTTGTCTGGAACACATCTGGGACAGACATCCCACATCCCAGACCCTTCTTCATCTGCTGCTTTTGTGCTTGGGCAAGGGGTGATGGCTTCAAAACGTAATTTTACCATGATACTTGGAGTGCAATAAACCACAGATACGCACACACTCTCCCACTGCATGGCAGCTGGGGGATTCAATCTTTCCACTTCTTGCATTTTGGGTTTTAAGCCTCACCAAGAGTTAAACTCCCCTCTGACATCAGCCCATCTGGGAACCCCAGAGGGTCTTCAGCCCAAGTCCAGGAAAATTTACCCAATGGGCTCAGAGAATAAGTACATTTGGCACAGGTAATTAACTTAACTGATTTACTTAAACTACAACACTGTAATATTTACTCCCTAGAAAGCTGAGGGAAGTGCCGTACATACAAACATCAACCAGCGGTGCTCTCCATGTTCTCAGTCCCAAACTCTTGGAACTTTGCCAGCTGTCAAGATGTGGGTATCAGGAAAACATCAAAGTAGAAAGACAAGTGGCTGGTTAGTGTGCCAACACCATCTCAGGGCTTTCTTCTTGTTTTAATTCACAAGGAGAATTAGAGGTTGAGCCAATTTATGTCCCCAAGGCTGGAAGTCTTCCAGCTAACCGACATAAGTTGTGAAGGCCAGGTGAGGTTCTCTGCTTAATTACAAGAGAGTTGAACCAGAGCACCCTGATGTCCTAATTCTGCCATCCATCTCACACTATTAATAACTGAGGATGTTGCCTAAGTCCAGGTTCTGAAATATGAATGAGCCTGAGCTGCAGAAAACCTCTTGATTTAGAAAAGGATCACAAAAATGAGGTGAATTCATGAAAATAAAGCTACTAGAAAGAGCCATTGTAGAGAAAGATGGCATGAGATGAAAGAGCTGCTCTGCCTACACTTCACCGAGCCAGGAAATTTTGCATGAGGCTGCTGTGCCATTCCTGAGCCTGCTGGGCCTGCCTGCTCACCAAGTGCCCCTCCTGGCAGAGCCCAGCATCTGGCTCTTCAATTTTGGGAAGCAAACAGGGGCAAAGTAACTTCAGCAGCCTGTTTGCAAGCTGTGCTTCCCTGCTGCAGAAGAGAACTCAGGTCATGAGCCTCCTGAAGCCACCAAAACCTGCCAGAGGTGCTGACACACCTTTCTGTCCCACTGGATGCTCAGCACCAGCAGTCTGCTTCCATCCACAAGGTGAATTTTAAACTGAGATTAGGTGTCAGGCCTTTTCTCCCAGAGGCACTAGCTTATGTCTCTCTCTCTCTCTCTCTACCCAGAGCCATCTTTTCCAGCATTTCTAAAGTCTGCATATCTTGGATGTCTCCCCCAAATTTAGCTGAAACTAGAAAGTGTCTGCTACATAGTAATGATGGGAAGAAAGTCGAGACAGCAGCTTAAGCATTGAAGAAATACTTGCCTCCCTCAAAATCACAGCTACTACACAGCAGGTAAAGTTTAGTTTTGACAGACAAAATTCAGAGGAAGCAGCTGACAAGGCCATATTTATTAATGAGATTTCTTGCCTTTTCTTCTGTCCTACTGATGCTCTTTTAGGAGCGAGCAGCTTTGTCAAGACCACGTGTGTGTGAGTGCAGAGAGCAACAGTCTTGGCACAATGCATGAGTCATGCAACCTTTTGTTCACTCGTTATAAATACAATTAAAAACACAGCCCCATTTCCTTAACAGGCACAAAGCCACACAGAACCCTGGAGTCATTCATAAACTAGAATCCTCGTGCAGAATTGTGTTTAGAACAGCATTTGATTTGTGTTTAGCTTGGGTAATAATTACTCCATCATATTTTCCTTAAGGAAATGAATGCTCAAATTCACAAGGAGTGAAACTTTAATTATACACACTGCTTAATAACTTGTGTCCGTTTGGAAGCAATTATTTGATGCACTATGGAAGCAGAGAGGGGGGAGCCAATGGTCTGGTTTCCAAAGAAGTTAAACAACTTCAGGCATTGAGTTCCTAACTGCAGACAATCTCACCAGATACTACAACTACTTGTGTTGGGCTTCACCAAAGGTGCTTTCATGGAATACCTGTAGCAAATGCTACAGGAGCATGCTCTTCCTCTCTAACTCTACATGTTGTTTTGACTCCCACAGGGACATCCCATGACAGGTCCATGGCTATGGAGTGCCTGTTGTGCCAGGCAAGCACCACAGCACACCACAGGGGCACGAAAGGGAACCCTTTTCTTCCCAAATGGTACCAAGAACTGCACAAATCCTCTGTTTATAGCACACCTGTGGTGCTGAAGGGAGAGCTCAGAGAGTGACTGCATTTCCCAAAAGCCTGCAAATGGATCCAGTGCACTCACAGTGCTTCTCTCACACAGATCCCTTTCAGGATCAAGGTTCTGGATCAAGTGCCAGGTTCTGCTGGGGTGGAGTGAAAGCAGAGCACCCAGCCCTTCATGACTGCAGTAATCTCATTGCAGATATCTCATGACAGCTGGAAGGGAAGGTCAGGCTTCAATACCCAGAAGCAGGACAGGAGCCATGGTTCTTTACGCTGCCAAGTCATTCAGGGTGACTAAGAAATCAAAGTGAGTTTGTATCACTGCAAACAGCTCTGCCAATCATCCATCACAGATATCTCCAACTGGGGACAAGTCAGGCCGTCACACATGGAAAACACCATCCAATACCAAAAACAGAGGCACTGGAATTTAACTAGCAGACACCTAAGAAAAAACATTCAAGCAAAAATTTCACAGCCCAAACCCTGAAGAGACACATGCAAGCTCTCACAGGAGTGACACACTCTCCCACAGATGAACATGGCAGACACATAGCTGCCTCCTACATCTGCCTGCTGCATGCACAAAAGCAGCACTCAGAGAGAAAAACATCCCAGATTATTTGAAGTCCTTTGGGAAATTCAGTTCACTGTTTGTCTATGCAGTGTATTGAGCTTTCAATAGAGGAGAAAAAGCCTTTTGGCCAGAGCTGGAAAATAAACACGATGTGTTCATCTCTGCTGAAAGATGCTGCAGAATGTGGGAAACCAACCAAAATATCATGTCTCGATGTAGATTACTGAGGATGGAAGCAAAAAATCATCAGATTAATATAGATTAATTAATACACTTTAGGAACAATACCAAAATCTCGTCTTCTCAATTATCAGCAACTAGATGTAGTAAGAATCAGTCCCTTGTGAAGAAGAGGCACATCAGTGTTCAATATCTTATTGAACTGAATTTGCATTAATCACACACAGTGAACAACAGCCACACACCAGCACAGCATCCTGAGAAGCAATGCCTGTTTGCAGCTACTCCATGACATGTACCTGGCAGAAAGTTCACCAAAATCCCATGATCTGTCCCAAATATTTCTGAACAAATTTTGTAGAAGGAGCAAGGACGAACAAAATGCTTTAGAGTGCCCTGCTTATCTCTCTCTACTACGAGAGCAGAAAAGAGAGCAGATGAAGAAGCAATTGTGATACAGAGAGCATCAGCCTCGCAGGCAACACTGACAGTTCAGTGAGATCAAATACGCATTAAAGGGCAGTGTGTGAGTGAAAAAATAGTTTTAATGTAACCACAAAAAAAAAAAAAAAGTTTAATGGCAATATTTTTATAAAATGTGCCAGCAACGACTTCCCCACAGTAATGGAAGAAGGTCAGGAGAGGACACCGTGCTTACGAAGCACCTGCATCACTGTCACTTCCTCCCTTCTGATACCTGCAGGTAACTTTCATGTTTCTGTTCTGGGCAGACATAAGGAAGCCTTGGGATTTCTCAAGATGTTACTGGCAAGGTCAGAGAAGTACAATCCCCTTCCATCACCACCTGGGCTCGCAGCACTCTGTTTCACTCAGCTGTACAGCAACTGTGCCAGCGACCTGTGCCAGCCACCCACCCCACCAGGCCCCACCCTTCACACTCATTCCAACAGGGAAACACACAGAAGGAGGTAGGACACACAGTTTTGAAAATGAGCTTGAAGGTGAGACCCTCAGTCCCAGCCCATTCACAGCCTCTGATCACAAGTCACAATTACAAATCGAGCTCAGGAGTGAAATAATCCTTTCCTCCTCCTCCTGCAGAGACAAGAGTTCAAGGCTCTGTTTCCCTGGCAACAAAAAAGAGCATCATAACAGCCTCCTTGCTAGCAAATGACATATGAAAACGTGTCACTTTTTTTTTCTCTCCAGTGTCTTTCATCACCAGGGAATAAGCCTGAATTCAGAACTTTCCACTCAGCAAGAATGGAAATAGATATCCATTACTGCTATTTAAAATGCAGTATCTTTGGAGCCTTTAAGCTTGTCCAGAGGTAGGTAGTAAGTAAGGGATTTTAATTTATTAAGTAAAGAAAGGAAAAAAAACCCTAACCTTGCTGAAGTTCACCTTTTAAGACAAATTATAGAACTTGAAGAGTTTGGGGAAAAAAAATGCAGCTCATAAATTTATGAGCTGCATTTTAGATTCTGTTAATATTCACTTTTGAAAAGCATTAGAAATGAAGATTACAAATTTAATAATGCAACACATGGGAGGAATTATCCTCCTCCCCATATAAAAAGGCAATTTGCTCTTGCCTATAAATTGACTTTCTATTACTGTCATTAAACCAGCATAATGTGCTATAATTAGGGTCTGCCCTGCCACGGCTCTGTGGCAACCCACAGCCAAGAACTCATCATGCCAACTTTATCAGACATTCTTATGAGGCAACAGGGGCAGTGGCACTGCTGGGCATCTCCTCACTGCAGGACTTTGGGGTGCTCATGGACATTTATGAGGGGTCAAAAAGAAACTGGATTAAATCAATGAGGAAAAAATTCAAGAGTAGAGAAAGTCCCTAAGCCATGAATCAGTGGAAGGTGGGAGAGCATCCTGAAGAAGCATCCTAAGAAATTTTGCCTGACTTTCTCCAGTTACCTTGACAGACACAAAGATCTCTTACTCCTTCCCTTTTGCCACAGCAGAGAAATGAGATCAGTCCTCAGACTGCAGTAGTTCCCCAACCATTTCCTAAGCTGCTTTCAGGTTCTCCTGCTCTCTAGTTTGTGCAAACTGAGTGCCCTCTATGGTCTCTGCAAGCCCCATCACACCTGCAGAGAATCTGCCACTCCTCTCCCATGCTCATGTGTAACTCCACCTGTGCCTGGACCATCAGGGATGATTTTGCAATACCCACAAGAGAACCTACCAAACAGCAAAAACATTAAAATTGAAATTCAGTGATTTCCTCAAACAAGCAACTACATTTAAACTCATTCAGCTCAACTGAAAGAGCATTAAAATTGTGCTGGCAGGTATTTACTGTCCCATTTCCCATGGCTCTTTCTCCATCTTTCAGTTACTGATGGGTTGTGACATATTGAAATAATAAAAATCTCAATAACAGAAACCTCTTTGCCACTTCTCAGCACTAGCACCATTCTTCCCTTTCGCCAGCCATGTACCCAAACAGACAGATGTTAATTCTGTCATCTGCCTTTTTTTTTTAAACCATTTTGACTCGTTCTTTATGCAGCAGGCAGCTGGAAGACTTGCTCACATCTCAGTTACTTCTGGAACAAACCTGAGCAACTAGCACTGAGGGAGTGAGTTGACAGCATGTGCTGGTGGTTCTTGCTCTTCCTTTGCTCATGAATTGTCCTGAATTTTAAAAGAAAAGCAGCTGGTACCTGTTCAAGATTACCAAAGTGTGACTGGTCAGTGCAGCCCCAGCAGGTGCTCTGTGCCTGAGGAAGCAGACTGGCAGGCCAGGCCAGCACTGGACCTTCAAGCACCACTGGTCTGCTTTGACAAGTCCTGCCCTTTGCTCCATGACAAGTCAGTTCTTAAGATTGCTGGATGACAGTCTGTCCACTTAAAAACTTCTCATTCACCAAATATTCATTCAAAGAAGCTTAGTGTCTCAGAATGAACATGAAGGGGACTTGTGATAATCAAAGTGAACCCATTTGCAAGTCTGACACATGCACAGAAAGCACTTTGCAGTCTCCACCAAAGCCTGGTTTAGTCTCCCTGCTGAAGCAATTTTTAGGTCAGAACACATGCAGATGTTTGGAGGTCTGTGCTTTGTCCTTGGCCTGTTTTGGAGAAGGATGTAACATCTTGCTTCTGCTCCAACTGCATATTTTCATCAGAGAAACCACAAGGCCACACTTGATTTGAAGTCACTCCGGAATTCTATTCCTCTGGATCCATGACTGACTAATGCATCCTCCTCCTATCACATAAGCCATATTCCTGATTGAATTGTCCTCCTGTTGTATCCATTCTCCTTAGAAACTTCCCTTTATGAAGCATGACTTGGCCCTTCTGAACATTACACAGTATTTGTCTTTCCCATGTATTTTCTGCTACAGATCCGTGACTTCTCCCCGTATTTTACTGTCATATGGAACAGCTTTCCCTTTCAACAGTCACAGCTGCTTAATGAATTCAAAGTGTGACATTTTGTTTTCCACGGTGAGGTGTGTGAGAAGTGTAAACCATGGCTGAGAGATGAACTAGAAAACACAGAGGGCACTGAGCCCTTCCCACCAGCCAGACACAGCACTCTCAGCAGCACCCACTGCACCTTGCAAGGCTCAGCTTTACTCAGTTAATTGACAGACTTCACTAAAGAAATCAAAATGTCAGCTTCAGGAAGTTTTTACAAGCTTCTATACACAATAGAGTTTCACAAGCCCCAAAGAGATCCTCTTGTGCTTGGTTCTCAATGGGCTATCCCACCTGGACACTTGGAAGCTTTGCTCAAACAACACTTCCAGGATCCAAGGGGATTCAGAGCCTCGAAAGACTTCCCAGAGCACTGCACAAATTCCTCTGATGCCACCCACACGGGAGGCTACAAATTGGCACCAGTAGTTGTCAATATTTTGTTTTGATCTTCTGGCAAACAAATCCACCCTCTGAAATGTTTGCAGGATGCTGAGATAAAAAGCAGCAATGAATAAAACCCAAAGAAGTTTGAAGAGTTTATTTTTACCAAGTAATCAATACCTTCTGGCAGTCTTCCTCCAGCTCTAATAATACCAGCGAGGACAGTGACCCTTGGCAGGTTTTGTACACTGTTCTACAAACATTATCCAATTAACCATAACAATCCACTCCTAGAAAAAAGAAAGCATGATCTGAAGTTCTTCTACAACAAGAGAGAGAGAGAATGAGTGCTGGGAAGGGCTACTGATAACAAGGTTGTAGTTTGGGAGTTACAGCACTTGCACATCAGTCTAACCATGCTGCCCCTCAGGGGCCAGCTGAAATGGTGTGTTTTCCACACAATCTGTGCTTAGCACAACCCTTGGTTTCACTCAGCTGTGAGAAAGCACTAGGACAGTGTCGAGTCAACTCATTAATAAATCAAGTGACAATAAAACAGTTGGATGGAGATGAATTATTGAAATCAAAGCAACTTAGTGCTCAGGGACAAAACTAAACTCTGTAAGCTGGGAGCTACTGAGCACAGAGCCTGATGTTCCTCAGAACAGCTTTACTGAAACACTGCAAACTGCCTGTCCAGTCTACCTGTAACACAGTTCAGAAGGGGATTCAGCATTTCAGTGGGGTGGTGAGATATTGATCCTGATCATCAATATTGAAGATGGAAGAGTAATCTCAGGTCATCAAGTCAACCATGAAAGGCATCTCAGGGGATGCTCACCTAAACCAAGTCTAAGAAACAGGTCTAAATCCAGAGTCAGTATATGTGTCAATATAAATCCAGGTCTGGATTCTTCTGAACAGTGTATTCTTCTGTAACTTTGGGGCAGCCATTATAGAGTCACAATATTTAGTCAACCTTTTACTTCTACAGTCATTAATCATGCACCATTTAACTACTGGTTTGTCATTAACATTCTTAATCCTTTTCAAATCCTTCTGCTTATTTTCACATCTTTTTTCAATCCCATTCTATGTGTCTTGCTAATTACACTCCTTAACTGTCATAGGCTGTTTCAACAGACATGTTGAGCCAGACGTGGTTTGATCACTTGCTGTTTTATGTGCCCAATGAATCCCTTGCTATTGAGATATTTAAAATATAAACAATGCTATTGGAAGATTATCAACTGTACTTAATTATCTGAACAACTTCCTGTAACTCTAGAGAGGAAGGGCAAATGACCATTTAACAATGTACTCAAAACCAAGATTTCCAATCTTGTAAAAAAGAACAATGAAAAAGGAAAAAAAAGGCTTAGGGTTTCCATCTTCTCCAAATACAGAGCTTTGCATGCTTGGCAGACAGTACTGGTTTCAAAGTACTGTTATTTGCAATTTTGCTGCATCCTGAGCCAACCTTTCCTACCAGTCTCAGAAGACTCCATCTCCAGAAGTCAGCACACCACAGCCTAAGAGTCACAGGCCACCAAAAGTAAGGTCACATCCAAATGAGAGATGCCAAAACCTGATGACAAATTAATGAGACACAGCAGATATCACCTGAAAACTTAAAGAAAAGGCAATTATTCATGGCCAAAAGGAAGAGAAGTACTGTGATATATGGGAAAGAAGGAACTGAGCAAAGTAGGTGGCCAATCGTGATGGAACAACTCTCAGAAACACCCAGAGAAATGGAAATGTCAGCCCAGCTTTACACGTCCACACATTCACTCCCAGTGACAAGCTTGACTACACAACTTGACACAGAGCAAATGTCACCCTGAACACTTCCTCTCCTGCACCTCAGTCTTCATTTCACTTCTGCAACCGTGTCCCGACCTGTCATGCAGGGGATGCAAAGCTTAAAACCACATGTGTGTAATGAAGAGATGAGTTCATGAAGAGCCTGGAAGAGCAGCCAGCTCATTCAGCCCAGAGGAGAGCCAACAGAGGCCAGAGAGGGCCATTATGTGCCACCATTGTCAGCTACTAATTCAGTATCTCCAAGGATAGGAAGAACTGAACATTTCCTTCTCTTCCACAGCCATTTCCTTCTCTTCCATCCCCTCAGACATGGCTCTCAGCTCAGAGGGGAGCAGAAGACCCTGCACTTGGTATCCCTAGGAGAGTTCTGTCCAGGCATGGTTTGCCACACCCATTGAAGCCAAAATGTGCAGCTAAAACAGGTGAAGGAACAAGGCATCATCAGCACTATGCAGGAAGGTTGTGCAGCTCCCACATGCCAAGAAAAATGCCACGGACACCATAATCCGCAAATGCACTCACATCATGCAACCCCATTAGATCAGCAGCTCCTAATTAATTTAGCATGTGGATCAGTTCTCAAACACCTTTTGCTATCACTAAGACCTCCTGAAAGTGATGAAGAGGAATCATTATGCATAACACCCTCAAGAACTTGCTGTAAACACATTTGGCAGCACAGGGAGGTTCCTTTATGGCATAATCCATTTTTACATACACCTAATATTTTCAGGTTTTCAACTGATTGTCAAGAGTGTTTGTAGAGGCTGTTAATGAATCTCAGTGCTAAAAGCAGTTACAATTCTGTAGCTATTAATACAACGTGACATCAGTTATATCAGCTTCCGAGTGAATCACAGTTTGCAATCTTGTAGGTGTTCGATAGCTGTTGTCACATCGAAATAGAACATTGTTAAATATACCCCAAGTCTGTCCTAGTTCTGCAGCTCTTTTCCCCCTTCCTGCACTGCAGCCTTAGTGGACTAAGCAGAGGAATGTCAAGAGGAAAAAGCAGGTTGACTCTTCAGACCAGCAGGTTATAAAATGTTCACTTTTGACCGCAATTTCCTCTCAAATTTGAAGACTATAAGGAGTTAAAAGAACAGGTCACCAAACCTTTCATGATGTCTAAACCCTCCAAGATGTATTTATATCAAAATGTTAAGCTTTTTTTTCCCCCCCTTTGCAAACTGAAATAACAGGCTGATAATCTTTCCTGACATAGTAGTTTAGCATTAAAGCAGGCAAAATCCAGTTTTCAAACCATTAACTGAGTATTAGATGCCAAATGCTGCTTTAATCTGCATAACTGATATTCACAGAACACTCCTGTCTTGGTCAGCTTGTATATAAAAAAGCACATTCTTAACAAAACTGGCACAAGCCTGTGAAGTTATTAATATTTTGCTCAGTGAAGCATTTTCAGACCATCATTTTGTCCCTGCTTCAGGATTCAACCTCTCACCAACATTCTTCATGCAGGTATGCATACCCTGTATGGGTAATCTTTGGAAACCCAGCCTTAGAGCTCCAGAGCAAAGATGTTTTAGAAAATATACAGCTTTCTAGATTTCAGGAAATTAAACAAAATTATGTCCTGAAATAAGACTTCCTGATTTTTACAGTCATTCTGTCCAACAAGCTTGCTGCCATTCTGCAGCAGACAGCTGCAGTGAACAGGCTGTGAAAAACAGTCAAATTCACCAAATAAAATGGACTGTGGATAATTTGCCTGGTATTATTCCTAGAGCAACAAGCCAGATTTTGCCTTAACCGACCATGCAATATTTCATAGTGTGTTTTAGTAGGTAAGCCAGGCAGTACTGAGACAGAAATAGAAAAATATTGAAATAGCGCCCACACGATGCCAGGTTTAGAGGCACTTGGCTTGGATTGGGTCTTGGGAAAAACTGAGTTTAGGACATAGCAGTGTCTCCTGTGCAGGAGCAGTAAAAGTGTTTCTGCAGAGACTAGGCAGCCAGGTCACAGGAACAGACCTACTCCTGTTACTAGGCAGATGCCAGGAATTCAGTGGAAACAGATGAAAAACAAGTTTACAGAATTATTAACTTGGGACTCTGGCACGACTCAAAGCAGAGCACTGGGCAAGACAGGAGAGCTGAGAATTATTGTTGTGAAACAGTTCAGAAGTGGTCTGGACAAACAAAAATTATTGAAAAATCAAGTCCTGCTCCTTCCCCTAGCCTCAACAGGTACTTTCTCACACCTCACATTTACCCTCTCAGACCCTTTAGACCAGATGTGAAGATCACAAGCTCTGGGTTCCATCAGAGATGATCCCTTTATGCTGTAGCACCACTGTGTGAAAAACAGCTTTGTTGTGTACCCACATTCCTTGAATTGCACATCCACAGCCTGTACACATTGGGCAGGCAAATCCTTATTTAAATATCTCTTTGTCCTTGCCATTTGCAGAATCTTCACATGCACAATAACTAACCCCAGATCTCTCTCTTGTTCTAATAAAATACCAAGTAGAAATGAGGAACGTGCACTGGTGGAAGGTCTACAGGCTGCCATACAGGAAACATCTCCACCTTTGTTATTTCTTGCCAAAGCTCTAGCTTATATTGAGAACAGCTTTCCCTATGTCAAGGGAAAAGAGCCAATAAACACGTGTGGAAAAAAACCATGATGCTAATTTTGGAATACCTGGCAGAAATACAGAAATATAGGAAGACAAGGAGAAAACAAACCTTGGGGAATACTGAAAATCCTGGCGGGACACAGAGGTAGCAGCAAAAACTGAAATATTTTTTAGGGGAGTTCAAAACATTGATCAAGATATGATGAAACCTCCAGGTAGCCATGGAGGAAACTCCACCAAAAGGTGTGAGGCAGGTGTCCAAAACCAGCCCAGGGCAGCTGATGGCTCCTGCTAAGCAAGGGGAGGAGGGAGAAGACCAGCAGGCTGCAGACAGACATCAGCAACAGGCTTTCTCTGGGCTGAAAGGACGTCCCAAAGCAAGACCAAAGGACTGTCCCAAAGAGTGTCTGTCCAAACTGAGTGATCTCAGAGCTGCCTGACAGGAGTGTGGTGCTCTGATGCCAGGTAGGACACGGCTACTGCAGCTGTGCCCATCTGATGGAGGGAAAGCCGCTTCCTCAGCGCAGCAGAAAGCAGATCCAGGTGCTTTTGAGCCCAACCATGATCATGAGAGCACTGCTATGCTAAAAGAAGGAATCATTGCCTTACTTAAGACACCCAAAAGCCCAGAGAGAGCCTCTCTTCCACCCTCAGCCCCACAACTGAAGAAATCCACATGATCCCATACCACAGCCCTCCTCAAGGCCCCAGACGGAGGAGGAAAGTGCATCGACACAGTCTGCGCTGACACCACAGCAGGAGAACGGGTGTCATGGGATGCTAAGGTTGCCATGGCAATGTCCTCATAGCACGTAACATTTTGACACTGTCTGTTTGGCGAGCAGCAGCGGCGATGTGGCAGCCTGCAAAGGCAGGAGGAAGCGGCTGTGCGAGTTCGCCACGCTTGTTCCCACAGCCGGCAGCCAATTCAAACTGTCTGGGCATTGGAGTTTGACCAATCTGGCAGCTCCGCTTCCTAAAGTGCACGAGGAAGCTTTTAACAGCCACTGCTCCATAAATCACCCTGATTTAACAGGCTCTGTCTGCCAGGCTGAGCGCTGGCCTGCACGCCCACTTCCAGCGCTGCCTGCCCTGCTTTCCACACCAGTGTTCTCAATGCTCCCCTATTGTATCTGCTGGGAATGTCCCCACCAAGGCAGGAAGGAATGATGAATCTGACCCCATGTTCTCAGAAGGACAATTTATTACTTTATGATACTATATTATATTAAACAATACTGTACTATACTAAAGAATACAGAAAGGATACTTACTTAAATGCTAAAAAGCTAATAATGAAAACTTGTGACTCTTTCCAGAGTCTTGACACAGCCTGGCCCCAATTGGCCAGAGAGTCAAAACAACTCACACCAGAATCCAATGAAACAATCACCAGCAGGAAAACAACCTCCAAACACATTCCACATGTGAGCACAACACAGGAGAAGCAAATGAGATAAGAATCGTTTTCCTTTTCTCTGAGGCTTCTCAGCTTCCCAGGAGAAAAGTCCTGGGTGAAGGGATTTTTTTCAGAGAATGTGAATGCTACACTCCCCCATCCAAGTTCAACTTCTTGAACTGCAGGGTCCAGAGAGGGTCTGCTCCTCTGCTCCAGCTGGCTTTGCACAGCCAGGGCAGCAGCCTCAGCCCCACACTTGCAGAGCAGTGGGGTGATCTTCTGAACTGCCAAAAGCAGACACAGCGCCAAATCCCACTCACTTTCAACAAATACCAGAGACCAAAACTCATAGGCATTTTTGAAAAAGCCCAACTTTGCACATTTAATATTTAAAACAAGCATGACTCTAGTAGAAACTGCCCATGGCAGAATGCTTGGTTTTATCTCAAGGTACACTAGATAACGCGATCTAAGCCTTTCCTCTTTACTTACATTACAACAAAAATCCTGTATCTGGAGGGGATGTACTGTGGACTACATGATCCACAAAGGCAGATGTGTGGGGACCAACCCACACAAAAATGTCTGGGTTTTTGGCAAACATACCAAATTCACCACTGTAATGCAACAGTGGGTTGTGACAGCAATTCCTGCAATTCCTTCTGCTTTGGAGGGATCTGGGGAAAAGCAGAATACTGACAAGCTTCAAAAGTTAGTCTGGAGCACTGTCTACCCTTATTGTGAATTTAATTCAAACTGCTATAAAGGTGGAAGGGCTGTGCAGAGCAGTTGCTCTAATCCCACAGGCTACTGGAGAGGTCTCAGGGCAGGAGGCAGCAGAGCTTCAGCAGAGGGACAGCAGCACATCCTAAACCTAAGGGACAGGGAAAGTTACTGGGTCTGAGTTGTTATGATACTTTCAGGAATAAATCAATTACAGCAGCTGGAAATCCAACAGGCATTAGAAAGGAAAAGCCTTCTCTTTTTTTCTTCTGACAATCTGATTAAAACACAAATATGGATATAAAGCAGCCACCTTACAATCTTGAGTGAAGGTTTACTAACTTTCCACTGGAGCTGTGATAACATGCATGAAATACAAGAAAAGAAAGGTGAATAGTAACAATAAAAGAAAAAAAGAAAAACCCACCCACACAATCCTCCCAGGATGCTGAAAAGTGCTAAACAAGGAGCTGGATTTACAACAGGGGTAAAAAAAAATCTTAATCTTCTTAGACATCTTGGCTGCAACACAATTAACATGTTTTCCATCCACGTGGCAGGATACATTCCCTGCTAACTGTAAATATGCATACTGCTGGTGGGCAGCTGGCAAAAGTCCCACACCACTGGGAAACTGTCACCACTGGGAAATGTCAGCCTCATCCACACTGCCCAGGGAGCTGAGCGAGGGGCAGCCTGTCCCCACACTCCTGTCCCTTGGTGACACTGCTGCTGGATCATTCTGCAAGTCTGAGCCTACCAAGAGCTGAGCTGCTGCTCCTCAGAGGATGGGCAGCTCCAGAGAGGGACACAACCACGTGTTCCTTGGGCACAGAGACTGTAGCCTCTTCAATCAGATGTCACCAATGTGAAGCACAGTAAGAACCACGATTATCCTCATTGCAGCTGCTAAATGGGAATGACAGCCTGGCAGTCCCTTGACCTGAGCATCACAGAGTGAAGTGATGAGAAGGTGCCTGACAAAACAGCCCACTCTGAATGCAAAGGTCTTCAAGGATGCTGCATTTCATCTCAGTTACAGAGCATCTCCTCCAGCGCCCAAATTCATCCACAAACATTGCTGCATTCCTGGAGCCCAGAGGATAAAGCATCTCATTACAGACATTTACCCCACCTCCCAGTCCCACAAATATTCCATAAGCATGGGTCTCTCTAAACAACAGATTTTGAATTCAGACCAATATCCATGGGATGAAATAGCTCAGCCCTCCAAATCAACACAAAGAAAATCACTAAAGGCACATGTAAAAACCAGTCATTTTGCTCCTCCTGCACAATCCCAAGCCCAGCAAGAAGGCCAACATTTGGAAAACTGCTTTATTAAAAAAAAAAAAGAGAACACCCTACAACAACAAAAAAGAAGACCAACAAAAAACCAAAACACCTGATGAAAACAAAACCATCCATCAGCTTTCTTTGGTCCAAACAGCAAAAGGAGGGAGAGGGATGCCAGGCAGCACTAGCTGTCATTACAGCCATTTCTTGGCTTCGAATTACTGGCACAAGAAGGAACAGCTTTGTGATGTGAAGAGTTGCTTTGAAGAGCAGTGATCAATTGCTTGCCATGTTGCTGGGAGCAATGCAACAGCAATCCGCTATTTTTATTCAAATTTAAGCTAAATTTTAGGATAAACTATTCTTCTGATTAGGAGTAGATTAGTTACTTAGGGAACAGATATAAGTGACCCCTCTACCTCTACATTTGCAAGAATAAGGACACAGACAATAGCTTAAATTTCTCTTAGTCACAAAACAGTTTTGAGAAAAATGTGTCATTTACCTCTGTACACAGTGTACTCTCCAAATTGTTGAGCACTCAGACATTTTAGACTGGTTTCTGCAAGTCTGTATGAGTGCTCTGTGTTTTGGACAAAGCTAATAGAACACCCGGATGGCATGAAGGTGGAACATTATCCATCTCAGTGATTTAACTGTGGCTGGATCTGAATATAAGGTCAGGCTACAGAGCTTGCTGTACCCCCGTGTGGGGAGGCTGTATCAGGGCTACTCAGCCTTTACACGTGTGCTGTTTTGCAAAAGCCAAGCCAAGGACAAAACTTAAATGCAGATTTCAAGGCATGGTTTGACAGACAGCAGAGTGTGCCTAATTTGTGTGTCATCAGCAGATGACTTAAGCAATGGCACAACTGATGGATCATTGTGTTGCAGAACCCCAGTCGTGACACGTGTTACCATACAGTATAGCAACCTCCCAGAAAATAAAACCAAACCCCAAGGAACATCATCTGGATAGATGGGATATTCAAAATGTGTTGAACACTTCCGCAGAGGAGCAGAAATCCTTATTCAAATATGCTAATGGTGCTTCTCAACAGATGTCTGTGGGAGAGAGGAGGAGACGGCAGGGCTGAGAGCCTTGAGTGAGTCAGGTCTCACTGCCCCACTAAAACCATCAATGACTTACAGACCATTTCCTAAATTAAATTGTTCACATTTCTAATCTAACTGAAGGCATTCAAATATAAGCAAATAGTGCTTCAGAAAACAATTGCACAGATAAATTATTCCTCGAGACAACTACTCCAATCAAACTTAATTCTTCCCTACACAAAGCAGATCCACACATTCTGTCAAACAGGAATGTTGAAGCAAAGTAGCTACAGCGTTTCACAACTTGTCCTGATGCAAGAATCTGACAGAGCAAAGATAATTTTTTTTTTTTTTTTGCCTGGAGAACAGAGTGCTTTTGAATTAATAAATGTTGCATTAGAATTAACTGCACATGAAATAGAACCAGTAAAAAAACAGTGTCTCCTAGACAGAAAGCTTTCTAGGGACAGATTCTTCTACTTGGAAACCAGCTGACAGCAGAACAAGAGAAAGAGACATCCTTTTCCTGTGGCTGGCAGGGGTCACATCTAACCCACCCTCAACAACTCCTGCACACACAGCTGAACTCAGCATCATCCTCTGAATATCCAGAAGTACATCAGGCCACCTTCCAGGGAAGGAGACACAACGCTGTGCTCCCCATGGCTGCACGTGTGTGCTGCAAAAGCTCAGGGGACAGCAGAGCCACCATCACGGCCCATGACCCATCCACATCCCTCTCCCCTGTAAACCCACACCCAGCTGACCACCAAGGAAACTTCTAGGCAGCACCTTGTGGCACAAGTGCTTGAGCTCCCTGGGTTAGCAGCTGCTGCTCTTCCTCCACCTTACATCAGCATTTCTAACAATTCCCAACACGGCACAGGCGGATGCTGCTGGTCGGGGGGTGCTCTGCAGGATGCCCCATGGGGGACAGCAGTGGGGAGCAGCTGGTGGGCCAGGAAGGCAGGCTGGCACGCTGAGCCCTGGCCGATGCCACGTCACCCTTCCCCGCGCTCGCCCATCTGTCCCCCCGTCCCCATCTGCCGGGTTCTGCCACGGACCGCGAGCGCCCTGCGACTGACGCTGACATCCTGCTTTGCCTTTCCACAGGCACAGCAAGAACCTGGCCCAGCACCACGGCTCTCACGTGCAGCCACAGCACCGAGAGCAACACAAACAAGGACAAGGTTTCCAATCGCTTGCTCCTCGTGCTGACTCATTCTCAGCCTCCCATGGCCACTGAAGACAAAACCTGTTGTCTGTACCTGCGCTCCCCTGAGCACACGTGCAGCAGCAGCAGGGCCTGAGAGCAGAAAGCTGCTCCAGTGCTCAGGGCAGGGAAGGGACAGCAAAGATTGCTCAGCTCTGCCTGACCAGGTAAAGAATCGGTCGCTGTATTTAGGATTGGGATTAACTCATAACCAGATCTGGATCACCAGCCTCTGCAGGTCGTACCCACAGCCTCCTCTTCCAGGCTGCTGGTCCCTTTCATACAATTTCCTCTGATGGAAGACTGATTTGACAGCAGCTCTTCCAGAACTGTTCTCATTTTTTTTATTTCAACTTAATCCATTTATGAAATAAACATGTTTACCTAGAGCTAGAATGTGCCCAGCAGGGAGAGAGGCATTTCTTACAATCACCAGGATAACCTACAGCCAAGGATACACTCCTTACTGTGCAAGAACAGGGAAAAGCCCTGGATTTTACTGCCTCCTGTACCAACCAAAAGAGCTGGCACCCCTGGATTTTACTGCCTCCCGCACCAACCCAGAGAGCTGGCAATGCATGCCCAGGTGAGCTCTAGGGGCTATCTTTGCAGGAATGAACTGTCCAATCATTTATAAAACATTGATTAAAAAATAGCTAACATTCCAGATGGATGTATAATTTCCCCTGTTCCCTACGTGTCTGCCACATGAGCCCGGCTACCTATCTTACAAACAACTAACAAAACTGGTTAGAGGCTTCCAGAGCTCCAAAAATTAACTCTGGATGAAGCAAACCCAAAGTAAGCACAAAAAGGACTTAACACACTTGGGCTATATTAAAAAATAAAAAAAATGGACTAGTTAAGTCTTGAATCATAATTTTCTTTTAAACCATATGTACCCCAATACAGTGCTGCAACTGAGATATATCCATGGCAACATGAAAACACACATAGGGGCTCTCTCTATTTAATAGCTTTGTAACACTTAATGTTTGAAATTATAGAGCAGGTCAATGTTTAAAATTATGAGGAAGTTCAATGCATAAAACCCAAACAAAAGAATATCCTAAACTAACCTAAATATCCACAGCCCCTTCTTACACCCCAATAGTTTAAATGTTTTTTATCAATCCATTAAATTTGTATTTCACATAGTTTCTCTTCAAAGCAATTGATCGTAACACAGTGCCTCTGCCAGTACTTTATAATGTGTGAAAGCAGCAGCCTGGGCTGAATTTTATCTCTAATTCAACTCTTTTCTGAATGAGCAGCTGACACAAGGAAGGCTTACTGTCAGTATCTAGGAGACATTTTGACTTTGGAAACCATTTTCTCTCTGCCAGACACTTGGTTCCAGCTGGCTGAGACATGATTTGATTCTCCTGTCTTGCAGCAAGGACAGGGGTCTGCCAAGCTGGACAGTCCCTGTGCTGAGGTCCTGACCAGGGAAGGGACACTTGCCAGTCCCTCAGAGCTGCTCTGTGCCTTCCCCTGCTGCCTGACAGAGCAGCCCTGCTCCTCACACTTGTGTGTGCAAGGAACCTGGTGTAGATGCTCAAGCTGGATCTGGATTCCAGGGGAGCTGCATGTGCAGTGTGACCCATGGCTACAATTCCAGACATCCAAATCTCCATCCTTGTCAGGGCATGCTACAAATGCCTTCTGTCAGTGCAAGCAGGTGTCCTTCCATAGAAAACCAGGGTGTAGGATGAAAGGAGCTGATGCACTGCAGGGTCTCACCCACCTGGGCCACAGCACAGCTGGAGCACACACCCAGACCTGAACAGCGCTGCTGGATCCTGCACAAGAAAGGAAACCCATCCCTTCCAGTGTTTTTTTGCATTTACCTACCTGTCTTTCTTTAGGTGTAGTTCCTGTCCTCTGTAGTACACAGGGTCCTGGTCTGGAAGCTGTCACCCCTCCAGAGCTGAGCCCTGCTTCTGATTTCCCAACTCCCAGCGGGTTCAGCACTGCCACATCAACTGTCCCAGCTACTCAAACCACCTCCTCTCCCCTGCTCAAAGCCTGCCTGATCTGCATGTGCAGCTCTAAGTCGGTTATTGGTACTCTCTTCAAAATCCTTACTTTCTGTTCTGCTTCAGCTACATTTCCAAACCTCATGCCCCACAAAAATGGTTCTCCTCCACACCATTAGCCTTACGGATGACCTTCATCCTGAACTGGGGAGGGCTGTGCTAAGGCCACCATCAGTCAAAGAGGGATTTCGTACACCCCATTCCCTCAGCTTTCATTATGAGCTGCACCCAGGTGCACCATAAGCTGCCTACAAGGCAGGTGCTCACAGCCATCATGGATCCTGTTATTAACCTACACGCCCTTGCCACTTGGCAGTTCAGTCCTCAGCAGTTTGGCTCCTTCTGACATGTTCCCACAGGGATATCAGCATTCCAAACAGCTGATTCCAGCCAAGACCAAACGTATGGCAGATCGTCAGAACAGCTCAGATTTGTGTTCACAAGATTTGTGTCAGAAACAGGCATTCTAGAAATGTGCCCACAAAGAGTGCATGACTGACTTTTACCTCCTCTTACTCTACTGCTCCATAACTGAAATGTAGGATAGACATTTGCATAAGTTAAACCAACAATTATTCTGCTAATGACTGGAGTTTAAAAATCCTTAAACTTCACTGACATTGCTGGGGACCTCAGTGGAGCGAAGACAGTGGCACTCAGCCAGCAGGAAAGCCAGCAACATTACCATGCTGAGATCAAAAGAGTTATTAACCCCGAGTCCTTGATCTGCTGAGTGCATTTTGGCTATTTCAAAGCCCCACTGCAACTTCCTGGCAAAAAAAGCTCCGCATTTGCTCAGAGCATCTTCTTTTGTAGATGCAGCTGAGGAATGAAAAGGGTATTGGAACCCTGAAGTCTACATCCACCTCTTTGGAGAGACATGTGGACATGAAATATCTGAAACTTCATCACCCTCATGCTCTGAAACCACTCAAATATCTGTCTCTTGCTCTGTTGCCTTCCTGCCTCCACTGGCTGCCTGTTTCTGCACATGAAGAGATCATCTGCACCCAGATTCACAGCTCAGAACCCTGTCCAGACACACTGCAGGTCTACCAGGCAAAGGAATTGTGGAAGATGAGGAGAGTCTTCTCACCCTATGTCCACAAGGTAGACAGCAAAGAAGAGCCATGGCAGGAAGGGAAATAGTGTATAAGTAAAAGTATATTCTGTATTTTTCAAAAGCAGTGTCACTTTTCCAGACTAAAAGGGTGAAACACTGGAAGCCAGAGGTGTTGTTACCACTGCCCAAATGCAGCCACGGCTCTCAGCACATCTGTAAATTTCCTTTTAGGCTCCTTTGATATTACCCACTCATAGTAACTTAAATGAAACACCTCAAGAATTTTTCTTGTTTGCAGATTTAAACAATCATTAGGCTGTTTTCTCCTTCCAGAGGAAAACGTCACATTTCCCTTAAGCGTGGTCATTTATCAGCTCTTCTCCTTTTTCTGTAGGACGGCTATTCTCTTAAAGATGTGGTTCTCAGCTTCAGACAAAATGGATGATGTGTCTGTTTGAAATAGGATTGTTTACTTTGTCAATGCCCCTGGGATCAATTTCATTTTTTTTCTGCCTCCTCCTATAGAGAACATCTTGCCAAGTGCAGTATTCATCTCCCTGAATGAGCTATCGAGATCCATTTTTTTGACAGAAATCATGCTGCAACCCAAACTGATCAGAATCTCTCACTATTTCAGAAGCATGCATGGGTATGAATAATACAGAATCTTATCTGGCACAATTTCAGCATTTCTCTTATAATTTCTCTTCCATGTAATCTACTTGCTTGAGAAAATTACACACTTGTAGTTTTAAGACCAAAAATAAAAAGCAGCACACGTTCCTCCTGGCTGGTAGCTCATACATGTCTGAGCATACACTCACAGGCAGGAAATACAGGAGCAGCACTGCAACATCCCCATCGCACTGAATCCACCCTCAGCAGCTTCACTGACCAGACAACTCACACAGGCAGGATCTGCCCATAAGCTGCTGGAGAATGAGGTTTTAATTGGAGATTTATTTAATTCAGAGACAAGTACTTGTGTTGTATCAAGAGCAGCTTATTAACATTCAATCATGAACATTCACTAAGCGTGAATAAATAAAATTGAGCGCAAAAATTGTTTTTTAAGCGCTGGAAGAGGAAGCATTCAGCTAAACTATCACCTTGCTCAGGGCAGGAGGGGCTGGACACCAGGGAATGAAATGCTGTCCCAGGCATTGTGCTGGGTTCTCATACTTGAGCATGTCTCACTATCAATCATTCCTGAAGCAACAGCGCTGAGACTTCCCAAAGCTCCCGTTATTGTCTTGTACGCTCCTCGGCATTCCAGCCAAATCTGAAGTGCAAATAAATCATCAGCAAAATTTTTAGATAAAAATTTTTTAAACTACATCTGTTGGAGGAGACAATCCTCTGCCTGCCACCCCTGCATGATGCTGATGACAAGTCTAGGTTAATCACACAGATGATGAATTGATTCTTACGTCAACTCCTTTAAAAACAACATCGTTACAGGTGTAGCAGCTGGCGGGCTGATGTATTCCTGCTGGCATCTGCACATCTTGGGATGAGCCACTAGACAAAGGAGCATGCCGGCATTTTGAGGGATGCAACCATGACAGTCAGCGTTAAAATACGCCTTAGTTACCAACTTTTTATTATTTGCCACTCACAAGACTCACAGGTTCAGTCCCTAGTACAGTGTGCTCTGGGAAAAACACCCCTCCGTTAACAGGGATGCGCCGGGAATGGACAGAGGGCTCTCAGACCGACCGCTCTCCATCCACTCCCGCGCACGCCCTCCCTCCCTCTGTCCCTACCCACGCAGCGGCTGTGCTGCCCTCTACTCCCCGCACCTTCCCCAGCTCCCACCACCCTTCCTCGCCCCTTCAACCCAATGCCTTCCCTACTTTTTCCTACCAGTGCCCCTCTTTTTTAAGCTTGGTCGCATTTTATGACCACCGCCAACTGAGGCCAGAAAGGTTTTTCTGATGCCGGCAAAAAAAAAAATCACTGCATCCATTCTGAAAGGCTTATTGTTTTGGGATTTACTCTGCCCTCATTTAAACGGAATCCCATTATTCGTCTCTCCAAAAGCAGCACGGTGTACGGCGCTAACAACCCCTGGGAACAATCAGCCCGAGAGTTGATGGTGTATAAATCAGAGCGGACACACCACCCGGCAGGATGGACGCCTCCTCCCTGAGCTCTGCCCTTCATTCTCACAGAAGGAGGATGGAGCGGGAGCCGCTCCATTTGCAAATAACCCGTGTTTCCTATCGATCGGCAGCCGGAGCGTGTTCCACCGCTGGAGCACATCCCCAGTTCTAACCTCCACAGGCATCCGCATCCAGCGGTCCCCAGCATCCCTCGCACATCCGCACGGATGAACGCCCGGCGGGGTCGGGGATGGCGCTGACACGGAGCACACCCACCCTGGCCTGCCCAGACACACAGCCCCGGGAACCACCGCCCCCCGGTGCTCCCCGGCCCCCCGTACCCGCGTCCTCCTCGTCGAAGCTGTTCATGCAGGGGAAGTAGATGGCCAGGGCCTCGAAGGAGGCGGAGAGGCTGAGGCGGCTTTGCGACCGCTCCATGAAGAGCCCAGCTCCGGGGGCGCCGCCGGGGGTCTCGCCCGCGGCCGCGGGCGGCTTGGCGAGCTTGGCCGCCCCATTCTTCACTCGAAGCACGGCCCGCGGCGTCTTGGCGGCGGCGGGGCCGCGCTGAGGCGGCGGGGAGAGGAGAGGAGAGGCAGGCGAGGCGAGGCGAGGCAAGGCAAGCGGGAGCACGGAGCGGCGCGGAGCGGAGCGCAGCCACCTGCTGCCGCCCGGCCGGCCCTGCGCGCCGCCCGCCCCCGCCCCGCCGCAGCGCCGCCAATCGCGAACCGGGGGCGGGACGGGCCCGGCGCGGCCGCGCTGCCCCCGCCCTGAGCGGCCCCGGTCCCCTCAGCCCCGGGCGGCCCCGGCTCCGCGATCCCCCCGCCCTGAGCGGCCCCGGCTCCGCAATCCCCTCAGCCCCGGGCGGCCCCGGCTCCGCGCTGCCCCCGCCCTGAGCGGCCCCGGCTCCCTCAGCCCCGGGCGGCCCCGGCTCCGCGCTGCCCCTGCCTTGAGCGGCCCCGGCTCTCTCAGCCCCGGGCGGCCCCGGCTCCGCGCTGCCCCTGCCTTGAGCGGCCCCGGCTCCCTCAGCCCCGAGCGGCCCCGGCTCCGCGCTGCGCCTGCCCCGAGCCCGGCCCGGGGCAGCCCCGGTTGTGTTCTCGCCTTCCCCGGGCCGGGAAGGTCCTTCGCATTGGGATAACGCAGGTGTAGATTTGCGTGTGAATTGATCTGGGAAAGTGAAATTGACAGAAATTGATTTATTTCTGAAATTGACAGAAATTTATTTATTTATTTATGAAATAGGCAGAAATGTATTTATTTATTAAATAGAAATGTATTTATATTTTTGAAATAGAATTTTATTTATTTATTTATTTCTGAAATAGACAGAAATGTATTTATTTCTCAGTTATTCACCGAGAAAGTGTAATTGACAGAGGGGGAGATGCAGGAGGAAGAGCGTGGTCCTGGCTTTAATCTCACTGAGTGCAACGGCAGAAAACAACCTTGAAGATTTCAGGTGCAGAACCTTGAAGGTTTCTTCCGAAAGAGAGGGGATATAAGTGACCCCGGTGTGAATGGAGGAGCAGCCCGGCTCCCAGCCTTCTCCCACGTACCTCTCTTTAGACACACAAAAAACCCCTTCCCAAAATATAAAAGCCACTATTTGGTTGTATACAAGCTCCCAGGCAGAAAGCACACAAACTGGGAGGTTTTCCTTGGTGTGTTACATTAAATAGGAAGGCTGGTGCCTGTTGTGGCTCAGCATTGAGCCCATTCTGCGGCACCCTGTGGGATAGAAGCTGCTGTGCTCTGTGAAATGAGCGAATTTTAGATCCTTCCCCATGTCTCATTTTTTTCCAACAAGCTTTGAGGAGAATTAGCGGCTCAAGGCTGCCAGCTGTCCACAGGTGCTGCCTATGGCAGAGGCATCACAGCATCTCCCAGTCCTGCCTTGGGGAAGGAAAGCAGTAGCCTTATTTATTCAGTGCAACAAAACCCTGGGATGGTATTAGACAGAGTGTTTTAGTTGTCTGCACAAAAAGGTTGCTGTTCCCTCAGGGAACAAAGGAAGATGTTCCTCATGCTTGGTCTGTCCCCCCATCCTGATAACTAAATGTCATCCCACTGAGATGACAGGCCTGCTTGTTCTACTCCAAAAATGCATATTGAGAGTCCGATATCTCCCTTAGGAAAAGTGTGGCTAAACAGCCTGTATTCTCCATTCTCAAACAGTTAATTCATCAATCCATTAAAAGTTTTCTGTCTACTGAAAGTCCTATCAGAGCTAAATTGTGTTTGTGGCTGCTGGTGCCCAGAAGCAGCAGGAGCAGGGCTGCTCCCAGGGAAGGGGTGCCAGGGACAAACCTATGGCCAGGCAGAGTCCCCTGCCATGGGAGGCAGAGCAGGAGGGGATGGCAGTGCCTCCTGTCAACACACCAGCTCCAAAGTCATGCGTGGAAAGCCAAACAACAGTTCAGGATCAGGTCTGAGACAGTCTCACCTACAGCCTAGGCAAGAGCTAGAAGCCCCCCAGGCTTGGAGATTAAATGGAGCTGCTGACAGAGAGGGTAAATGTGAGGCCCAAATGAAGGGTTTTGGGGTAATTACAGCCAACTGTACTCAGCCCTGACATCCAGGTTCTTCATTACTGGTGATGCATCCAGAATGGCAGAGGTCGTCTGAATATCAGATGCCAAGATGAGTTTGCAGGACTTCCTAAAAGAAAACATGCTATTTAATTCAAAAACTAATCAAAACTTGCTCTGGAGTTGGTGAGTTATATGAATTACTTCATCAAAGCTAGGCTAGGCAGGCAGTAAAGCAGAAGGAACAGAATGAACTTATTACAGACAATGATATCTCCAGGTCTGAGTTTTGAAAGGCAAAGGAATCAGTGAGGAATGTATTACCATATGTTTAAGAAGAGATTTCAATAGCACCAATCAAGGCATTAAGAGCAGCTACAGGCACAAATTTAGGTGCATTAAAACTGTTAAGACAGCTCCTGTCTACCAGTCCTGCCAGCACATTTGATCAGAGGAGCAAGAGGCATCTGTGAATCAAAATTTGCTTCCAGGTTGCCAGGCACAGAAGTTACCTAAAAGTGCTGACAGCTGTTTTTTTTTTTTTTTTCATTTAAGACTGCAATAAAAAATTTAAATGGGGAATAGAAGTTTAATCTCAGCTTTATGCTGTGTCCATCTAAATTGCTTGCTTCACTACATCCTGGAAGCACAGAGATGGCAGACACAGGCATGGAGAGTTAATCTCTGTCTCCAACACTCTGTTTCCTTCACCAGCATACTAGGACTGAACACCCTTCTGCTTTTGTGCTTTGAGACCTCCTTTTGAGGTGCTAATGGGGACCATCATCATCCCCCCCCCACCTCTGTGCACCTTTCTCCATGCTCATCCATCTGCCAGAGACACAGCCTGAACCCCTTGCACCTGCACAACTCAGCACCACTGGGTCACTCTCTAAATGCTCCTTTTGTGCATTTTTCCAGGCTATCTTCCACCTCCCTCTTTTCTATATCTGTGGGACCAGCCATGCTCAAGTCCTTCCCTGCTCCTGTCTGCCTCAGAGTGGCTTGGGCTGAGTGCTCTAAACATCATCCCTTAGCTTTGGTGTCATCTGCTTCTCATTTCACTGCTACATTTTGCTCCTCAGAGCCAGGGCAAATATGTGTCCTGCAGGGCTCTTTGATTATTGGCTGAGCCAAAAC
Source organism: Melospiza georgiana (assembly GCF_028018845.1). NCBI lineage: Eukaryota > Metazoa > Chordata > Aves > Passeriformes > Passerellidae > Melospiza > Melospiza georgiana. The sequence goes on from NC_080446.1 coordinate 8,913,251, forward strand.
TTCCTAAACCAAAACCATCTGCCTTAAAGTGAGCCAAAATGCACTGACAGCTGGAAATGGGATGGACAGTTAAAGGAGTAATGCCCTCCGGATGCCTGGAGGAAACTGTTTGTTTTGGCTGCCTGTTTAAGGGAAATGGGGATTTGCAATGAAGCTGGAAATTGTTAATCTCTAAGAGTTCTTCTTCATTGATCGACATGGACTGCAAGATCCTTGGGAGGGACTTGCAGAAATGAGGATAAACAGGGGGGAAGATTCCTGTGATGCTGTAAATAAGCTGAGAGTGCAGGCGGGAACAAATGAACTCCAAGATTTACTGCCTCCAGAGCAGCACGTCTGTGGCTGCCCCAGTGGAAGTGCTTAATTGATTGTTTCCCCAGTGAAGCAGGCTCTGACTGATTGAACCATGGAAAGCTCTGATAGATTTTTCCTGCTGGCTCTTTCTCTTCCCACTAGTCACGTAGCTTATATTTTTGCCTTTACTCTTAGGTGTCTAGGTCAGCCTAGGAAGTTCATTTTTATACTGAAGCAAGAGGATATGCTGCCCTCTCCCTCTTGTACTCCCTATGGTTTTGTGTATGCCTGTTTGGAAATAAAACCAAACTCTCTGATTTGTGTATGTTTGCTCTTTCTGCTCTCTCTGCCCACTGCTTGCTCAAAAAGTAGTCCACATGCTGGGAGCCCAAATGCAGCACAGAAACAAGCCCTGCTAGTGAAAACACATGCATAAATCTGCTCAGAGTAAATACAGCATTCCTCAGGGTGAGGAGGGTTGGGCTCCTCCTTGTCTGGTGCTACCCCTTCCCTGCTCTGAGCACAGCTGATGCTGGAGCCAGGCAGCTCATGGTTGGCAGCACACCATGTTCTCCAGCACCCAAAGACAAACACAGACTTGACCATCCCTGCTCTTCAGGGCTCTAATTGATTCCACTTAGGAGTTCCTCTTGGCTCTTCTGGGCAGGCTGGGGGGCAGGGGGTGGGATGTGCTGAGCATGGATACCCAGAACCAGGGACTGAACACCAGAGAAGGGCCTGGGGTGCCATGGCATGGCAGCAGTGCAGGGGGATGCCCTGAGCTACTGGCTCAGGTGCCACAGCTTCACTGGGCTTGGTTGTTGTACACTTACATAACAATACATATTTTAACTTATTTATTCTTTCTTGCTGTGTGTGTAGAGGGAATACTGCAGGCTGATGGCTCAAAGAACCAGGCATAGTATAAATACAGAGTGAAAGCCTTTATAAATACAGAGTGAAAGCCTTGCTCTTCCCCAAGTGCTCACTGTCCAAGAAGCCAAGGCAAAGAACAGAAGGAAATATAATTTTTTTAAAATTCAAGTTCAGGGTACAAAGCATGTGGGTTTTGCTTGGCTTGCCCAACACTGTATAAGGAAAATCTCTGTTGGAGCTAGGAACTGACTGTAGATTTTCTGCCATAATCTCAAAACTACCTCCTGCTTTTCACTAATAGAAGCAATGTTCTAACCTTAGCAAAATTAAATTATAAGCCAGACAGGTTTTTACAACATCCTTTGTTGGCTGGGATCCAGGCAAGCCAGGAGTGCTCTGGTTTGTCACAGCTGAACCACATAATGCCCTAAAGAGCAGCCAGGCTGCTACCTGTGTGGAGCCTTTCACAATGCTGACAGCCCATCTAAGAGCACAGATCCTGTTGTTTTAGTCACATCTCTCTCACGCCCTCTCTAGCTATCAAAAACAAGCCCACAAAGGCGCTAAGTGACTGGTGAGGCAGAGCCCAGAGGATGAGTAATGAGAGGCTGAGCCGTCAGCCTCGGGTCCCTTGCTAGCCCTGCTGCTTCTCACGTTTGTCTAGCCAGGGTTTTCCTGAGGCAAGAGAGCTCAAGGCTGCACAGCACGTGCTCTGCTCTGTTCTTACTGTTGGTATCTACTAAAACTGAATGGGTTCAGCCCATTCAGTGACTTCCAAGCCCTGGCAGCAGGAGTTTGGATGGGCTGGACACTCCCATGGGGTATAACTCAGCAGACCATCTTCTGCTTCGCTGCGTTCTTCTCAATGCTGGGATGTGGGTCAGGCTTTTATTTGGTTCAGCCAGCCAGAATGAGTAAAAGGCTGTTAAATCAGGCTGATTCTCTTCTGATGACTAAAATGCGCATCCAGCCTGATGAAGTGCAGGGTAGTGGTGATGTGCAGACACATTGTCTGTTGCAATATTCACTCACATGTGAAAGGGAAGAGGAAGCACCTGCATGTAGAAAGTACTGTTAAGAGCAAGTACTTGCTTATCCACTTCCCTGATTTATAATAAACAAACCATCTCCCCCGGGGGCTGTGCTATTCCCCAGCTCTCCAGGCTGGGAAATGGCTAGGCACAGTGAGGAAAAGCTTGAGATCTAGGAAAAAGAGAATGGAAGATCAAAAGCAAGAAGGAGGCCAAAAATGCAGAAGTGTGGGAGGCACAAGAGGAGAAGGAGAGGACTGGGGAGTTTAGCCAGTCCAGAAAAGTTTTGCAGCCAGAGGCAAGTTCAAGAGATCTGAAGAAATGGACTTGGGCGCATCCCATGGCTGGGAGAAAAAGAGACACTGAGCAGGAGCTCATGTACACAAACAGCCCGTGTAACTCCTCCAAAAAGAGAGAAGCCCGTCTGGAAACTCCATGAATAGTCAGTGTTTTAGAGCACCTGGCTGACTGACCACACATGAGAGAGGGGTGCAGCTCAGGCAGGTGGGTGCCTGTTCTGTGTGGCTGTAAATCCACAGAGGCTGCTGTGGAAACCTGAACCACAGGGGTTTCATTCTATGAAGCATCTGACAGAGCAGACATTTTGTGGCAAATTTCCCAGGGGTTTGGGAGAGGAGTTTGGCAGATTGTGGCAGAATGAAAGGATGGAAATGTGCAGACAAACCATTTCCTTCAGTCCTTTCATTCATATCGGCTCGTGGTGTTGGCATTGTCACAACAGAGGCAATGCTGGGAATGACAGGTGGAATTTAGTGCATTTGGATTTTAATCAGCAATTATTGTAAAACACAATGATGCTTCAACTGGTGGGTAATTTAGCTCCAATTCCAAAAATATAGACTCATCCACTTTAAATGTCCAATCTCTTCCCTCCAAGCAAACTAGCACATAGAAATGTATGAATGATAACCAAGCAAAGTAATGATGGCTGGAGAATTAAGATGGCTCAGAACTACCCAGCCAAATTACATATTAATAGAATGGCAGCCATCCCAGGCCAGGCTTAGAGAGACTCAGGCTGGCCTCTCTCACTGGCACTTCAGGGGCTGTGTCTCTATCTGATTCCCCTGTGCACTCACACAGGCACCGAGGAAAGGAGAGGAAATATTTAAATACTGTTGTAGCAACAACATTCAGAGCCAAGACTGGGAAGTTCTGCTACCTGTGCAGCTACAGCATTTCTTGGAAGGAATACAGAAAACAGAATCGTAACATCACAGACATTTCATCTTTCTGGTGTTCTGAGTTTGTGAATTTAGCTTTTTAGCTAAGAATGCATTTGTGAGCTACTGCCACACCTGGCATTCAGAAACTCTCAGAGCTGAACAGCTCCCAGCCACTCTGGAAAGCATTCCATAGCAGGATCTGCCCATGCCCTGGACAGCACTAAACCAGCTCAGACATCATTGGAGAAACACAGCCAATGAGCTCTGTGTCCAGTGTGCTCCTGGAGCTGGTTTTGTTTGGGTTTTATGAAATTACAGAATATTTTGGGTTGGGAGGCAGCCTGAAGATCATCTTGTTCCATCTCCCTGCTGTGGGCAGGGACACCTTCCACTTGACCAAGTTGGGCCCCATCCAGCCTGGCCTTGGACATTTCCAGAGGTGGGGCAGCCACAGCTTCTCTGGGGAACCTGTGCCAGGTAAGACTTTTCATTGGTAAGGCTTTCTTCCTAATATCTAGTCTAATCCTGCCCTCTGGCTGTTTGAAGCCATCTCTCCTTGTCCTGTCAATCCATGCAAATCCTTGTCCCAAGCCCCTCTCCAGCTCCCTGTAGCCCCTTTAGGCACTGGAAGGGGTTTGAGGGCTCCCCAGAGCCTTCTCTCCTCCAGGCTGAATAGCCCCAGCTCTCCCAGCCTGTCTCCAGAGCAAAGGGGCTCCAGCCCTTGGAGCATCTTTGGGACCTTCTCAGGTGTCACTCCAGCAGCTCCATGTCCTTGTGTTGTGTTCCCCAGAGCTGGATGCTCTGGCAGCAGCTCTCTGGCCACAGAGAGAAACACAACTTTCCCAGGCATTGTGCTGGGTAAGGCTGTGAGAAGATCAGAGAAAAGAATGAGAAACAATTCTTGTATTAACTCACAGCACCTGGTATTGTGAACATGGGGACTGTGTTACTGAGATTTGTTCACCAAAAGGTGGTTTCTTAATTAGCCCATGGTGATGGTGTTTGGATTGGAGGACCAATTAGGTCAACCTGTATGATAACTGTCCATAAAGGAAAAATGGGTTTCTTAATAAAGATTATTATTGATCAGCCTTCTGTGAATCATGGAGTCTCTGCTAATTATTGCTCATTTGGGGATGCCTTGACACTATAGGATGCAGTTCTGCAGGTGTGGTCTCACCAGAGCAGAGCAGAGGTAGAGAACCACCCCCAACCTCCTGATTTTGCTGCAATCCCTGCCATAACCATCCCTTAGAGCAGAGACCTCTCAGCAGCCCAATGAATGGTCATTTAATTTAGTTTTAATGTGAGGATTTGGGCCCTTCAGTTGCCAGAACATATAACCATGTGGAGGCAAAATGTTCCTCACTGCCACCTGCCTCATCCCAGCATTTCTGCTCCCCTGCAGGAGGGGCCCACCAGGGCCATGGATGCTGCTGAAGTTGGTGGCTTTTGGACTGCAGCTCCTTTGCACACAGTTCCCAGCCTGGGAGGCAACCAGTCTGTGAAATATCTCTTTTAAATGGGTCTGCTGTTTCTAGTAAGAGGACAGAAATAATCCTCTGTGAGGCTTCCTACAGATGGGTTTTAGTACCTGTAAATGTTGTAACAAACGGATTTGCTCCGGGATTGGATGGACATTGGCAGATTTATGGAATGAGGTGATGCAGGTGCAGCACAACTGGAATTTGTGGGGACAAATCCCTGCAAGCACTTGAGGGTATTTCAGATGTGTTCCCATCCTGTGCCTGCACCTGGACTGGAGGTGGTGTCAGCCTAAAGCGTTTTTGTGCCCCACAGTGCTGGGCAAGGCACTAGGAGCCAATGGAGAAGGGAGAAAATTCCTTTTCTTCACCTCAGGTGCTAACAACAGCTTGGTGAAACGTGTTTCCATGTTTATAGCTCTGCCACAGAAGCTGCTTTAACCCTTTCTCTTGTTTCCTTGCCTTTTCCCTCCTCCTTCCTCCAGGCTGTGATAACTGTGTCCCCAAAGGAAAGGAAGATTCACTTGTCTGCAGTTAGCAGAGGGGCTAAATTTGTTATACATTATGCACATTCTTCACGATGCAGCATTTCTTGCTTGAACTTGAGAGGAATAATGTTACATAAGAAGCCCCTAACAGATTGTCTATAGAACACTACACAAGACAAATAGTTCAAAGCTGTGACTCAAACTGTGGAACTACAAACTGAAAGCAAGGCCAGTGCTGATCAACCAAGTGACAACACATGTTTGATCATAATACCCTAAAACATTGCATCTGCTTGAAAATAAACAGAGATCTTAATGACCTGTTGTAGTTATCACCAGCAAGCTCACATTTAGCTTCACAACTCAACTCTGTCTTCTGACAGTCCCAAAAAAAATAAAAAAAAAAAGTGAAAAAAGTGCTCTACCTTTCAAAATGCCTTATCTATATATGCCATCAACAGACTGCTCCTTCAAGTGTTGTAACTCCTCTCTTAAGTCTCTAAGTATAGAAAACTATAGAAGGAAATATAGAAGGAAATGTAGGGGATTCTGTACTGGGCAGAATGTGTATCTTCTGAAAGCTTAAAATTAAAGCAGCACACTATGAAATTCACTACAAGCATGTCTTGGAAATATATTTTTACATTGATTGTTTTAGTACTTTCAGAGTTATTATATTTCTTATCATCTGCCTATAAAGATACACTGGTAGCACCAGTGAAAATCCAGATAATGTTTTCATGTTTTTACAGACACTATATTTCACCCCAAGTACTGGAATATATCACTCCATTTCTTATCTCACCCGTCTTGTTTTTATTCCCCTCTTCACATTTAATTTCAACTCTTTTTTACATTTGCAGTCTCATCAAATCATTCACCCTTTTTTTCAGTCTGTTTCAGGGCATGGTTGCCAGCATTCCTAATGCAATTCAGGCTGCATTTCACACTTTTCACAAGGAAAAATTTTCAAGTTCATTCAGATTGCTTCCAATCTTCAAAATATTAGTCCTACTCATTCAAATACTTAGTAAAAGTACTGTAAAACAGTTTACCATATTTTGCTTTTGCTGCCAAAAATACTCCCTCACTTTAGAGTTCAGCTATTGAAGTGTTTATCATCATTGCCCAAAAATCTGCCCTTTTTTAACATCAATTCTTATCATTAATGGTTTGATATCCCCCATTTCACAAAGATATTGTGCTGAGTTGCCTTGACTCTAGTGGAAAACGTCTTCAGTTTGCCTCTGACAAAATGGAGTTGCAGCAGTGATTCAGGGCTGCTGAAAAGCTGCTTCAATAAAACAGGACACTTGTCATATGAAAGCAAATATGGTTTGAATGCATCCTAGAGGTCAATAAATCTGCTGCTGGCTGGCTGTAGAGATAACTACCTTGTCTTACAAGGTCTGAGATTGCTTTTGGTTTATATCAGTAAAACTGTGGGGGATGTAGAAATATGGGCAGGGGGGATTCACTGCTCCTGATGCATCAGCACAGATTGTTCCAGCTCCTGGCTGGATCCCTGATGGACTGAGGGGACAGCACAATCCATTCCCTGGAGATCTAGGTTTAGTTTTGGTTTGTTTGGGTTTTTTAAATTTTGTAAACACCTTGTTTGTTTCTTTCTCTCCTGTGTCTCTAAAATTCACAGCACCATAGGAGATGAGGATTTTGTTTATCCAGCAGCACCTGCCCAAGGTCTTAATGGGCAGATGACACACTGCTCAGCATCTGTGGCAGCTCACTGTGGGGTTCAGGGGCTCGAATCCACTTTCATTTTCCTTGAACAAAGGGCCAAATTCAACCTGTGTGTGTCAGTTCCTGCAGAGCTGTGCCTGGGTGAGTAACCCCAGGAGATGTCCTGTTTCCCAGGGCCATTGGGACTGTGCTCTGCTCCTGTGCAGCTCCACTGCCTGCTCCACTTTTACCTTGAGCACAGATGTGCTCCTGCTCCAGCAGATGCATTGCTGCCCTGGGCAAATCACTCATTGGAGCAGATGCTGATTTTTGTTTTCCAAGGCAAAATGCACGCAATGTGGAGCCCTGGGCAGCCAGCAGGAGCTGCTCCCCCCACGCACACCTTCCCCACCTCCAGCTGACGGCTCTGCAGGCATCTGCCCATCTTCCCTGTGCCAGGGGCTCTGCTTCCCAATAAAGCTGCTTTCCATAGTGCCACCGAGTGTTAGAGGGGCCTACACATCCAAATATGTGAAGGAAATGTGAAATGGACATAGGAAGAGATGAGATGTTTGGGTAATGGGTAACCAGGGTTGAGCCAGAGCCCTGAATTCCATGCAAATTCTCCCATAATGGATTTTGCAGCAGCAGCCTGTGAGCTGTGCCCCAGCTCTGAAGGGTCTCCTCCCATCACCTGGGATGCAGGATGCTGCAGCACCAGCTCTGCTGTCCCCACCTTGCTGGCACAGGACTCACAGTGTGAGAACACTCCTGTCCCCACCTCTGTTCTGTGAGTGTTTTGGGCATTGATGCAATGAAAAATCCACTCAGTTCCTCCTCAAGCAGAGGCAGGAGCTATCTGAACACCTCTAGGACATCTGATCTTGTCACATCTTGAGTCCTCTTTATCTCTCATCAGTGCACAGCTTTATTCTGGAGGTTTGTCCTTGATGAGAGGAGGAGAAGAAGCTCCTCACCAATAGTAGGGTTTCCCTGATTTTGCCTGGTTTTCCCAGGTTTTAGCCCTGGGTCACATCCCTGCTCTTCCCTGTGCCCTCCCTGAACACCCAGGGAGCCAGAGGAGAGCAGGGCTGTACCAGCACCTTGGGATGCCCAAGGGGCACTGCTCCTCTTGGCTGCCAGTTAGGGAAAAATCTGGAAATTGGATCCATCTCCAAGAGACTTTGATTTTTTAATTTGCTTTCTGCTTGATTTAGCTCTTTTCTGAAACAATCTCAGCAGTGAAAAGCCTTTTCAGAATAGAACAGGAAGGTTTTCTTTCTTCTGAAAACACTGAAACAAGATGTTTTGATTCTGCCAGATTTTTTGTTTGTTTGTTTTGTTTCAAAACAAAAATTCCAGTGAAAAGCAGTAAATTTTGTGAAGTACTTTGATTTTGATGGCTCTGTGTGTGCTGGCTTCAGTGTTTTTCTGGCTATCCCCACTTGGGAGAAGCAGGAGGGAAGGCAGAGCAGATGTCACACTGTGCATTGCAGAGCTGGGGATCTGGCACCCATCTGGCAAACAGCCTCAGGAAGAGTGGGAACATGGTGTGGGTGCAGCTGGGCCACAGGAAGGGACAGCACAGGAAGGGGGAGAGCCATGGAAACCTGTCTGATAACAGGGCAGTAACAACTGATGGCCCAGCTCTGGCAGCAGAGCTGATTCCCTTGAACAAATGTCTGAGCCCCTGAGACCTGTGAGGAGGCAAAAACCTCTTGTAGCACTGTGCCTACCAAAGATTGAGGCTTTTTAGAGCTGTGGCACCTTTTAATTGAATCACAGAATCACTCAAGAGACCCATAAAATCATTGAGCCCAGTTTAACCCAGCACTGCCCACACCATCACTAATCCATGTTCCAAGACGAACCATGGAATGATGTTCACAGGGGTCCCAGGATGAGGGAAGAGATGAGAATCTTGACTCCATGTTTCAGAAAGCTGATTTATTATTTTATTTTATATATATTATATTAAAAGAAAATGATATATTAAAACTATACTAAAAGAATAGAAGAAAAGATTTCATCAGAAGGCTAGCAAAGCAAAGAATGGAATAAAAATAAAATCTTGTGACTGCTCACAGCCTTGACACAGGTGGATGTCATTGGTCATCAAGTAAAAACAATTTCACATGCTGGGTAAACAATTCTCCAAATCACATTCCAAAGCAGCAAAATCACATTCCAAAGCAGCTTCTCAGCTTCTCAGGAGAAAAGATCCTAACAAAAGGATTTTTCGTAAAATATGTCTGTGACAACACCACATCTACATGTCTTTCAAATCCCCTCAGAGCTGGTCACTCAACAAAGCTTTTGTGTTGTTATTTTGAACACAGCCCTCATCTAGACTGGACAGGCAAAGCAAGCAAGAGCAGTAATTGCCTGGACCTGGGAGTTTTTGTTAAGACAGGCAGTGTCAGAAGAATTTAAATGCAGATCCCAGCATCCTGCCGACACAAAAAGAAATCCAGGCTTTGCAAAGTCAAAGAGAAGCAGTTTTGTCCTCCTGGGAGCTACAAAATAGGTTGGGATGCCAAAAATAACCTGTTACTAGTTATAGATGCTCCAGCTCTTTTACCAAGACATGAAAACTTGAGCTGGGTTTAATACAAGACACTTGTTTAGTGTCACTGTGACCTTCTGCAGATTTGCCACCCCAGCTTTAACCAAATTAAAGACTAATCCATCCTGTCACTTCATCGCTTTATTCTTGCAAAAAGCTTCCTCAGTGAGATTCAATCCTTTCTGTAATGGCTCCGTTTCCTCTCTGAATTTATTTGCATGAAAACCTGGTTCCTGAGTCAGGAATATAGAGAGGGATTGAGGCTGCAGTTCTCAGGAGCACACAAATGAAGTGGGGGCTCCCACAGGTGGTTTTGGGACTTGGGGTTGCTGCTCCCTTCAGTTTGGGGTCAGAGACCCAGCTGGCTTTGGATGTTTAACAGTTTCACACCTGCACTGATGGAGCAGCAGGCCATGCCAGATTCCAGAGAGAAAACACTTGGCCCTTGTCAGAACTCAGCACATCCCTCCGGGTGCCCAGAGTTGCTGAGGACCCCACCGGGGGCTCGGAGACCCTGGCACACAGCCCAGAACACTTGGGGATTTGATTGTGACCCCTGGAGCAATCAACCAGCTTTGTATGAGGACATGAAAGTCACAGGTTTGAATGGTGTAATAACAAAATGATCACAGGGTGAAAATGTAGATTTTAGGATTTTTAGTATGGGGGTTATGGGGACAAGATGGAGGAATCTGGGCGTGTCCAGCCTTTCTCCTTCTTCTTCTTGGTCTCCATTCTTTGCAGTGATGTTGGCACTTTGGGATTGGTTTAGAGTAGAAGTGCACTGTCTAACACAGGTGATGGGTATTGGGAATTAAGTGTAAATATGATATCTGTAGTTTGTAGTATAAAAGGACAACACCGCCTTGGGGGTGGTCAGAGTGCCTGTGGCTGCCCTGCTGAGCAGATCTCGGCTGGGCAGGAAGAAAATTTTATAGATAAGAACTAATAAATGACCTCAAGACTGAAAACTGAAGAGTCCAGACTCGTTCTTCAGCTGCATGGGCCGAAGCAGAGACATCCTGCACATCTTGGGGCAGCAAATATCAACAGCAACCCAGGAGGCCCTTCTGAGAGAGTTATGGCCCAAGGATGTTTCTAAGGGAATTAATCTCAAATGCAAATCAAGCAGGCAAATTCCTGCTCTAGAGACCATTCTGTGGCACAGGGAAAGCTGGAAATCCTCTGAGCTGGGCCACAGAGGTGCCCTTAGTGCTGGCACTGAGGTGCTGCAGTGACACAGGCTGTGCCCACACAGGGCCCTTCTCCTCCCCACCCTTCTCCTCCCAGCTATTCCATATTTCAGGCACTCCTTTCCAGTCTCTGTGTGTTCTGGAGAAATCATGACCTGGACAAGAGGCAGAATTGTGTCTGGAAATGGAGATGGCTCAGAGGAAAGATCAGCAGCCTGGGAATGCTCACTTCTCCTGCTCCTCTGCCCTGGCTGCTGCAATGCCCAGGCAGAGGGGAGAGGAGAGGCAGCAAAGGGGGTCACTGGAACAGAGATAAACAAAGGATAATCTTTCAGGCAACAATTCATCACTTAAAGCTGAAGCAGAGAAACAATTTTGCAGCTAGCACAGCATTAAACAGATGGGCTGAACCACTTCAGCAGCAAGCAGGTGTCTCAGGGCTCTGAAAACCCACCCAGCCACGGCCACAGGGTGATTATTCTGAGTGACCCAGGTGTTTCCAAGACAAGAAGGCCAAATCCCTTCCTGCAGCCACTGCTTTTATTGATTTATTTATCTGCACAGTGTGCCAGGGGGGTCTCTGGAGGATGCCTGCAATGGTACAGCCCCTGCCTGAGGAACAGATGCTCCTGGAGAATCATTTCCATTTGCAAGACCTCACATCAAGAGAGCAAACATGAGCCATTCGTGCTGCCTTCGCCCCAGCCTCCCCCTCCATCCCAGCTCTGCCCTGCTCTTGCCATGGCCACAGAGACTGTAATTTTTTCAGTGCCAAAGCATGCAGAAACAGGTTTGGTCTCCATCTGGTTTGCCTGGTTTGTTCAGGTAGAGCCCTGGTTTTGTTCAGGTCGTGTGGGAGGTGGCACAGAACCAGGCAAGGAGAGTGGGAAGGCCCTGGGTTAGTGTTACACTCTGGCACTTGGCACATTCAGGAATTTTCTGATGCCACAGAAGGGGCTGTGGAGCACTTGGGTGGGCAAAACCCTGGGTGAGGTTTGGAGGAGTGGGAGGGCTGTGGGAAGTGCAAGGCAGGCCCTGTTCTGGCTCGGTGCTGTGTGAGATCCCAGCTCCCCTTCCCTCTCCCTTTGCAGGTGCAGGCTGAGCCCAGCCTGTCCCAGCCCATGGGGATCAGGGCTCAGGGACAAGGAGGTGGCACTGGGCATTGCCCTGCCTGTGCCAGGATGTCACCCTCTCAAACATCCATGGCCACAGAGCCGTGCAGCATCCAGGGAGCATCTCCCCTTCCCTCCTCCACCTGGGAGCTCCTCAGGCAGCAGGTACACATCAGTGCTGGGGCAGCCTGCTTGTCTGCTCCAAAACCAAGCCCAGGAGGAGGAGGAGGAGGAGGAGGAGGAGGGCTCAGAGCTACCCAGAGGAGCTGATGCTGCTGTTGCCGTTGGCAATGGTGCCCTCGGCTCCCTCGGCACCTCGCTGTGCTGCTCTGACGTCAGGGGCCTCTGACAACTTTGCTGTCAGTCAAAAGCCTTTCCACAAACACACACTGACAGTTTGCAGTGCAACCACCAAGCCTGGCTGGCTCCTTTCCTTTCTGTTCTTTTTTTAAGCACACGGATTGAAATTTTAAAGTGCTGGTCCATTGGTAGCCTCTTGAGCAAATGAACCTTTCTGTGGTCCTTCGAGCTGTGTCCTCTGCTCTGCCTGCTCCCCACCCACTGCCACAGCCCTCAGACCAGCCCTGTCCCTGGGAGCCTCCCTGCAGCAAGCAAGAGCCTCACGCCTTGGATTTACCAACACCATGAAGGTCTCAGGGTGATGGTGACTGGAACAAAACCCTGTATCTCCTGGGCTGGTCATGTTTAGCAGGTGGTTGAGACCCTGCAAAGGCTCATTCCCCCCCTTCTCCTTCCATTTATCTTTTCTTTTCTCCTTTTCCTCCTTGCAAAAAGAGCCAGGGCTGGCCGTGCTTTGGAGATCCTGGCTCCTCCAGCCTGAGGCTCTGAGGGAAGGCAGAGATCACTGGGGTTCAGGTGCTTGTGCAGGGAGGCAGCCAGCCAGTCCCTTTTTGTGCTTTATCCTGAGCTGTGCTGGATCCCAGGAAGTGTAATATTTGCTCAAACATCTCACTAAATCCCCCCTGTGCTACAGGAGGTCACCTTCCCTAATCTGTGATGTCCAATTGCGTAACTGAGGTACTGAACAAATAGCTTAAATTTAATCTGTGTTTGCTTCCACCTCAGGCGTGACAAACCAATTCCTGGGCAAGCACAGGGCTGGGAACACACACTGGTCATGGAAACCTTGAAAAAAGCAGAAAAAATTAGGGAAATAAACCAAGGAAGGTTTCTCTGCCTGCTGCAGCACCGTCGCCTGTCAAACATCACTCCAAAGCTGGTATTTCAATACTTTCAGCAGAAATCAAGACTTGCTGTGTCCAGGTGAGGTCCTGGGACAAAGGCAGGAGACATTGCTGTGGATCTCAGCAGGAGGATGCAGTTTTGAGGAGTCAGTGTTGTGAGGCACCAGCTCTCATCTTCCCTGAAACCCTCCCACCCCATCCAGCACCAAGGGGAGGGTGGCAGATTAAAGGCAGCAGAAAAAAAGCAGAGAACAAGGGGCAGCAGGACTGCAGCAGGGCTTGGAAGATGTTCTGTTAACAACGTGGGTGATGGGAGGCAGGGAGGGATTTGGTTCTCTTGTTTTTCTCCACTCTCATTTTTCTTTGGATCATTAATGACCTTTCATTCAACAGCAGAGATATTAATAGGATCCTTCCCTTCCAAATGTCCCCATCTCCCCTCTCTGCTCCCCCTCTCTTCACACTTTCTGGCACTCTAACAGTTTCCTTCTCATTAATTAAAACAAATAACAAGCTTATACATCTCATCAGGGTAATTCAGACACTAAACACATCAGCCATCTCTTGCCCCAGGCACTGTGGATGGAGCAAAACCAGCTCCTTCTCTCCCTGCTGTGGTTTCTTCTCCCTCTTGGGACAAGGATGTGCTTTAAATGTCCATCCTCAGCCAGACCCCACAGTGGGCAGGAAATGTTGTGTCTCTAAGCACCCACTGGGTCCTGCCTGCTCTGCTGCCCTGCCCTGAGCTGCTCTGGCAGGTGCCAGCCCCATGTCACAAGCTGTCACTCCTCTCTGCATGGCACAGATGTCCCAGGTGCCCTGAACCCTGGTTAGCACTGCCTCACTGCCTGCAGCAGCTCAGGGCTGGGGCTGCCCCAGCTCTGCCGCCACTCACTGCCTCTGGATCCACTTCCCAGGCTGAGGGATGGACAAACAGCCCTTGGCACGCTGTGGTTTGGATCTGGCCCTCAAATGCAGCCTCCTGCTGAGCCTCTCCACGCAGGGATACAGCCCAGCCCTTCCCACGGCAAACACAGCACAGGGCTGCTGGTGCTGATTTCAGGCACCAAATTCATGTTTTCTGCTCCCTTAGCTGAAAGTCTTTGAGTGGGATCCTATCAGGCAGTGGGAGGGGGCCAACACAGAAATGGCTGGGGGCTCACATCACTCCTGGGGATGGGAAATAATTTTGCCCATGGATCCCAGGCAGCTGGGGCATGTGTGTGGCAGGAAAATGCCCCCCTGGCTCTGAGCCTGGCACTGCCAGGAGGCAACAGGCATGGTTTCCAAGGGAAAGACAGCAGAAATTGAGTTAAAAGGAGCACATGTTCTTTTTATCCAGGGCTGAAAAACAGCACCAAATCTCTGTCCCTGGAGGTAGCCAGGGAGAGGAGACTGTTGCTCACCCCACAGAGCATCTTCTGTACAAGAAAAGCCTTCGCTTCAAATCTCCTAATTTACCCTGAGTTTTTCTGTTTAATAGTATTCATAGTGGGAGCCATCTGGACTTGGTAGTTTATTAGCTTAGAATAATTCAGCTGCTTTGTTAATCTCATCCCATTTCAGAGGGTTCACTCCAGTTTGCTCGTGGTGCACCCCGGGACAGGGCAGTGCTGCTGCCCTCGCTCTCCCTTCACCCACCATGCTGCCAGTGAGGAGCAGCCACCTCAGTGCAGGTCCAAACATGGCCTCACTTTAAAGGTTTCTTTAACATCTCTGACTCTCTCAGCAGGCAGCTGGAGGCTTCTAAATCCACTGGGCTTCCTACTGGTAACTGTGGACTGCAGGGAGTCCCTGCAGCTCCTCACAAAGCTTCCCCAGCCCCTGGAGGGGCAGAACTTGGCAGTCCCCAAGGGCCCAGAGTTCCAGTGCCACATCCTACATTGGGGGCCCTCCCCAGCCCCCCAGGAGCCCAGCAAGACAGGCTGCTCCTCAGCCACAGGAGCCACTTGCTGCCCCAAATGCTGGCCTTGTTACAAAGCCATAAGTGAGCTCCTATCGTGCTAAATGATCAAATTGCTCTCTATTGGGAGAAACCAATTTGCCAGCAAATTTTCTTCCGCTCTGCCTGTAGCACTGTACCACTAAGTGGTCATCAAACTGGAGCTGGGCTTCCTGAGCATGTACAGAGGGACAGCTCCCATGGACATCATGTTCCTCTCCTCTCCTCTCCTCTCCTCTCCTCTCCTCTCCTCTCCTCTCCTCTCCTCTCCTCTCCTCTCCTCTCCTCTCCTCTCCTCTCCTCTCCTCTCCTCTCCTCTCCTCTCCTCTCCTCTCCTCTCCTCTCCTCTCCTCTCCTCTCCTCTCCTCTCCTCTCCTCTCCTCTCCTCTCCTCTCCTCTCCTCTCCTCTCCTCTCCTCTCCTCTCCTCTCCTCTCCTCTCCTCTCCTCTCCTCTCCTCTCCCCCTTCTCTCCACTCTGCCAGGGAAATAGCAGGAACCACGTGAATGAGATCATCTGCTCCAAAATTACTCACAGTGAATTAATCACCCAGAGCAGCAGCACTGCAGTGGGAGTGAGCCAGGGTCACTGGCAAGGAGCTGGCTTGGGGAGGAGGGAGCAGCCCTGCACCAGGATGGTGCTGCTTGGGCAAAGGGGCTGCAAGGAAGGGCCCTTGTCTTCCTTTCCTGCCAGCTGCCTCCACAGAGCCAGTGCTTCACACCACCAGGGTTAGGGTCAGGCTGATAGAAGAGTGCAGTCAGCAGATAACATCAAATTACTTCCCTCTGTCATAAATGAGAAGTGCTCATCCTGCTGAGAGAACCAGGTATGAAGCCAGCCCTGAACCTGGTGAATATTTCCCTGCCCTTTGCCTCTCTGCTGCCCAGCACAAAAGCAGGGATGGGCAGGGAGGATGGTGCTGCAGGCCAGGGATTGCAAACAGCATTTGCACAGCTGTTGGACAGAAAGGGGCCTTTGCCTGGATCAGCCTGTGATGGCAGGTGACACAGCCATGGTGACAAGGACAATTTCATGGCAGTGTGTTACCACACTACTCCTCAAATAACATTTAATAATAATAACAATCCATGTACCCAGGATGATTTCAGAGGTGCAGCTCCCTGGTACCCACCTCAGCCTCCCTGGTGCACAATGCTGCCCCACTTTGCCTCATCCTTTTCAAATGAAAAGTGCAAAGGTGAAAAGGTCCTTGGGACCTGGCACAAGCTGGAATTGGCCAGACTCAGAAAATTAAGGACACCATGAGAATCCCCACAGGAATAAAGCAGCTGAGCTGGGTTGGAAGGAGCAAAGGAGCAAACAGAGCTGGGAAGAGGAGCCATTATGGAGCAGTGGGTGAGACAGCAGCATGGCAGCAGGAGGGGACAGGGAGCAGAGCAAGAGGGGATAGGGAGCAGAGCAGAAGGGGACAGGGAGCAGAGCAGGAGGGGATAGGGAGCAGAGCAGAAGGGGACAGAAGCATTCCTCCTCCTGCCATGTCAGCTGTGACAGTGCCTGGCCTGTCAGGGACTCACAGCCTGCACAGGAGCCCTGCCTGTGGGGAGCTGGCACAGATCCACTGCAGAGACACAGCAGAGAAGGGTTTCTGTGCCGTGGATCAGACCTGCAAACACCTCAGTGTGTGTTTGGTGTTTTGCTCCCCATCTCAGACTGCTCCTTCCTTCTCCCAGCCTCTGTGTTTCATTTAATAACATGTGGTCTATACCCATGTTCACCTGGCATGGACCTGCAGTCCCTGTAGACAAAATGATGTTCACACACTCAGGCCTGGCAACAGGAGTGAGTTATTTCCCACAGAGGGCCTTAAAGCACTTTGCATTTGTCACCCCACTTGCAGAGATGCAGAGAGAGGAGCGTGTTTGTTCAGTATCACTGGCAAGAAGAGCACTTGCTGCTGGGTGATGGCACCAAGGATGAGCTGCAGGGAGCTGCTGCACAGGGACCTCCAGGCCAGCACTGCCTGCATCAAACCACAGACACTCATTTTTTCCTTTCCCAGGTATTTTTGCAGGCAGGGATGTTTTGATAGCATGACATTACCCTCCATACAGCTGGAGAGGGATGCCACCCTGCAGCTGGGGACAGCCAGCTCCATTCAGCTCTGAGCTCAGCTCCCAGTCCCCGAGTTGGCTGCCAGCTGAATAAAACCCCATTGAATCAGAGGCATCAATGAGGAAAAGCATTTGTCCCAGCTCCTGCCCTCTCTGCTACAGCAATGATGCTCACTCAAAACCAAACATTTGTCTTGCACAGATACATCCACTGCACACCAGGACATGATGTCTGTGTGCTTGGATTAATTTGTCAGGTGGAAGATGGAAATTTGTAGATACAATCACAGGTGTGAGCCCCTGAGCCCCCAGCCTCCCACCACCATAAAACCACATCTGCAACCACAGCTCTCTCCACAGAGAGCAAGCAGGCACAACTTTTCACAAGGATATTTTTTGGGAAAGTCAGCGAGAAGCCTCAGAGAAGAGAAAACAATTCTTATCTGTATTCTCTGCTCCTGTTGTTTTTGCACCTGTGGAACGTGTTAGGAAGATTGTTTACCTGAAGTGATTTGTGAATTGGATTCTGCGGAGGATTGTTTTGTTTCCTTGGCCAGTTGGTCCAAGCTGTGTCCTGGCTGTCTGGAGACAGTCACAGGTTTTTATTTAGTATCTTTTGTATAGTATCTCTTTAATATAGTATAGTTACAATATAGTATTAATATAATATAATATAATATAATATAATATAATATAATATAATATAATATAATATAATATAGTTTAAATAAAGCAATTATTCAGTATTCAATTAATGGAGTCAGATGCCCATCATCCCCAGACACTGGGGTCAGCCTGTATTTGATACATATCCTGTGTCCAGCCAGGGCTGTGGCCATCCAGGTGTTGGAACCCAGGAAATTCCTCTGGCTGCCCTGGAGGGCTCCAGCCCCTGCCCAGGGGTCTCAAAGACCTTGGCACAGAGACCAAGACCCCTGTGCCTTTGATCTTGACCCATGGGAAAAATTACCAACCTTATATGAGGATTTACAAGCCATGAAAATTTAAGTAGATTGGTAGTGAATTTATCACAGGGTGAAAATTAGATTTGGGGGTTTTTAGAATGGGGGCTCAGGGTCCCAAGATTGAGGAATTTGGGCATTCTTGTCCGTTTTCCTTCTTCTTCCTAGCCTCCATCTTCTGGGTGATGTTAGTATTTTTAGATTTGTTTAGGGTAGAAGCCATTGTCTAACATAGGTGATACATGTTGGGAAGTTATAGTAAATAATGTACATGTAGTTTTTATTATAAAAAGATGACACCAGTGTGCCTCAACCTGACCTGCCAGACAGATCTCAGCAGGTCAGAGAAAGAATATTATGGATAAGAAATAATAAACAACCTTAAGAATGAGAACAAAAGAATTCTGACTCCTTCTTCGACAGCTGGGCTGGGAAAAGAGACTCGAACATATCTCAGAGTCACTGTGACCAGCAGAGATCCTGAGATCCAGGCACTGACAGAGCCCTGTCTGTGCATCCACCCCACCCAGCATCCCCCCAGAGGAGCTGGGCTGTGTTGCCTGGAGCTCTAAGACAATCAGGAGGTTGCTTCCCCAAGTGAATGTTTCTGTGGTGTGTCAGCTGGGATCCATTCAAAACAAGGATGCTCAGACATGCACTTCCCAGCAGGAGTGTGCATGCAGAACAGCAAGGGGTGTGTGTATGTGCTCAAGGCTTCTCTGGGGTTTTAAGGAACACTAGGGAAATTAGATATTTTTTTTAGATCTCTTTTTGCTTTCTGGAAAATTGCATGCCTTAATGAAATGCTTGTGTGGGCTCTAAGTCGTCAGCAGCCCAGATAAAGTCCAAATCCATTTTGTTCATGTTTTGCCTGTTTCAGAGAATCCAAACTATTTCAGGGGGATTTATGCCCATCATAAAATCAAGCTCCTGTCCCAAAACAGCTGTAAGAAGGTAGAGCTGAAAATATAAAGGTTTAATAAAAACTTGTGGAGTAATTTGACTCTTAATCCCAAACAGAATCTCTCCCCTCAAATAACTGCAGTCCCTGCAAGATTAAATTCTCCCTACGTATTGTTTTTAAGTCTGATACCTTCTATTGAGCTTAGCTGGGTTTTAAGTTCTTAAATCATGGCTCTGTAATTGCACATCTTATTCAGTTTGTCATGCAAAGAGTTCCCAAGGAAGATTTCGTAAAGATTTCTCTATCTGGCAGCAGGGTGTGACACGTCTGAATTTTGAAGCTGCACTGTGCAGGGAATGCAAGAGGTCAATACTTTTGAAAAGCAAGAGCAGGCTGGGGCTTGTGTTCTCATTTTACCTCTGAGCAGCAGGTTCCAGGAAAATCAGGACAACTGCACACTCTTGTTGAACTGGGTGCTTCACAAGTGATGGGGAGTGTGCTCCTGAGGCAGAATGGGTTTGGGGAAAGGCAGGACTTGTCACCCCCTCTGCCCTGAGCTTCCCTTTCTTCCAGTAATTAGCAAAATCCCAATTCACAATGGATAACTGAATAGAAGTTTTAAGCGTGGGCTACAAGGAGAAACAGGCAGTGATAAAAAGAGGCCTGAAAAACTCAGGAGAACTGGTGCAGCACCAGACCCTCCCAGATGAGCTCCAGCAAGTCCTTTGATCCTTGCATCCCCCTGAAAACACTGCTCAGGAGATGTCCCTCTCCTCTGCTCTCATCAGCCTGGACTGCAGCCCTGGGGTGGTGTATGATGGTCCATGGAGGCAAGGACACAGAGCTTGTAGCATGGGGTGCCCACATCTCCTTTCTTTTTCTGGTTTCCTCAGGCCAGGAGTGCACAGTTCTCCCTTCTCCCTTCACAGGACTTAGAAAATATCCCTCAGCTTTATTGCAGTTTGCCTGGACAAAGACAAAACCCTGCAAAGGACTGGCTGTGTTGGCTCTGTCCATGCAAAAGTCACCAAAATAGCTGCTTCATGAGCTCCCCTGGGGCTCACTGCAGAAATGCTCTGGAAATGGTGCCACTGCAACAAGCAGGTCCTGTCTGCATCTCACACACTCAGCAAAACGTCACAACCTGGTTATATTTAAGTGCTCAGCTTGAAAATCATTGTTGTAACCTCCCCTGTGATCTGCCTGGGCAGTGTCATAATTAATGGTGCCCTTGCTCAGAGTACAAGTGGAACATGTGATGGCTCAGTGAGCTATAAATCACGACAGAGTTTCCATCTGGTCCAGCATCTATTTATACCTCACCAGCCCCAATTAACTTTGAAACTTGGGGCTGGTGATTAAGGAGAAAAATGGTTCTTGAAAAGTGTGATGGGATATGTGGAGATGTGGATGGGAAGGAAGAGATGGTGGAGGCTGACACTTCTCCACAGAGGGAACTGTGGGCTGGTCTCTGCAAGCACCACAGGCCTGGGACAGGGGTTTCCCACAATCAACTGAAGGCTCTGACTCCCTGCTCTGCCCCAAAGGGTTTTGTGATGCATTGCTCCAACCCATCTGCATTCCTCACCAGATTCTGGGATTGCTTTGGCTGAAATGCTTTGTGCCATTCCAGCCGTGTCCAGGTGTGGATGCACCTTGGGCCTGGCACAGGGTGTGACATGCCCAGTGCACAGAGTCCTGTGGAGCTGCTGAGGGCTCTGTGTGAGGGGCTGTGGCTGGGACACAGCAGTGAGGGATGGTACAAGGGATACCTGGGCCAGAGCATCCCCTGGGCACATCCCCAGCTCTGCAGGGCAATGGAGGGGCTGGGAAGGGTGCAGCAGGCACACACATCTCTCTCTCCATCCTTGCTGGGTCAAAGCTCCAGCAATGGGCACAGTGCAGAGATGCTGCCTTCCTAAAGAGAGTAAAAATCTGTGCCTGGTTCTCTGGTACCCATCTCCCCCATCCATCACTCCCTCACGTGTTTCATCTTTTGCTCTTGCAGCACTATGGCTCCCAGAATCCTGGCCAGCTCCCAGCTCAGGTATTTACACACTGTCTTCCAGTATTTGAACAGGATATTTGTTCTCCTTGGTTTCCTGTCCTACACACCTGTGCAGGGCTGCAGGCAGCCTGTCACCCTGAGGGAGTGCATTTCCCTGGCACAGGCACTCATCCCAGTGTGTCCAGCTCCAGCACTACATGGGCATTTTGTAAACAAGGGATTGTGTGGATGCCCTCCCCAGGGAGTCCAGGTGGGCTCTAGCTCCTCCTGGACTGGACACAGCGACCTGACCGGGTGTGGAGCTGTGGAACTTCCATATTTCCACCTCAGTAGTACAACACTCTGCCGGGACCTGAAAACTCCCAGACACCCAGCTCCCTCTTTGGAAGGTTGTGGCTCATTCCTTGTCACCTCTTCTTGTTTGATATAAAGTTTCTGTTTACATCAATCCTTTACAGACACAATCTCCAGCATGTGCATCTAATACCTGACAGGAGGGTCAGAGAAATGGAGTTCATGTACATCTGCCCTACTTGAAAATCCCACCAGGTGATTGTGAGCAGAGCAGCAGCATGGAGCCCTTTGCCAGCACTCCAGGAGCTCTGCTGAGCCAGGGATCCACCACCTGCCTCTGGGCTTGTTCCTACCACACTCCCAGGTGCAGGTGGATCACTGTGTTGGAGCTTTCTCTGTGGCAATAGGAACAAGCTCTAGGGGGAAAAAAAGTCCTACTTTCTAGCAAATCAGGTCTATTCCTGTGCTTTATTGGACTCCTTGTAACGGAATCTTGAAGAAAGTTGGCAACAATTTACCTTTTTTTTCAGAGTTTCTGGAGCGGGGAAGTCTCATTAACTAAAGACTGCAGGGAGAAAAGAAAGTTCTTAGAGGAAAAAGTGGAGCACAGTTCTGTTTCCTGAGGGAGGAGGGAAAATGCCCTGGATGGTGGAGCTCAACCCTACTCTCCAAGAAAGAGCTGACTGTCCAAAACAGCTGACTGTCCACTGCACAGCCTGCTGAACTCACCCCGCCTTTGGGCAGGAAGGAATTGATTTTCCTGGCCAGGCTGGACTTGACATTCCACCCTTTTGATGAAGAGTCCTGGGGCTCAGTCCTTCCAGCTCTGTGAGGTGCCCATGAAGCAGTGCAGCAGTAATCAGCCCCATCCCTCACTGTGCAGCAGGTTATCAGCTCCATCCCTCACTGTGCAGCAGGTTATCAGCCCCATCTCTCAGCTCTGTGAGGTGCCCATGAAGCAGAGCAGCAGGTTATCAGCCCCATCCCTCAGCTCTGTGAGCTGCAGCAGGTCCATGCTGACTGAGCAGATTTGGAGCCTGTCCTTATCACCAGTTATCAGCCCCATGAAGCTGCACCAGAGCCCCAGTCTGCAGAAGGACAGGCAAGGGGCAATCCTAAGCTTCCAGCTCTTTCTGTCCAGCCTCTGCTGACTGTGCCACAGATCTGGGCTTTGCTGGAGTCCTCACAGCACTGTCAGGCTGCAGCTGATCACCATAAACCCCTGGAGAACAGGAGCTGCATTGAAAGCCACATTTTCCTTCTTGGGAAGGAACTCACTACTAAGCAGTTCAGAAGGTTGGCATTCTTTTGCTTTGCAAAGTTTCTGGATTTGAGCTGGGTGGCAGACAGGTGCCAAGCAGCCTGGGAACCAAGAAAGATGACTGGCACAGGTTTTCCATGTGCAGCAGTGATTACACAGAGCAGCTTCTCTCTGCCGCCGGTCTCAGCTTCCCAAGTGAGGGGAGAGCTCCAAGATGATGATTAGGCTGGGCCTGCTATTTTCTCACTCTGTTCCCATGAGGCTTCCTCACTCTGGTGCTCACAAAGTCTACTGGCTCATAGCTTTCCTGTACTCAGGACTGCTTGGAGATATTATAATCCCAAGGGCTGAGCCCTGGGGCAGGAAGAGCAGATGGCTGTCTCCAACAGCAAGAAAATTAAGAGAGGAAAGGGAGAGGGTAGAGAACAGTAAAATCTATGACACCCTCATCAATAATAGTTTTCAATTAAAATGGCAAATTCTTCTAGTTCAGGGGGAGTTCTACCATCAAGAAAGTAAAGGACATGTGGGAGACAGGCCCTATAGAAAGCAAACACCAGTTCCAGCCTACCTTGTGCACCCATGGCAGGGACCAGAGGGAATGCTGGGCTGTGCATTCCACAGCCACGGTGTGGATGGAAGGCAGACCCATCCCTGCAGCATCTCATGGGGAAATCAGGAGTGCCTGAGCTGCAGAAGAGGAATGAGGCTGGCAGAGGAATCAGCAGTTTGATGCACCCTGTTCTGGGTGGGGAGTTGAGCTCCAAATCTACTCAAACAAACCAAGGTGCAATGGGCTGCACGTGCACGTGTTCCACCACCCCAACACAGCCCAGAGTCAACCTATCACTGTGAGCTCTCTCCTCTCTCTCTCTTTAGGGAAGTTTCTTCAGACTTTAGTGAGGAAGCCACTGATGAGGAAGCAATTTTGCCCCATGGACATGGTGGTTGTGTGAACTGGGCAGACTGGTGGCCAGGGCACCGTGCAGTGCCCCCACCTCAGTTCAGAGCTCGTGTGGGGTGGCATTTGGTACCAGCCTACTTCTCCCTGAGCTAATTGCAGCCTTGCTTTGCGAGCAGGCACACGTTGAGGCTGTGCCTGGGGACGGCTGGTGGCAGATGGTGTGTGTGTGGTGGAGAGGCAGTGCCACGTCACAGGCTCTCTGAGACATTTGGCCGGGCTTCCTGACAGCCGTGTCCCACCACCCAGGAGTTCAGCTTCCTGGCAAAGCCACTCCTGCACTTCTGAGGAGTGCTCCTGTCCTTGTCACCGGGCTGAACTGACACCAAACGCTTTGCCTTTGCTTCCTTG
Source organism: Melospiza georgiana (assembly GCF_028018845.1). NCBI lineage: Eukaryota > Metazoa > Chordata > Aves > Passeriformes > Passerellidae > Melospiza > Melospiza georgiana. Next base: position 8,937,120 of record NC_080446.1, read on the forward strand.
CAGGTGAGAGGCTCCCTGGCTGCCTCCTGCCCAGGGCCAGAGAGATTTGCCACCCAGCCAAGCAGGGAGAGATGGTCCCTGCCAGCCTGAAACACCCCCACCTGTTGCATCACATCCTAAACTGCACTCTGTGTTCCCTCTGGTGAGGAATATCTTATTCCCATGCTTTTGGATAAAACCCAGCACAAACAAACCATAACTGAGGGTAGATATGACAAATAATGATGATCACGGGAATAGTGGCATCACTGCTGCTCCACTGTTTCTTCTGATTTCTTTCTTTATTTAGATATATGTGAAGAGAAGAGCACAGAGGCTTGGCCAGAGAAAGAGAAGTGGGCAGATAAAGAGGCACTGAAGGGAAGGGATGTGTTATGAAGGACCACAACATCAGTCCTCTGACAACCAGAGTTTAACAGCCTCTGTGCTTTGTTTTGCTGCCTGCTGGTCACAAGCTCTGTGCAGCTGCACTGTGGACTTGTCATTGCTGAGATTTTGAGGTGCAGTTCCCACAACATTGTCCTGATCCCTCACAGTTATTGCCTGGGTTAATGCCATTAACCACAGGGCCAGACATGCCACAGAAGGTCCCTAGGCACTGTGACAGGATTGTCACATCATGCATACATCGAGGCTTGGCTGCCATCCTGCCCACCATGGGGCTTCCCCAGGCCCAAAGTGCAAAATGACAGCTTTGTCAGATGAATGTGATGTGATAATGCTGCAACAGGTCTTGATTGCGGCTCCTATGGTCACAGGCAGGCTTCAGAAGAGCAGGGCTGCAGCCTCTCCTGCCTTTAGATGGCATTAACCATCAGCTCTGTCACCAGCACTGCTGCACCCTGGGAAAGGGTTTCATCCCTCCTGCCTGCAGCTTTGGCTGCAGAAATGAACTCTCTGAGCACTCCCATTGGAAGCAGAGGATCACCTGAGACCTGGGCTGGTGTGCAGCACAGGATCAGAACAGCCAGAGCAGTAGATGGCAGGGTTTGATGGAGTCCAGGATGTGGTTGCCTGACAGGGGTGTATATTTGCCTCTATTCTTACTCAAAGGTCATTGAATTAAGATTTCATGAGACCCCGCACTGCTATAAATGTTGCTGAGCTCATTTCCCACACTGGGCAGTGATTTATCTCACAGCCTTGATAAAATGACTAAGCTAAAAATGTCACCCAGTGTCATGGAGGTGTAAGGTAGAAGGAACAGGAGACTGACACGATGGATTTTCCTAGCAAGGGAAGCATTAATAAATGGTTTCTTTCTGATGTTCTCATTAGTTCTCTCTCATTCATCCTCAGGACCTGCCAAGAACAAATGGCACCACCATTCTGCACCAGAATGGAGAGCAGATGCCCCCATGCAACCTTTCTGCATCCAAAACCCCATTTCTATCTCACCCTGCTTAGTAGTTGATGTATCAAGGGAAAGCAAGCAAGATACCACAGTACCTCAAGAACCTTTTACTGTCACATCCAGCCTTGTCTCCTGAAATTTTTTACACTCTGGAAGGAATGGTTTAGAGGAGGCAAGTGCAGCACCACAGTTCTCTGACACAGTCCTTTCTCCCTCTTCATCCAGCAGTGCAGGGGGTCACTTATAAAAAAAAATATGTCCTGGATTCATTTCCCTTCCTTTCTGCCTGTGAAGAGGTTATGGACTCTTCTACTTTCTTAGAATCTAATCAAGAATATATTTTTTTCCTTGACTCTTTACTCTGAGGAATGAATGCCAAAGAATTAGTCCTGTCATGATTAGTCCTGACCATGAATCACATTAAATTGCTTCGGTTCCTTTATTGGACATGCTGGCTGGATCCTGGCATGTGTTATTAAATTACTGCTCTGACAGAGAAGAAATAACAATTGTGTGGCAAGTGAGTGCCATAGGAAAGAGGCAGATTTGGGAGCATTGCAGGATCACAGTCTCTGTTTTCCCTGATAAACAGGAAAAAATCACGTGTAGGAGATGACTTCAAGAAGGAGGCAGAGCAGTGGGCTTTGAGGACTTTTGCCCAGGGTTTCTGAGCACCCCAAAATCCCAGCTATGTGTGAGGGTGTGTTCAGAGCAGTGCCAGGATATGCTGTGCACATCAGGCAAAGTTATTTTGCTTGGGATGGATCAGGTGGATCATGCAGCAGAGCAACAGGGAGAAGAGAAATAGGGGAGCTCTAACACAACACTCCAGTGCTGCAGAAGGCTCCATACAAGCAGAGATATGGCTGATCATCACAAAAATTGGTCAGAGAGAAGAATTAGCCAAGAACTGGAGGTGGAGGGAGGTTAAACATAGGCTGAAGGAGGCCCTGTGGGCATCAGGATGTCAGAAAAGTGAATGTTTCTAAACCACTTCTGTGTGAAAGGAACACAAGCCATGCTTGAGCCATTTTCTGGACTTTTTCTCTGAGTGAGCTGTTCACAACTTTCTCCTGGGTCAAATGGCAAATCACAACACTTCTGAATATTATAGCAAAGCAATAAAATTAAGGAGAAACAGTGGGCATGAAACAGTGCACGTGTGTATAGAAACTTGCATCATTGCAGCTTGCTGAGCAGAGATGCTAAACCACAAATGAGGAACAGCAAAAGAAAAGCAACTTGACATTGCACCTTCATGTGCATGTGCAGATCCACAGTTACACCAGCTTGACAAGATCAGAAATATTTGCCTTCTGCTCTTCCATATTGCAGTTCTGAGGAGTTCATTAACACTGAAGTGTCAGTTTTCCCACCCCTCTTTGCTTTCCTGATGTGGCAGCAGTGTTGCTGTACCCTTGTTTAAAAGAAACAATAAGTGAAGCAAGACCAGCTTTGGGATGTGGAAACTCTTCCTCACATCTATGTGTTCAGATCCCTTATTTCTTTGCACCATCAGAGGTACAACACAAGCCCTAAAGAAGGACATATATGTGCTGATTCCAGACAAATCAGCGAGTCTGTTAAATTATACCTTGTCTCCTGCACTGCCAAGTTTGCCCTCCCTCTGTCTGCAGCTGATGGGTGCAGTTTGAGTGCAGCTCTGGGACATCTAGTGGCTGGTAGCACTTGTAGTTAAGGGCTTACAGCAGTTTTGTGGTGCTTCCTTCAAGCAATCTGTCAGAAAACCGATTTAAAACAAAAAGACACCCTCTGCCTCTATTCCTGGGACTACAAAGACTTCATCCCTTGATATATTCATGTTTGTAAAGTGTTTAGGTGTGCATTTGTGATGATTCCTTTGTGTCTCTGTCTCACCCAGCCTGGGAAGACATCTTCAGCTATCCTGATTTCATTGTTTCTTTACCAGAGTTTTTTCTGTATGAAAGGCTTTCCATGTTCCAAGCAGCTGGCATCAGCATAGATAATTGGATAATGTTTTGGCAATCCAAGAGTGGATGTGTTAACACACTCCCATGTACTGCCCTGGCCTTTGGCTGATCTGTGAGCATTTGATAAATGAATCAGGCCTGAAATAAAGATGGCTTGCAAAAACCAGACAGATCTTTAATATTAATAGGGAAGTGTCAATTGGGATTTTCATGAAAGCCTCTGTCTGCTATGGGCCCCAATCCTTATTCCTTCAGGACTGAACTTAGGCTGGAACCCAAAGGACTCAAAGAAGCAGCAAGAGCCTGGTGTGTTTTATGAGCCTGGATAGTCTACAAGGAGCTGCAGTATCCTAACCAGAGCTCTAGTCACAGTTGATGGCTTTCTGGGGATTTGAGAAAAAAATTCAGCTCTGTCTTCTCTTCAGTCTTCAATGCAGCTTGTACCTTTCCATCCCTGATGATAACTATTAGCCCTGGACAAAGCAGAGAGTGTATCTCAGCCCAGGAGATTGCCAGGCTACCAGGAAAAGGGATACAGTGCTGAAAAGAGCTTTGTAACTGTGCAATCTTTTCTGATTCATGTTTGTGTCTGCACTGCCCTGAAAAGGTGACTTGAGGCACAGCTGAAAGTGCAGCAAATGGCCCAGGGCAGACCCCCTGCTCTTTCCCTTGCCAAATCCTTTATCAGCCATTTGGGAATCTCCTGCAGTGAATCCAGGTCTGCAAGATCAAATTAATTTTGTTATAAACTCCTGGGTGTCACGTACCCCAGAGTACATTCTGTCATGGGTTAGATACTGAGTCAGCTGTACAAATGTTAAGAGCAGGATCAATTTTCCATGATTCTCTTCCAGGAATCCTGTTCAGGAAACTCAGGTGACCCAGCATCAGTCTTCAGATTGTTTTCTTGCTCTGTTCCTGGAAAGCAGGAGAACAATGCTCATGATGTCAAAGGGTTCATTAAAAGGTGGATGTCAAAAGTGACTCATTTGGAGAGTTTCTCCTGGAGTCAAGGACTGTTTAAACAGTTCCTTAAAAACACAAATGAACCTGCAAAATGCTGACTTGCTCAGGAACCCAAATTCTGGCCATCTCAACTGCCCCCCACTGCTCACATTGAGGTCAGCAGGAAGGAACTTTTTGTTTACGCTGTTGTTGACTTCTGCCTGGGATAAAAATATGTTCTGTGCTTGGAAATCATTGTGATTTCCAAAAGCTTGTCACTGGGTAAGTCTCAAAGCTAAAGTGAATCTTGGTTTTGGATTCTCTTTTTTGTTTTGCCAGATCAGACTGTCTTACAGTTCAGCAGGGAAATGACATTTTGTTTTGTAAATACTCACAGAGAACTTGAGGTTTCCCTTAAAGGCCTTAAGCTTTGTGGAAAAGTAGATCAAATCTAGTAACATATTGAATCTGGTTAGTGAAATTTCAGGAAGAGCAGTGTGATGAAATGTCCTTACTTCGCCCTTGGGAGAAATGGTACCTTCATTATAACCAAACAGCTTTTTCATATGGAAATAGCAGGTGGCAGGAGTAGAAACAGACTTTCATTTTCAGAGAAACAGACGGAACAATTCCAGTAAAAGCGGAATAGCAGAGCTAGGTTGAAATGGTTGGCAGCTTTATTCTGCAAAAATATTCTACTTTTGCCATGAGAAGACGTGTCACTCCTTCCCCTCTCTGTTTTTCAGCCCCCTCAGTACAGCTCAAATACAAGTGTCTGCTATAAGGACCAGAGTTTATATATAATTTAGGAAGAAATCTAGTTCAGTTTGTTTGGGAAAACTCTCCAAATCTATCCCAGAGCTGCACACAAACTTCCGGGGAGAAAAAGCAATTAAGAGCACTGAATGCACAAAATAATCCAGTGGAGCCAGTGTCAGACAAAACTGAACTCACAGCTCTCAGGGCTATGATTTATTAATCCTTTTATCAGGCCTATGCCATTCTCTGAGTTATTTTCCAGCTCTGACTGCTGGCAAGCATTTCCTTGGAAGCTGTGGACTGTTAAACTATTAACAGTCTAGTGCTAGGTGCTTATTAAGAAAAAGACACCTTGAACCACAAGCCAGAATAAAGAACAGATATCCAGCTGGAGTTGTGCTACTTCAGAACTCTCACCCTGACTCGTCTGAGAAAAATCAAGTTTTTGAGAGTCAATTGCACGGGGAGGGGGATGAACAGTCATCTCCTCCTCTGCAATTGATTCATTGCACTCTGGAATTTGAGATTTGGGGCAGAAATGGAAAGAAGGAAATTGCTGTCCTATTTAGGAGCAGATAAAACTCCACCCTGTGCTGTAAATTCTTTTTTAAAAGTCAGGGTTTTCACAGGATGAAGGTTAAATATTTAATGCATTTATACTAATTATAAAGAAACACTTTGGAGCTCCAGGCAGCTTGTATAGTTCTTTAAACTTCAGATTTTTAGCCCTTTGGATAGTTCCTGTTTAAAAGGAGAAAAGCAAACACCAAAAACCCAGGCTGGACTTTGAAGTATGGCCTGAAACAGATCCATATTGCTGGGAGAGAAGCTGCCTTTCCCCAGAGACACCCAGAGAAAACGTCATGCCAGGCTCCCCTATGCATTATACCAAAGAAGGAGCTCTACCACTCTGTGTATTAAGTAGATTTTTCTCCCAATTTTCCATAAGGGGCCTGGACTTGTCCAAGCTGATCTCACCAAATCCCAAAGGGACCCATCCCTCTGCCAAGTGGAGATTTCTCATCTGGCTGCATCTTCCCATAAAGAATTCCAGCTGACCTGCACATGCTGAGGAGTGAAGCATCCAAACCTTAGCAGACCTACCTGTCATTACCACAGGGAGGGTTATTCCTCCCATAGCTGCTTTTCTAGCAGAAATCCCACGTCAAAGGCACCTGGAAGATAGCTGGCTGTGAGGAAGCTGGAGCTCTGTGGGACCCAGGCAGCCAAGGCTTAGAAGAGACAGTGCCTTGGAAGTTCTACACAGCAGACTGGTATTAAATACCAAGAGAGAAAAGAATGAGAAATCAGGAAATGGAATAATATTGGTATTTCCTAAAGATCAGAGTTTCCTATGAAAATGAACACATGCCATGCAATTTCAAAATATCAAGACATTTGCCTTTCTTTAGAGCTTGTCAGAAACAGCTAATAAATAAAGTTCAGGGTTTGGGAAGTCACCTCTTCAAACCTCTCTTCATATGCTGCTTTGGAACTGGATTTCCTTAGGGTCACTGAGTTGGCAGCTTTGAAGGGTTTACTATGTGTTCCTTGGCTTGAATTTTTCTTAGGCATTACCTGGCATCAGAAGTACACACTGACTCTCCAGGTCCCAGCAGCTACAAAATTTACAGCAATATATTCCATTCCATTTCTCCTTGTTTTTATACACTGCCACTTTTTATGAGCAGAACATAAATTACCTGAGTTTAATTCATGACCCAGAGTTCAGTGCATTTACCCAGAAATAGCATTCTCTGTTTGGGGCACTACTGCCAAAATTGCATTCCTGGAGCTGAATTCCTATCCCATCCAAGACATTTGTTCCAACCACATTTCCCATCATACTGTTTTATACTATTTAGGTCATTTATATTTTCATGCTCCCACAGTTACTTCTTGTAAGTTGCTTTGCAATTATGCTCTTAACTGAGTTCTCTAAAGTCACCTTCAGACCTTTAAACACCTTCAAATTAAAACAGCCATTTGACTTTTGTCCAAATCACATTTAATAGAGAAGCTGCACTAAATCACTTGCATTCCTTGGATAGAAGGAAGGACTGAAAGATGCCCAAACAAAGCATTATTTAGTCTAGCATTTAGTTGGCAGGGACCATGAGGAAAACCTGATGCTCTTTGCTTTAAAGGTTGCGTTAATTAAACTTATTAATAGTTCTATCCTATGCAAGATGCTTATGCCTGTGCCCAGTTTAGTTGTAATTTTAGTTCTAACTAACCTAATTCTAGTTTTAACTTCATCACAGTAGTCTGTAATGTCACAAGCACCTTATGCACAGAGAAAATACAAGACTTTTTGCAGAAGTTTTTCCCTTGGAGCTTTTTAAAATTTCCTATTGCAGAAATATTAATTTTAAAAATACTGTTTTGCTCTTTCACGTTCCTTGTTGCTTCCTTACAAGTCTCCTTTCTTAGGGCCATCATGTGCAATTCAAAGTACACCACAACCCCCACTGGCAAATTATGGAATTCTCGATATTCTGATGAGACTTCTGGTGGACATTCCAGCTGTCAGCTCCAGCAGGTCAGTTGTGTCAGCTGCCATAAATCACTACACCAGTTCCATGTGGGATCCATCACCTAATCCACTATTTAGAGATCTGGGAGATCCAGCTTAGAATAATTGAAACATCCAGGCTGTACACTCTTATACACAGAGCAGAAGATTGGGAAGATGAGTACCAGAACAGTCAAGAGATAAAATATACTCAGTCGGTGGCGATTGCATTTTGTGAATGTCTTTCCTACGGCATGAAAATGAAACACCCTCGTTTTTCACTCAGGCTGCAGGGGGAGATCGGCTGCAGGGACAGCGATCGTGCAGTGCCATCAACCGTTTGCTTCTGGTACCTACAGCAGCTGAGACCTACTACTTTCAACACAAATGACCGAAAACAAAAAAAATCACAAAAATTGAGCGACGGCTCACCATGGCATTTCTGAACAAAGCTTTATGCACTTATTTTAGTACAAATCTCAGGTTCTTCTTTCCTGTACCAGCAGCCGCACACCTGAGGGCAGGTACGGGCTGCAAGAGCAGAGACTGGAGCAGCCCGAGCTCTTGTGCCATCTGCTGGGAACAGAGATCAGAATGTTCTTCTGACACTGCTGCTCGCACGGGGAGTGGAGCCAGCCCTCCCTGTTTGGCATCTTTGTCAAAGAGCTCGTTCCACTTCTTTTACCTGCTCTTGATGGTAAGCACTAACTCAATGCAAGAGAAGTGGTTTGGAGATGGAAGTTCTCTCTCTCTGGTGGATCAGTTGCAAAAGACAGGAACAGTGACCCTGCAGCCCCAGCTGCCTGCAGAGCCTCCTTTGAAAGGTGAAGCCTGGGGTGTATCCAGGGAGGGCTCAGGTCTCACAGTCCTTGGAAAGAACCGCTCCTGCAGCAAAGGGACCCCACCTCGGCCATGAGCTGTCTCCTCTTTCAGGGCAAATCCCGTGATTTCCTCCCGTCTCGATTTACTCTCTGTGAAGCTGTAGCTCAGGGCAGCTGCTCTGTGCTCCCCACGGCAGTGACAGGGTTAACACTGACCAGCTGCTAAAGCCAAATTCCATTTATATCTCACCCTTCTCTACCTGAAATGTGGCTCTTTGGGAAAAACACACAGCAGGAGAGCCAGGCAGGCTGGTCTCTCTGTTGTGTTGTTTACCCAAGGATCCAGCCTGCCCCTGAGGAAAAGGCTGCTCCTGCACAGAGTTTGGTGTCTCCTGTCTCAGCTCCTTTGAGCTGATGTGCACTTCCTCCTCTAAAGGTGACACATTGAACCACGTGCTGCTGGTGCAAGCTTTTCCAGAGTTGAAGTTTGGTGTTGGTTCCAACCTTCACCATCCCTGGAGGAACTGCAGGGTGATGCGGTATTCATATTTTTTGAACATGATTTTTTTGTTAGGATTTTTTTTTTCTGGGAAGCTGAAAAGCAGCTAGAGGTTTTAGAGAAAAGAAAAATAATTTTTATTTCATTTGCTTTTCTTTTGTTGATTTATTTATTTATTATTGTGTTTGGTTTCTTGTGTTGTAGAATGTGTTTGGAGATTGTTTACTTACAGGTGATTGCTTAATTGGATTTTGGTGTGAGTTGTTCTAACTCATTGACTAATTAGCGCTAAGCTGTGTGGGACTCTGAAAAGAGTCAAGAGCTTTTATCATTACTTTTTTAGTATTTAGTAAGGTGTTTTTGTATTTTTTAGTACAGTATTTTTAATATAATATGGTATAATATCACGACTTTTCATTATTATTTTTTAGTATTAAGTAAGGGGGTTTTTTTTGTATTTTTTAGTATAGTATAGTATTTTTAATACAGTATAGTATAATATCACAAGTTTTCATTTCTTTTTAGTATTTAGCAAGGTTTTTTTGTATTTTTAGCATAGTATAGTATTTTTAATATAATACAGTACAATATCGCGAGTTTTCATTATTATTGTTTTATATTTAGTAAGTTTTTTTGTATTTTTTAGTATAGTATATTTTTAATATAACATAGTATATTATATTAAAAATAATATATATCATTATTATTTTTCTAGTGTTTAGTAAGGCTTTTTTTGTATATTTAGTATAGTATAGTATTTTTAATATAATATAGTGTAATATCACGAGTTGTCATTATTATTTTTTAATATTTAGTAAGTTTTTAAATGTATTTTAGTATAGTATTTTAAATATAATATAATATAATATTATATTGTATTATATTATATTAAATAATATATTGTTTAATATAGCATTTTTATTACTATAGTATAATAAAGTAATAAATTATTTTTTTAAGAACATAGAGTCAGATGCATCATTCTCTTCCTCATCAGCAGACCCTATTTACAATAGGGTGCCCTGCTTATCTCTTGCACCAGAGCAGGCACAGGGCTGGGAAGGGCCCAGGGCAGGAAGAGCTCGGGGAGAAATGATCTTTATCATTAACACAGTTATGTCTCAGTGGCCTCTGGCCCAGCAGGAACCCAGCAGCAGGAGCTCAGTGAAAGCAGAGGGTGATGCTTCACCTCTATGACTACACAGCATGGAACCGTCCCACCTGGATACCGTGGTGGAGACTGCACGTTCCAAAAGCACCAGTTGAGAAGGACTGCGAGCACCTCAGAGGTGATGAGGAGACTTCTGCGTGGACAACTTGGAGGAGCTGTGTGAGAGAAGCTCAGCGCACCTCACTGCAAGTAAGAGGCACGAGCTGTGATAAGACAGGCAGGAAGGGGAGAAGGGTGAGGGAGGCACAGTGAGAGTCTAAATGAACAGGTGTCGACAGCACACCTCTGCAAACTGAGTATGGCACACAGATATGCAGGCAAGGAGTGCAAGGAGTGTCAAAACCAAGTGATTCTGCCATGAATCAGCACCCCCAAGGCCTCAGCAAGAACACTGGGAATGGCCCAAATAGAAACTGAGAAGATAAGGACTATGGGGAAGATCAGGGGGAAAAACAAGTTTTGCCTAGAAAAGAAAAAAGGGAGTGATGACAGCAACTAATGGAGCTGAATCAGTGTTTGCAGCTTAAGATAACTTGTGGGTGCCAAGTAATTTTCCTTCTGACTTTCCAAAGTAATTAACCTTTGGACTGAGACTAAGCAGGAAATTAATGAAGTCCCTTCCATCACCAAAAAGGAATCTCACAGTGACTTTGATGGGCCCAGGACTGTATCTGAAAGTAGAAGAGAAAATTGGACTCTGGGATGCTGTAATTGAACTGAGCCCAAATAATAACACTGACGAGTGCTGCTGCCATAAATTTGAGATCTGGGTGCAGAGCAATGGAGTTGTGTGTCCTGTCACTTCTTATCCAAAAGGATTATAAGGATTACAAAACTGAACTCTTTTACTTGGATTCCTTTTTGGAGACTAAGCTAGACTTCTCCTCATGCCCCAAAAATGTTCTCTTTTGCCATTTCCCTGGAAAATGTAGTTTATTAGTTGCATAAAACTTATCTAGCCAGTAAGGATCTTGATTTTTCAGTGAAAACATGCAACTGAAGGGAAGACATTTTTCAGGGAAAATATGCAACTTGAAGTTGCAGGGAAAAGCTGCAACTAAACCAGCATTTAAAGGTGATTTTGCAATTCAAAGCATTTGTGAAATTTTATTTTGAGGGTGCACAGAATAACTGCAGTGCCTGTTTTCTGAGGATATGTCCCTTTGGAATGGTGTGCTCGGGGAGGTGGCAGGGTCGCTGTCCCCGCTGGTGTTTCAGGCCGGGCGCAGCACTCCGTGCCACCCTCTAACTGGCATGGAGGAGGTCAGTCACAGGTCGGACTCGATGATTTTAGAGGTCTTTTGCAACCTAATCAATCCTGTGATTCTGTGACTACCGCGAGCTCCAGCCAAAGAAAAGGCAAGAGCTCCAGCAGCGCGAAAAAGCAAGAAAACCACAAATTGTTTCTTTTGTTGGCGGAGAAACTGCCGCCCTTCCAGGCCGCAGCACCCCCTGCCCGGACTGCCACCCCAGCACTTCCTGCGGCACCGGAGAGCTCCGCGGAGACAAAGAGCGGCGGGTGCGGGGGTGTGAGCGCCCCGCGGGCCGTGTCTGGGGTTCTCCCCGCTCGGGGTGCGCTCACACGGCGGGCAGGCCCCGCGGAGCCCCGGGGCCGGGCCGGGCCGGGCCGGGCCGGGCGGGATGAGCCCCGCTGCCATGGTGACCGTCCCGCCGGGGCGGCGCGCGGGGCGGTGGCGCCCCCTGGCGCCGGAAGGGGCGTGTCGCGCGGCGGAAGCGGGGCCGAGCGCCGCAGGGTGTGTGCGCGTGTCCGTGCGAGCGGCCGCCGCTGCCGTCGCCTCCGCCCGTGGGATCCGCGCGCGCCGCCAGGTGAGGGCCCGCGGCCGCCATCGCGGCGGGCATCGCCATCGCGGGGCATCGCCATCGCGACCCGCGGGGCCGGCCCGCCCCGGCCTGCCCCCGCCCTGCCCGCTCCGCTCCGCTCCACCCCGCGCGGGGAGCCGCAGGCCTCGGCGGGCGCGCCGTGCGGGGGTCCCCGCGGGAGGGTCCCCGGTGCTGCCTCCCCGCTCCTGCGTCCCCCGGGCCGGGTAACGGTGCGACCCTCAGCCGGCGGGCCCCGGCGGGCGGCGCCGCCCCTCGGGAGCTGCCGGCGCTGCCCCGCCCCGCCCCGGTGAGTCACTCGGTGCCCTGGGCGCGGCCGCGCTCACCTGGGCCCGCCCGGCAGGAAGGGCTGCGCGCCCGGGGCCCGAGCGGCGCTGCCCGGAGCGAGCCCGCACCGCCGCACGGCTGGGCCGGCCCCGGGCTGCCCTACGCCCGGAGCTCCGTGCCCAGCCCCGAGAGCGCAGCTGCCGCGGCCGTGCCCGTGAGCCGGCCCACGTCGGTGGTCATGGCCGTGTATGAGCGCTCTAGACGGGAACAAAATGGGTTTAGTATGTTCCGATTTTGATCATTCGTGCCCATTTGGGAATAGGGATGCGTTTAGGGAGGGCTCCACAGGGAAAGAAGGTTGGTTCAAGCCAGTCCCAGCCTGCAGAAAGGTTGGGCAGTAGCTCAGACCTAATGGCTGTGGATTTTGTTTGAGGTAGGTATAACCAGGGATGTTGAAATAACAGTGGCACACAACCGGTGTAGTGGCATAAATGCATCTCGCATAAAGATCACCATATAAATTGATTGCTTTCAGATAGGTTCCTTATTAATAGTTAAAATACATTTTCAGTGATAAAATAACACATCATGCAGCACCATAAAAGCTAAATTCACATGGAAAAATATCAGAGACTCTGGCAATGTTTGTAATGTTTTACCTCTTCAGTGGCTGTAGGAATATTTGTGTTTTCACATGTTCACTAACGCAGGATACCTCAGTCAGAAATTGTAATACTTTTATATTAAAAAAAATGAGCTTACTTTTGTTTTAAAGCAATAATGAGATATAATCTGGTCTAGAAAAGAAAACAAGAACTCAAGTGCCTTTTTCTCCCTTCATATTAAAGGACTGCAAAAATATCCCCTGTATCATATTTTGTTTATTAAATGGGTACCAATAAAGTGATAGACTCGTTGCACAGATGGGCCTGGTGCAGTTTTCTCAACCTCATTATGTCAGTACCGCATGTTCTGATCTCTGCTATTTTGATGTTGAGTCGTTTTATTTTTTCCTGAGCAGGCCTGTGCCAGTATGCAGCTTTTTGTGATGCATGTGAATAAACTCGGATGAGGAGGAGCTCAGTAAATAATTATTTGGTTAATGAGGTAAAAGCTCCTGCTCTGATCCGTGTGGTATCCTAATACCAGGCATTACACTAGTGTGTCTGTTACATGGCCACATTTCTTGCCCCACCCTGTAATATAAATACTGTCAGTTTATCATTAACAAAATTGATTTACCTGTGATATGGATACATTAGTTTGGCATGAACTTTATGCCTGGGGGAAGATTTTTTGGGGTTACTCACAATTTCCACCTGGATTCTAGCCAAAAACAATTCTTCTGGTTGGAACAAAAAGGTGTTGCCATGTGGGGATGTTGTGCTGTGGAAGTGCCAGCATGTCTCCATGCAGCTGTTCTGAGCTAAGGGCCATAGGCAGGAGCAGAGCTCTGCTTTTCAGCCTGGCATTAGGAAGAACAAGGCTGCTGTCACTAAATTTGAGATGTCCATACAATATCAGTGTCCCCACATGCTGTTGGTAGTGGTCATAGGCATTTTGTAATTCTCTGTGGAGACTGAAAACCATTGAGTGTCATTTTATTCAATTTTACGAAGCAACAAGTAATGATGGCAGCAGATGGCCAGAGCAGGGTGAGGCATGGCTTTATAGAATGTTAATTTTATCTCAACATTTGCATAGAGATTTGAGCCGAAGGCCGGGGTAGATGCAGAGGAGGCTGAAGTTATGTGCTGCACAAGGTCAGCAAGAATATCACAGCTGTGAAGTCATGTTCCTTTTTCCCTCATTATGTTTGCAGGATATTTTACTGAACTTGTTATACCCAGGCTACTGGCAGGAAGATTTTGCTGTTCAGATATTACCAGAGCCATTCATTTTCCAATCAGTTATTTAACAACACGTGGTAGCCTTTGAGGGAACCATCCAGAGAAACACAACCAATAAAATCAAATGCCTCATACTGTAGGAAAGCAAGGAAGGTGCTTGCATTCAACTGTAAGAGTTTCACTCCATTTCCTGTAAAAAATAAATGTTGTGAGCATTGTCCAGTTGACAGGGAATGCCATCCCCATCATGCAGCTACTTGTGTCAGCATGTGTGTACCTGAATGGTGGAGAATGATTTTCTGTTTATTTTAGAATTAATGTCCCCAGAGCTCTTACTCTCTGTAGTTATAGAACTGTAATTTGAGATACCACTCACCTCACGTGAATGTTTATTTTCAGAATGAATTGCCTGTCCAGAAATCAAATAAGGTGTGTTCACATATTGTTGGAATACTGAACTGCAAATTCTGTACCAGTCTGCTGCTTCTTCTGTTAGAATTTGAGTGGACTTATGACTGGGAGGTATGATTGCCTCCCATTCCACCAAACCTCGCTTTGTATTCCTTCCTCACAGTGAAATTTGCAGGTCTGGCAACCTGCAGCTCTGCTCAACTCATTAGGGACCAGCATGTCAAACCAATAACTACACTGCTTTCTAAACAGTTCTTTTCTACAAAGTGGAAGTGTTGGTCTGATAGATTCTCATGCTTGCTGTAGAGAGAAAAACAGTGCACAAAAATCAATGAATTAATTAGCATCAGAAGAACAGGTCATCAAGAGCAGCAGACTTCAGACCAATGTAAGCTTATTAGCATTGTCCTGTCAGTTCAATATGTTATATAAGCCAGATTATTTTCAGTGTCAGTTTTTATTTGATTTTTACAGACTTTAAGTACAGTTAGTTCTGATTCATTTTGGCTTTGTCCTAAAGAGCCCATAGAAATGGGAACCAATAAAGGCTACAGAGCAGATGGAATAAGTGCTAAGGAGCAAGCTGTAGTTCTCAAAATCCTGCAGTCTTCTGAAGAGCAGTAGCTGCATGTTTTAGCCCTCAGCTGTTAATGGGATGTGAACCTCCAGTTCTGTTTGTCCATCCACTCTTGAAAGATCCATGGGTGTCCTGACTCCAGGCTGGCCACACCATCCCCTTGTCACTGCATCTTCCACTCACTGAAAGATGCAGATACAAACTAGTGAGTTTTGCTGGTCCTGACCTTCACCTTTGGTGCTTTGTGATATGTTTCAGTCTTTTCCACATGGGTGTAAAGCTTTTCTGGAGTGTGAGTAAGCACTTACAGTGCCTGCATACATGCTCTTCTGCATTTGTAAGAGACATTGAAGGAGTTCTAGGCTGTATGGGCGATAGATGGAAAAAACAGTAAAAAAATTACATTTTGAGTGTGGGACTTCAGGTGATTGAAATTTCTGACTGCTGGGCAGTGGTTGGCATTCCTTACTGTGAACAATGTCCAGCCACTTCTATTTTGAGGGCTGCTCAGTTGTGTTGTGCAGATTCTTAAGCAGACAGTGTCTTAAGAATTTGAACTGTGTTAATGCATCTAATATGAGAATCTTCTGCTTAGAACAGGCAACTTTCAGGACTCCTCCATGGCTGTGATCTGCACGTCTCTGCTCCTTTTTCCATCTTCCCTCTTCTCCCTTTGCCACCATGGCATGGCTTTATCAGTGCTAGAATAGACCATTCCTGTCAGCCTCCTGTTCATCACCTCTGTGTGTTTTGCTCCTAGCTGCAGGTAACCTTTGGTAGATGGCTTCTGTGTGTGGCCTAGGTGTATTTTTAGCTCTAGGCTTTGCTTGTTTCAGACCGTGGCACACTGGTCCATTGTTAGAGTGTGGCTTTCATCTCCTCTCTGGGAGGGACCAGTTATAACTGATAGTTGCTTCTTTGCCTTTTCAAACATCACTCCTTTCCTTGTATCTTTTTTCCTTCTGGCAAACACTTCCCTCTTTTGGAGCTCAAGCCAGCATAGCTCTGCAAAGCTCTCTCCAAGCTTCTAACAAGGTAAGCAATGGAGAATCAAATGAGGATTTTAAGTGTTCCTTTATGCAGCATCCTGGGAAGGAAGGAATGGTAGGCTTACTGTCATTGGCAGATATTTTGGTGTGGGCAATGATTTTCTTACTGCATTTGAGTTCTGTTAAATCCATGTTACTGAATAATACTTGTGTTTCATAGCAAGCCTGCTAACAGTACAGATATTAACACAAATTAACTAAACTCAAGCCTCTGTACACTGAATTCTTGTGTCAAAACTAAGCCAGTGAAGTACTCAGGAGTTCCATCTTTAATTATGAGTTTGAGTTTCATATATTCATAAATGACTTTCATGTGCATAAATTAGTTACTTTGCTGCGGAAAGTTGCTTGATGAGAAGCAACGTTCTAATCTTTGTGCTGGTATTTTACTTGTATAATTGATATGTTAAACTGGTTTCTGGATCTCTTTTTTCCATTAGGTCTTTGTGTTTTCCTTCATGTGCAATTCCCTGTGTGATTTCCTTCATGTGTCCTTACATGAACCGATTGACTCCTGTGAACTGTCTTGCATCTAAATATAAATATGCCAGTGAGCTTGATAAAACAAAGTCTGCACCCTTTCAAAACTAAACTATATTGTTTGTAAACGGAATTCTGCACCGATGACTTGTCTACAGATTAGACCACTATTGGCAAAGTGCAGATCAAAGATAAAAACTAAGTGACTTTTCAATGACAAAATGTAAATTCATTTGGAGCTACTTGCCTCTGCGTTTCAACAAGCAGTCTGCTTCCACATAACAATCACATTCCATGAGAAGAAGAGGAAAAGATAAGCTGTTTGCAGTAGAAATACTTCTAGAAGCTGTGCAGACAATGAAGAAACTAAAAGTGCTCTGAAGTGGTTTAGTTTCAGTGTCCTGTTGTTTAAAGTTGTCTCTTGCAATGTAAAAAGCATTCTTCAGGTGTACTTTGCTCATGTTGGGATTTTAGTGAGTGACTGGAGAAATAACACTCACAAATTACTTCCTGCCTTGAGCACACAGTCTGCAAATAGTGCTGAGTTAAGGGAATGGTTTACAAGGTTTGAAGGACTCGACAGGGAAAAGTGGGATGGGTTGTCTCAAGGGGAAACGGTCTGATGATTTCCTTGGGCTTGTTCTGCATTGGTGCTGTGATAGGCTTTCAAATAGGAAGAAACAAAGCACATCACAAATCCCACTTAACCTTTTCCATCATCAGGAGCTGGCTGTTTGATAAGCCTGTGCAAACCAATGGTAATATCCCCAGGGTAAAAGCTTACTGGGAAAGAGAGAACCAAATGAATCATGCCTTGCCACAAGTTGTCACATTGCTGCCCACAGTCACCCTGTCATGAAAACAAATTTGAGGGCTTTGATCTGCGGTCTGTGTGGCACCTTTAAATAGGTCCCAGAATCCACTGGTTTAAACACAGCACTTGAAATGCAGCTGAACCAGAGCCCATCTTTACTTACCAGTAAAAGATCCCTTTCCAGGAGGCTGGTGGTAATATTCCTTGTCCTTACTTGAGTGCCTTATGAGGATGGATGTATTAGAATCTACAAAGGATCAAACACAAGCAGGAGTGAGTGTGACTTGCAGATACAGAGCAGGTACATTTGGTTGCTGGGTTTACTTCAGGAACTCTTAATGTGAAGTAACAATTTTTTTACTTGATATCCTGGGTGATTTGGTTTTTTTGCCAAAGTGGAATATCTTCAGCTGGAGGTACAGAATGTGCTCAAAATAATTTTGTAGTTGGGACTCATCCTCAGCAGTGTGAGCAGTGTGTGAATTTGGGAAGGTATCACAATTGGAATTTGGGTCTGTGTCTCATTGTCCTGTTTGAGGATTTGGTACAGGGGACTGGTTTTCCTCTATAATAGTGTGGTAGGTGATCCTTGGAGTAAAATACACGCTGTGTGCAAGATGTTCTCCATCAGAAGCCTGTCAGACTGGAATCTTCAAAGATGAGAGCCAGCAAAAAGGCTGCAGCAATCTCTTTTAGCATGTTGGTTCTTTCTAATAGGGCTGTAGGTGCTTCTGTAATGAACAGAAGTCTGTGAAATACAAATGTAAACTTACTGTTCTTGTTTGGTTTTTATTTTGTTTTAGAAGTGCTTTTTAGGCTGTAAGCCTCAGCCTGACAACTTACCTAGACAGTGTGAGCCCTGATTAGGATTTAGGAGTGGGAGAGAATAATTATGCTCGGTACTGATGAGAGTAACAGTTCTGGATCTGTCCAAAAGTGAACCTGCTCACCTGGAGAGTTTTTACAGATTAATTTGAGTTGTCTGTAAGTTTGTGAAGTATTGAGGTCCATTTTAATAAATGCAAAGAAGCTTCTTTATTTTCTCCTGTGAGCCTGGCCCTGGGCAGTTTTTTCATTCTCCCTGGCATAAGCTCTTCAGTGACCCTGTGGCCATGTGAAGTGCATTCACAGCTTTGGTTGCTAAACTGCATTATCAAAAATGATAAACAAACTGGTTCCATATAAGCATTTTGTTTTGTAGCGGTGACCATTGTGTGGGCCACATCCCATTCAGATTTTATGAATATCAATGTTATTTAAAAGGTCTTGAAAACCTGAGACTGCAGCCACTCTAGCTGGGTAGAGTCGTCCATTGTGTGAATGTTGATGCATATGCAAAATAACCCACTTTATTTTCTGGCAGAACATTATAAATGCACTTTCCATAGTTGCCAACACTACAGCTTTCCTGAGTATGGTTTATGTAAACCCACAGAAACATCTCTAACTTGCCAAAAATCTTCAGTGTCAGAAGGAGCTGTCCAGTGCTTCAGTGCTCCTAAGTAGTTGCTCTTGTACTGCAGTGGAGGGAAACAAACAACAACAGCAACAATAAACAAACAAACCTGAAAAAGCCCCAGAAACCTGGTGGTTTCTTGGTTAATATCTCCCCAGCTGAGTAAGCTGTGGCTGGTAGAAAGAGGAGAGATTCACATAGGGCTGTGCTTAATACCAAAATGACTTTTGCTGCATTTTGAAGAATGATGCTTTCATATCTTCAGGGTTGTCATTAGTCATTTACACATGGAAATGATACACATTTGGCAAAAGGTCAAATACATTTTTTAAAAGAAACCCTTTGTATTACTATATTACAGTTGATAGATTTCCCTTTTATTAACGACTGTAAGATCTGCTTCAGCACGAACTTCCCCAGTGCAGACCATGGAGACATTTTTCTCTTTTTATTCCTCGCTCATTGCAGGACAGCCATGGATAAAAGCGAGTTGGTACAGAAAGCCAAGCTGGCTGAGCAGGCCGAGCGTTACGATGACATGGCTGCTGCTATGAAGGCTGTCACTGAGCAGGGACATGAGCTGTCCAATGAAGAAAGGAATCTCCTCTCCGTGGCCTACAAGAACGTGGTTGGTGCCCGCCGCTCGTCCTGGCGTGTGATTTCCAGCATCGAACAGAAAACAGAGAGAAACGAGAAGAAACAGCAGATGGGAAAAGAATATCGTGAGAAAATTGAGGCTGAATTGCAGGATATCTGCAATGATGTTCTGGTAATAATCCAACAGCAAAAATAACAGTAGTTAGTACTGCAGCATTCTTCAGAGAGGCTTAAGGAATTTTAGTAGTGCTGTAGACACTGCAGCACCTTAGCAGGGGAATAATTTTGCATAGCTACATACTTGGGTCCAATTCTAGCTCCTAGGATGGAGCTAAGTCATTTAGCTTGCTTCTTAGGGAATTTGTTATAAAAGAGTATATTTTTTTTAGCAGCAAAAAGCAAACCAGGCCATGTTGAAGACCCCTGGCTCTGGCTGGAGGGGGTTCACCATGAAAACAAATTTAGATCTGGGGTGCTGACATGAGTCCTGCTAAAAGGCCTGCTGTTTAAATTCCTTAATTAATGAATGCTGATGTCCTGAGTCTTGTTTAGTACCTTTTTTTCATGGAGAAGGTGTGTAGTTCTTCTTCAGGACTGATTTTGCTCTTTCTTTCACTCAGACAGGAGGGATTCCTTTTATTGCTGTTCCATTTGCTTAAGATCAGTCAGGAGCAGATGCTGTCAGTGCAGTCAAATGTTTTTATCTCTTTCTGAGTGTACATGTGCTCCCTGTGCCACTGTCAAACTTTTCAGCTGAAGCTGGAGATAGAATCAGTTTATTGTGGACAATTTCACAGCTCTACATAGAATTCAAATGTGTGGCAGCAAAAGTGACCAGATGTGCTAATTTCCAAATTTCCAGCTGCTGCTTTTCATTAGTTTGGTCATGGATGTGGGTTTGCATCAGCAGGCTTAAGCCCTGATAGCCTTCAGATCCTGCAGGAGAGAATTGTGGGTAGGATCAACATAGCACATTTTCAGCTCTCCATAGATTAGGCTACAAGGAGTTTATCTTTTATTTCCCAGACTTTAGACAGCAGTAGGCAAAGAGATTAACACAGGAGTCTGCGTAAGCCATGACAGAAGTCATTGTTACTGTTTGAACAGTTCATGCTCACCATTGTAACAAAGGCTCTGTTTCAAACATTATTTTTATAACTCAGGAAACACTACTTTTTTTTTAATCTTTCTCAGGAACTCCTGGATAAATACCTTATTGTCAATGCTACACAGCCAGAAAGCAAGGTCTTCTATTTGAAAATGAAAGGTGATTACTACAGATACCTCTCAGAGGTGGCATCTGGGGACAATAAGCAAAGTAAGTAGAAATGAAATCTCTCTCTCTCTCTGTGGACCAAGCAGAATCAATTATAAAACCCACTTGTATTCTTTTCCCCAACATCCTGTATTTATTTGTTTTTACTGCTGCACTGTAGTTATGAAGATAGGTGCAGTGTGAGTCACTTCTGGAGAAAGATTTCACTGAAATTAATTGGCAGATGTTCATCAATACAGTCAAACTCTGCTTGTAGCCCCTGACCACAGTAGCAAGTTTTCAAGCATATGTGGCAGTGTAAAATCATTTTCCTGCAGAATGTAGGTTACTTTCTCATAGAAAATGCTGAGTTTGTTTGATCTCATGTTTAAACTATGAATTCAGCTCAAGTCTGCACTGTTTGCAAGCTTTCCCCATACAAATATGGGATATTGGGCTTCTGGGTTCTGAAGTCATAAATTCTGAAATGGGAAAGCAATGCTGAACTGTCTGAATTCCTGTGAGTGTCTGATGTAGTCCATGAATTGCAAACTTAGCTTGATGTCAGTGTGGAGCTTATTGTTACTCATTAGCCAGGAAGGGAATGTTGGCTTTGCTCTGAAACCCCAACCTGAAATACAAAGTTCATGACCTAACTGCAGCATTTAGTTACCTCTTCTTCCCCATATGGTTTTGTCTGGATTTATTATTGGTAACTATGACTTTTTCAGCTGGGCTGAAAATGAATGTTTTAAACCAGAACACTTAAGTAGAATTTGTGTCCATTCAGATTGGTTGGAATTTTAAGTTTCTACTAAAAAAACTATTTCAGCATTAATTGTTCAGCAAGTGGAAGGCTTTTGCATGTAAAAACATTGAAAGAAGTGTCTGTGCATAGGTAATTGCATGAATTTCTGGTGGCATGGTAGTCTAGGCTAAGAATATAATTGCTTCCCCAGTGAAGTAGAGAGATGTACTGTGTATTTATGTGGTTGTAATTGCTTCTTTGCAGCAACGGTAGCAAACTCCCAGCAAGCCTATCAGGAGGCATTTGAAATTAGCAAGAAAGAGATGCAACCAACACACCCCATTCGACTCGGTTTGGCTCTAAATTTCTCTGTCTTCTACTATGAGATCCTAAATTCTCCTGAAAAAGCCTGTAATCTGGCAAAGACGGTAAGCAGACTCTTCATATCACCAATTTTTGTGGAGGCTGAGGAGGTAATTACATGGTTACAGTAGCACTTTGTAGATGATTATGCTTTCTCATATCAAATTCCTTAAAAATGCTGTCATAAAATGGTTGTCATTGTAGTATATTTTCAGGTAAGTTGGTTTGCTAGACTAACTTATCTTTGGATAAGGTTAATTTGCTACTGCAGCTGTTCCAGTGACAGGGAAGATAAATTGCCTCTGTTTAATGTCCACCTAATTCTCTTAAAATGTGTTTGTGTCAAAATTGAAAACACTTGAATTAATTTAGCAATTCTAAAGTGAAATATTTATTTAAATTGAAGCACTTAGCTGGTACATGAAGTGTTGTCTGTGTGCCAGTCTTTGTAGCCCTAAATGTCCTTGTTATCCATATGCATGTGTGCCTCTCTCTCCAGAGACCAAAAAGAGCTTTTGTGATGGGTTGTGGCAAACAAATAGCCAGTCATTTTTTCCTTAGCCTTCTTCCTAAAATGGGATTAGTCTTCTAAATAGAGCTTTTTGTGTCTGTGAAAATTGTCTGGTAATAACTTGAATAACATGGCATTAGGTGAATATTTGTGTTCTTAATATGCACTTCAGTAAGACTTTGTAGCAAGAAGTGATGCTGTGCTGTAAAATGCTGCTCCTGTTCTTGCCTTTTTTAGTTAAAATGCTTACATCTGTTTGAAACCTGAATGAAGAAATAGCAGTTACGGCTCTCAGACTCACAGTATTGATTTTCATGTGCAACAGATGGATGGGAAGAATGGCTTTGTTAATCTCTAGTGGAACATACCTGATTTCCTCTGCTGTTTTGAAAAGAAATTGGAAACCTTCCTCCCCACTGTCGAAAAGTCTTGTGTTCCATTTTCTTGTCTACTGACTCGTGTGCAATATGTATAAATATGTACTCATTCAAGTAATGGTACCTTTGTCTTTCACTGCTTATTTAGACCAGGGAGACCTTCCTTTTTAATGAAAGTCCCTTTTTTGTAAATGTTGTCTTAAACCTGACTTCAAGCTATGTGAACCATTTTTCAGCATGACACATAGAGTGCTCTTGCCTCTTCAGTATTTGGTATTGGCATTTAGTAACATTTTTCTGGGCTTTTATCTGGACACCCCTGAAGACTTCTGTTTTCCCCGGGCTGTCTAGGATCTGGTGCTCACTTTGTTTTACGTTTCTTCTTGTGGTAGGAAAGAAAAATTCTGGAAGCTTTTTTATAGAATGTGGATAGTAATGTGGCAGATTTTAAGCTCTGTATAAGCAGAAGTGACTTCAGGAAGCTGAGTGTGAAAGGGCTGTGTTTATGTTTTTAGGCATTTGATGAAGCGATAGCAGAGCTGGACACGCTGAATGAAGAGTCCTACAAAGACAGCACCCTGATCATGCAGCTGCTTAGGGACAACCTCACTGTGAGTACCATGGGGCAAACCACTGCACTCTAGGCTGCTGCACTCTGAAGTGGGACTCAGCATCTGAAAGCTGATGCGGTTCTGTGCCGTTAAAAGCTTTTTCTGAGGCGTTAACTGCATGTGTTAACTGCGATGCTTTTTGTAACCAGACCAGTTAGACTTGCTTGTTCAAACTACGAATCACTTGTTAACTGCTGTAACAAACTCAGATTCCTTTTGTAACACAGAGTAGAGTTTGTTCTCAACAGTTTTATGTGAAACTTCTGGCTTGTGCTAGCTTCTTGCTTATCTTTTATTCATGTTCTAGTTTATTATTCTTCAGCTTTACTATTAAGTTCAGTTCTGCATTGCTCTTAGCTGAGAAAATTGCACAGCTACTACTAATTACGCTGTATTCCCCTTCCTGACAATTGTAATTAACCGTGCTTCCAGCATAAACTCGTGTTTGTATTTCCTTACAGCTATGGACGTCGGAAAACCAGGGAGATGAAGGGGATGCTGGGGAGGGAGAGAACTAATGGCTGTCACGCTTCACTATATGTTCAATGTCACCCTGTATCCTACACATAATCCCTTTGTGCGACAAGCAAAAAGAATAGTACATTGACTTTCACAACCTCAACGTAGCAAAAACTGTCTGTGGGGTAAAACCGGTTGGTTGGTGTTTTGTGTACCTAGAGCGGAGGTCGGGTATTCCAATGGCATTCCGAACTTTCCTATTCTGAACATTTACAGTTCCGATTACCGTGTTTATATTTTTAACTGAACACTGTGATGATAATAATAATAAAGGGTTTTGTGATTGCAATTGACTTTACAAAACTCTTCTTGGTAGAAAAGTAGACATCAATTATGTAACTCTGGCGAGCTTAATTTGGCACCAAAATAGTTGAAGTACAATTCTGTTGTAAAGTTGTACAGAAAGTTATAGAGATTCTATTGCAACACTGGGGCATGGAAGGAAAACAATCCAATGTATGGCATTCCAGTTAGGGACACTGCTATGAGGTAGTTGAACAGGCACACTCTGTAGACATTTGTAACCGAGTCTGAGGCACCACTTTCAGTCAAAAGCTCACTTTGTCAATCCTGTCTTTCTGGGGATGGGGTTTGTTTTGGGGAGGAGGGAAACAGGGGAGTTAGCAGCTTGATTTCCAAACTCTTTACACTGGCAGATAACTGGGGTTTGACTTCTCAAAGTGCTTTCATGCTCATACCACATGCATGACTAAGCCCCTTCCCACAGCAATAACTTTTACCTAGTTACAACTTAGATATTCTTCAGTAGTAAATATTCTTGGTTCGCTGCCATGGACTTGCAATAGGAGAAGATTCAATTTTTTGAATGGCCTTATTAGTTTGAATGATACCATGAAGTGATCTGCCACTTTTGCATTACTTTACTCTTAGGTAAATCAAAATCCCCATGGTATTCCCATTCTCAATTTATCCTGAAAACTTTTAAAATAATCCACTGAGCCATCTTTTAGTTCACTTTATTATCCCACTGGACTCTGTTCATCCTTGACCCTTTCACCTGTTTAAACTCCATTAAAGCAGTTTTGGACTCCCATATGCATCATCCTCCCGTATACATCTTTGGTTCCTGGTATGTCAGAATGGTGGATGAGGCCTGCACCTCACCAAGGACAGGTTTCTTCCTTGGGTGTTCAAGAGCTGCCAGTGCTGCTGTGTTCTTCAGCTCTTGTCTGCCATTCTTTGGTAGTACCAGGAAACTGGCTCAAGTACTGGCTCAAATATTCAGGATTTCCCATCTCGTACTGGAATGCAGACCCACACATCTGTAATGCTTGTAATATTTGAGCTCCAAATGTCCTCACCTTGTCATGTTTCAAACATGTCCCATTAAACAAAACCTAGTAAGAGTTGCGTGAACAATGCAGTGGAAAAGATTAGGAATAGTCACCTATCAGTCCCGTGGTATCATCCCCTGCCTTCACATTCCACTTAGGTATAGGATCCATCTGTTTGTCCATCTGTCTGCTGAAGAGAATTTCATGCACTGATTTTAAAACTCCCCTCTACTAGCTGAACAAATTGTGCAGTTAATACTTGGCGCTTGATAAATGCAGTAGTGAATGTGGAACCGAGCCTGTCTGTATATCTGGTAGCTCTTTTCGCTTTGTTTTTACTGACCAGTATTCTGCCTAAAGTTTGCTTCTGTGACGGTTATATTGCCTAGCACACGCGTGGTTGTGAGAATAGTATAGCAAAAAGAAATACCTGGTTATTGATGTACTAGATTTGTGTATGTCTTTTAAACAGTTCTAGTTTCACCTTACACAAAATAATCAGGAAAGTGTAAAAGAATTCAAAAGTGAATAATAAAAAAAAATTTTATCATTTGGTTGTCTGTTGTCTTTGCTATAGTAGTGCCGAAACCTGTGGTAGTAAAATCACCACTTATACTCAGTTTTCATTTTGTGGATGGCGTGAGTTGATTCACGGTTTACAAATACTGAGTTACTCATTCCTTTAACGAGAGACTTTCCCACACACCCTCCCAGATTTGGAGGAGAAAACACTGTTTCTCTTCTTTTTCATCAAGGGCATACTTGGAATACATTGCCATCGCAGGGCTTAAATGCAACTCTGAATAACCATTTAACTTGCCCCGAGTCATTGCATATTGTAGGGTCAAACACACTGTAAGTGACAAAAGCCTGTTGGTTACATTCAGAGATTTTTCTTGGGATTCTTTTAAATACCCTCTCTGTACAGAGGGCTGGCCTCACCTCTGCACACCCAGCTCTGCTTGTCTCACACTGGGCTGTGCTAAAGGAGCACCAAGAGTGCCAAATAGCAGAGCTGCACTGGACATAAGAGCACGTGAAGGGATGGATGGCAGTAGCCAGGCAGCAGATGCCAGGCAGTCTGAAAGCTTCAAGGAAGCTTGGTCCTGCTCCCAGAGTGTGACAGTTCCTGCTCAGAAGTGTGCACAGTGGAAAATGTCACTTGGCCGTTCTGGATTGACCAATAAAGGAATTAGGACAAAATCTAACCAGCTGTTGCTTGACTGCTGTTCTGCCCTGTGCCATGGCTGTTCATGGTGGTCGCTCCATGTCTGTAGTTGTTGCTACTTTGTCATTTTCTCCAGCCTTTATGGACATATCTAAATGTATGCACATACCACATATAAAACACAAATGATTTTATAGTGTGCACCAGCTCCCAGTCTGATTCATGCTGATGGCATTGTCAGCTCTGAGAAGAAAAATCCCTGCATCTGCTAGCTGCTCCTGTTCAGAGACCACCTCCTGTCTTAGTCTTTTCACATAACAGCTCTCATCCTGGCTGTCTCTTTTGGGGAAATCGTGAGCTGAGGAGGCTGGTCTGCAGCACTGATGAGTTGAGGGGGTGTTTCCATTTTTTATTTAATTCTGTCTTTCTGGGAAAGGACACTGCAGGTGGCCCAGCCACAGTAAGAGTCCAGGTGCGCTCAACATGTTTGACTCATCCAACTGTTGCTACTTCAGCTTCTCATTCTTGGTGCTGATGCTGATCTGACCTTCAGGTGAGGCCTCGTGGTGTGGGAAACAACTGGAAGGTTTTTGAAGGTGGTGGTTCTGATTGCCTCACAGCTGACCCTTCCGAGGGTGCAGGATGGGTGGAGCCGGATGCCATGGGAGCTGCTTTGGAATTGCACTGCCTGCGGCTGGAGGTTCCTGTGTGCTTTCAACCGGCGTTTCAGCAGCACAATCACAGAACAGCTGGGGTGTGATCTCAGTGGGTGAAAGGGAGCTTACAGAACTCCTGGGCCATACAGACAAGAGGTGATGGTGGCAGAGGCCATATTCCCTGGCTCTTTGTTGGGTCCTGCTGTGGAATTCAGAAATGCATGAGCTCCTGGTGATGAGGGGTTTGTAACCCAGCTGTGTACGGCTCCTGCCTGAACTCCTTCACCTCAGAGAATTATATGTCAGAAGGTGAAAGCAATTTCCTAAAAGCGCGTGGGTGGGACGCGCTGTCAGCGTTCCAGGGTGACACGCAGCTCAATTCCCCTTTGGGAAGGCAGGCGATGCGCAGGAGCTCCGATTTGCAAAGATGAGGAGCTGCATTGCACCTGCCGAACCCCTGAGCCGTCAGCCCCGCGGGAGCCGCCCCTGCCCTGCCCTGCCCTGCCCTGCCCGCGGGGTGTCCGCTCCGCACCTGGCCGGGGTGGGGCGGTGGGCGGGGGTCCCGTCCCGCCCCCGGGGCCGCCGCGGAAGAAGCGCCCGGTGCCGGCAGCCGTGGTGGAGCGGTGCTGCCTCGGCGGGCGCTCGGTGTGAGTGCGGGGCTGGTACCGCTGATCGCTCGCTGTGAGTGCGGGGCTGGTACCGGCGGGCGCTCGGTGTGAGTGCGGGGCTGGTACCGCCGAGCGCTCGGTGTGAGTGCGGGGCCGGCTCCCAGCGCCCAGCTCCGCCGCCGGGGCCGTTTCTCCGGGGCGAGGGGCTCGGGCAGGGTGAGCCCCCCTCCTCCCGGCGCTGTGCGCTGCCCGGGGCTCCCGGCGGGGCTGTGCCGCCTCCGCCCGGCCGCTCCCCGCATCGCCGCTCCGGCCGCCTCCTCCCCGTTTGAGCTCCCTTCCCTCCGTGCCCCGCTGGTTCCAGAGGGGCGCTGGGGCTGCTCTGTTACCCTGGGTTTGGTTTTGGGGGGGTCTCAGGGCGGTGCGAGGAGCGGGGCTGTGTCACGGAGCCGGTGCGCGGCTCCACCGTGGGGATCTGCCTTTGGCTGGGGGATTGCTCGATGCACCTCTCCTATATATGCGTATTAATTTTGGGTATCTATAGGTGTCTAAACAAGTGTCTCAGGAGTTTTGAGCTTTAAGGTAAGAGCCCCAAGGGTGGATGTATACGCTTTTTGGGGCAAGACTTCCATTTTTGTGTTCCTAGCCAGGGGGTCTCAAGCACTGACTGTTGTCTTCACACAGAACTTTATACTCAACTGAAACCAGGCAGAAACTGAGCATCAATTTGCCTGCTATGGAAACAGTAATCAACAGGCTGAGAAACTAGGAAGGGGTGGCTAAAACCCTGTGTCTGCCTTGTTAGAGATGGAGGTGTCTGCAGGGAGCAGTGGGCTGCATTTCTGCTCCCTGGCCATCAATACAAACCCCCAGTCCTCGGGTCTGCCCCATCTGGAGGGAGCCATTAAGGAGTTAAAATGAAAGTCTCTAGTGGAGAAGGGCTGTTTATCTTCTGAGAAATTAAACTCCATTTTGTTCCTCTTGGGGTTTTAGTGTTTTAAGGAGCAAATCTCTGTGTGTGTAGTGTGTCCCTCTGCTTCCTTCCAGGGTGTGCAAGGGCAGTGAGGTGCACACCACTCCAGCTCAACTTTTGCACCAAAATTGTTATGTCCTGGAAAGCTTTGATATTGCAGCTTCCTTGGGGCATTCCTGATCCTAGTGCTGCTGGTGGGAAGGGAAGGGCATTGCTTTGACTTATGTTGCTGCAATCGGGCCAGCCCCAGTGTGGGTCTGTGATTGCACAGGCAATCTGAAACCTGTGCCCTGCAGCCTCGGGTCTGTCTCCTCGTGCAGCTGAGCTCTGTGGGTGACCATGAATGCCAGTGGCCCTGGCTATCCCTTAGCCTCTCTCTACGTGGGAGACCTGCACCCAGATGTGACTGAAGCCATGCTGTATGAGAAGTTCTCCCCTGCTGGGCCCATCATGTCCATCCGGGTGTGCCGGGACGTGGCCACGCGCCGCTCGCTGGGCTACGCCTACATCAACTTCCAGCAGCCTGTGGATGGTAGGTTCCTCATGCAGCTCTGAGGAGCTGCCTCACAGCAGGGACTTGGGTGGGCCTTGGGAGAGGGGGGAGCTGCTGTCTGAGTGGCTGCATTGCTCTTGGGGCTTGGTTTTAACTAACCCCAGCCTTCTCTCTGATGGTGACCCATCCTGCTTCCATCTCTTCTCAGTATCTGGGAAAGGATGCAACTGTTGGGCTGTGGTGAGGGGTTGAAGGTTACTTGCAGGAGTGGCCTCCCTCCTTCTTCTCCATCAGAGAAGGGCACCAAAACCCCTTCTGCCCCTCCCCTGGGGTGCCCAGCTGCCCACTGCCTCACAGTGTATAAAGTGAGGCCATTCCCCTGGCAGGCATTGCCATGACACAGTGCTGTAATTGGAAGGTGTTCCACACTGAAGTGAGGCTGTAATGATGGGAAGGTGTTGATTCAGTTGCCCTAGAGACCAAAATCCTTACTGGGTAAATTAGCTGGGCATCTGCCAGACTGGAGCTTGTTGTGAAATGGCTGATCCTTGGTAGTCAGGCGTGCCTTTGGAGAGAAAAGAAGTAATTAGTCAAGGAGTGGTGTGGCTGGAGGGGTGGGGAGCAGAGCTGCCTGTCCCATTTATGTTAACAAGCCCCTGTCCCTGTTCCTGTGCCCAGCTCAGCTGCTGCAGAGTGTGAGGCAGATCTGTGTGTGTTACTCCCCTCTCCTCCCCCTCCTTTGCCAGCCGAGCGAGCCCTGGACACCATGAACTTCGAGGTGATCAAAGGCCGGCCCATCCGCATCATGTGGTCCCAACGGGACCCCGGGCTCAGGAAATCAGGGGTTGGAAACATCTTCATCAAGAACCTGGATGACTCCATTGATAACAAAGCCCTGTATGACACATTCTCTACCTTTGGAAACATCCTGTCATGCAAGGTAGGTGTGCCCTGCAGGAGAGGACTTGCTGCAGAGCTGCCCCAGCCCTGGAAGCATGCTCCAGCCAGCTGGAATTCCCTTTCTCATTTCACTTCCCACAACATCTCTATTAAATTCCCAGCTGCTTTGAAGCCGAAAGGCTGTGCTATGTTCCCCCTCAGAATGGGGGCTTTTCCCCCAGTCCCTGCACAGGGATGTTCTGTGCCATTCTGCTCCAGCTCAGTGCACCAGTGGGTCTTGGGGAGCCATAAATTCCTGGATACCATATAAGGCAGCATGGATGTGGTCCTGGGATTGCCCACCTCCCTGACCTGCTGCCAACATCCCAAAAGAGCTCAGCTGCAGTGGGAGCAGGATGTCAGGGAGTGAAAATGCCCCTGGAAAATGGAGATGGGTTTTCCTATGATGTACTCATGTACAAACATGGAGAAACACAGTGTCTGTCTCTTTCCTTTGCCCCTCTGCTGTGTTTGCAGGTGGTTTGTGATGAAAATGGATCCCGTGGCTATGGCTTTGTCCACTTTGAGACGCATGAGGCAGCAACTCGGGCCATTGAGACCATGAATGGGATGTTGCTCAATGACAGGAAGGTGTAAGTGGACCAAGGCAAGGGAGGAGCAGAGCCAAGTGCAGAGCCCAGACTCCTTTCTCTGGCACTATCAGGCATCCCCTTCCTGCTGCTCTGTGTTCTTCCCTTTTCCATCCCTGCTGGGCATGGCAGCTCTCTGGGACAGTGAGTCACTTGTGGTGGGTGCTGGGGGAAGTGTGACAGTGGTTTGGAGCTGCTCCCAGATGGTGGGGAAGGAGTCCAGCCCCAGGCTGGGTTTTATTGCTGAGGAGATGTAATGAGTGCCCACAAAGTGGAGCTGGTCCCTGATCTTGGCTGTTGCCATCAGATAATCTGGGCAGGAAGAGGTTTTGTCGTTCCTCTCTCTTTTTGCATTGCATCACCTCACTCTACATCCCACAGAGGCAAGGGCTGCCCAGAGTGTTGGAGATCACTTTGGAGGAGCAGAGCTGGCACTTGGTGGTGCCCTTTGGGGTCTTTTGTGGTGGTGGCATCCTTTGAAGCCTTTTGATGTCTCCTGGGGTGACAAATCCCTACTTTTGGCAGTGGCAATGGGGAGTTTGGGTACATGCACACCAGAGTGAGACATGCTGAAGGTGCTGTATGTGAAACTCATGGTGAGTCTGTGGGTGAGCAAAGCATGGCCTGAGGTGATGGGATCTCTCTTGTGCTCTGCTGTGACAGATGTGACTGAGTCCATCTTCCCTCTGCAGGGGACGTGCAGGGTTTGAGGCCCTTCCTTCCTTCCCACAGGTTTGTTGGACATTTCAAATCCCGCAAAGAGCGCGAGGCAGAGGTTGGGGCCAGGGCAATAGAATTCACCAATGTCTACATCAAAAACTTTGGGGATGACATGGATGATGACAGACTGAGGGAAATATTCTCCAAGTTTGGTGAGTGCAGTTGTTGAAATAGCCTCATGTCTGATAAACTGGAGTTGGGGCAGCCTAAAAGGAAGTGGGGGGAGTGCTTGGCTGGAATAGCAGCCCCTTTTCTTGTGAGATGTGACTTGTTTAAACATCCCCCACACAAAAAAACTGCAGTCACTTCACTTGTGAGGATGTTACATGTGCTTCCCTGCTGTGACAGAGGACAACTTGTACTTGGTACTGTCTTGAAAAAAGTATGTTTTTTCTTTCTTGGATGGTTTTTTTTAAGTTGTCTTGTTATTGCATACTGTGGGGTTACAGGAACCCTGGGAATAAGAATTGTGGAGTCTGAGTTTAAAAAAAAATCAGTTTTTCAGTTTAGTCCACTGCTAGAGGATGCCTCTTGTGATGGGTTTTAGTGTTGTGCCAATCCATGGGCCATACTTGGTCAGTGTCATCCCAAGTAACTTGTGGTTATCCTTCATATGAACCCAATCCATGCTCATATGTAAAGGAGATGAGATTTTCTAGCCAAAGGAACTCCCTGCATTGGCTGAGGAGCCCAGGGCAATGAGAGCAGCAGCCTGGGTTGGAGGTATAACCCTCACCAAACCACACAGCCTGCTGTCCCTGCCTCATGGGGATCCAGCTGTGTGTCCTGCTGGGCTCCTCCAGCTGCCCTGGCTGCCCAGTGTCCTCGCTGGGCTGGTCTCCCATGGGGGTTCCCAGCACAGTTCTGCACACTGGGAGCACCCCCTCACTGGGCACCACTCAGACTGTGCTTTCCTTCCCTGCTGCAGGAAAGACCTTGAGTGTCAAGGTCATGATGGACAGCAGCGGCCGCTCAAAGGGCTTCGGGTTCGTCAACTTTGAGAAGCACGAGGAAGCCCAGAAGGCAAGAGGCTCCTCACTGCCCATCTCTCTCCTGGGACTGTCACCTGGTGATGTCCTCACCTCACCAGCTTTGTGCCTGTCTGGGAGCTGGCACTGGGTACCTGGATGGGCAGGATCTGGCAGGGGGATCAGCTCTGTGCTGGTGCTGGGGCTGCCCTGGGGTGGTGGGTGAGAGCAGAGCTGTGGCCGGGGGCTCCCCGCTGTCTGAGACCCTTCCCTCGCCGGCAGGCCGTGGCTGACATGAACGGGAAGGAGCTCAACGGGCGCGTGCTGTACGTGGGCCGCGCCCAGAAGCGGCTGGAGCGCCAGAGCGAGCTCAAGAGGAAATTTGAGCAGATGAAGCAGGAGAGGGTGAACAGGTACCAGGTAAGGGAGAGCAGGGGGCTCCATCCTGCAGGCCTGCAGCAGGGGCACTCTCAGCTTGGGACTGCACAGAGCTCTCCAGAGCACATCAGCATGGTGGGCACCTCCTGCAATGAGGGGTCAGTCACTGCCTGGGAATGGCCTGGGAAGCAACATCAGGAAAGAGGAGAGATTTAAACCCAGGATGGTGTTGAGAGGTGAACATATG
Organism: Melospiza georgiana; assembly: GCF_028018845.1. NCBI lineage: Eukaryota > Metazoa > Chordata > Aves > Passeriformes > Passerellidae > Melospiza > Melospiza georgiana. Next base: position 8,969,892 of record NC_080446.1, read on the forward strand.
GGTCTGCCAATTTCCAGAAATATTAGTCTGGAAATGAGACAGCTTCGTGAGGTTCAGCAGGTTCCCAGTGATGGTGTGGGTGCCCTCTTCACTTGGGGTGTTTGTATTTTGAGTAGAGTTTATCCACAATTCTGGCCCCTCTCCATGTCTCTGTGAGATGTCCCACCCTTCAGCTGAGCTGCTGCTGAAATGAGCATCCAGTGTGACAAACTGCTATAAACTTTGGGATGCCGAGCTGCTTTATTTTCACCTCTGTGCAGGGGGTCAACCTGTATGTGAAGAACTTGGATGATGGAATAGATGATGAGAGGCTGAGGAAGGAGTTCTCCCCCTATGGCACCATCACCAGTGCCAAGGTGAGGGACTGGAGCTCCTGGGGTCAGTAAACCAGTGCACTCAGCCCCTGGGGATGGGTGGGGGTTATTATCCTGTTGAATTATGCTTCCCTGCTGATGGCTTGGATCTCAAGCCAAGTGTAAGGGACATACTGCTTCACTTCACACTGTCCTGAGGAGCAAATATTTGGTAGCTTTGTTGAATTACCCCAGCCCTGGTGAGGTGCCAGCTATGGGACCTTACAGCTGCAACATTCTGAATACTGCCCAACTGCTCTGTGACACTGGTACAATGAAAATGACCCACAGGCCACCTCTCTCAGGACAGGGGGTGACATGCTGATGTCTGGCATTTTGGAACACCATGAATGTGTCACTCTTTTCACTGGCACTGGTGTCAGGATTCTCTGGAAGGCAACATGTAAGGGATGGTCTGACTTTAAAGTCAGCTACCTTTAACCTGCCAGGGACAGATGCTGCCTGGCCCTTGTCAGAGCACAGAGTCCCACTGATCCCCATCCCTTGCTGGCTCCTGCAGCATTCAGTACCAGAGCATTTCTGGCCCATGAGCCCTGTGAGGCTGAGGCACAGATTACCCCCAGATGATCACAGGCTCCTGATCCCAGGCTGGTCCAGACTCTGCCACCTTCATTTCCCAAACCTACTGCCTGAGCAAATCCTGCCCTTCCCCAGAGAAACCCGTTTGTGGGAGAGATGCAGTCCCATCCATCCCACCCTGGGTGTGGGGGCTGAAATGGGGTGCCTGTGGCTGGATCTCACACACAAACACACCAAGCTGTTCTGTGGATGCTGCAGCGATCTGAGGACTGAGCTGTCTCGTTCTGCTCCTGTTTTAGGTGATGACAGAGGGTGGCCGCAGCAAAGGCTTTGGGTTTGTATGTTTTTCCTCCCCAGAGGAGGCCACCAAGGCGGTGACAGAGATGAACGGGCGCATTGTCAGCACCAAGCCTCTCTACGTGGCGCTGGCGCAGCGGAAGGAGGAGCGCAAAGCCATCCTCACCAACCAGTACATGCAGAGGCTGGCCACCATGAGGGCCCTGCCTGGCCCTCTCCTGGGCTCTTTCCAGACCCCCCAGGGGTACTTCCTGCCCCCCATGCCTCAGGTGAGTCATGCTCCCCAGTGCCAGCTTTGCACAGGGACCCAAATTTGTCCTGGAGGGGGCTGGGGAGCAGAGCTTGGGTTGTGCTGATCTGGGCACACTGTGACAGTGTTCACAGGGGTCTGAGGATGAGGGAACAGATGAGGATCTGACTCCATGTTCCAGAAGGCTTGATTTATTATTTTATTATATATATTATATTAAAACAATACTAAGATAATAGAAGAAAAGATTTCATCAGAAGGCTGGCTAAGAATAGAAGAAAGAATGATAACAAAGGCTTGTGGCTCAGACAGAGAGTCTGAGCTAGCTCACTGTGATTGGCCATTAATTAGAAACAACCACATGAGACCAATCACAGATGCACCTGTTGCATTCCACAGCAGCAGATAATCATTGTTTACATTTTGTTCCTGAGGTCTCTCAGCTTCTCAGGAGGAAAAATCCTAAGGAAAGGATTTTCCATAAAAGATGTCTGTGACAGGCACACCCTGTGGAGCCAGTGGGATCTGCCTGGGTGGGGGTGCCGGTGCTGCAGAAATGGGCTGGGGATTTCACAGTTACTGCTAGGGAAGGAAAGCAGGAGGAGTTTGGTGGGAGGAAGCATGGAGAGCAAGGGAGAAGGGTTGCAGAGGGGCAGAAGCTCCTGAGGAGGCATAAAACAGAGCTGCTGGAGGGCATGCTGACAGCAGGGCTGGAGGTCGGTCTTTAAAGTGCTCTGGCAGCCTGCAGAGCATGGTTTTGGCTTGTCTGTCTGTGTGCAGCAGCCACCAAGAGGCTCTGGGTTAGTTCTAGCTCAGCTCAGCTCCCCAGTCACGTTGGATGTGTTCTTCTTCTCCAGCCACAAACCAGAGCTGCCTTCTATGGCCCCAGCCCTGTTGTCCCAGTCCGCCCTGCCACTCGCTGGAGTGCGCAGCCCTCCCGGCCTCCCTGTGAGTCTGCCTGCCTCTCCCTGGGGGCTCTTGGCACCAGCTGGGCTCAGACAGGGACTGAGGGGCTTTAAGAGCAGCAGGGAGTGTGTAACCATGAGGGTTTATCTTGGGAAAGCGTGCAGGATTCGGTGCAGGGTCACGGTGATGGGCACCGGGAGGTGAGATGTTGGTAGGGACACCAGAGGTGAGGTGCTCCTGAGCTGTCCCCAGCCACAGCCACTCTCCCCACGTCTCCTTCCATGCCTCTGCTACCCAGCAGCTTCACTGTGCGTTTCTCTGTCTCTGCAGCAGTGTACCCTGAAGCCACCCCCATCCTGAGGGCTGCGGTGCCGCCCCGGCGCCTGCTGTCCAACATCAGCACCACCAGACAGGCCTCCACCCAGGTGCCCCGAGTGCCCCCCCAGGCCCAGAGAGTGGGTGAGTGGGGGAAGGACCCCCGTGGTATCACCAGGGTGGCAGGGGTGCTTACTGTGAGCTCAGGTCCCCAATAGGATGGATTGGTTTGTGGGGTTGCTCATGGTGGGATGGAGTTGGAGCAGTGTCTGTAGGAGCTAAGTTTGTAACTTTTTGGGGAAGGTTGGGATCTTTGAGGTAATGGGACAGGTTTCTGATGTGCGGATTGGTCTTGTGGGTGGCTATACCTTGAATACGATCCTTAAAGCAGATGGTGATGCAGCCACAGCCCCTGGGCTTAGTGCCTGGACAAAAGCAGAGGGTGGGAAAGGATCTTTGGGGTGCAGGAAGGGATCTCACAGGCTGAACTGCTGTCAGTGCCAAGCCTGATGTTAGAGGGTGTTTGGAGCTGAGAACCAGACCTTGCTGGCACCCCCAGTGCCTGGCTGTGCTGAGGCTGGCCCTGGGTCTTGGAGTGTCCCCTCCACACACGCCATCTGGGGCAGTGACTGCCTACAGCCTTCATGGGATTTTAGACACTGAGTGTCTAATTGCTGAAGTGAGCACTGGGACTAGGAGGGCTGTCTGTGTCTTGTCCCTTCTCCTTTTGTCATTGTCCTCTCATTTCTCTGCCTTCACCTCCCTTCAAGATGGGCAGGCAGACAAGGGTCTCACAGCCCACCCTGCCCAGTGCTGTTCCCCTTCCCTGGCTGCTGATGGGTTTCTGCTGGAGGGCTGACGAGCTGTGGGTGCCTTTGCCAGCTCTCCTGCCCCCTGCACAACACCAGAGCACCCCACCCCAAGGGCAGCAGTGCCTGCCTGTCCTGGGGAAGCTGCCTTTCACCTGGGGGCTGCTTTGAGCCCACGTAGGACTTTTCAGGCCCTCCAAACAAGCACACTGTCCTTGTGGCTTCAGCCTCCATGGCACAGGCACGCACTTAAGGACCCCTCCTCACAAATGTTCTTGTCCCCACTGCAGCCAACATCGGGACACAGACAGTGAGCACCCGGGTGCCCTCCTCGTCTGCCCTGCCACGGGGAGCCCAGCAGTACAAGTACTCCTCCTCTGCCAGGAACATGCAGCCCATGGGGCACATGCCACCCATGGTGGCCCCACAGGTAAGTGTCACCAAAATGTGACATTACTGCTCTGGGATAATGTGACTGCTGAGCCCAGGGATCTCCATGCTCTGTGAGTGGGGCTGTGGATCCAGCAGCCACACAGCTCCAATGCTTGATTCCAGCCTTTCTGCAAGCTGCTGTTTGAATGCAAACTGACAATGCATCTTGGAAGGCTGCAATGCCCATTGTGGCTGGTATTGAGCACCATTCCTGCAATTCAAGTAACTCACATCCCTTCCAGCCTTTGATTGCTGTTCTTCCCTGTTTTTCCCCTCAGCTGGGAGAACCTGCTGTGCATGTCCAGGGGCAGGAGCCACTGACAGCATCCTTGCTTGCAGCAGCCCCCCCTCAGGAGCAGAAGCAAATGATAGGTGGGTGCCAGGCTGCTCTGCTGGAGCAGGTCCAGCTGCAGGGCCCTGGGGGCACATGGGCTTGCATGCACCAGGGCAGAATTAACTGCTGGGAGAAGCTGTAAGGCTTTGTGGGATTGCTCTGATATTATGCTGCTTAAAGAAAAATAATAATAAATTCAGTCTGTGTTGGAAGTGGATGGGAACAATAAAGCCACTCCCTGTCTACGTGAGCTGCCTGACAGTGAGAAGTGTCTGGTGAAGCTTTGCAGAGAGGCAGAGCTCCATCCAGCCTGCCTGTGCTGCCAGGCCATGCCAGGGCACTTCCAGTTACCCTGAGCTCTGAGCCATCCTGCACTGATGAACGGCCTGGTGGCCATGGGGTTTAAGATCAGCTGTGCCACACAGCCCTTGGGTTTCAGGTGTTGTGTGGTGCCCACAGGCAGTGCCCTGGTGTGGGACAGCATCACTCGGCCTGGCCAAAGTACAGCAGGTCACAGACTGTGGTGTTCACAGGGGTCTTAGGATGAGAGAAGGCATGAGAATCTGTCTCCATGTTTCAGAAGGCAGATTTTTTTATTTTATTATATATATTATATTAAAACTATACTAAAAGAATAGAAAGGATTTCATCAGAAGGCTGGCCAAGAATAGAAAAGGAGTGATTACAAAAGCTTGTGACTGACCAGACTGGACTCTGATTGGCCATTAATTAGAAACAACCACATGAGACCAATCCCAGATGCACCAGTTGCATTCCACAGCAGCAGATAACCATTGTTTACATTTTGTTCCTGAGGCCTCTCAGCTTCTCAGGAGGAACAATCCTAAAGAAAAGATTTTTTCAGAAAATATCATGACTACAACAGACCAGCTCTTTGTTCCCAGGAGGAAACTGCTCCTGCAGAAACTGTGCAGGGGTGGGCAGGAGTGCCCAGCTCCACTGCCCTGTGCCCACTGTAGGTGCCTGCTGCTTACTTCACCCAGCAGCTTCCTGTGGCTGAGATGTGGTGGAGCAGCTCTGCCTGTGAACAGTAGTTTTCCCACCACCATCACCACCCTTGTGTCCCAGTTAGGCTGAGGAGGGCTTGCAGTGGGTTAAAATGCTGGGGACCTGCATGTTTCTCATGCCCTGGCTGCTGTTTGGAGCAGGCGAGCGCCTCTACCCTCTGATCCATGTGATGCACCCCTCTCTGGCTGGCAAGATCACTGGGATGCTGCTGGAGATTGACAACTCCGAGCTGCTGCTGCTCCTGGAGTCCCCAGACTCCCTGCACTCCAAGGTAGGCAGACCCTGTGCCCAGACAAATCCCTCTCCAAAGGGCTGGTTTCCTGCTGCTGCAAGGGAGGGGAGCACAGCCCAGCACATTGATCCCTGTGGGAGGAGCAAGCAGCTGCTGGTTTTGTTTTCAAGTGAAAAAGGAGCCCCAGGTTGATGTCACCACACCCAGTGCCTGGATGTCTGCCTGCCCTCAGCAAAAGGACAAGCTGGAAGCAGCTCCCTGAAACACAGACCAAGCTGGAGGGTGGTTTGGAGGTGGCTAGGAAGCAAGAGGGGAGAAGCAGGGTGGTATCTCTACATGGAAGCAGCTCTTTCCTCAGAATAGAAACCAGGCAAACTGCTGCCTCTCTGCAGTATTTCTTGAGTGTCCCTCTTAATTCTGGTCAGTATTTAGATTTGGTTCCCATCAAAGTAGTTGGAACGAGTTGACTGCATCTTTTTGTTGCTCCTTGGAGACAGGGGCTGCTTTCACTCCTCCACTGCTGTATGTTCGAGGAGCCTGGGCTCTGCTGGGTGGTGTCAGGTGTAGCTTTACCTGTGAAATCTGACTTGCGTCTAGCAAGTTCTGACTTGATAATAAAGGAGAGATGCCTCAGAATTTCCTTTGGTAAGAGACAGAAAAGTTCTTTGTGCTGATCAGTCTCCTGCAGAAGGAGCGGGCTTGGATTTTGTAATTATTTGAGTCCTTTTCCTTTTGAGAGCGGGTCTGTGGGGACCTGCAGTGTTGAGCTCCGGGTGCAGTTTTGCACTGGAGCAGCTCCACTCCTCCCCCTTGTGCTCTGTTGGCAGATCGAGGAAGCCGTGACGGTTCTCCAGGCACACCAGAGCACCGAGACAGCCCACAAGGGCCCTGCTGGGGCCTTCCTGCCCTGATCCAGGTGGGTGCTGGGCCCTGCTGTGCTCAGAGCCTCTGGTTTATCACTCTGGGATTGGGGATTGGGCTTCTCATCCAGCCCCAGCAAGGTTTAATGAGCAGTGTCAGTGTGTTTGACTGTAATATTCCATTTCTTAAATTGCGTCCTCTATTTTCTGGATTTAGCTGTGCCACAGAGACCTGTGCGGGTTGTTTCTATGTTGATGGGGACAATGACTCTGCTACTAGAAAGGAATATAGGGAAGGTCCTTGCTTTTCTGTAGGTCTAGTGGAGGCTAGCACAATCTTTCCTGGGGGTTCCCAGTGGTTTGTTGTTTTTTTTTTTGTAGATACCCTGTAAAACATTATTTGTGTACTTCATCAGGGAACAGGCCCTGCTGCTGAGGCTGGGATAGACACACTAACAAAGCAATTCAGACTGTATGTACCCCTTTGAAGATATCTGGAATATCTTCTTGACTTATGATATCAAAGTAACAGTGTTAATCCAAGTTCAGGTGAATTTCATGTTTTCTGAATGAAACTCTTCCTTTAGCGGTTGAAAATTACATGTGTGGGTTGTCTGTTTCTTGCAGATTATGGGACTGAGAGCAAGCCCTGAGAATGTGGCTGTTGAAGAACAGGAGCAGGAACCCCACCATGCTGTTGGAATCATGCCCATACAGTGACCCTGGCTTGTCCTCACAGGCCCCATCCTATTGTTTGTGTGTATTGTAACCCCTGTAGAATTGCCTCCTCCTGCACCTGTAAAAATCCTCACATTAAATGTCTTTTCACCACTGAAAACACCTTGTGAAATGTGGTGTGGAACCCAGCCTGGGGCAGCTGCCCAGAAAATGATGAGTGCTGATGAATCATCATTTTAGTGAATTTATTGGGTTCTGTAGTTTTATTTGTCCATGTAGCTGACACCAATAAAAGCTGATACTTCCACCCCCATCCATAAATGGGTTAGTTCCCTTGGCAGGGGGACAGCCAAGGCTTTGCTTCTCCCAGGTGGAAGGATGGACTCAGGCTGCAGCAATGAGGGATTGAAGGTGGTGGTGCTGGTGTGGTGTCAGTCTGGAGAGCTGACAGAAGGGACATAGAGCACTACATTATCAAATTGCCAACCAACAGGCTCCTCTAATCCTTTCTGATTCCCTAGGAGGATGGATTTAAGCAAAACAGGATGGATTGCTGCTGTTCTCCTCCAGTAATGAACCTTGTAGACTGCAGCAATGGCCTCCAGCGTCTCCTGCTGCTCACCCCAGGGTCTGTGTGTCTGTGCTGCACAAGATCAACTTTTTGAGGTGTTGTAGCAGCTGTAAATCAAAAGCTGCATTTCCAATGTGTGTCTCTGAGCAGAGGTTCCCAGGAGTCGCTGAAGAGCCTGCAAGCATTCATGACTGCATTGTGACCAACAAGGACACCTCCTGCTTGCAGGGGGAGCTGGCACCTGTTACTGCTGTCTTTACCCTGGCCTTAATGCCCTGCTCTCCCTAGTCAGGAAAGGACTCTCAGTCCCTGGAGACTGCTCAGCGCTTGAGGCTGGTGATGCACTGACCTCACTTGACTGCAGGAGCACACCTCCACCAGCACCACCCACCTGCTTTCTGTGCAGCTTCTGCTGCTTTTGCTGTCTCAATCTCCCTTCTGTGCTGTATCATACTCTCCCTTCAGCTCCCTGCTGAGTCACCCCTCCTACCTCTTGTTTTCCTTCCAGCATTTTAATAGAACCACTTACACATTTGCTCCTGCATGGTGTCTGCTCTGCTCTGCTCTGCTCCACTGGGATTCTTCACTGGGGCTTTTCATCATTCCTTTTTCTCACCTTCATTTCACCAGTTCTTCCTCTGATGTCCTTAAATATTTATTTTCCTCTTAGTGGATGCCTCAGCCTGAACTGTTCACTGTTTAGATATCATCTCCTCAGTGAGATGTTTATAAAGGACTTTAATTCATTTAATATACAGGACCCTGATTTGTTATTTCTCTAAGTGTCAGGGGGCTGGAAGCTTTTCTGCTTGGTGTCTAGAGGAAAAGCATGTTTTTGCAGGAGTGTAATGCACAAAAGGAGAGCTGGAATGGAGGTAAATGGAGGTAATGGAGGTACAGGTAAACTTCATTCTGCTGCTGTTTAGCTTGGCTGCAGCCTTTTTCAGGTGTACCAGGGCACTCCAGGTGTGCCTGTGACACCACCCACAGTGCCAGATGGCTGTGCTGGGTGAGCCTTCCTTAAAACCAGAGGTGGGGCCCAGGAACATGAGGATATCAGAATAGCCTCTGAAAGGATGTGAACAAGGACAAGAGGTTTTAAAATGATGATCAGAAAAGATGAAGCTGGCACTTAGATCTAGATGATACAGAAATGATTCAGAGTAGCTCCTTGGCTGCAGTCTGAGGCTTTAGGGAGTTGAGGCAGCAATGCAAATGAGTCTGGAGCAGCTGCTGTGTCTGGGAGGGGCAGGTGAAGGTGAGTCCCTGTCACACACCCTCTCTGTGTCCCTGTGGCCAGCATTACCTTTGCCTACCTGGGCAGTGTTGGCACAGACAGCAGCCCCTCAGCAGGAGCAGAAGTGACCCTGAGCTTGCAGTGGTGTCTCACTGCTGCTGTTGCTGGGGAAATCTTTGGTATCAAGCATAGAAAACCTGCAGTTTTGAGAGGAAAGGGATGGTGACTGCTGCTGCTTAAGGGTGCTGCAATGAGCTGCTGTTGAGCAGTGCAGGTGTCTGCCAGCCAGGGACCAGCAGGGCTGCCAAAAGGAGAGCTCTCAGTTGGTGAAGCCAGTCCTACTCCTGGACTCCCACTCCTAGTGCTTCTCTGCTGTGTGCTTTCCCACCCTGGAATCCATCACAGCTGCCCCAACAGCCTGGGCAAGGGCTGGCTGTGGGATCAATGGAGCTGCCATGCTTAGCAGCAGGAATGGAGTGAATGGAGCAATCTGTGCCCCTCAGGGAGGACTTGTTCCAAGCCCTGGCACATCACAGCTGATGGAGTACAGCCCTGGGAACAGTAAAAAGCTGTTTAATGCCAGGCTAAGGTAAGAGGTCTTTGTCTTCAATGGCATTAGAGGGATTGCTCTCTATTCAATTGCTCTCAAAATTCAATTCAGTGGGGTACCTGCCTGAAACACTGCTGGCAGAGGCAAGGTGGGAAACAAATATTTTTGAACCCTGACCAAGGGCTAGCTTATTATGTAATCTTATTATTCTGTATTATGAGTTGGATCAGGTCAGCATTGGCCAGCATCTTACTAGCTGAGGCAGAGTGCAAGGCTGAGCAATGGTTGGAAACCCTGATGCAGTGCTGTGCTCTCCTTGGCATGCCTTTCCCAGCCCCAGTGTCCCTGGAGCTTTCTGGCTCTCTGAACTCTTAACTTGAATAGCAACTATGAGCTGAGGTCCCTGTCTGAAAGAGCAAAGCCCCGTACAGTGCCTGAAGTCCTCTGCCAAACAGAGGGGACAGGATGAAATGGTTAAACAAGTGTTTCCCTTCCCCTATTCCATCCATCACAAAAAACATGGTCCTAGAGTGAAAATAAACATGGCTTTAATGAGAACAGGTTTCAACAGTTCACAAAGTAACTCCAAGTATCTCTTTATCTACCATTTAAAATCAGTGCCATCAATATCAGATGAGGAGAAATTTAAACATGCATTGAAGTAGTAAGCCAGACCTCAGCTGGGGTGTTACTGTGTATTTTCCTCCCTGTAACACCCCATAGCAACTGCTCCGAAAGGCACAGAGGAGCTAAAGTGGTTTTTTTTTTGTTTTTTCTTTACAAAAAAACACAAGACAAAAAAAACCATTGCGAAATTCCCAAGCACCCAGAATCTGAAAGAATAGTGCACAGTGTAACAAGGCAGGCTGAACTTGCTGCTGTTCTCTTAAATGTGCAGAATAATTCAAGAAAGCTGCTACTGTAAACATCTGCCCAGCCACACAAAGCAGCAGAACCCAGCTGAGGGCCAGCAGGCATCAAGGGGGGAGAGGGAACAAGCTTGGCCCTGTGCAGCAACTGTGCCCCTGCCACAAGAAGGGTATGTGGTGCTCTGGCAACTACAGCAGTTCTTGCAGCCACTTTCTTTCAGTAATAGCAGCACAAATGCAGCAAAACTGTCACCTGAATAAGGACTAAAACCCCTCTGCTTGTAGCTCTTCAGACAGGAACAGCCACTCCTGTGCATCTTAGCCAACATGTAAAGAGTCCCTGAGGCCAATATAGTTAGAGGCAAGTTGACTTCAACCAGGAAAATGAACCTAAATGCCTCTTGGGGAGGGGCACTAAAGCTATGCATGATCACAGAGCCAGCTGAATAGAGTTTGATACAGATTATGCCTTAGCAATCATTGTGCTGGTACAGAACCTCTCAGATCTCAGCAGCACTGGAAGATAGATAGAATTAACACCAATCCTGCATTGACTGGTCCCTGTATCAACAGCAGAAGGGAGAAAGCTTTTCTCTGCAGTGGAAAAGCAAGCTTTCCTGGTTGCTTGGTTACCCTAGGCTCTGTTCAGTTCTTGCAGTAATCTCAGTGCAGCTGTGTTCTTTGGTTCAGTTTTCAACAAGCTCTTGATGTCAGCAATACTTGATTTGTAATCCTAGAAAGAGAATATTTTATATTTTTATTTCATTAATAATTTATTTCATATATATTTTATTTCATTAATATGAAATCCTAGAAAGTGAAGGGGTGTTGAATTTGCAGGCAACTCTGACATGGGAAGAGATGAGAATCTTGACTCCATGTTTGAGAAGGCTGATTTATTATTTTATGATATATATTAAAAGAAAATTATATATTAAAACTATACTAAAACAATAGAAGAAAGGATTTCATCAGAAGGCTAGCAAGGAATAGAAAGGAATGATAATAAAATCTTGTGACTGACCAGAGAGTCCAAGATAGCTGGACTGTGAATGACCATTAATTAGAAACAACCACATGAGACCAATCACAGATGCATCTGTTGCATTCCACAGCAGATAATTCCTGTTGATATTTCATTTCTGAGGCCTCTCAGCTTCTCTCAGGAGAAAAATCCCATTGAAAGGATTTTTCATAAAATACATTCGTGACAGAAAGGGTAGTGCATTAAAAAAGTCTAAGGCAGAACTACTGCCCAGCAACAGAGGCAAAGACAGCACAGTCAAGCCTGTGACTCCCTCTCTGTGACTGCTCAAGCACTGGCATTGATGTAGCTATTGTAAAACATGTTCAAACGAGGGCTGAAATGATAATTTCATCACTCAAGTGCATTCTGAGTCCAACACCAAGGCAATGTGTACTCCAGTACTGACTCCTGCATTCCTCGTGAGACAAAAAGATAAAGCTCAACACAACCCTGGTGTCTGTGGGGACCAGGGACAGGATCTGTGGGAATGGCCTGAAGTTGTGTCAGGGGAGCTCTGGGTTGTGTATTAGGAAAAGGTTTCAGCCAGAGGGTGGGTGGGCAATGGACCAGGCTCCCCAGGGATGTGGTCACAGCACCAAGCCTGACAGAGCCCAAGAAGTGTTTGCACAACACTCAGGGTATCACTGCTGGGGGTGGTGTTGTGCAGGGTGAGGAGCTGGACTCAAGAGTCCCAGTGGGCCCTTTCTAACTCAGAACAGTCTGTGATTCTGTGAAAAGCAGTCGCCTTCAGTATCTCAAGAAATAGGACCTAATGCTGACAAACTCATGAGATTCAAACAGCAAAGTGTGATGTCTGACTCAGTCCTTAAAGGTCTGATGGCAGAGGTTCTCTAGCACAGGAACAAGCCCTAAAGGGTATCTCTGGCTCTGATCACGCACCAACAGCCATCATGTCCTAGCCTAAAGCCCTGCAGAAACAACTGACTTACCTTCAGCTCTTTAAGTGCTTGAGCACGCCTGTAGAGTGCCTTGACATTCTTAGGATCCAACTTGAGAGCTTCAGTGCAGTCCTGTGCTGCTTCCTTGTATTGCTTCAGGCTCAGGTAACAGAGAGCTCTGCAACACACACACACCTGCTCAGAGACCTTTGCAACACACACACACCTGCTCAGAGACCTCTGCAACACACACACACCTGCTCAGAGACCTTTGCAACACACACACACCTGCTCAGAGAGCTCTGGGAGCATCCAGAGCCACAACAGAGCAGCTGCCAGGGCACCACAGAGCTGGCCTCCAAAACCATCCTCGTGTGTTGTGCCATCTTATTCTGGAGCTCAAGTTTGTTTCATTTGCAGGGAGGGAAAAAAGGAATTGGTTTTCAAAGAAACAAAAAGGAAGATGTTTAGAGCAACCTGCCATAAAGACAAAGTGTGCTTGCACTTGGAGGATGCAGGTTCCTGCCTCTGCCAGTGCAGCACCTGCTCTGCCTGCTGCAACTGCCTTACAAGTACTTTGAGTGTTTAAGAACAGCAGTTTGAGGTTTTTAGGAGAGGAGAGACCACTCAACATACCCTAGTCCTGTCAGACAAAGCAGTCAAGGCAGAAATGCCCTGGCAGCCCAGAGGGGAGTGTCTCCAGGGGGTTCTGTACTACCTGATCAAAGAATGTTACACTACAGGGGAGGCTGCACTTGGGGCGAATCTGAGGGGGTAATTTTGTTTTATTCATTAGTTTGGGAGCAAATATTAAATAGATCTGCCAGGAAGTGTCATGGTGGTTTTTATACAGGTCCAAGAAATAGTTGGGCAAAGAGCTGAACAGTACCTGTTGGTGTAAGTTGCACATTCCTTGTTGAGCTTTAAACTCTCAGTATACTTCTCTACTGCTTTTTTATGGTTTCCTTTCTTCACTAATTCATTTCCTTCTTCCTTAAGCACTCTAGCTCTTTCCATGCCAGCAGCAGTCTTGTCTGGAAATGGTGTGAAAGGATACAGAACTCTATAAAACCAACAGGAATACCACAGCCTCACAGAAAACAAATATCCCCATACCAGAGGCAAGACACACAGACATCAAAGAAACCAGAATCAACTGAAAAGGCTGCGGCAGAACCAGGCCTGGGTTTCTCCAGGCCTCAGCCCTGGCTGCAGACACACCAAGCAGGTGTGGCAGCTGTCTTGTTCATCACCCTTGGGACTCCAGGGCTCTCTGCCCAGCCCAAGGGCACGTTCCCACCTCCTTCTCCCCGTGGTGCAGCTGCAGGAGGAGTGTTTGCCCCAGGGGCCTGGGCAGAAGGAGCGCTCCACCTCGTCTGGGCAGAAACAGGCACTGTGGGGATTGGTGGCAGCTTCTGACGCCAGTTCACACCATCCTTCTCCAGCAGGGCTTTAGTCATCCTGGAAGAGACAGCTCCCAGTCACCCTGGCTGGGCCATGCAGTACCAGCCAGGTCACTTTTAACCTGGCTTGTGCATTAAGAACAGCATCTCTCTGATTTCTTTACATGCATCTCTAGGTTTGTTCTATAGACAGGACATTTGCAAAAAGATTCTCTTCACACCAGCAGGGCTAAAAACACAACAGGACATGGGCTGGGGCTGTGACTGCTCAGGTGAGCAAGAGCCATGCATTTCACTCCTTGGTCTGGCAAGCAGAGGGCACCAGAAAGAGAGCAGGACTATAGCAGCCTGTAAACACAGAGAGGCTTAAAGGATAGGGCACTGAACTTTAGTTCATTATCTCCTTTAAACCAGGCACCGAGCAGAGCAAAAACAGTCCCACAGCAATGACTCCCAGACCTCGACCAGCACCCTGAAAGGCACCAGCAGGCAGAGGGAGCACAGCCAGGGACCCGTGTGCCTGGGACCCAGCTTGGTCCTGCCAGGGCAGCAGGAATGAGCACGGCTGGAGCAGCAGCACCAGCTGCGGGCACCGGGCACCGTTCCTCACCTGTTGACTCCATCGTGCGCCGCCTGCACGGAGCAGTCCACCTGCAGCGCCGTCTTGTAGTCCACATAGGCCAGCGAGTACCTCTCCAGCGCCTCGTACGCCGCTGCCCGCCGCAGGAGGGGCTTGATCCCGAACGGGACCAGCTCCAGGGCGCTGCGGCGGAGCGGGGAGCGCCGTGAGCCAGGCGCCCGGGGCCGCGCCGCTCTCCGCCCGCCCCGGGAGCACCGGCTCAGCGCTCCCCGCGGCCCCGCCGCTCACTCACCTGGTACAGTCGGCCACGCAGAGGCTGCAGGCACCGTCCTTGAGGTGGCAGGCGGCGCGGTTGGCCAGCAGCACGCTGCGCTCCTCGGCGCCGGCATCCCCTGCGCGGGGCACACGCCATTCAGAAGGGTGCCCCCGCTCGCCCGCCCGCTAGCCCGCCCCGGGCCGTGCCCTTCCCTACCTGCGGCTTCCAGCTGCGCCAGCGCCCGCGAGTAGAGCTCGGCGGCCGGGCCGTACTGCCCGCGGCGGAACTCCTCGTTGCCGGCCCGGCGCAGCGCACCGGGGGAGCCGGGGGACGCGGCCATCGCGCCGCCGCCGCCGCGCCCGGGAAGCCGCGCCCCTGCCGCCGGAGCCGGGGCGGGCGCTCCCCGCTGGCATCCGGCAGCGGGCGGAAGCGGCGGCCGAGCCGTGCCATGGAGCAGTGAGGGACGGAGCGGCTCGCCGACAGACCGCCATGGAGACGGTGCAGCTGCGGAACCCGCGCCGGTAAGCGCGGGGTGTGTCCCTGCCGGGAGCGGGGATGCTCCGGCCCGTGTCACCCCCTTGCTGGCGGCGCGGGGCCGGGAGCGGGGCTGCGGGCGCGCCGAGCTCCGGCCCCCTCGGTTCTCCGGAGCCGCGGGGCCGTGGGCAGCAGCCCCTGGCACCGGGCAGGTCCCTGCTGGGACAGCCCCGCACTCAGGTGCGGGAAAACGGCTGAAACCGGAACGCTGGGGACAAGGCGCTGCCCGCGCTGCTGCGGGAGCTCCCGCCGGCTGCCGCGGCTGTACGAGCTGTGCTGGCCCGTACCCGTGGGGTGACACTGCCCCGGTCACTTGTTCTCCTGTCGCGTCTCTCCTTGGGTGAGTTTTGTGCGGGTCTGTGCCCCCGGTGCCGTGTCCGGGAGCGGTGCCCAGCCCTGGCACTACCGCCTTCCCGCCGTGCCCGGGCACAGCGAGCACACCGGGCTCACCGGGTACACAGAGGACACCGGGCACACCGAGCACACCCGGCGTGCCGGGCAAACTGGGCTAACCAGGCACAGCGAGCACACCGGGGACACCAAGCACACACCGGGTACACCGGTGCCTGGCTGGCACACTGAGCCCACCGGGCGCACCGGGCACAGCAATCACGCCAGGCACACCGGGCACAGCGAGCACACCGGGCACACCGAGCACAGCGAGCCCGGACCCTCGGGGGTTTCGGGGCGACCCCCACACGAAGCCGTGAGTCCGTATCTCGGGCTGGCAGACCGGGCCGGGCTGCGGGGCAGAGCTGGGATGAAGTGTCAGTGTCCGAATCCTATCAGTGCCTCGCAGCTGGGACCCGGGGACGCTCCGGCAGCGAACAAAGGAAGCGGCTGGCGCTGCTCCCCAGTGGCATTGGCCCCTTTGGTTAAACAGTGATGTATGTTCTGTTAAAAAACAAAACAAGCTTGGTTTTATTCTATAATTGCTTATGGGGCAGGTGATTAAGATTAGATCTGAATAACAACAGAGGTGAGATTGGGTTTGTGTTGCTGTTCCGTCTGTGTGGTATAAACATCCAGGAGAAAGGCAGTGTGTGTCAGACAGCAGTGAGTGCACTCGGTGGAGCAGGACAATGCAAAGTAATTGGGCTCCTGGACTGTAGTAGAAATTACGCTGTTTCCTGCAAGCACAGTAGTTGTCTGATTATTGTGTTTGGGTATATGAAGTCTTTTTTTTTTTCCTTTTATGCTAGTAGAATTTAGGCCTCAACTTAAACAAGAAAGGTCTGCCTCTTGCGTCACCACATTTTGGGCTCCTTGGAAATGGTGTCTTATGTGTTTTCTGGTGCATGTGTTACTTGCTTTTCCCCTTTTCCCACAGCTTCTTCCCTCTCCATTTTCACAGGGACAAGTAAATTCTGTTTAATGCTTATCTGAGCAGGGAAGCCAGCAGCTACTTTCAGTATTTCACCACTTCCTGAGTCTGCTTCTATATAATGTTTCCTCTGCTTCAGGAAGCCATTGTATGTGCTCCATGCGTGAGCTGCTCCTCCCTTGTGGCTTTTGTACATAAACATAATAGCCAGGGGTCAATGAATGGTTTTTCATTCTATTTCTGAAGAAATTGGGTTAAAAAGTTACATATTTAGTATAAAAATTAGTATTCCTGCGACTGGAGTCCTGATCTTCAGCAGCAGCTGTAAGAGCTTCCAGGAGCAATTTGCGGTTGCAGGCAACCACACGTGTTTTACTTTAAACACCAGTCAGTGCTAAAAACTCTGACTCTTTTAAGTTTCTGTGTTTGAAAAACTCAAATGAGCTGATTTAGGGAGTTTGTAGGGGGTTTTGTTGGCTGGTTTTTGTTTGTTGTTGTTTCAGATTTTTTTAGTTCATGTGAAAATGAAAGAGCACTTGTTTGTGGGCTGTTGGATACTCTTACCACTGACAATAAAAATACTGTTTTCAGACCTTTTTGTAATGTTGTCCTTAGCTGTTTCAGGAGGTTTGGTGAACAGCTCTCCAGTGCAGACTCAAACAAATATGATTGAGCTTCGTGTTGCTTTGTGTACGGCATCTCCCTAAAAGCTGTTCTGGGGGAAAGGGGGGCCACAAGAAGAACCACAGCACATGGCAGGTTTTTATTCCTAGAAATTATTTCAGCTGACACTTATTAGCATTACTTTAAGAGGGATGGCATCAAGATCCTGAGAGTCAGATGCAGTTTCCTTTTTCCTGATAGAATCTTCCTAGTAAATGGATCTGAAGTTACGATGTTAAAAATGTGCAGGTGAGAGCAGTATTGCCTCCTGCCTGCCAGCAGATGTATTCCACACATACTCTAAACATCAGGAGAGATGATGTTCCCTTTTTTTGGTAGGTATCCTTCGATTCCAGATATTGAAATTCAGCAGGTATGTTCAATGGCTTCAAGACTGTGCCATGCTGAGATGTGACCACCAGCATATAGATCCTGAAACTGATTTCTGCCAAGAGGAGTTGTGGATTTGTGTGCCTGCTCACATTCTATTCTTTGTAATTCCCAGTCCTTTTTTGCAATTGGATACTAATAATATTGGGTCTTCTCATCAGGTGAAATAAACTTACTTCATAGTCCATTTACTTCATGCCAAACCTTTTGTATGTTTAAGTGGTGGTATTTATTCTTCTGTTTCAGCAGAGCCCAAACTGTCTTAAAATTAAATGTAATAATTTCTCTCTCCTTACCCATACAGGCAGCTGAAGAAGTTAGATGAAGACAGTTTAACCAAACAGCCTGAAGAAGTATTTGATGTCCTGGAGAAGCTTGGAGAAGGGTATGTGTTGTGTTCCAGTGGGCCCAATGTATATTTCCCTAGGAAAACACATCTGTGTAACAGAGGAGTGTTCTGATGTTTCACTTTTGTCATAGTCCTGTTTCTGAAAGGTAGCTACTGACATAGTGACATTGGTTAATTACAGAATAAAGAATTTGATTCCCAGGAGCTTAATCTAAATAGCAGGTTATGGGTCAGCAGAAGGGAGTTTAAAAGTTTGTGAAAAATCCCAGCCTGGAGTTGGTGGAGCACTATGAGGACTCAAAGATTTTGTAGCTCATCCCTGGTACATCTTGAGGAAAATCTGCCTGGTGGAAGTGAACTTTTGATGCTGTGCCCTTTGGTGAGGCTGAGCAGCATGGGAACACTCCAGGAGTGACATGTTCACTGCCTGGAGCAGTTTGAAATGACTGAGTTGTAAATCTGCCTGGCTGCTGTAAGTAAAGAAGCTGGAAATAAGAGTGATAATATCTGACAGGAACAAGCAAGCCTCTCTGACCAGAGCTGTAGCTCTTGCTGATGCTCAGCTTGTACTCTATGCTGGAAAAAGAGACTTTTTAGGTGTTGAATTTGTGTGAAAGGCCATTCCAAAGCTATGCTCAGTTTAATGATGGTGTGCTCTTTCCTCACTGTCTGTTTGCTGATTTATTTCTATTACAGTGTTTAAAAGCTAGTGGGCTGATTATTTACATTAAAATACAAAATATTTTTAATAAAAGGATAGTTAATGTTTTACCTGATGGTTACACTCACAAAAAGCAAAACAATAACATTTATATTTTTAAAACATTACTATATTCAGTATTTGTTTTCACATTCTGTTTTCCAGTTCTTATGGCAGTGTATTCAAAGCCATCCATAAAGAAACGGGTCAAGTTGTTGCAATTAAACAAGTTCCTGTGGAATCTGACCTGCAAGAAATCATCAAGGAAATCTCCATAATGCAACAATGTGACAGGTAAGTGTGTGTTCCAAAACCTTTTATTGGGACTCAAGGAAAAGCATCGCCTGTGACCTGGCATTTAATCAAATTAGAGCCATGATCTTGTGTAGGAGCATTGCGGGTTAGGACAGTGGGGATGGAGAGCAGAGATCTCTGCAGCCAGGGCTGGAACTTGGGGTTCATTGCAAAGGGCCTGGGTGCAGGGCCCTGCTGGGAGCTGCCAGACACAGCTCAGAGCAGGCTGGGAGAGGAGAGGGGGAGAGAGGATGAGAGGGTGAGAGAGTAAAAGCATAAGAGAGCGAAGTTCCCATTCCAATGCAATAAATCTTCTTCTGTGCTGAATATTCTGATTCTCACTAACCAATCTAGTACAATATACAAATCCTATAGCATTTACATACAGCCTATAAGAATCACTACATCACCATACTGTGTTACATTTTAAACCCTAAAAACTCCTCTTTGGGCCCGTTCTGCCAAGCTGTAGGGTCTGCTCTGAGCCTTGGGCCTGTCTGCAGGCAGAGGGTGTTGTTCCATCAAAAGGGGATTACCTTCAGCTGGCCACACCATTGTTTTCCAGTTGTTCAGTAACTGAGGTATCTCAAAGATTGCTTGCATTTCAATCTCGCTTATAGTTTCAATATTCTCAAAATCTTTTGCCAGACAGTCATATTTATAAGGCTTTCCCGTTTCATCTTCCCCAACAATCTTGCCTTGGTGCTGCCTTCCCAGCAAGGCATAGAAAACTGTCAGAGGGAGGTTTTTTGTTTCTGTTTTAAAGGGCACGTGGATGAGAGCCGCTAATGCATGGCTGCTCTTGCGTGTGCACAGCTCCGTGCTGTCACCTGCTCTTGTGGCAGGACTGTCCTTCCTGCTCCTGTCCTGCCTCTGCAGGCTCTGCTGCAGTGCAAGCTGATCTGAGCATCCCCTGAATAACCTGCTGGCAGCTCTGTGATGGTGGTTGTTCCCCTTTGTGCATGTTTTTATAGGAAGAAGTGCTGCGGTGATTTAGCCAGTGAAGAGCTTGTGGGTAGGGAAGACCCTCTCAAAGTGCAAAGCTGAAGGTTTTAAATACACTCATTTCTTCTGGTATTGTGAATCTGGCCTTAGGAAACACTACTTTGAAGGACTTCCTGTGTGGAAAGCCATTTAAAATAAATTACATGAGCAGTATAAGACTGTGGTTCCAGTCACTTACTCTACTGCATTCCACTCTCACTGTAGTTAAATGAAGATGACTTAGGGGCAGGCAGCAGAGTGTATCTTGAAAAGAAATTGTTCCTGAAAAATCTTACTGTGTAACTTGAAATGCATTACTACTTTCTCTTAAATTAAATATTAGTGTTGTAAGGCCTAAAGTGAGACCTCAGAGTTGTGAACAGCAGAGGGAGTGAATCACTGGAGCATCACATTTTCTGTGCAAGCATTAAGGGACACTGCAGTGTGACTGACCTGCTAGTTTTAAAGCTTTTTCATTAGAAAATGTTCAGCAGAAAATAAATTAAACACGCTTTTGTTCCTTAGCTCCCTTCCCATCAAATCAGGGACAGTCTTTCTGTTAGTTTCTGCTTTACCTTTTCCAGAGGACACATGGTTTTTCTGAGCAGTGTACTTTACTAGGTTTTTTGCTTCTTGGGCAGCCAGAAAGCTGACTGAGGCAGTCTTAGGTTGTGCTGAGATCCTAAAATATACCCTGGACTAAATCAAAGAGACAAGTAGGTTCACGTGGTAGTGGGGGAACATTTGTCTTTATGAGCATGATAGTTATTTTCCAGCAAATTGTGGGCTTTATTTATTGTTTCTGTTTGTCTGCAAATGTTCTGCAGAAAAACCCCCTTTTCCAGGGGCTGCTGTGGCCTGTTTCCCATTCCCTGTCCTGCCCCAGCACTGACCCTGCTGTAGCCTGGTTCAGACTGAAGGCTAATCACCCCTTGTTTCCGTGGGATTTGTGGGACAGTTTAGCTCCCTGGAGTGACTTGCTGGCAGGTCATGTGAGCCCTGCTGTGGGAGCAGGCTTGGCAGGACTGGGGAGCCCTGTGCAGAATTCAGGGTGTTCTGGAATGCTTCTGCCCTGGGTTGGCACTTCAGCACTGAGTTTCTGAAACGTACTCAGGGTTTCTGCAGTGTATTGTGCTTATTCAGTGATGCTGGTTCCTGGTGTCTGACCCTTTGTTTTATCCTTCTTTTTTCCTAGTCCTCATGTGGTGAAATACTACGGCAGCTATTTCAAGAACACAGACCTGTGGATAGTCATGGAGTACTGTGGGGCTGGATCTGTGTCTGACATTATTCGGTTACGAAATAAAACTGTACGTGTGTCCTTTCTCCTTTGAGGGCAGGGGTGGGACTGTGGGTAGTATGAGTAGTTAGGGCTGAATTCTCAGAGTTCAGTGCCTGACACAACCATTGGCCATAACTTGAGAGATGCAGGTCCTTTGTTACTCTGAAAATGACAAAATTGATTGCACTGAGTTTTGGTTCTCTGGACAATTTAATTGGTGTGTTTGTTTTCTTGAAAACCCAGATTGATTCCAAGTAAGGCCCTACTTTGCCTTACTTTGGTTATTTCAGGATAAGGATTACAAGCTGAGAAAAGGTTGTGGCATATGAAATGTAGTAGTGTGTTTATGTATGCTGGTTGTGATCTAATTCTGCTACATAAGTCACTAACTGATTCCCCATTGGTATGGCAACCTTTAGTGAAGGCAATTAAGTGGCAATTAGTGAATCTCAGTAAAATACAGACCAAAGCACAATAGTGCTGTGTCTCGTCCACTGGCATGCTGGCAGTAACTCTTCCCTTCTTCAGCTCACAGAGGAGGAAATTGCCACAATAGTGCAATCAACACTGAAAGGACTCGAGTACCTGCATTTTATGAGGAAAATACACAGGGACATCAAAGCTGGAAATATATTGCTAAATACAGAGGGACATGCTAAACTTGCTGATTTTGGAGTGGCAGGACAACTTACAGTAAGTAAAACCAGGGTGGCTGTGTACATTTCAGTTTGTATTTTTAACCTGTGTGTGTGATGGGAATGTGGAGCTGGACAAATTGTTCATAGATGGTTTTTAGCACTTTGCACCATGAGATGCTAAACCACCAGCAGATTAGAGCAGATCTTCCTCTGTGGAAGCTGTTACAACTAAGTAATGGTTTGCAATAGCATTTGCTGCTTTTTTTAGTATGCTTTTAAGTTCTGTGAGCACATTTTAATTGATCTTTGCAGACTTCTGTATTCTAGTCTTGCTGAGCCTAATAATCTGCATGCGTGCAAGATAATTGGGGTGATAATTAATGGTGATTAATCTTTAATGACTGTTTATGGCTAATACAGTTGCTGTTGTCTGGATCTTTATCCTTTTCTCCTCAGGACACCATGGCAAAGCGGAACACAGTCATAGGGACCCCATTTTGGATGGCTCCAGAAGTGATTCAGGAAATTGGGTATAATTGTGTGGCAGACATCTGGTCCCTGGGAATCACTGCAATAGAAATGGCTGAAGGAAAGCCACCATATGCAGATATTCATCCCATGAGGGTAAGGACCGTGGCCTTAAATGTGTTGCTGTATGGAAAAGGTTTGATATCATAGCTGGCTGAATCATATATCAGCATGCAATCTTATTTTTAATATATAGAACAAGTTGTTTTCTGTCAGCTCTTTGTACTGTTGATTAAATTTAAACAGGTCTTTGTCAAGAAGAATCTGCATGGCAATAAAAAAAAATCACAGTTCTCTTCTGTTAAGACATAGCTGGTGCTCTGTGTTGGATGTAAAGGGTATTTCCAGCTGGGTTATGCAAAGTGGATTTTTAAATTTTTTTTTTTAATGCAAGCACAAATTTTAGGGACTGAAAAATGTCAGATTCACACTTTTGGGGCCCATAATGGCTCTGCCAGATATGAGCACCTAGTGAGAAAAGTCTGTTTTCCTGCTGCTTGATCCCCGTGAGCAGATTTGTGTGAAATATTGGCACAAACTCCTCGGGGGCAGCACCTGGAAAAGTCACTGTTCTTTAGTACCAGCGTGTGTTTGGGTGTATTTCTGTTGAATCGTTGGTTCTAAGCTTTGCTGTGGAAATCTGAAATACTCTCCTGCTTTCAGGCCATTTTCATGATTCCTACCAATCCTCCTCCAACGTTCCGGAAGCCGGAGCTGTGGTCGGACAATTTCACAGACTTTGTGAAGCAGTGTCTTGTGAAGAGCCCGGAGCAGAGAGCCACTGCCACACAGCTGCTGCAGGTCTGCTTTTCCTAGGAGAGCACAAACTCTGGGGGAGGCTTGCCCAGGGTGGCTCTTGAGATGTTGGTTTCGTTTCTTGCTGCTCCTGCTCACTGCAGATTGTACTTTTTAGTAACTTGTTATAAAAATTTCACACTCAGCTTCAACTTCTCAGTTCTTTAAGAACCAGTCTGACTTCAACTTCCTCTTGTCTTCTCTGGGGTGTTTTTGTTGTTTTGGCTTTCAGAGTTTGTTGTTGGTTTGCTGGTTTGGTTTGGTTTGGATTTGTTGTTTTACTTTCAAATTCCCACCAGCACTGCCAAGAAAGTGTCTCTTAAAACACAAAACAGGGCAGGCTGAGTGTAAGTGGTTGCCCAGAATGTTCCAGGCATGGTAATGGTCTGTGTAATTGATTCTTGACAGCTAAGCTAAGGAAAGAAGTAAGTGGAGCTGTGGGTGGTGAATGAGCCCAAGGTCTCTCATCGGTTGTGCCCTTGGAGCTTGATCTTGTTTGGGGGGTGGAAGTTCTCCCTCCTGTGCCAAACAGAAGGACTGGGTAATTATTTTAGTAATGTTTCAAGTTAAACCTTAATTTGATTTGAAGTAGGCCATAGTAACAGTGTTTTACTGTTCTGTCCTGCTTTGGATGCAATGCTTATTTGTTTTTAAAATGTTTCTCAGCATCCATTTGTTAAAAGTGCCAAAGGAGTATCAATTCTGAGGGACCTGATTAATGAAGCAATGGACATCAAGCTGAAACGCCAAGAGGCACAGCAGCGTGAGCTGGATCAGGAGGATGAAGAAAATTCAGTGAGTATTTAATAGCAGCAGTGTGCAAAGTCCAAACTCTCACTCCTTTCAAAAGGCTTAACTGCTTCAGGTTTTGTTTTTGCAATATTTTGTCCCATTGCCAGTGGATTTGACTTAGTTCTGGAGTTTTCTTCTTTATGAGTGTAACGTGATGGTTGGTCCCTGCTCAAGCTGTATTTGAGTGGGACAGGCAGCATGAGTGGGGTCCTGTTCACCTTACAGTGTAGCTTGAGGCTGGGCTACAACGTGCTGTATGCAGAAGACTTGATTAATTTTTCCAGTTGGATTCTATTATTTATGCAGTAGTGAGAATATTTTCATTGTAGGTTCAGGTCTTAGACTGCTCTCCTTGTACAGAGTAATAACATCATCTCTGATGCACTGTGATATAAGTCTGTTGTGTTGTTTAACTGTTGTGCTTTAGAACATCCCTTATAGAAACTTTCTTCTGCACAAGAGCAACCGACAGAAGCCTGAGGTGAGGGCATGGGAAGTGTTCAGGGCTTGCTGTGGATTTCAGTTTGGCTCTCTGTTTCAGTGGTTACAGCATGTGGATTTGGGAAGCATGTTGAAAACTGGTTTTTGAGCCTCTGCCTGCTTCAGCCTGAGTAAATGAAATGGGCAGCACAAAGCACTGTGTGCCAGCCCTGCTCAGGGGTGACACTTGAGCAGCATGGTCCCTGGTGTCTGTGCTGAACACATTGTGCATCTGGTTTTGCACTCCAGGACTGGGTATTTATTCAGTGTGGAAGTAACTTTATTGGTCACATTGCCATGATGTCAATTCTATGAGTACTGTCCCCACCCTGAGTTTTGTCTTTGCCATCCCTTCTTCCTTTCTGACTGATCTGGGGTCACAGAGGTGGTGTCTGTGTGGTGGAGTTGAGTCCTCTCTGTTGGTGTGTGTGTTCTCCTGAAGCTTCTCTACGCCGTGTCTGCCAGCAGAAAAGCTTCTCAAACACTTCCCAAGTGATGTGAAAACTTCTGATGCAGTCCTTTGCTAAATGATGTGTAGCTAACAAATTTATTACTTCCTCTCACCCACTCAACTCCACACAAAATTAATTCTCCTCTATTAGCATCTTGTGTAGTTTTCTCCTCTCTTGCTGTTGGTTTTGAGGTTGGAAAGTAAATTTTATAGGCACTCTTGACACAACAGGTAAAATGCTGGGAACACCAGAACATGGAGAGGTGACTTCTCTCTTTCCATGACACTGAGATGGAATATTAGAGCTTGATGTGCAACACCTGTGTGCTTTCCTTCTAACATTAACACAGATCAGTAAGGCCATGGTCACATAAAGAATGTGAACTTCATCCTGAGAACAAAACAGGAGCATCTCAGCTAAGGTGAGATGCCTAGAAACTCTACTGTAAACCTGAAAAGGGACTTCTGTTCCTGCAGTTGGATAGCTGGTCCACAATTTCAAGAAACCAAATGGATTGTGGAAATCTTGACCCAGTTCTTCATGAAGTCCTAGTCACTATCCACACTTAACGAAGCACACACCTGATGGAACTGCCACCTTTGGCTAACATAACCCTGCCAGGAAGTTGTTCTGCCAGAATTGGTTTGAAGAGGTTGTGTTTTCCTACAGAATCAGTCTCCTAAGCCTTGGCAGCAGTAATTCCAACTTTTTTTTATTAGTCCCTTTAAGCAAATGGAAAGATAAAAAGTAATTTTCACTGAAAAAAAGTTACCCAACTTTGATCATTTGTTTGAATCCTTTTTAAAGATTTGTAAATGTAGTTAATTTTTTTTCAGTGGCCTTGAAGTTTATAATGAGTAAAACTGCCTAAATGTTAGAAATAGAAAGAAAAACAGGATGAGGGGCTTTTATTTCCATGTGCTACATACTCTCCAGACTTAGACCTCAGTGAGCTGTACCACTGGAGACAGAGGGTTAGGGTCAGCTCTCAGAACTGCCTGCATGAATAGAAACACTAATGACTGATTGAGTGCTCTAATCTACCCTTTCAAACACTTCAGCAGCTTAGAAATGAGATAAACTTCTCAGTGCAAGTTGTATTTATCTGTTCTCTTACTTATCATGCTGGCAGAAAAGTATTCATTAGTTTTCATTACCTGTTTGGAGATGACAGGGAGAGAACAAAGTGCATAAACCAAACGTTGCTTCTGTGTGTGTCTGTAAACAAACCCCTTGAATTAGTGTGACTTAAACACAGCCATTCCTCATGGCACTTCATCAGTAAAATCTGTGTTTGTGGCATGTTTGAACAGGAGGAGGATGAGACAGATTCGGGCACCATGGTGAGGGCGAGTGGAGATGAAACTGGCACAATCAGAGCTGTGAACACCATGAGTGATGGAGCCAACACCATGATAGAGCACGATGGCACCCTGGAGTCCCAGCTGGGCACAATGGTCATCAACACCGAGGAGGAGGAGGAGGAGGGCACCATGAAAAGTAAGGAAACATCTCTGACTTCTAGAGAGTATTTCTTAAAGCTTCATGCGGGCTATGATATGTATTCCCAACCTGCTTTGATAGTTTTGGTTGATTATTGTGTCTTTTGGATGTAGGGAGCCAAACTTTTAGGTCAGTGCTCTCTGAGAAACCTTCCTAGGCCCAAGCCTTCCTAGGCTTTCAAGCCACGGCATAGCTGAAGTGCAATTTCCACAATTTCCACAAGCTTTTGTGTTAATCAAATAAGATCTGATGCTTGCTAGTAATTTGGGGTGGTTTTTTGTCACTTCTGTTTTGCTGGTCTTGTATTTTTCACAGAATGTAGAGGGAGACTCTAACAAGAGGTTAATCACAAGATGTGTGTTGCTTTAGATGATGATCTGGCTGTAACCTGGCCTCTGAAAGCTGAAAGTCTGTTTTAGGAGTGGTGCATTCAATGAAGAGACAGATTTATGAAATGACAGATACATTGAAGGCTTCATCACATCAGGACATGCAGTGGGAGGGGTTGGCCTCTCTGGAGTGGTGCTCTTCCTTTGTGTCACTGCAGGCACTGAGGACAGCCCAGTGAGCTGTGTTGCTGTTTTAGACAACCAAGGTGAAATCCATACTGCCCTAAAAAAACAGGAAAGCTTACTAAAGCCACAAGCCTTGTCAGAGGATGTGAGATTTAAAATTATGTGACTGACAGTCTTACAGCTTGAGCTGGAAAAGAGTTGAAAATGTTTCTTTGATTAAAGAAATGGCAGGGAGAGCCTTCCTAGAAAAGTATGACTACAAGAAAAGGAATCTTTTCTGAATTATGGGTTCTCATAGAAATCCTTTTCCACTGGTTTGTTAAGCTCCCAGTCCTGAGGCAGAGGCAGTCAGGGATGACTCAATGGCCAGCCTGGATGTTTGTTTGCTCAAGGACTGGAGAAAGTGCTGACTGAGGGCTCAGCAGTGCTCAAGTATGATCACCACATGCAAGGCTTGTTCTTTTGGCTCTGGCACTGCTTCCAAAGGCTTCCTTGGCCAGCTGGTATTGAGCCTTTAGCTGTTCTTCACAGGAGTTTGGAAGAAGCCTTTCCTCA
Source organism: Melospiza georgiana (assembly GCF_028018845.1). Classification (NCBI taxonomy): domain Eukaryota; kingdom Metazoa; phylum Chordata; class Aves; order Passeriformes; family Passerellidae; genus Melospiza; species Melospiza georgiana. Next base: position 8,997,097 of record NC_080446.1, read on the forward strand.
GGAATATCTGTGCTGAAAGCTTCTTCCTTGTCAGGGCCCTTTGAAGCTTGTGAAACAATGCTGGGTTTGAGAGGGAGATTTCAGCAGAATCCCTTTGAAGATTTTTCCAAACTTTGATAAACATCATTCAGCTCATTAAAACCCAGAGATGTCAGTCCATGTTGCAGCTTGGGGCAGCAAAGACATTGGTGTGGTGGGACAAGGTTGGTCTAGCAAGGAGATGGATGCAGCAAAAATGTTCTCCAAAGAAAGGGACATTTCAGTGGCATTAAATAAACCTGGTGAAGCTGCAGTTTCTTTACTAACAGCCAGCACTGATAGTCTCTCATCCTCAGTGTGTATTGTTCCATTTCATGGCTCGCAATATCAGAGGTTTTGCTGCCTGGTGCTCCTGCACTGCCAGCACTGCGAAAAGTGAAGCACCTCTTGGATTTATGTTCCATGTTTGACATGTGCTTATCTTCTCTCTATCTGTGAAAGGCTGCAGTGCTTGTGTCTCAAAAGCACCTGGTGCTCTGTGTGCAGTGGTGTTCAGAGGCTCGAGGAGATAGTTTTATTGGATGGATGGATGGATGGATGGATGGATGGATGGATGGATAGATAGATAGATAGATAGATAGATAGATAGATAGATAGATAGATAGATAGATAGATAGATAGATAGATAGATAGATAGATAGATAGATAGATAGATAGCCTTTGATAGTCTCTCTTTATCAAGGTCACCCAGGTTTTGAGCAGAGTTTCAGGGCTGCAGCGCTGCCTTCAGCACAGGGCAGCCTCTGCCCTCAAGAGGGAGCTCCACAACAAGCTCTGGCGCCTCCAGAGCTCCGGGACTGCAAAGTGCGGATTTATTTTAAACCCTCCTTAGACTTCAGGTTCCTTAAGAGCTCGCTGCTCCTCAGCTGCTGCTGTGCAGGGTGTTCACAGCCAGGTGTGGCAGAGATGCTGCAGCAGCCCTGGAGGTGGTGCCTGGCACTGGGACCCTTCCATGCCACGGGCTTCACACAGCAATGCCCACTCAGCCCATTTATTCTGCATTTTGCCTGCTTGTACCTTCATTCCAGCAAATCTGATGTTAATGAAAATGATAACCTTATCTTAACACCCTTTTCTCCTCCTTTTTGGTGTAACTCTGAAATACTGAGGGCACTTCTCAGTTTGTTTTGGGGATGCAAGGCAGTGTCTCTGAGCAGCTTGCCCTATGTGAGGATTCCCTGCAGCTCCATTTTTCAGCTTGCCACTTACATATTCATAACATTCAGTTAAATGCATTTGGCCCTAAAGCTCATCAGCCTGCTGCAGAACCCTCTGGAGAAAATGTTTTTTTGAAATCTTAAATATAAATATAATAATGCTGTTTGAGAACAACTGAGTTTTAAGGAGCTTCATTGAATCATATTTTTAAAGGCACCTATAATTTTTTTTGGCAGTTTGTCTTATGACTCACAATAGAACCTATTTTAAGTCAATAAAAAACTTCTGGTTTGTTTTTTTACATGGTATTATAGCTTCCCTAGGTGTCCTGGGCTTTTTAACTGTAGGTTTCTGAAGTTGTGTTCTAGCCCTTCCTTCTAATTAAAAAGTATAAATCTGTATCTTAACGAGATTTTTGTTTGGTTGTATTTCTTTTTAATGTAAAAAGTGTATAAAGTGTTGTATTTCAGTGTTTTATAGATAGGATTGTCTTAGAAATCTCTAGCAAACAACTTCCAATTGCCTTGAAAGTGCAAACAACTTCAGTAGGCTTGAAAGTGATTCTTGCATAAATCAGTCTGTGACTTCTTAGCTCAGAGGAATCTTAAATTCCACTATTTTACAATAGAGGGGAAGTTTTGTTTTGCAGTCAATTGAGCTGTAATTGTGTTTGCCTAAATTCTTTCATTTGCTTGGCTTTATTCTGGGCACTCAATATAAATAGTCAGGCATCATTAAAAATGTCACTGTGACATTCTGTTACACATTGTGAAAGCACTCAAGTGATTGCCTGAGACTGCAGGTACTAAATTGTGCTGCGACACATTTTACTTCGAAATCGATTGCTGAAAGATTACTTATGGATTGCAGTTAAACTATTCCAGGAAAACTTTAAATGTAGCTGGAGAACTATAGATGAGCAATGATTTGTAATAACAGGCATTTCCATTGTGCTTGAGAGCTGGAATAACTTTGGGGCTGTTAATATGTCTGCAAATGTCATTTTTTAATTTTTTCTATGGGAGAATATATAGTGCTAGTAAACAGTGAAGCATTTTTTATTCTTTATGCTTTTACTTTTCCTTTTTCTGCTTTACTTGCTGTACTTGTTTAGATAGTGGAATCTTGGCATGGATTTGTCTCTTTAAATCAAAGAGTGGAACATAATTTTATAATAATGTTGCCTTCCTTGAACACTGCAATACAATCAGATCCAAGTGAAATTGGATCTAGTTTGTCTAGTACTGTAGTCTGCCCTATTTTCTCTGTTAAAGTACATCTTGCTTGTTTAAGCATCAAATAATTGGTGAATTACACTGGAGGAAGCAGAACTGCCAGCAGCAGTGTGAGTTGCGCTGTCTGGTGTTTGGGTTGAGATGAATGAGGGATCTGGAGACAGGGGAAGGATTGTGGATTTGGGGTTTTTGTTCATGTGGCACACATTCAGTACAGGGTCTGGTGCAGAAATACACCAGAAGCTTTAATATCACTGTTGTCTGTACCTTGATAATGCAATGTGCTGGTAAAAATTATTTAGAGTCTGTAAATGTTAAAATAAAAAAAAATTCCAGGCTTCATTCTTACACAGTTTGAGGTGGCTTGGGTTTTGTTGTGCTTTTACCATGCCCACACTGCTAAGCATGGTTGTGTCATTTTAAAAAAGTATTTCCCCTTTTGAGGGGGAATTGGGCTTCATTAGCAAATTAAATGAGCTAAGATGCAAACTTGGCAATTTCCTATTTGAAAAATGATTCAGAGTAAGCTTGTCATCTTGGTGGCTGTGTGAGACATCCAGTGGGTGACACTTAAACCTCAGCCAGAGAAATGTTTCTGCCAAGACTCAGGAAACATTTTTTCCCCGTGAATTAACCTGAGATTTTTCACATAAAGCATTGACTGTAAAACCTGCAGTGTGAGCAGCAGAATGAGAATGGGTGGCCGAAGGATTATGTGATTGCATTAATATTGTAATTGACTAAAGTATTACTGATGTATAGCTGAGGTAGCTATAATATATATCATTAGTTGTCCAGAAAAGTGCACTGGCACTTCATCCAAATTGCTCATGCAGCTACTGTGGAGAATAACTCTACATCTTGTCAGGATTTCCATCGTGTCTGTGTCAAAGATACTGACCAAAGGTTCTTGTTTTGCCTCTGCTTTTCTCCATGGACAACAACAGCTCTTTGCAGCAGCTTCCCACTACTTAGTGTTATTGATGTCCAGTGGTGCAGTTCTGTGTTTAAAGCAAATTGGTCCCTTTAGTCATAACTGAACCATAAAACACTCCCAGCATTATAATGCATTTAAATAACGTGCTGCTTATACCAACTCCTACATTGATTAAATTGTTCTCGAGCTGTAAGAATCATCCTACTGCCACTCTTGGGGTGTGGAGAATACAAATCTGCACAGAGAAATGTTCCTGTTGCTTTCTGACTTTTAATAGCAGCCTTGCTGGCAAGTTTGACATAAGCAGTGGCCAGCAAAATTTGCTTAAAGAGTATTAAGCTTTGTGAACATGCAGACAGCATTTCTGATGGATGGGAGGTGTTGTGTGTGCTGTCATTTTGTTGTGGGGTTTTTGTTGTGTGTTTTGTTTTTCTTTTGGAACACTGACCCTAGTAATTGAAATATTGGCTCTGTGCAGGCTGGAGAATGAGGGGAAGTTAATCCAGGATCTGAGGGGGATGCTTATCTCCCTTTGGTTGTCCTGCACATCTGACAAAGCTTCATTGCTAAGACAAAGTTAATTACCTGTTTATCTTGTCAGAGATACTGAAATTGGAGAAAGGATGTATGTGTTTAACAGAGCTATTTTTGCTGGTTTTAACAGTTTATTATTGAGCACTCCTGTATTTAGTTAGAAAGTAGGAGATTTTTAATTTTTTTCTGGACAGAAGCATTTTTCTTGGAGAAAATGGGGGATGTGGTTAACAGGGTCCTGAGCACTGTGCAGGAGGCAGAGTGCTTCAGGAGACTCAACCAAGAGACAGAATAGTAGTAAATCACTCAGTAAGTACATCTCTGTCCCATGCACATTCATGCATTTGCACATACAGGCAAACTGCAGCCTACCTGTCTCTTCTAAGAATAAACTTATTCCCTACTGGATCAAAATAAATCCTGGAGAAAGCCTTACTCCTAAGCAGGAAGAAGAAAAACTGTAAACTCTTAAATTTCTTCATTGCAGAAGTTCAAAACCAAATTTGTTTCCACCAGCAGATTTTTCAAGCTTCGGCAGAAAAAAATGTTCATTGCAATGTTGTTTTCTGCTCTCTCTAGATAAGCAAATGAGTTTCTGGCTTATGAATAGGAGGGAGTCAGGAAGTGCTTACTTGGTTCTGTGCCATCTGGGGAGCCTGAGCTCTTACCCACAGGTGCTGGATGTGAAGCCTACATCCCTGCTGATGAGGGTGTTCCTCATTAACATTGATGAGGAGCTGAGCCAGAGGATGCAGAGTGGGAAATGTTCACATTTTGTGGATGCACCTTCACATCTCACTGCCTGTCACGTGCAGTGGCTGCTGGACTCAATTAGCAATTCAGGATAATGAGGTGAAAGACATGAGGTGGCCACTGAAAATCTGTGGTGGAGGAAGGAAGCTGTTCTGTATTTATAATCATGTCTGAGATTTGAAGCAGAGGAGATATAAAAGGAGGTAACCTGACCTTAAGCACCTTCAATTACTGTGAGGATTTCCTCCCCTATTTTTGGAAGGGTTCTCACTGTAGATGTTGCAGCTTTGGGTAAGTGTTGGTGCTCTTCTCCTTAGATGTCTTTCACACCTTATTCATTCATAGGTTGATTTTTATGTTCATTTAGGAGTTTCTTATTAATAGCAGAAGCTGTTGGGAGTGTTTTGGTTTGATTTAATTTGAGACAGGCCATAATTATGAGGAGACTTGTCCTCATAAAGAGATAAAAAATGTTACGTGTTCTGCTTTTAATGTGAGGAAATTTCAGGTGCTCTTGCCATGGGATGAACTTATTAACGATGGAGCAATTTTTGCTCTGGTTGAATAATTTGACATCTCTCTGCTCTGCTGCTTAAAATGACTCAGTCCTCTTCAGACTGTACAAATTATGCTGTCCAGCTGCTAAAGTTCATCTGTGATCTCTAAAAAATAGCCCAAAGTAAAGAAAACTGCAGTTCCATTTGGAATTTAATATTAATGAAGAGTTGCTTACACATGACCATCAGGCACTCTTTTTGTGCATCCTAAGTTTGTATTTCCAGTCTCAAAGTTACATAATTGAATATAAAGCAGCAGCTTACTGAGACTAGTGAGGACTAAGGCTTAGTAGAGGTTGCAGCCTCTGAATTTTTGACAAATGCACATACATATACCAAGGATCATGTCTTAGTTGGAAATCACTAATCGCTTAGCTGATCACTTCATTGTAAATCAGTTTGTAGCATTATCTCCTGACTGTGCCCAGCCATAACTCCAGCTCCAATTTTTGTGGTATAGGGAGGAAATCCAATCATTGTGACTTCAAGAACAGGTATTTGAGTGTTAACTGTATAAACTGCACACAAAATGTGTTCCTGAGGTTATCTTACTCTCCCTCTCATGACAAGCTTTGTAACTCCAGAATATTCACCCCAGGTAGACCTTAGCAATCCCTTTCAAGAGGAAAGAATAATAAAACAAGGATTTTTCTGATGTCAAGTTTGAGTAGAGAAGAATAATTTTGGAGAAAAGCAGAAATTTTAGTTTCATTGCTCAGCAAGCTTGTTCAGATAGATAGAAGGCCTTTGTAAATCTCACTTTCTTTTTGAAAGCATCCTTTGAAGCTTGTAAGCTTCTGAAAATTTTCAATTGTGAGAGCTAATTTGGCAAAATCAACGAAATGAGTCTTTTGATTTCTGGGGCTAGATGATAGCAAGTGATCTGGTTCCATGGATATTCTTTACTGCTGAGTATGAAAAGTAAATCTCTTGCTGGTTTGATTGACTGGGCTGTTTCTTCTTTATCATTCTGCTTTCTCTGCAGCATCATATGGAAATGCAAATGGCTTGGAGGCTCTCCACACCTTCTTTGTCATCTTTTGCTTCATGTGAGGTGGTTTGTATGCTGCAGCCAGCCCCTAAGACTGACCTATTCCGTCCCCTCAATTATTCAGACATTTTTGGAAAGGAGTGGACTGTTGTTCAGTTTTTTCCTTACAAGTTGCCCTTGCTGTAGCCTGGCAGAGAAGGGGATCCAAGTGCTGGTTTCTTGCAGAGCCCTGCCTGTACCTGTCAGTTGTCTTTGGGCTGTTTGTGCTTGGAGAGGGACCTTGCCACGTGCAGTTGGACGTTGCTTTCCAGTGCTGAAGGACAGCACAGAAATGGAAATTTACAGGGATACTTGTTGTGCTCAACTCAGAGCATTCTCTACCTTTGGACCCACTAGTTTCACACTTTTTTCTGTTCTCAGACACAATAGTACTGGTGTTTTTATACTTTTTAAGCATGACTTTAAAACCATGTGAGTTTTCCATGGAGGGCTTCTGCTCTTCACAGAATGCAGGCTGAGTTCTGAGCAGCCCTCCCTGCTCTGCACAGCCACTCTGAACCTGCAATTCTGCAGTCAGTTGGACCAGCCCCAGCAGAGCTGTGGTGTTCCATTTGTGTAATTAATATAGCTCCTAAAAGATGACTGCATATCTAAATGATAGACCTTTAATGGCTCCAGGGAGCTCTCATGGCTCATCCTTAGAAGCAACTCTTTAGATTCCAAAATAGATGCAACAGTGAAGCCTTTCTTGTCACCACGGGGTGACCTTCTCATAAAAGGCTCTTCTCCACCACAGTTGTGATCTCACTTGCTGTCAAATGTTCATATTTTAGCCTAACCCTATAAAATTAGGAAGTTAAATGCTTTTTGGCACGGCTGCATTTGGTGCGGTGTCATCTTTCAGCAGCATCTGCTTCTGCAAATAGCAGGGATCGATTTTGGTCTTTGGCTGCCTGTTATCAAAATTTTAAAGATATGGTGGTGTGACTCTTGTGTTGAATTAATAGCAGGTCATCTTTGGAAAGATGACACTGCTGCTAAGTGCTAAGATTGACGAAAAGAAGTTCAGTTGTGCTGGGATTATAATTGATTTGGTGTAATGTCTTTCTGTCTCCAGGAGCGTTTCTGTCCATCTTGCTGCATCCACACCCCTACAGAGATCATAGCAGCAACTAAAATTTCAGATATCTTAGATCTGCATCACAGCTATTTCTCCTTTTATATTGCCATCTCTTTTTTTCCCCCATTTTTTGTCAGTTAGCAATCTCTGCTTCATATCAGTTAAAGCAGCACTAAGACGCAGTGTAATGTGTTGATGTGTGGAAATGTACTACAATTGATGACTAAATGTACTTAAATTGGTGACTAAATGTATTTAAATTGGTGACTAAATGTTGCTTGTGTTTGCAAGGCCTAAGGTGCTGCAGGGTGAGAGGTGTCTGATGGTGGGTGTGAAGAGCATGTGCCACAGAAGCACTTGGGTGGGCAGGGAGCTCTGGTGTTCATCATGCTGATTCCCTGTGTGCAATTGTCCCTGGAATGGGACAAGTGCAAAGTCAGATCTGGTTGCTCCAGGCCTTGCAAAGTCACCCCAGTCCCATTCTGTTGCACAACCATCCTTGCTGTGAAACTTCCTTCCTTTTGTTCAGCTGAGTTACCCTTTGCAGCACTTCATTTCCCCTTGTCCTCTCACTGGGAGATCTCACAGAAAGTTCACTGCCCTGCACTTCAGGAGAGCAGATTTTGGCCTCTTCAGGAGTAAGTTTGGTAGAGTATCATGGAATAAAGTCATGGAGGGAAAAGGGGCCCAAAAAGCTGGTTCAAAAATCCAAGGCTAACTTCCTCCAAGCTCAGTAGCAATGCATCCTGACAGTGGGAAAGTCAGGCAAAAATGCCCTGAGGACTGCATGGATGAACAAGGATCTCCTGGACAAACTCAGCCATAAAAAGGAAGCCTGTAGGGTAAAAGCAAGGACAGGTAGCATGGGAGAAATTCACAGAGATTGTCCGAGCAGCCAGGGATCAGGTTAGGAGAGCTGAAACCCTGATAGAATTAAGTATGGCCAGGGGCATCAAGGGCAGCAAGAAAATCTTCTACAGGTCCATAGTTTTCCCTGTTCTTCCTTTTGTCACTGACAGCCCTGAGCTGTGTGGTGCAGGTGGCATGCTGGATTAAGGGGTGCCCTCAGTGGGACCTGGGCACACGGGAGAGGTGGGACTCTGCAAATCTCTTCTGCCCAGTGCAAGTGCTGCAGTTCTGGTAAAACACAAGATGTGAGGAAATGAGCATGGTTATTTTAACTGACACCCTGAATTAAGTTCTGTTTTGAGTGAACAGTTTTTTAGGAAGTAAATAGACAAGAACTGAATAAGCCAATGTCACTGGATTGAAACATTTGCTTTCACAGTCTCTTCTGCTGCAAACAGTGATCTTCGAAACAGAATACAAACATGATTTAGATTTTCTCTTTTTCTCCCCCTAGGAAGTCTTAATTGTTGAGACCCAGGCTGGCTGTCTGTGAGCTGTGTATAGATTAGCCTGACTAGTTATGAATTCCTCTCTTTCTACAAAATTAGTTGGTGTTAAACATTGCCATGACTTTCCATAATAACTTACCTCCTGCTTCAAGCAGGCTGAGCTGCAGCAGGGTACAAGGGGTGTGTTTACTTCATTCTAAATAAATGTTTTATCACTCAGCAGTAATTGGATTGTGATTGTATTTCAGTAATTATTCCCAACAGCAAAGCTGTTCTCCACTTTGCAGACGTGTTCTCTGCCTGACCTTCACGCTGCTGGTCTGAAGGTGTCTTTCTTGATCTAATTATGTATGATGAGTTCTTTAGTTTTGTTTTTTAAAATAAGGGGAACTACTGCCAGGGGTATAATAATTTTGTCTTTGCTCCAGTTGTCATGGTGCAAAAGTATCAGCACTTCAGTTCATGCTTGAGCTTTTAGCTGGCCCTGGAGAGGCAGAATGATGCATGGCTTTTTCAAAATGCATCCTGACATTTAGGGCTGTGCAGAACCACACTTCTCTCAGTATCACAACCCAAATATCCTGCCAAGATTTCTCATACTTTGTAGAAATTTGTTCTATAGACAAATAATTTCCTAGTGTATCTTGTAGCTGACCAAGGACTTCATCCACTTATCTGAGGTTCAGACAGAGTCTGCCAGGGAAGTTCTGGATCACTGGGTGGCAATTTTGTATGCAAGAATAATATTCTGTGATTAAATCTTAATGAGTTTCCAGAGCAGCTAATATTTTTTCAAGAGGAAAGCGCTGCTGGATGTCCTCAGAGAGGACTGGTTTGTGACAGCCTGCCTTCTGTACAGACTCTTGTGGGAGAGTCTCTGCATTACACAGACCTTGCCAACCCATCACAGGACATCCCCTGTGTGCCTGTTGGAAGCTCTAAACTCTTGGTTGGTTGCCTGCCTGACAGATTATATTTATTTCAAACGTATGGCATTCAGCGCTGAACTTATTTCTGCACTCCAGACTTTAGGCTGTTCTGATGCCATTTTCTGCTAACTCCAGCCCTGATCCTGCTTTCTGAAAATTGTGGTTTCTGCATCACCTAAAACATATGTTTCAAGTATGAGTAGCTTATTCTGGAGAACCTTGTGTTACAGAACAGAAGCATTCAGTGGGTTACAGTGCTTGCTTCCGTGCTGCTCACAGCTTTTGGGGATTTCAGGAGCAGGGCAGTGGCACTGAGCTGTGAGCAGCCTGCAGCTGTGCCTGCAGCTCTCGTGGTCCTGTGCTGCAGCCCTGTTAAAGCACATTTGCTGCCTCTTGCTTTGGACTGAGACTCTTCAGGAATTAGCTGTGCTGAAGCTCAGGACAGCCCAGTTTAGGTGTGCACAGCTGGGCAGCATCTGGTGCTGGACTGGTTGCACTGATGAAGAAATCTTCCCTTGGAGATGCTGGAAGCCTTGTAACCTTGACTTGCTGTGGAGTTAAATTTCATGTTTTCTTCCTGTTTTGGCTTTTTTTTTGTTGCTGTCTGTGTTGGGAATTAGCATTTCCATCCTCTCACATTTCATCACTTCCTTCCTTACTGTGCTGTCATCACCCTACAAATGAAGCCACCCTCCCATTTCTTATTACCCCAAGTTTCTTAATTAGAGCCTAGAAATGAATGGTTCATCTGTATAGCTGCCTTGTTGAGTCTAAGTCTAAGCATTTCTTCCACTATGAAAGTTGGTTCTAAGTCTAAGCATTTCTTCCACTAAGAAAGTTGGTTCACAAGAGCTAATTTACAAAAATAAAACTAGGGCAGTAAACTTGATCACCTACTGACTATTTATAAAAAGAAAAAAAACCCCAAATTTTGAAAGCTAAATAAGCCTTTCCACCCAAACAATGTAGTAAAGTTGACTGCTTCTACCCAAGGCAAATTTTGTGGTCTTTATAAGGTGTTTGTGGTCTTTGAAAGCCTCATTTTTGTCCTGTTCACAAATGTGAAGGTGAGTTTCTTGTAAAGCAGCAGTGTTAATTTTGAAGTTTGCTTCTTTAGCAGTGCATCCTGGCTGGGATGGAGGAGCCCAGCCTGTCTGGCCAGCAGCTGCTCCGTTCTGGCATTCAGGGCATGGGCTTGGTTACCTGGAGTGCTCTGGCAGGGATGGATTGCAGGTCTAGAGGCCAAGGCCTCCAGCACTGTAATCACTTCTGTGCTGGGATTTCAGCTCTCCTTCTGCACTTTTCTCTCTCTCTGCCGTCAGTTTTATGATGGAAAAGCTGCTGAAAAATAGTATTTTAGCAAGTGGTTTAGCAGTACTGTGTGATTTAGTGTGTGCTAAAAAAAATAAAATCACTTCTGGGTATGATATAGGGCTGTATAACCAAAATTGTATTTTTCAAAACAACAAATTTTTTTCTTATTTTTAATGCTTCCAGGGAGGGATGAAACAATGCAGCCAGCCAGACCATCATTCCTTGAATACTTTGAACAGAAGGAGAAGGAGAATCAAATCAATAGCTTTGGGAAGAATGTTTCTGGCCAGACAAAAAATTCATCTGATTGGAAAGTACCACAGGATGGAGACTACGAATTTGTAAGTCTATACTTTGAAATTCAATCAGTGTGACAATCTTTAAGAATTTTAGTCAGCTGCCATGAGATTATTTCTTGTTTTGACAGACTAATGGAAACTTGAGGAGGTTCTAATTGCTAATGCATTTGGATGGGGCATTTTGAAAAACTGGTTTTCTTTATGTATTTCTCAGTAATCACAGCCAGTCATTATCTGTAAACGTTCCTTGTTTAAAAGCAAACAAAGGAACAAAAAAGCCTGAGGACATGAAGGTATAAGCTGTCTTGCTTTACTTGCCCATTATGCATTTACAATTAAAAAAAAATAATTCCAGATGGCAGTTGGAAAATGCAAATCCTCAGTGTCTAGTGCTTGACAAAGAATAGCGTTAGAACTATTAAATTTCCTTGTTTTTCTCAAGCTTTGGCACTGGATTTTGTTTTATTATACAAACATCAAGCTTGTCTTCATTTCTCGTTTCAAATCCTTATTTTCATTCTTTCTTCCTAAGGCTGACATGCTCAGAAATTTCAGGAACTTCTCAGAAGTTCAAAGAAAGACCCGTTATTCATAAATTTGATTTCAGTTTTTGTGTGTGTGTGTGAGGATGTAAAATTTCATGTTTGATTTCGCAAAGCCAGAAGATACTGGGCATTGTTCCCTCCTCATTTTTCTGCAGTGATCTTTCACTGTGGGCACTTTTTGCCCTTTCAGTGCCTGCCTGTGGTTCAGGCTGTCACTCTGGCAGTAGCTGGTGATATTCACCCCCCAAACTGTGCAAAGCAAATTCCCTCTGCTGTTCACAACTCGGGGAGATGCCTCCCTTCAAGGCTGGAATAACAGCTGGAGCTTTTCTTTCTCTTCCTGTAGATTGTATAGATTTACTGCTGTTATTTTGTTGTCTTTGCTCCTGCTTTTCTTATTTTCTTGCTCAGGCTGCAAAGAATAGCTGAGGGGACCTCCTGCATTCCCTCCCTCGTAGCCCTCTGCACTCTTATCTTTGTTATCTTTGGTCACTGCATAAATGAGTTTTGTGCAAAAATAACCCTCAAGCTGCCTGTGTCTCACAGGGCCTGGGCCCAACACACCATTCCAGTCAAGTCAGATACTTCATTTATCTCATTCACCTCGTGCTGTACCTTAATTGAATGATAAACAATTGGTTTTTAATGAGTGGCATTTCCCAGGAGACAAGGGCTGCTTCAGAGGATCTTCAGAGTTTTTTATAGTCTGCAGGGGATGGCCCAGGGGGAAATTTGCTGTAATTATTTTCCTTTCTCATTGGGTTGATAACAAGTTTAGCAGTGTATTTCCTCTGAGTGGGAGCTGTAGGTGCAGGGAACACCCAGCCAGCACAGGCAGCACAAGCAAAGCTCTCTGCCCTTTCCAGCAAGCAGGACCCACAAATATTTTCAGAACATGAAAAGCAACTCTTGTGACGTGTGTGACCCTGTTTACTGATTTCCATTAGGACTGCAGTATTGCCACGTGCACAGATTCCCACTGTGCTGGAAGCAATAAAAATGAGCAATAAATTGGCCTTTGGGTCACCTTTGTGAAGGAATTTGTAGAAATTTCACTTCCCAGCTCTGTGTGTTTCTCTAGTTCAGTTGTGTATGAATGTACCAGCCTGCCTTGCATATAAATTTTGGAACAAAGCTGCTTTTCTTCCTGTAGGATGAGAAAATTGCTTGAAAGCAGCTTTAATAAATAACGTGGGTGTTTTTATTGCCCTTATCTGAGGGTTTGTACAAGCTCACGTTGTATAATGTAGTCAAAGACTTAAAATCATGGATTATTCCCATTTGGATAAAAATTGATTGATTTGATGACTATCTATGGGTAAAAGTCATGCTTATTAATGATTTATTAATTGAAAGCATCAGTGTAATAAGCACTGTGGAATAAGAAAAAAGGCATTAATCAGTTGTATCCAGTTCCTCTGTCCTAGACCTGCCTGCAGCTATAATTTCTGCATTGCCAAAGTAGGCAGGTTTGAGCAGCCTTTTTCTCCAGTTTGCAGCATTCCAAGTAGAGATGAGATCAGTGAGATGCCAGGTAAATCTTTGTTCCTCTGGGCATTAAGAAATGATTGAAATATTATTGCTTTCTGCTACTGCAGACTACATAAATTTGCCTTCTCTCCTTTTCTGTATTCCTCTCCCTCCTGTGTGACTAGCACCTGGAGTCTCCTGTCTTCCAAAACAAACCAAAAAAAAGCAATATTAAATTACAAAAGATTTTTACTCTTTTTTTGCCTGTGGCAAAACCATTTGACCTTTTCTTGACTAACATTGTTGTTCTGAAGCAGGCAAATAAGACACTATTTATATCACAATGGCAATGTCACATTAGATGAGGGTTAGATTGAGTCAACCCCATCCTCTGCAGAGCTGAAAACCCAGAGATCCCCTTCTGAAAGGTGATGAACTCCTAAATTCCTCCTAACTGTGATGCTTGGCAGTGTTCTGGTTGTGGTCAGAGATGGCATTAATCCAAAGTATTTCCAGAAAAGTATTTGCAGCCTTGGATTTCTGAGGTGGAAGTTGTTATTAAATGATTAGTCAGTGCCTGATGCTGTTCATGTTTATCCCCTCTCATGTTTGAGCAAGGATCTTTAAGCCCTGTTTGACTGTGAACAATATTTTCAACAACATTATGATTTATTTAACGTGGGGAGAAAAATACTAATTATGGGCAAAAATTCTTGCTTTTAGGAAGAACATAACAAACTCTAGCAGAGATTGCTGCAGGGGTAGGCTGATAATAGGCAGGCTGCATTGTATGGATAATTCCTAATTGCCATAATCAGATCTCAGAATTTTTGTTGTTGCATTTGATTTTGCCAGTGAACATTAGTCACATGCTGTTGCACAGACTTAATAATGCTAGAAGATTTGTTTAGACAATGTCCTACATTTTTTCCCTTTAATCTTTCAGTAGTACTGTAACATATAGGGAAATTAGCTGTGTAGTGTTTCCTGCCCTTAGACACAACAAATCCTTTACTTATTCCTATTTTAAAAGCCTTTTAACTGCTCTGAGCACGTCAGTATTCTAATATCACTTGTGGTTAAAGCACAATCACTTGTTTTTATTCTGGCCCTGCTTGAAAGGCCCTCAGTGTTGCCAAACCCATTGTAGCACATATTTGTGGATCAGCCACTCATGAATGTTAGGTATTACATCAGTAATCCTTTTATTGAAAGCCTGTTTTGTTAGCAAATTAGCAGGTGCCAGCCTCTCCTGGCTTGTGGCAGCTTTGACAACACTGAAACCTTTTCAATTTTATTCCATGAGTGTGGTTCCACAGGCAAAAATCAGTGGCACTTGGGCCCCAGTGTGTCTCCAATTTTGCCATCATGATGTGGCTGTGGGTTTTTTAAAATACCTGTAGTGTTGAGCTTAGGTTTTGCTGTAATTCTAAGTCATATTTTTTCATTTATCAGTGAATTTTTGCCATCCTGGGGGCTTGTTTTGGATGTCAAGTGAAGTCGGACATGAACTTCTAACAGAGATTAGGGCAGGAGTGCTGCAGGACATCAAGTCCTGATGGAATTGGAGCTGTTTGCTCCAAGGCTTTCTTTGATTCCAGCACCTGTGGATGTGCCAAGCATTCCTTGCCTTGTGGGGTGCCTGTTGAGAGCTGGATTGGTGCAGGCACTGTCCTGCTCTGCAGCTCTCCCTGTGCTGCCCTGCAGAGCTGCAGGAGGGAGCTGGGCTGTTGAAGGAGGCAATGCCATTCCCCTGCAGGAACTCCTGCTTTTCTGCACTGGCAATCTCCATCCTGCTGGGAAGGAAGATAACAACCAGAATCAAGGTTTATGTCTTTTTCCTAAGAAGTGTGCTGCTTCTTTTGGGAAAACCTTGATTTTCTTACATCTGCAAGGTCTTGGTGAGTCAGACCTGTTCCCATTCCTGCAATTATCAACAGCCCTGATGTGGGCCCATCCTTCTCTCCTTGGCTTAATGGAGAGGATCTGCATTCACAGGTCCTCTCATTGAAGCAGAGACACTCTGGAGCAGAGCTTCTGTCCTTAGGAAAATAAAACTAACACATACTGTCACTGTCATATTGTCTGAAAATTCCCTTTGCCAGGATTTCTTCTCCTGGGAAGCTGAGACTCCTCAAAGAAAAATGAGAACAATAATTATCTGATCCGCTTCTCCTGTGTTTTGCTGCTTTGGAATGTGGAAATTGTTTATCCAACATGTGAATTGTTTTTACTTAATGACCAATCATGGTCCAGCTTTGTCAGGACTCTGGAAGGAGTCAGAAGCTTTCATTATCATTCTTGTTAAGCCTTCTGTCTGTATCCCTTCTTTATTCTTTAGTATAGTTATAATATAGTATAGAATAGTATAGTGTAGTTATAATATAGTATAGTATAGTTATAATATAGTATGGTTATAATATAGGATAGATATAATATAGGATAGATATAATATAGGATAGATATAATATAGGATAGATATAGTATGATATGATACCATATGATATGATTATAATATAATATAATATAATATAATATAATATAATATAATATAATATAATATAATATAATATAATATAATATAATATAATATAATATAATATAATATAATATAATATAATATAATATAATATAATATAATGCCTTCTAAGAACATGGAGTCAGATTCTCAATTCCTCCTTCATCCAGGGGACCCAGAATATACCCCGGAGGATGTCAGGCTTTGCAGAAGTGGAAGCAGTAGACGTGGCCAGTTTGTCACATTTCTGTGGAAGGTGACAATTGCCGTGGCCTTTGGTCACAGTGCCACCACCCTGCTGGGAGTGAGCCTGTGTTTGTTCCAGCCCTGTGTCCATGCTGGGAGTGCCATTCTCTGGGCTGGCTCATCCCTCTAGCTCCCTCTGAGCTGTGTCTCCCTGGCTGCTGATGGGAATTCCTTTGGGCAGGAAAGATTGCTGTGATTTCCCTGCACTCCAAAGCAGCCTGCATCACTTCTCAGTGCACAGTGTCAGCTGTTTCTCTGCTGCTGCTGCTGGGGAGGGCTGTCCTGCAAGCAGCAGAGCTGTGGCTTAGGAAATTTTTCCAGGGGGAAATAAAGGATGAGCAGGAGGTGTTAATTAGCTCTAATTGGGAGGAAGAATTCAAGAGCTCATCAGCTGCCACTTCTGCCAGGGCGGCACAGGCAGAGCCCCCAAGTACAATCAACAGTCTGGTCTGTCTGTCCCGTTCCTGCCTGTCAGAGAAGGAGCTTCAGTGATTGCAGGAGCTGTGGGGTCACACCCAGCTCTTGCCCACCTGTTGATCCCTTCCCAGTTGTTTCAGCTGCTACTTCCAAAGTCTCAGGCCACAATTTGCTGTCCATGTGTGACTTCTGTGTGGAATGTGCTCCTTAAAACAGACCGGTGTTGAAATGAGACATCTTCATTTCAGAAGTGTCTGTGCACCACTTACTCTGGCCTGTCACAGACAAATTTTATGAAAAACCCTTTCCTTAGGACTTTTTCTCCTGAGAAGCTGAGGGGCCCCAAGAACAAAATGTAAACAATGGTTATCTGCTGCTGTGGAATGCAACAGGTGCATCTGTGATTGGTCTCACACCAATCACAGATGGTTTCTAATTAATGGCCAGTCACAGTCAGCTGGCTCGGACTGTCTGGTCAGTCACAAGATTTCATTATCATTCTTTCCTATTCCTTTCTTTCCTTCCTAGCCGCCTTCTGATGAAATCCTTTCTTCTATTCTTTTAGTATAGTTTTAATATAATATATGCAATAAAATAATAAAGCAAGCCTTCTGAAACATGGAGTCAGATCCTCGTCTGTTCCCTCATCCTCAGACCCCTGTGAACACTGTCACACGGGCCTCTGGTTCTGTTTGTTCACCCTGTGCTGCCCAGGGCTCCTTGGAGCTGGAGGCTGTAGGAGCTGGATGCTGCCTCACCAAGCCGGTGGTCTGACAAGTGCTTGAAGCAAAACATCAAGGAAACTCTTAAAATTTAATTAAGTCCAATTTCTAAAAGTATATTTGCCTCCTTTGGAGATCTTAAATTGCAGGAGTTGGTATTACAACTGCAGTCTCCTTCAAATAGCTGAATAACTGTATGTCCCTTTATAATTATTTGATAGGAAACTGATATTTTCTCTGTCTATAAGCAGCTTCTGGCTAGGGCTTTTAACAGCTACTGCTTAGATTTTTCTTTTTTTACAAGTATAATGTAGATAAAAGCAAACCTTCCTCTTCCCTGAGTGAAAAATATAATTATTTTTCTTGAAGTAGTAAAGAAAAATAAAATTTTCTGTTTACTGGAGACAGTGATTGATTGTGGTGATCTCACCTGGGATACTCTGTTGTTATTCACATCCTCATTTCTGTGATTTTACTAAGTAGTTCAAAATGTTACATTGGAACCAGATTTTTAAAATAAATAAATAAGGAAACCCAATTCTGATATCTTTACCAGTAGAAAAGGGAAGTGTGTTGGTAATGGTGTCTTCAGCTTGTTTAGCCTGAACAAGAGGCTGTTTGTTTGCAGTGAAAATGGGAATGTGAATCTGGTTAGACAAGTTAGGTATTGGTGTGACAGCAAGAAATTGAAGCGTATAGAAAACTGAATTCTTTCAGAGCAAGGCTGCCAGAGCACCAGGACCATGGTATATTTTTTATATGTATTTTATTCTGTATTTTAGGGTAGACAGCAGCCTGCAGATCAGAGTCTCTGTGTGTCAGGTGTGGTCCAGGCAGGCAAGACCCAGCCACGGGGGATGGCAGTGGGCTGGAACCCAGGCCAGGGAGTGCTGGGGTTTCTGCTGCTCACAGTGACCCCAAGATGTGTTAGAAAGTCTCTTTTCCCAGCCTGCCCATTGAAGAAGGAGAGCTGAAGAGCCTCTTCAGTTCTCATTCTCAAGATTGTGTATTGTTCCTTATCTATAAAATTCTTTCTCCTGTCTAGCTGAGGTCCATCCAGCAGGACAGACAGAGGCACTCTGCCTGCCCCCAGGCTGATGTTATCTTTTTATACAAAAAACTTTGTGTACATTATTTACCATAACTTCCCAATACCTATCACCTATGTTAGACAGTGAGCTTCTAACTAATCCAAAAGTGCCAACATCACAGCAGAAGATGGAGGCCAAGAAGAAGGAGGAGAAAGGCTGGACACGCCCAGATTCCTCCATCTTGCCTCCTGAACCCCATTCTAAAAACCCCAAAAAATCTATTTTTCACCCTGTGATAAATTCAACATCATTCTGCTTCAAGTGTCATGGCTTGCAGATCTTCATATAAGGTTGATAGCTTGCTCCATGGGTCATAATCATAACCACAGGCATCTTGGGCTCTGTGCCAGGGTCTCTGAGCCCCCTGGCAGGGGTTTGAGCAATCCAGGACAGCCTGAGGGATGTCCTGAATTCCAGCAAGGGAGGTGCAGTGAGGATGCCCTCTGGAGCAGCAGGTGCTGCTCAGCCTGGCACCACCCAGGCACGGTCCCAGTGCAGCCCCAGGTGCAGGAACTGCAGCCCCTGCCCCTGTGCAATACCTGCAGTGAGCGTGGCCGTGGCTCAGCACAGCCCAGCCCCTCTCCCAGCCCTGCTCAGGAATGGCTGCACACTGGAACCATCTGTTTCTTTCACTGCAAGTGATTTATGGGGAGGAACTGTTGGAGGGCAGGTGATTTATTGCTTATCAATAACAGTAAACACATGCTGCTTTACAATGACCAGAGTCTCTAATTTATTGCATTCTGTCTGTGAAGGTGTCATTTGTCTTGTGAACAGCTCGTTGTCTGCCAGTACCTGGAACATCCAACGGCTTTGGTTTCTCTGAACATCCATTTGGATAGCATTTGTTAGCAATCTAATATTGATGCTTTATAGCTTTACTACCTTTTGTCCTTTTAAAAGTTCAATCGATTAAAAACTTGAGAGTATTTTCTGTGCAGTTGCCAGCTTTGAAAATGATGGCAGACTGAATAATTGGCTCTTATTTTGTTGGAATTGGCCTTTGGGTCTTTGCTAGCAGTAGGAAGAAGGCATGCTGAGGAGGCAGGGTCAAGGCAGATGCTAGGAATACTTGCATTATATAGGAAAGCTGGTGGTGTGTGACTTTTTATAATTTGTCTTTTTACAGTGTTTCCTGACTTTGCTGTGATCCTCTTAGGTTTATTTTCTTTTTACTCCTGCCTTTTAAGCAGCTTGGTAAAGGTGTCAGATGCAGGCCTCTGCACTAATCTTTCTGTTTCTCCTTTCTCCCAGACAAATTACTCAAGTGGGTAATTTGAGTTGGTTACTGAGACACCAGAAAGTCTGTCTGCTTGGACAGCAGCAAAAAAAGCTGTGTTAGAGTGTGCACATTTGTAGGTCATTTAAACAGCATCACTGAAAATCAAATAATCTTCTGACTTCTATTGAATTATTATGAAACTTAGATTATATTCTTTATTGTCTAAGACAGCAAGTTTCTCTGACCCTTGTGTGATGAATGAAGATTGATTGTTCAAAAAATCCGTCTGAATACATATAGTTTTGTGTAGAAGAATAAAAAAGTTTGGTTAAAGTAGAGCATTTTTCAATAATATTTTTTGAAGACTGAACCAAACACTTTGAGTGAATCTTCAGGGATTTCTCTGTCCAAGTGTTTCTTCCCTTCATCTATCATGAACTCTCCTTTTTCCCAGTGGTGACTGGAATAAAAATTACTTCTCAGACACTGACTTCTTCCAATAGTCCTACTTTGAACATAAAGTGAACTTATTTGCTGGGGCATTCATCAGTTTGAGAGATAAAGCCAGATCTGGGATGGCTGATGGATATCTCTGTCCAGGCTCTGTGGAACTAGGGCAGGTTCCTGCTTGGGAAGCAAGAAAACTTGAGCTGCTTGTTTCTGCTGTGCTGGATCTAAAATAAAGATTTCTTTCTGTGGGAGAGCATTAAGGCTACTATTTTTTTCCTTTTTGTGGGAGGGAGGGAAACAAACTGGAATAAAAGGACTGTTTTTCTGACAAGAGGAGGCAGTCCAGGATAGACAATTATTAACTTTCAAACCTGAATTGTACCCCCATGGTATCTCCTGCTTATTGAGGAGGATCCTGAAGTGTTATTGCTTAGATGTAGTTCCACTGTGAAGTATGATTTATAAAAAGAGACAGGTTTTCCTGATGTTTTATTCATTGGTTTTAAATGTCACCTGTCTTGATTCATAACACTGACATTCCTTGAATGGATTTCCTTTTTTTTTTCTCTTCAGCCATCTGCCAAGAATTTTTAAAGCTCTGTTAATTGTTTATTTCTCTTTTAAGCATTACCTTTCCAGCATATTTAGTATGTTCTTCCCAGCAAATACTTTTAACTTGTGACATCTTTATTAAGTACAAATGGTTCATTCTGTCACCTTGTAGTCAAACAATGTTTTTAAAAATAAGCCCAGGAGCAGCTTGCTTCTCTCTTTTATTGTTTAAGTAGTCTTGAATGTTCTGTAACATTTGCATGAGGAAGACACTCTGAACCTCACTGCAAACCTCATTGGATTTGTGGCCAGTGTGATTCACAGCGAGTTCTGTGTACGTAGGTTTGATAAACCTTTCCAAATTCCCTTTATATCAACACCAACAACAAAAGAGGAATATACCACATTTGTTTTAAAAATCTGTTAGCAATATTTAAAATTGAAAAAGGCGCTTCAGAGACATGACTCTTGTCTCTGCTGGGGAAGAGAATAGATTCCTGCTCTCTCCCATTTGGTAACAGGGTCATTGCTCACCACCTGCTATCACTTTGGTGCAAACTGACATTGATTGCAAAGCACTTACTGCCACAACTTGCTGTCAAATTTTCATTTTTTGCTATATTTTTGTATATAGCAGGCCTTCTGTGACATGAGGCTTTTAGATGAAACCTGCAGCGAGTGGGAAGTAAAATGAGTTGCTGTAGTTTGTTGCTTAGGTCATAGCCCTTAATGGAGACTGAAATAATGTAACCTGAAATCGACTTCGTATCAGAGTACTCAGACTTGTAAATTCAATGTCCTGGACTATCTTGGAGGCCCCTTGCCTACTGCAGATTTAATCTGCTAAGACATTGACTGAAAGTTTTGCAGATGAGCTAAGTAACTAAAAGAATTTCATCCTGGGCCTCTGATTATTGGGTTTGTTCCACTGCTGCTGCATGGTTAAGGTCAGGCTGCAAAATGCATTTCTGCTTTGGGAGAAAGGGGAGAGGAATTGGTGGCTGGAGGTGTGATGCTGGAAAAATG
Organism: Melospiza georgiana; assembly: GCF_028018845.1. Taxonomy (NCBI): domain Eukaryota; kingdom Metazoa; phylum Chordata; class Aves; order Passeriformes; family Passerellidae; genus Melospiza; species Melospiza georgiana. The sequence goes on from NC_080446.1 coordinate 9,018,580, forward strand.
CTCTCTGACCACACTGAATTCTTTAGAAAACCTGTTTGAGCCTTGTTGTGCCTTGAGATCTGTTTTCAGGGCTGGATGCGTTCTTGGCACAGCATCTCCCTCAGAGAAAGAACACTGCTGCTGAAACAAGATCTATTTGAAATGCTTCTAAAATCTTCTTCCAGCTCATCTGTCAGTGCAAATGTTTGCAGAGGGTAATGTAGCTTAAAAAGACAGGCTTGTCCAGGTTTTTCTCATCTGTACCAAAAAGGGGCTCCTTTTGGAGACTCTTTGCACGGAGAGTTTATTATAGCTGCTCTGGGTTGCCTTTGGGGGATGGAGTCTGGACCATCTGCAGAAGTCAGGGGATGAAGCTTCCATCAGGCCTCTGTGAGCACTTCCAGTGGGCAGGGTCTCATCTGGAAAAGTGCCTGAAGTGATGAACTGTGAGAGGAGCAAATTTCCCTCAGTTCTGGCTGCTGGACCTGGTGCATTTGACCTTGTGCAGCCTCTCTTGTGTCACTTTAAAACCTGCAGGAGCATCGAGGCATTGCTTATTGCAATGTGTGTGTGTAACCTTGGGGTGTCTTAGATCAGGTATTGGGGTGAAATTCTTCCCTGGGAGGGTGTAAGGCCCTGGCACAGGGTGCCCAGAGCAGCTGTGGCTGCCCCTGGATCCCTGGCAGTGCCCAAGGCCAGGCTGGACAGGGCTGTGACACCTGGGACAGTGGGAGGTGTCCCTGCCATGGCAGGGGTGGCACTGGATGGGCTTTCAGGTCCCTTCCCACCCAAACCATTTTATGATTCATAATCAAAGCTTTCACCTTCAGGAAGAGGGAGAAAGAGCAGCTTAATGCACATAGACTGATACAGTCTGAAAGGAATATTATTCAGGAATGTTTAATTCCTTCTTGTTTTGTGTTCTGCCATCATGCAGGATTGTTATAAATGGACACACGAGTAAAAGTGAACAACTTGGGAAACCTTTCACAGTGAATTCTGCAGGTTAATTCAAGACAGGTTTTGTGGAGATGGTTCACTTGGGGACTGTCCCAAAAAATATTTGCCTCTTAAACACATGCCCCTGGTTTTAAAGACAACTGCATGGACATGTAGCCATTTATTTTTCCAGAATGCCCTGGGAATCTGTGTAATTCAGTTTTTTCTCAGAAAGCTTTTAATTCTCCTTCCTGTCTTCTCTGCCTTCGAGTTGCAGCTGTTTCCTCCTTTCCCTGAGTGAAACGGGGGAGGCAGAGCAGCATTGGACCAGGGTTTTGTAAATAAGCCTCACTTTTGGGTAGACAATGTGGAGTCTTCCTGAAAGCAAACCCCTTTCAGCAGCTCTCCTGGAGCTGCAACTAAAATGGGAGACTAAGACTTAGAAATGTTTGTTGAATAAAGTTTAATACTCTTAAGATAAGTAGGCCCAAGTTATTTAAAGCTGCAATGGCTGCTTGCCATGGATGATGTAGTCTGAAGCCTTTGAAAGTGGAACTGTGTGTTTTAAGCCTTCACTTAAAAGTGAAAACGTTTAAAAATCTGCCTTGCAGATTTGAGTGTGTGAAGTCTTCAGATATGTTAATGATGCTTCTTACTCCACACCATTAATAAAGGCTGTATTCAGGTACTGATTTGGTCTTAATTAATTGGTTACCACTTCAGTTACATTTGTATTTCATACTGAGAAATATTGTATGAATTAATCACTCTGAGTTCAGGTATTCTTACTTCTTCAGTTCTTCTGCTTTATTCAGGATAGGTGATCCTGAATGAGGAATTTAATTGTTAATCCTTCAGGACAAGGGAGAGTGGGATTAAGGGTACCTGGAATTGGAAGGGAGCTCCTTTATGGACATATGTACCCTTCCTAGAAGAACTTTGTTAAAGTGAAGCACCTTATTGTTATGAATGCCAATAAGGATTCTGTTTTTTCTGAATTTATAAAAAAAAATTGATTTGTAAAAAATTTTTGTTTGATTTAAAGGAATCAGCATTTTCTGACCGATTGCTCTTCTTCAAAGAAAGAAAAAAAAAGGAGAAAAAGCTAACGTTGGTCAGCCCTGTAATTTATAGCTGAGTTGTGCAGCTAGCCAGATCCTCATGGCCTAATGACATGATTTATTTTAGCATGTTCAGAGGTATTTTTGTACTCTTACTTAAGAAAATTAAATCATAATCACTTAGAGAAGGAAAAAAACCCTGCTGTTTCTATTTAATCAAACCTCTGGCAAGCAAGTGCTTTTTAAAAGCAAAAGGTGCTCGTTTTTTACTTCTTTTTTTTTTCTTTTTTTTTCCCTTGCTTGCTTGTCCAGACAGGCTGACCTTTTAGCTTGGTTTGTAATTCAGTTACTGAAAAAAGAATAGCAGTGAGATAACTTGTCTTTGTGGTTATAGGATTAGTCAGCCACTTTCTAAACTGCTAAAGAGTTTCAAGGTTTGGACTCCTTGAAGTTCAATACTGCAGAATAACACTGCCATGACCATTTGTCATTCCCTTTGTTTACACTAACTGTGCACAGAACTTGGGATGATTTTGGAAGTCAATGGGGCTATTCACACTCATAATTGACGCTAAAATAGGAAATTTAATCTTGGAGTTTAGAAGATTAAAATGAATTGCTCTTTATAAAAAAGTTTTATTTTTTTAATGATCACTCAGCACTCATATCTGCAAGTAGACCTTTGGATGGGTTTTCTTAATACTTGAGGACAATGCTGAGGGTAGTAACAGCTTGCAGAATTCTATGGTTGGGCTTCCAAAACTTCCCTGAGCCTTGTAAGGATGACAGCAGGGATGGGTGAAGGGCAGTTCTTGGCTGGGAGCAGCCCAGGGATGCCCGTGCTGCTGATCCAGGCTGTGGAGTTCCCACAGTTCTGTCAGGGTGGCCAGGGGGAACGGGATGTTTGCTGTGATCCTCTGAAATTGGGAATTCCCTCATACCTTGCTGTCTTGGTTTGGAAAGACAGGTGTGTGCTGAGGAAGGCAGGAGCGTCCCCTGAAATGGAGAATGTAAAACCCCTCCCTCTGAATTATTAAAAATTTGAAATTAAGGGGCTCTCAGGCAAAAACATGGGAGCAGGAATAACAGTTCTTTATTAGGGAAGAAAATAAAAAAATAAAATAAACAATGCAGTAATCCAAAACAACCCTGACAGAGTCAGAACCCAACCTGACACCCTGTGGGTCAGGGTGGTGGCAGCAGTCCCATTGGAATTGTGGCTCAGCCCTCCTGCAGTGTCAGGGCTGGTTCTGCTGGAGCAGGGATCCTGTAGAAAGGTGCAGTCTCTTCCTCTGAAGATCCAGGGGAAGAGGCAGCTGCTGTTCCTCTGGGAAATCCAGTGGAGAAGCTGTGCTGGCATCCCAAAACCTCAGATTGTATCCAGGTAGGAATGCTTGGCTCCTCCCCTGGGCAGAGCATCTCCCAATGGGATGATGGAATTTTATCAGCCATGCAGTGACATGACCCATGAACAGAAGAGATCTCCTAGAGGGAGGATTGGTTTGTGGAAGAGATAAGGAAAACTGGCCAATGAACAGAATTGCCACACCTCTAACAGATGGCAAATAAAATACACATTGCCCTGCAATAGGGGACACTTGCCAATAGCAAAGCTGCTCTCTGGTTCCTAAAGGCTTTTGAGGAATAGGGGAAAATGTCCAAAGTGTGGGGAGGGTGGGAAGGCAGAGGTGTCTCTGAACTGGTGAGGAGCATTTGTGTGCCCAGGGTGTGTGAGTCCCTTCCAGAGCAGCCCCAGGAATGGGCTGCTCAAGGTGGGATTGAGAAAGGTCCTTGCTGAACCAGCAGGATCAAACATTATGGGTGTAAATGTAGCCTGAAATAAGGTATAGTGCAGTAGCAAAGCTGTGGCAGTTCTTGCTAGAGAAGAGCAAGAAGGATGGCACACATTGCCCTCCAGGAATTCTGCAGGGGTAGTACAGATACCATGGTCTGGTGTCATGAGCCGTTATGTTAATCAAGTAAGCAGAGCTACGTGGAAAATTACCTGGGATCCATACTGGCATTCATAAGAATAAAGTGCTTCGCTTTCAGTAGCCCCACATCTGTGTCAGTGAGGTAGAGCCATCCCAAACACATCACTTGAGAGCCCCTGGCTCTCTGTTGAGAGATGCACTTTCCCAGTTCAGCTGGGGATCAAAAGCTGAGTGTGTGGTAGTGTCCATCTTTTCTTCCACAAAAGTGATGCTGTGATTGCAGTTAAATATTTAACTGGCTGAAGCTTCCTTGACCTCTGGGTCACCTCTGATCTCATTGGAAGTGGTGTTTCTTTGTGGAGAGCCACCTGCTGCTCAGGTGAGGGGGCCTGAGAAGAGTCTGCAGGTGTGTACTGACCACAGCTCCTGCTGTGATCTCTCCATCTTTGGGCATTGTAGCTCCAGTGCTCTTTTGGCTGGTGCTGGATGCTGCAGCCCATTATGTGTTTTGCCAGTATATTGCCTAAATAATTAAGGTGCTTTAAAAGCAGAAGCTTGTGCTGCTGAGACTTATTTTTCAAATCTTTTGAAAGATTAATATCTGTATTTTTAATCTTGCATGAAATCCCGCAATGAGTGCATTTCATCCACTGCTTTCATAACAGTGAGAAACTTCACTGACATGCTGATGCTAAAAAGGAGGAAAAGCAAGATAATTAGTGCTTGTGTAGGCACAAGGGCTCGTTCTGATTTACTGCAGCCCCTCTGTAGCATGGCTGCTTGACAGATCTGTGAAGTTGTAAGGACCTGATGGATGAGGAAAAATGGTCAGAAAGTGCCACTAGGTCCTTGTGTCCTTTGCTTTTGACAGCTTAAAGTGAATAAATAGTTAATGCCTGCTCATACATTACATCAAAGCTTTCTTGTGCTGGAAACGTAAACGAGAACGAGGCACTTAATTTTTAGAGCAGTGATTGAAAGTATGCCAAGTGATATTGAGGCAGCATTTCAGGAAAAATGCTATGGGAGAAAAATGGCATGCTATTCCAACACCAATTTATATCACCATCTTCAAGATCTAAAGTCTGGAGCACTGCTGAGCCTGAGAAATTACCTTACTACAATTTAATTTTGGCTGGAGAAATTGAGGACTTTTTTTTTTTTTTTCTGGTTTAAAAAAAGTGCATAGTACTTTTGAGTAATCTGTGTCCTCAGAGTATATTTGATGCGAGCATTTAACGGATACCTTGTTTAACCAGTCTTTCAAGTTACAGGAAGCTAATTCCTGGATAATCTCAGCTCTTGCACTTGTCAGAGCTCCCACTGAATCCATGGGTTCTCTCTGTAGCACCACTGCAGTCCTGCAGCTGCAGCCTGAGCTCTGCCCCAAGGTGGCTGCTGCAAACCTCCTCCCAGAATTAAAACTCTGCTCAAGGAGGTGATAGCAGAAAAGTTCAGGAGTTGAGGTGAATTCACATCAGACTGATCTGCAGGGTTTGGAGAAGGAATGTCAGTGTGCCCTTGGTGTTATCAGCAGAGAAGCATCTTGATAGCCTTGGTGATGGCCAAGGTCAAGTGGAGCAAGAGTTTAATTGTTCTCTTCTGTGAAGAGCCTCCCTTCCTAAAGGACACCTGAACATATAATTGAACTTGTAGGAATTGTTTTATGCTTGTCTCACATGTAGCCACTTCTGCTGTCGAGTGTGATCATCAGCAGCCTCCCCTGAGGGGTTTCCACACCATTGCAGTCCCAGTTGGTTGTTCTGGTTTTGTTTTTCCAAAGCAGACTGTTGCTGCTGTATTACTGTGGAAATGCTTTGCATTATCTCTAACAGCAAATTCCTGTTTGGCATTTAATGTTTAGCATAGCTTAGGTAACTTGATTTGGGTAAAACCCCTTCTCAAGCCACACTTAGAATTTGCCTGTCTAAATACACACAAAAAATTGATGGGTTGTGCTCCCTGCTGATGGGATTGATGAGTTTTATGGGGGGCTTTGATCACTGCATGTTCAGTCAAGAGCTGTTAGATTGCAGCATAAAACCAGGCTTAAAAGGAAACTATAACAATAAAAGCTGTGCTAAATAGACAATTAATTTGTTTTTCCTTGGCTCCCATCTAGCTTGTATCTTTTCTACTAAGAATTTATTTCCCTGTGTAGCGTGGGAAGCTGCAATTTTATTACTTCTGTATTTTAGTCTTCAAACTCCCACTGCCCCTTATGAAGTGATAATTGCCAAAGCCAGTTTTTCTAAAGGCTATATAAAACTTAAAAGTTTGACATCAAGTTATGTTGAGCAGTAAATGCCACCTGGAATCTCTGGGTGAAAGGCAGGCAGAGCAATTGCTACAGCTGGGTGTTTTCTTTCTAAAAAGCCTCTGGGTAACAGTGGGAGGAAACTTGGAAAACACCCTGGGCATGTGGAAGACAAGTGTTCAAACTCACAGGAATGATGGTAGAGGAATATGTCTAGAGGGCTAAGGAAGAACAACTTCCCAGTTTTATTTGTAGGATTGGTTGTAGTACCAAGGCTTGAAAATATTCTCTTTTTGAAGAACTGTTCAAATGCTTTCAGCAGGAGGAAAGTAACTTCATCTCACCAGTTTTACTCCAATTTTCTGCACATTTGAAAATGGTAGAAAAGCTGCATCCACCCAGGGGATGGAGGGTTCCTGTTTGGCACAAGCCTCAGGATTTCAAAGACAGTATTTAAAAGCAAAGCCCAGATAGCCTGAAACCTTGCAGACATGCAAAGAAAAGGCTTTGTGCTAAATGCAGGGGTCAAATTCAGTGTCAGTGAGTAAAAAGACAGTTTCAGGAGGAACAAGTTTTCCACTTGCCCCAAGATAATATTGTTTGATTCCTGTGCAGTCAGTGAGTTAGAGCTTGGCCAAAACTCTTTGTTGGGAGAGAAATGTGTGAAAGCTGCTGGGAAGCAGCTCATTTCTGCTTGGTGCTCATAATTCATGCAGCAAGGAGATTTGGCTGGCAGTGGTTTTGCCAGAGGAGCAGATAAGAACGATGGCTGGGGTGTCTCAGGGGTCACTGGACAGCTGTATTTATGTCAGTGGTGCAGGCTGGTCCAGGCAGTGCTGACCTTGTGCTGCTCAAGGGCTCCTTGAGGATGTGCCAAGCCCCAAACTGGGCAAGCTGCAGACAAACCAGCTGTAGCAAACCAGCACGGCTGCTCCTTGCTCTGAGGGCTGTGGGTACTAAAAGGACTGGGATAAATTATTTGCATCAGGTTCTAATTCAAAAAGTTTTCACCGTTTTTGGGGTTTTTGTTTAGTTTTCATGGGGACAGGGCAGAGACTGAGTTAATTCTCTAAGCTTTGTGTTTTACAACAGATTTTTTTGTTTTGTTTTATGTGAAACAAAAATCTGGCATGGTGGTAGGGTTTTGGGCTGTGTCCTGCTTGGGACAGAACAGCAGAGGTATAAAGTTCAGACCATGGTGCCCTTGAATGCCAAACCTGTGGCTGTGTCTGCAGAGAGCTTAGATTATTCTCCTTTTGCTGCTTAGGCTCATTTACATTCAGTGCAATATCATGTTGCTGTGACACTTTACCTGACTGTGGGAAATGCAAGTGGGGTTTCTTCTCCCCCTGTTTTTAAAATGCTGATTTGAAAGAACTGCAACTCAGAAGCAGTTTGCTGAGTTGAACATTATTCAGTGGGGTAGTTGTCTGCAAATCTGTCAGAAATGCTGACAAAGGAATGTCATGAATAGCTTACAAACCTTCTCCTTGAGGAAGAAATTGTATTTCAAATGATCTGTTCCTGATTTGTCCATTACCACTGCGTAGGCATGGAAAGGCTGGAGGTTATGTCCTTCCAAAGGATATAATTATGTATGTCCTTCTGAATTATACAGTAGAAATCATCAGCATGTTAAAACAAGATGTTGCTGTCAGTGGTGTCTGAAGAAAACAAACAGCATCCAACAGCTGTGGGTGAGAGGCTTTCAGATGAGCACTTCCACCTCTGGCATTTGTCTTCAGTTGGGCATTTTTACAGAGTTAAGATCATTCTCAAAATCTCAAGTAAAAATTCAACTGTTAATCAAACAGTTAAAAATTAGCTTTCTCAACATACAGGCTTGCTGGAAGAGTTTCATGTGCTGCCTCCTCACCATTTTGATAGATTTGTTTGGCCAACCTTAGAACAAGTATTTTTTATCCAGCTTTACATTTGAAATGAGATTCCTTCCTTTAGAAGTTTCACTTAGGTATTTGATCAGCATGGACAAAAATAGATAGCTTTACAGAGACAGTTAGGCTTCTTAGAGCAGAGGAAATGCTGAGAAGTGAGGAGAGGAATGGGACTGAGCCGGTGGCTAAAACCAGCTCTAATTGCAGCTGCTCAGTGCTGAGACTTTACCCTGAGTAACTGTCTGTCATGAGATGCTGTCCTTGTCCTTCTTGTCTTATTTTGCTCCTGGCGTTTCTCTAAGAGAATAATGTCATTGTCCCAGGAGTGCAGAAACAGATACACTGGAGTCTAAAACTTCATTTCTGTGCCATTGCCTTACAGTGCAATGCCAGGCAGCAAAGTGAAATGGAGGCCATCACATTTTGAACAGTTTGTTGGGGTTTTTTCCCTTCTGAAGATGCGTGTGTGAGTGGAAGGACAGGCTGAGTGATTGCCCAGGCCAGGTCCCCGGGCTGTTGCTGTCACAGCAGGAGCAGAGGGCTGGGTGTCCCCTGCTCTGGGTGGCTCTGGTGGCTCTCACTGGGGACCTGCCAGTCTCCCATCAGCTCATCTGGGCTGAGCAGTCACCTCCTGCACCAGTGCTGCCCTTTGGCTTCTCCACCCCTTCCAGGAGCAGTGTGGCATTGTTCCAGATGAAAACTGTGAGTTGTTCATGTTCACTGACAGGGTGTCCCTGTGCTCCCAGGTTCCTGGGCACATGGACTTGCCTCCCTGTTGGGGAAGATGAAACAGGAAAGCCTTATCAATATGATTGTCTGGCAAAAGGTTTTGAGAATATGGAAACTATGAGATTGAAATGAAAGCAAGCTTTGAGATCCCTGAGTTACTGAACAACGGGAAAACAATGGTGTGGCCGGCTGAAGGCGATCCCCTTTTGATGGAACAACACCCTCTGCTTGCAGACAGGCCCAAGGCTCAGAGCAGACCCTACAGCTTGGCAGAAGGGGCCCAAAGAGGAGTTTTTAGGGTTTAAAATGTAACACAGTGTGGTAATGTAATGATTCTTACAGGCTGTATGTAAATGCTGTAGGATTTGTATCTTGTACTAGATTGGTTAGTGAGAATTAGAATATTCAACACAGAAGATTTATTGTATTGTAACAGGAACCTCGCTCCTTTTGCTCTCTTACCCTTTTACTCTCTCACCCTCTCACCCTCTCTCCCCCTCTCCTCTCTCAGCCTGCTCTGAGCTGTGTCTGGCAGCTCCCAGCAGGGCCCTGCCCCCAGGCCCTTTGCAATGAACCCCAAGTTCCAGCCCTGGCTGCAGAAATCTCTGCTCTCCATCCATCCCCACTGTCCTACCCCCCGACACTCCTACACCTCCCTTCCTTCCCCAGCCTCCCTGTCGTGTTTAAGCCATGATCAGCTCTGTGAGCTCCGCTGTGCTCTGCATCATGCAGGTAACCCACTTCCAGTTGGCTCATACTCACATAAATCTGTGGGCTTTGCCCACTCCAGACTTAGCTGTGCTCCAGCATCTTCCACACTGTTCAGCCATCTGTCCTGGCAAGCACAGTCCCTGAATTGTCAAAGCTGTGGTGTCCCTTGGCAAGCAGCTCTTACACTTTGCAGGAAGGCTTGGTGTGTCACTGGAGGATGTCCCTGATGCTCCTCCTGCTCAAGGACAGCTGTAGGGCAGTGTTTTCTTACAGCCACGTGTTCTGGAGAGCCCACTGTTGTACATCTGCTCTGCCAGCTCAGGCGCTTTGTTTCTGGCTCTGAGCAGCACCCAGGCACTTCAGGAGGATGGCAGAGAAGGCTCAGAGGGCATCTCTGGAAGATTGCAGCCCTAGGACAATTTCTCACATCTAACAGTTGGCTTACACCTTGAGCAAGGTGGTTTAGATTTGTTCCAATACTCTCTTTAAGCAGTCCAGCACTGGGAGAGGTGTAGCTGCTTAGTGTATGTATTCAGTACTTGTATTAATATTTTCTTCTGGTTTGCATTTTTATTTGACTTTTCAATTCCCTGGACTGTGAGGAAGTGGAATGTTGAATAATTACCTGCTCCTTAATAAATTAGTGTGAAAAGGCAACTGGTGCCATGCATCAACTTAAACTGCTGCCTGTTAAAGTTGCATTAATGTGTATAAATAATATATATCTTTGTGGAGGAAGTGCTTTGTCTTCCTAATGAACAGTTGCCTGATTGGAAAGGCTGAAATACTGTATACCCTGGGCAGAAAGGTTGTTCATGTATGCTTGGATTATTAAAATGGATTTGTGATCTTGAAACAGCAGAATATGAAGTTCTTCAGCAGAATATGCTGAAGAACTTCAAAAGACATTGTGAGAAATTAAGTAGCAGGTGACTTTGTGATTTAGGGACTGGTATCTCTTTCACCTCAGGAAAAGGCATCAGGAGTTCCATATCTCAGTTTTAAGCAGTGATGCAAACTGCCATTAAACATTCATTTGTTGCCTTATTGTAGGCAGCAAACATTTCACTTCATGTTTTGGTTCAGAAATGGCTTGAAGAAAAATCATGACAGCTGATTAATTAACAGCTAAACTAGGACAGCCCCACTTGCAGGAAAATAAAGATAAGTCACTTAATTATGACATTTGTTGAAAACAACCAAAAAAAATTGACAGTTTTTTGTGCACAAGAAAGAACCCACATTATTTTGCGTATTCTTAGCATCCACAGCAGGTGCTTAGTGATAGCAGGTGCTGCACAGTCATTTCTGTCCTGCTGGAGTGCCTGTAAAACAGTTTCTCCTGTGATCATTTGGTCTTGGATGGGGAAAGGACTGGTGCTCAGGTAAACATCTGAAACATTTCCAGTGTCCATATTTTTAACATTATACTAAAAACCTGTCTGTTGCACCAGTTATAATATTATAACATTACATAAAGGCTGTAGCTGTGGACAGTTTAGACTGTCCCAGGCCACGCTTGGCATCTGTAATCACAGAGCAAAACTTCTACTTGGCAAATTGCCACAAAGCAAAAGACAGCCAATTAAACAAGGGTCAGGCAGAGAGAGAAAATTCAGGGAGAGGGAGTTTGTCCAGATGAGCCTGACTTCTTCTTCACATGTACAGGAAAATACAAATTGTACTTGCATATTTTATCAGTACAAGGCTGACCCAAAGTGACCTGGTGTGTGTTTGTGCTCTGGGATTTCTGGTGTAGCAGAGTCTGAATTTTTCACCATAACTGACTGAGATTCAGCCTCATTGTACATAATTGCCTTTTTTTTCACATGTATCTTTTGTCAATGATATTACTTTCTTCGTGTTCCCTATGGCTCCATTAGTCATTTAGCATAAGGAGGTTTAGTTGCAAAGAAAGGAGAGGAGAAGAGAACTTTGCTTTCCTTCCTTCTCAGTGCAGCATTTCTGTCCTAAGCCTGCAAAACAAAGCATTAAAAAAGCAACTCCATGGGGGAAACATTTCACTGGTTGGTTGTGTGCTCACAACCAGCAACCAGAGCATGTAATGTACCTGTGGAATGAGCAGCAGCAGTATCCTGGGGCTCACACCTCTCTCACTGAGGGCAGCAGCCTGGAGCAGAGCTCTGGGTGCCTTTCCCTGCTGGAAGATGCTCTGTGGCCGTCAGAGGAGCAGCAGGATCCCTGCAGGCATGCAGGTGATGGTTGCACTGATTTATGTGTCTGTTCCTCTTGTGTCTCCCTGCTAGCTGAAGACTTGGAGCGTGGATGAGCTGCAGAAGAGGCTCTCTGCCCTGGACCCCATGATGGAGCAGGAGATTGAGGAGATTCGCCAGAAGTACCAGTCCAAGCGCCAGCCCATCCTCGACGCCATCGAGGCCAAGAAGCGGCGGCAGCAGAACTTCTGAGCCACGGGGGAACCTTCCCCCACCCTCCAACAATCAGCCCCTTGCTTTTATGACTACTGAACAGATTGATTTCTATTGAAATATGCTAGCAAAATAGAGGGCAATACTTCTGCTCGTTTATTTTTCCATAGCACCTTTTGTGAACTCAGGAATGCCGTCACGTGGAAAATCCTGATTGTGTGTTTTAGTGTTAGACTTGTATTTAAACCGTAATTCCAAAAGAGTTCTGTTACTGTTTTTAGGAGGGTTGTTTATAAACCAGAGGAACCAGATAGAAATTGGATAATGAAAGTTGGCTCACTCTCTTTTCAACTGAACTTTCAGGAGTCTATTTTGGTTTAAGTTAATACAGATGGCTGTCTGTAACAGCTGATTCTTTTGTGGGTTTTTTGTTTTTGTTTTCCTTTGTGAATGCACAGACTCAATTTCAAGCTGTTAACTGTTTCTACTGTTAAGGTACTGGTAAGTTTTAGGTCACTGAAGAGAGCAGGTGAGAACATGTACAAACTGTTCCAGCCTTTTGAAAGAAACTTAAATCTCAGTTTTTAAAAAGCCTGTAATAAGCCCCATGCCTTACACTGTGTGCTTTAAGCAAGTGTTATTTCTTCAAGACCTCAGTTTTGTCCTTGTTCTGTGTACTTCATGAATTTACACGAGTAGATAAAGCATGTTGTGCCTCCATAAGAAATTACATTCTGTAATTTAAAATCCACATCCACTTAAAACCAAAAGCCAGTCAGTGATCTGATACCCCTTTGTCTGTCTGTTTGGAAATGTCCTTCAGGGAGACCCTGCTGAGAATGGAGTGCTGGGAAAAAGAAACAGCCTTTGAATGGGTGGAAGTTGTGTGAACCTCTCTCAGGAATTAGGTACTTCAGCTGTGTCTAAGAGGACTTAAAAATCTCCACAGCTTGTGAAATATTTTATAGGCTTCATTTCAAATTTACATCTTTGGATGCTTGAACAAAAACTTGATTTCACAATCCTTCACATTTCTGCAAGGTTTAGCACATCAGGAGAGTCAAACTGAAAGTGAAGACTGTTAAATTAACAAAGATGTGCATTCATGGTGGTGGAGCAAAGGCGGAGTTGATCTGGATGAGAAGACAATTACCAATGTCCTGCTGGAAGAGGTTCAGTCTCTTCCAGCTCCTCTGGATGCTCTTGTGTTTTTGTTTTTTGGTTTTTTTTTAATATCCCTGCCCAGCATAGCTCAATCAGCCACGATGCCCCAAGCACGTACAATCGCTGTGAGGACGGTGCAATCAGCTCACATCAGAGTGGAGAATAAAACAAAGCCTGTCTGAGGGCAGAGACTGAGCAATGCCTCTGCCCCCTGGGCTCTGACAGCACAGCTGTGCAGCTCTAGGTGTGCCTAGCACATGGTGGAATGTTTGGGCAAAGCAAGTGTTTCTACCAATGTTATTTTTATTTTGTTCTGATAGACGGAATGGTTTCCACATCGTGCTTCTGAACTAGGCCTTGGTGCATCACCCAGATGATTAAACAGCAGTGTCTCCTGAATCTAATGCTGCTACAGAGGTGATGTGTTTGTTTCATGTTTCTGTAGGGTCTTGTTTCCCCACTGGAGCAGGCTCTTGGCTGCTGCTCACAGCTGTGAAAGGAACCAAGCCATCCTTACCCTCCTTGCATGGGTTTGTCTCAGTTTGCTGATGCAGTGGGATCACAGCTGTCCCCAAGGAAAAGGGAGACAGTGAGCAGTGTATGTAGGGTGCTGCAGGAGGAGCACATCCTGGGATAGCCAGCAGTCTGACAGCCCCAGGTGCTGGGGAACATCAGGGCTCCTGCCGTGCTCATCTGGAATCTGTGCAATGGGCTTTGCCCTAACCATGTCTTCATGATGAGCAATTTTCATGAGCATCCTTTGCCTCAAAGGAACTCCTCCAGCTTAGCAGGGAGTTCTCTGGTCAGTGTTGGATGCTGTATAAGTCATTTGGGTGGATCAGGCCCAGCACCTCTGGTGTGACAGACACAGAGGTCTGTGACATGGTAAATTGGGCACTGCCTGTGTGGTGTGGCTCAAGCCTGTTCTGCTGGAAGGATTTTTTCCTCTGCACTGTATAGATAACTCTGTGGAGATCAGAGGGCATTAGAAACCCCAACTTTAGGGTGAAACACCACGAGGTGGTGTCTATTTACAGAATATGCAACCTGTGACTGCTGTAACTGAATGTAAGCACTCTTGAAATACTCTGCTTTGCTGACGTGATTGTCTTAAAATATAGCAAATGAACCAAAATAACTAAAACTGGTCCAATGGCTTAACTGTCTTTGAACCTTTCTAAAATGCTTGCAGTGGGTGAGACTTAATGATGTTTCTTGCATTTGGAGCTGTAGTGCAGAGGAATTATTTTCTCCTTCACTGATTTTCAATTTGTTGGAGAAAATATTTCCCTTTTTGGTCCCTTTGTAGAATGTCTGGGAGCACAGTACCTGTTCATTCCTCAGAGTCCTCCAAGCTGTGATCAAGGCTGGTACCATAAGAGAAAGATGTTTTGACAAAGTTTTAAGCAAAAAACTTGCATAATTGAGAAGCTGCATTCATGTGCTCCTTGGGCCCGTCTGCATTTGGAAAGGGTTCTGGACAAACCATTCTCTTTGCTTCTAAAACCCAGAGATACTGATGGTGTCAGTCATGTGAGACTTACAAATGTGAAGTTTGTAGCTTTAACTGTTTTTGTAACAAAGACATTAGCAACACTGGCATAAACTGCTGACTTGAAATGCTGTTTTGTAAGATCTGGCTGTTTGTATATAATAGTGTTGGGTCTTTAGTTTGTATATGTATGGAACAATAACTTTTATTGCATTCCTCTCAGTTTGATACAGGAGATTTTGTTTGATCTTTCTCAAATATCTTGCCTTATTTGTTCAAAGGGGCAAATAAACTGTCCCTACCTGAAAGCATCAGTGTTGTGTCTCATATTTATGCCCTGCAGTGCTTGGGGGTGTTGCTGTTTACCAGGACAAGTTTTAACAGGATGCACTTCTACTCAGCCAGTGTTATGCAACGTGCTGGAGGAGGGCACAAGCTTTCGGGAACATGGGCAGTGAACATGTCAGACACATGTTTTAAAACATTACCAATTCTTGCAGCTTGAGCAGAGGGGCAGCTCCATGTGCTGGCAGCTCTGTGGGGTTCAGGAGGCGATGCTCAGGCAGTTCCAGCAGGGAGGAGCACAGGCAGCCCTGCCTGGAGCTCCAGCCATGCAGGAGGGATGATTTCCCCACGGGATGCTTTGGCAGATGGGGATGCTGAGCCCTGCTGTAGGTCCTTGCTGTCTGCAGCAGCTTCCCTGAGCCTGCAGGCACATTTGGGGCTAGGTACATACCAATCTATCCACCTTCCTACACAACAGGTGAGGCTGGAGGCTCGCTCCTAATTCTGGCTCACTTGCTGCACTTTGAGCTTTCTAGCTCAGGGAAAGATGAAGCTGACAGTGAGTGGGTGCTGCCTTCCCATGGTGAACTGTTGGCTTCAATGTGGTTTCCCTGAGCAGTTACTAAATCTGTCCTGGAGGGATGACTAACTGGAGCAGAGACAGAATTCATTCAGGAGTCAGCTTTGGTTAGCAATTCCGGAAGAAACAAAATAGATCTGAGCTTTTAAGTGTTGGGAAGGAGCTTGGGAATCAAAGGGAGGGAGGCTGCGGGCTTTTCTAGTAACTGGGGAAGCCTGGAGCCCTCACATCCTCTCAGCAGCATTACCAGGCTATTGTGGAGCCCCAGAGCAAGGGGAGGGAGAGTTGTGCAGCCACGCCAGGGGAGGGTTTGTGTGCGCTCCCTCTGTGCTGGCAGCACTGCACCTGCTGCACCAACTTCTGCCTGTGGCTAACAAACCCAGCAACACCAGCTACCCTGATGGTTAGCCTTGGTTTTCTCCCCTGTAAGGTAGAAAGTCAGCTCTCCACAAAGCCCATAGCACCAGCACTTTTTAATAATTATAAGCATTAAGGTACAGGAGTTGCTGTGCCAGTGTCCTTTTTGCCCAGCTACTCATTTCCTACACCTTCATTTTGTACCATTTCCTGCTGTCCACAGGCCAAAAGAGTCTGAGCCTGGATAAATGCTGAGTGTTGGCTGACAGCCCTGCCTCGAGAGTTGACAATTTTTCATTTCACTAATCATTTTGGCAAAATTTTGACGAGTCAAACCAGGAAATACCCATCAGCTCTTTCTAGACTGAAAGTTAATTGCTCTTTAATTTAAAAGCCCAGGAAGAAAGCCAATGAGTTAAAAAACTTTAAAACAATTCAATTCCATCTATGAAGGACTGCCCTGCTCCCCTCTAGGTGTTGCTGTCCAAACTGATACAGTGCTGGACGTGGAGAGAACCCAGAGTCCCTGAGTCCCATCCTGAGTGGTGACAGCAGCCTCCTGCAGTCCTGTCTGTGCACAGCCAGCACACAACTGAGCTGTAAGGTGCATTTTCCTCAGCCCAAGGGGCTCACAAGCTCTGGACCAATACTACTTCACTACAGAGAGCAGGATCTTGGAAGAAATGTGGGGCAGTTTTTCTCTCAGCAGACTCGAGGTCTGGATGTGAAGATGCTGTGAACATTGCTGGTGCTGTGCCTCCCTGCAGGCCTGACCTCTGGGTTTTATTCCCTGAAATGGTGTGGCCTGTCTAGGCACATTCGGTTAATTTAATTCCATGCCTTCAAGGCTGCTCATTTGGCTCTCTCAGATGGTCAGAATAGAAGTTTTGATTTTGTGTTTCTCCTACAACTAAGTTAGCAGCTCGGGTTCAGGGAAAGGCTAAAGTGAACCCGTAAGTATATGCAGACCTTGGGGCTGTCTCACTACAAGGCAAAAGTGGTTTAGCATTATTTTGTAAAAAAAAACCCATGGAATTACTGCACTGTTTGTTTTTACTGATCTCCTTCCATAGTTCAGCAAATAGAAGTAACACTGATTCAACGTGTCAAGCACTGTGCTCAAGCTGTGAGAACTGATCTTTGCTGAGGTCAGCAGGGTTGTAAGAATCTGTGAGCAGGAGAGATCCCAGAAACACTACCAGTGAGGAGTCTTTCCTTCCTATAGATGAAGCCCTTTAAAATCTCCTGGTTTTCTAATTACCAGCCAAGTGCACACTCCATGCTCAGGGTTGTCATGGATCTGAAAGTTGGCACACTCCATGCTCAGGGTTGTCATGGATCTGAAAGTTGGCAAAGGAAAACAAGTTTTAAACAAAGGTAATGAAGTTTACTTTGTCTCTTTGAGCAGAGTTGTCTAATTCTCAGCTGCATTAAACAGCTTAATAAGGTCACTCCTTAATCACCATTCCCTGGAGGCAAGAGAGTCATGCTTTAGTCAATCATTTGGTGAATGTGGAAAGCAGCTTTGTAGGAATAACCTGATAAAGTGTGTAATTGATTTTCCCACTGTATCAAATGAAAATGCAGCCACTCAGGAAAACTGATTAGGGATTAGCAAAAGAACAAGAGTTTCCTACTTGCCTTAGCACCAGGAAGAGAAGCCTGTCCTTGCAGCCCAGTGCTGCACAGCCTGGCTGGGAGCGTGGGCTGTGCTCACCCACTCTGCTGCTGGGCACCTTCCTGCTCTGCACAGCTCCAGCTCTGCCAGATCTGCCTGCACAGCAGTGGGAGGATTTTCCTGGTGCACTTACTCAGAGCCATACAAATCCTAATGTCTTCACAGGGAGCAGGAGGCTAAAAAAAGAAAACATCTTGCGTGGCTTTCCCAAACCCGAGCTCGGAGCTCTCGTGCCCCAGCCCCCTCTGATGTGCCAGAGGGGCTCACAGATCCTGCCTTGCTTGTAGCCCCCAAGGTAGGGCAGCTTTTGCCTTGGAATGATTAGCAGAACGTGGATTTTTAATTTTTTGTTAATTTTTAAAATATTTTTGTCTTTTTTGAGAGACAAAAGCTCTCAAAAGAATAAAGATTGAACTGGTTTTACCCCATCATGCCCAGCAGACAGGGAGAGCAGTGATGCCCTCCCCAGCCAGCCCCTGCAGAGCAACAGCCTAGAGAACCCCCCTCATTTCAGAGTACCAGAGAGCCACAGACAGCACCAGGATGTCCAGGCATGAGGACAGCTGTCAGCTAGAGAGCATCCAGCATCCCACAGTGTCCCACAGCATCCCACAGCATCCCACAGCATCCCACCATCCAGAGCAGCATCCCACCATGCATGAGCACATCCAGCTGCCACAAAACAGAAACCAGCATCCACAGCAGGTCATTGAAGTCTTTAATAAAATATACAGTATGCATCCCATGCATAGATAGAAAATTAATTTACATGCTCCTAATTATTTGCATAATGCTTTTTCATTAATAGATATAATTTACTCTTCACATTTGAATACATTTTGCTACTGGAATATTGATGTTGAGGAGGGGAAACTCCTTCCTGTATTCAAGTAACAGTGCAGCAGGAGCTGGTTGGAGCAGAGGGTGCTGCTCCCCAGTCCCAGCTCCCAGCAGGAATAAGCACAGAGAGGACCATGGAGTTGGTACTGGAAGACTTGATGATGCCAGAAGCGTGAGCACCCTCCCATCCCACCCCACCATTCCTTGGGGACCCTCCCTGGGTCCCACTGGGCTTGGAAAGGCTGGACCTGCACCAGTGTTGGCTTTCCTTGCCCGTGACCAGCAGATGGCTACAGGCAGAGCCAGCATCAGCAAATAGAGCTGTGCTGAAAACCAGCCAGGAAAGCAACAGCAAAGCCATGATCCAGGTACCTGGGGTCATCCTGCAGCCTTTAAAGTGTGTTTGAGGTGCTTTGGGATTGTGGGATGCACGTTTCTCTGTTGGATGCACTCCTCTGTGTGCAACGGAGCTGCACAATTTCCAAACAGAGACCAGGGGTGGGAGGGAGAGGAAAAGCTCTGTAGGGAGTTAATGCTGTGCCCTGAAAGTGCTCAGGTGGGCTGGGGTCCAGGCAGGAAGGGTTTGTGTTCCAGGCTGGCCTCCCTGCCTGGCTGTGGGGGGCTCAGAGGCCGTGGTGACAAAAGCAGTGCAAGGTCCCCTCTGCCCCAGCCCTCTCCCTGCAGGGGGAAGGTGAGTGCAGCAGCACTCGGGGGGCTCAGCTCCCTGTGAGGACACCTGGGCAGTGTGAGCCCCTCCTTACAGCCCTGAGACAGGGAAGGAAGAGGCAGGACACAGCCAGGCTAGGGGCTGTGGTGAGGGAGAGCAGGGTTTGGGGGACAGCCCCGCTGGGACTGGCTCCTCAGCTCCCCCAGCCTGACCCCTTTGACTGTGCTGCCTCAGAGTTCAGTGTTCCCTCTGCCCTCCTGGCCACCCCCAGGTGTGTGGGCAGTGTCCCTGCCCCATGTGGGCAGTGCTCCCAGCTGTGCCCCACTCCCAGCACAGCCCCACATCCCTGCAGGTCCCAGCAGTGGCAGTGCAGGAGGGCAGATAAATCCCAGCAATGGGAAGAAGCTGGGGTTCAGTCCATTCCATCCCATGGGGGGCTCACCCTGGGCACTGCCTCTCCTCCCATACAGGCTCATTCCCACCCCTTGCCTTTATGGCTGGAAGGGCACTTGAGCCTTTTGAGCCGTTTGAGCCTTTTGAGCCTGTTTCCTGCTGGGGGTAGGACAAGTTGTCAACACAGCACAGATCTGTAAGGGCTGCCAGCCTGTTGAGGGCTGCCTCATCCTTGAGCTATTTAACCTCACCCTGGACAACACAAAACACTAGGGCAGAGGAAAATCTCTCTCCATACACCTGGGGCAGCACCTGATCAGGGGTCACTTGCATTTCTTATTTTCTGCCTCCCTTTCTGGCAGGGGTATATCCAGCATCACAACCTCCCTTTGCAGCCACGGGTGAGCAAGGTGAAGGCTGAGACACATCCAGGCAGGTCTGGAAGCAGCCAGCACCCACTGGGCATCTCCTCCAACCCCTCTTGTCCTTCACAGGGTGATGCCAGCCATGGCTCCTCCACTGTGGTGTGCTCACCATGAGCAGGTCCCATGGGCCCCAGGTGGGTCCCACATGTCCCACAGGCCCCAGGTGGGTCCCAGTGCCCCAGGTGGGTCCCAGCAGGTCCCAGGTGGGTCCCAGAAGGTCCCAAGGACCCCAGGTGGGTCCTAGCAGGTTCTATGTGCCTCAGGTGGGTCCCAGCAGGTCCCTCATGCCCCAGGTGGGTCCCAGCAGGTCCCACATGCCCCAGGTGGGTCCCACATGTCCCAAGTGCCCCAGGTGGGTCCCAGCAGTTGCCATGGACCCCAGATGGCTCCCACCAGGTTTTATGTGCCCCAGGTGGGTCCCAGAAGGTCCCTCATGCCCCAGGTGGGTCCCAGCAGGTCCCATAGGCCCCAGGTGGGTCCCAGCAGGTCCTGAGTGCCCCAGGTGGGTCCCAGTGCCCCAGGTGGGTCCCAGCAGGTTCTGCATGCCCCAGGTGGGTCCCAGCAGGTCCCATAGGCCCCAGGTGGGTACCACATGTCCCACGGGCCCCAGGTGGGTCCCCAGCAGGTCCCACATGTCCCAGGTGGGTCCCACATGTCCCAAGTGCCCCAGGTGGGTCCCAGCAGGTCCCATAGGCCCCAGGTGGGTCCCACATGTCCCGTGTGCCCCAGGGACACAGGGGGCAGAGCAGGGGCTCAGGGGCTGGGCTGGGCCCCGGGGGTGAGGCCCCGGCGCTCGGGGCTGGGCCTGTCCAGGGAGGTCTCGCTCAGGGCCTCGGAGTCGCTGCCGCCCTCCTCTGGCTCCTTCTTGCCGCTGTTCCTCACGGCCGCCTCCAGCGCCTTCTGCTTGCGGTAGAAGTGGGAGAACTTGTTGAAGATGATGGTGATGGGCAGCGCCACGACCAGGATGCCCCCCAGGATGCAGCCCGAGGCTGCCAGCTTGCCCGCCACGGTGACGGGCACCACGTCCCCGTAGCCCACGGTGGTCATGCTGACCGTGCCCCACCACCAGCACGCCGGGATGGTGTCAAAGCCGACGTCCTCCTCCTTCTCAGCAGTGTAGGCCACGCCAGAGAACACAGAGACCCCCACAGCCAGGTAGAGCAGCAGGATCCCCACCTCCCTGTAGCTGTGCTGGAAGGCAAAGCAGAGCCTTGGTCAGTGAGGGACACAGGGATCCCACAGTGATCAGGACACGGGGATCCCACAGTGATCAGGACACGGGGATCCCAAAGTGATCAGGACACGGGGATCCCACAGTGATCAGGACACAGGAATCCCACAGTGATCAGGGTACAGGGATACCACAGTGATCAAGACACAGAGATCCCACAGTGATCAGGACACGGGGATCCCACAGTGATCAGGGTACAGGGATCCCACAGTGATCAGGACACGGGGATCCCACAGGGATCAGGACACAGGGATCCCACAGTGATCAGGACACAGGGATCCCGCAGTGATCAGGACACAGGGATACCACAGTGATCAGGACACGGGGATCCCAAAGTGATCAGGACACAGGGATCCCACAGGGATCAGGACACAGGCATCCCACAGTGATCAGGACACAGGGATCCCACAGGGATCAGGACACAGGGATCCCACAGTGATCAGGACACAGGGATCCCGCAGTTATCAGGACACAGGGATCCCACAGTGATCAGGACACAGAGATCCCACAGTGATCAGGACACAGAGATCCCAAAGTGATCAGGACACAGGGATCCCACAATGATCAGGATACAGGGATCCCGCAGGGATCAGGACACAGGGATCCCGCAGTGATCAGGACACAGGGATCCCACAGTGATCAGGATACAGGGATCCCACAGTGATCAGGACACAGGGATCCCACAGTGCTAGCACAGCCCTGCACAGACTCCCTGCACTCCTCCACAGGGATCCCAGTGCCTCCATCCACCCCTGCTCTGGGATGTCTTGCTCTGGGTGTGGGCTGGGATGGGCAGGAGTGACTCTCACCTGGAGCAAGTGGTGCAGCCAGGAATCATTCCTGGCACCCACAGCTGCCTCTCTGCACTCCACCAGGCTGTGAGAAGACAGATCTGGGCTCCCCAGCCAGGGATCCCCGTCAGAAGCTGCTCCCCTGCCTCCAGCACTCACTCTGGCCTGATCTCAGCTAACAATATTTAGCACATTTTCCTTTTATCTTGGCAGGTCCCCAGAAACCACCTAATAGCAGCCACTAAAAGAAGCAATTTGTACCTTCCTGAGTCGCTGGCACTGCTCGCAGGGAGGACGAGGTCTCTGCTGCAGGCTCAGCTCAGCTCTTACCCAGCTCTCAGCCCAGGCTCCCTGGGGACCCCTGAGCCCCAGGGTCCCTCCGGTACCCCACACCACTGAGCCTCAGCATTCGTGAAACCCTTTGTTACACACACATAGAAACATCACATCAGAGCTGACACAAAACCAAACATCCCTGGTCATCAGGGACACATCCAGTGTCAGCATGGGCTGGTCTTAGCAGCCATCCTACAGGGTGCTGCAAGGCCCACCTTGATGAGATACTGCCCAAGGGATCTGGGAACCTTGGTGGGAGTAGAACCATGGGACACCAGCTCTGATGGCAGTGGTATGCAACACTCCTTGAAGAAGAAATTTCTCTGGTTTCAACCTAAAACCTTCATGCTGTGATCTTTCTTTTTATATTCCTAATATTTGAACAAAGTATAAACCTGTGCCAGAAGCCCAGGGGGAGCAGGCAGTGAGCAGTTGAGCAAGTGATGCCAGGAAGGGACTGCCAGGGGACACCACCATCCTCCCAGCATGGCTTTGTACAATCACTTCTTGACTGCCATAGGTGAATTTTTTGGATATTTCTGCCCACTGACCTGCCAGCTTGCTCTTCATCTTTTGGGGAAAGGAAAGCAGAGCTCTGTTTGTGGGGGTTTTTTCCCCAGTCTCCTAACAAGCAGAGAATGCTTTATTGGAGACCACATAACAGCTAAAGGAAACAACATTTGAGCAAAGCAAACAGCAGCAGATGTGGGAAAAGGCTTCTGTGGTCAGGATGAGACTTAAAAGGAGGTGGATTCATGGCAGGGAATGAGGAGACTTTGCTTAGACAGCTGGCAAAATCTGCTCAGATAATGCCAGTAATACCAAATAACCTCCTCTTCCTCCCCTTCCTCCTCCTTCTCCTCCCTCACCTATAGCAGTGCCAGGGGAGCTCCTTGAGAAGGACAAACAGCTCAGAGGCAAGGGTGTATCACTTGGCTAAGAATGACCTGGCTGGAAGTTAACAGCAGGTCTGTACATCCCAGCTGGGGACCAGCAGCACCAAATAACCTCATGCATTTTTAAAGAGTATCACTTCTGGCCCTGGGATGTGTTGGAGAGGGAAGGTAAAGGGGAAGTCAGGCAGCTCCATAGCTCCTGCTGCTTCAATTTACATGCAGGGTCAGAGTTTGCAGCACAGGGAAGGCTCCAGAAACCTCCCAGCTGATCCTCAGGGACTGGCTGCCATCTATTTGCAGCCTTTTATCTGCAAAACTTCTGTTTTGCTCATTGATTGAGGGGGAAGGCAGGTGGAGTTTGGCTGGGATGCAGTTTTAGCCATGGTTTGAGTGGGATGCAGGCTTAGCCAGGGTTCAGATGGAATGCAGGTTTAGCCAAGGACTGGGTGGGATGCAGTTTTAACCAGGGTTTGGGTGGGCTGCAGGCGTAGCAAGCAGCCAGCCTTGGGGGAGGCAGTGCTAGGTAATAAAAGACTCCAGCACAAAGCCCTCCAAGCAGCTTCCTGCCAAATGCACATCTTTCCTCCAGCACAGCAGAAGAGCTGGAATGGAAGAGCCCACTTTGAGTCATGCTAGAAACAGCAGTGTGGAGACTGAGCAAAGATGGCCCATGGTAGTGAGAGCAGGGTGACAGGGAATGTGCAGAGTTCCAACCTCTTTATGTATTTAGGTCCCTGAGGGGACAGAAGCAACTCCTGAAGATCCCTGTATGTGCTGTAATTACCCAGGCACCAACATCTATCAATAACCAGTGGGAAAGGGGATTCAAACCCACACCACAGAGCTGCAATAGCATTAAAGGATGTCAGGCATGGTGGGGAGGAAGAGCAGACACATGTAGGAAGCCTCTCCTCAAATTAAACACGCTGTGGATCAAGCCCCAAGCAGTCTGAGGGCTGTTCAGGGTTTACAATGCACAAATGGCAGAATTCCCTCTGCTAGCACTCTGGTGGCAGGGGAGCAATCACTCAGCTTGCCAGAGCCATCGCTCCCTCTTCCTGGCTGTGAACAGCCTCCACTGCTCTGCTCCCGCTCTCTGCTCTCGCAATAGGAAGTAAATTATGATTAACAAGACGTTGTAATTTATGTGCCCACTAAATCACAATGCCAAGCTGCTGCATCAGATTTGTGTCTTTGCTCATCCCCATTTAGAGCTGGCTGTGGAGTCCCCGGGAAGGGGCACTTTCCAGCACGTCACTGGGTGAATCAGCCGCTCGTCAGAAGCCAGAGCCGCGATGCTGCCGGCTCCCCAGACCTCCTTTGCTGCTTAGTAATGTGCACATGAGTCCATCAGTGCCTGAAAGGTGGTGTTCATGCTTGCATGGAGCATCAGCAGGACTTAGGGAATCCTTTCCACCTGTCCAAGTTTACTTAAATTTCACCAGGGGTTTTACCTGAGTCTGTCACTTGTCAGTGCCCTTTCAAGGTGAGCGTTCAGAAGCAAGTGTGGTGCAGGTAGGACTTCAGGCATCTTCATTTCAAGCAACCCACCCTGGACCCTGTTCTCAGCAGGTTTTGAGGATGCCAGGAATATTTTGATGCTCTGTGGGCTCTGCAAGATTAGTTCTGGGCAGGGCTGATCCTGCGTCAGAGCAGAAGCTGGCAGACCTTTCCTGCTGCCCATCCTCACCCCCATTCACACTCAGTGGTTGCTTTCCTCTGTGACTCAGCCATGGGAACGGCTCCAACCCCAGCAGCCAAGGCCAGCACACCCCATGCCAGCCCTGCCACTGCTGCAGCAGCAAAAACAGGGTGTCCCCAGCTACTCATCCCTGACATGGCCCTTCAGAGGGAGCAGCATCAGGAGCTGCAGCTCCCTCCCATGCCAGGCACTGAGTGGGAGGAGAGTGGCCCTTTGGTTGAATTTCAGGCTCTGTTACAAAGATTGGCTATTCGTGTGGTACACCAGCTGTTTGAAGGGGGTAAAGCACAGGGATATTTGTGCAATTGGCCCAAGAAGAGGCAATGTTTGCCCTGGTGATCATCCCCCCATGCCCAGCATCAGCTCCATGTGTGGTGGGGCATTGGGAGCATGTGTCACTCTGAGCAGGCTCAAGGATCAGCTTTAGGATTCCTGTTGATGCAATCACCAAGAACCAGAGACAATTAAAGGCTGAGTTTAACTGGCCTCTGCACCAGGCTGGATTTTCTGTGTAAGCAAGGGAAGTGAGTTTCCTTCTCCCCAGATTCAGGAGCATGGCCCTCAGCAGGAGGAGGATGGAGGGGAGAGGTGGTGGGGGTGAGCAGAACCACACTGGGTATGGAAGCTCTCCTGCTTCACCACTGACCTGCAGTGATGGAGGTCTGGCTGCAGCACTGGGATAGTGAGGATTTCAGGACAGATTTCAAGTTGTCCTTGCTCTGTCTGAAGAGGCCAGGGGTGCTGTGGGTGGGGGTCTGGAGAAACACAGTCTTGGGGCATGTTATGAGGGATGTGGACCCTCTCACCAGACCTGCAGGGATGCCACTTCTAGGTATACCTGAATCCTGGTCTTCCACTTGCTCAGCATTTCCTCCACACCTTCCTCCTGAGGGCTGCATGGTCCTGGGACCAGCTTCCCCCAGCCCTGCATGCCAAGTTTTCCATCACACTGAGGGGCAGCTGCTGGAAACCCAGGCTCTGCTGAGGGCACAGACCCTGCCAGGGGCTGGCTCCCACACCATGAGACTCACCCATTGCTTTTCTATTGCTGCTTTGTGTCAGTTCCAACCTCACTGCATCCTGAAGCATTCAAGTATCAACTCAGCTGGACCAGGATTTCTGTTTCCCTAAATGAGCAGACACCAGGGGTTGGACACTGGCCTCTGGTCAGCTGGCAGCATGCCCTTAGGAGGGTTTTCCCCTTTTAACAGAATGGGGTCAGGAGCAGCCCCGAGCCACACACACTGGTGCTGGCAGACCCAGCAGCATCTGGCTGGCCTGCTACCTGTTCAGCAGGTCACTCTCAGCCCTACCAGGCACTAGACTAAAGGAGTAGGCAAGGAGATAGAGAGCCAGTTTACCTTCAAGGTGGCCCCCAATGACCTGAGTCCGGTGGAGTGCCGAGCCAGCTTCAGCACCCGGAATATCCTCATGAGCCGGAACACCTGCACCACCTTGCCCAGGTTGCCCAGCTCCGAGTCACTGCCCATGGTCACGTCCACCAGGAGGGTGAAGTAGAAGGGCAACACTGACACAATGTCAATCAGGTTCAGTGGGTGCTTGAAGAACTTCCTGGGGTTGGGTGAGAGCAGGAGGCGGGAGGACACTTCGAAGGTGAACCAGGAGATGCAGAAATACTCCAGCTTGTGCAGGATGGGTTCATCGAGCACGTTGCCATTCTCATCGACCTCCTGGTACTCGGGCATGCTGTGGATGCACATGGTGGCTATGGACACCAGCACCACGCTGATGGACACGAAGCTGAAGAGCTTGCTGGGGATGGAGTAGCCGGGGTTCTCCATGGTGAGCCAGAGGCGCTTGCGCAGGTTGCCGCAGCGCAGCGTGCTGTAGCGCAGCAGGTCGTGGTTGATGTCAGAGATCTCATCAGGGGACGTGTCCACGCTGCTCACCTCGCTCTCCTCATCCCAGTTGTGGTGCCGGCTCTCCAGCTTGCGCTCGTGGTAGCGGTAGCTGCAGCAGGAGTCCAGGAAGAACTCGTTGATGCCCCAGTACTCGATCTCCTGGCAGAAGGAGAAGACGCACAGCTCCTCCATGACGTGCAGCTTGCCCGTCTGGTAGAAGTGGAGGACGTAGAGGAAGAAGCCGGGGTTTCTGTCGAAGTAGAACTCCCTGGCGCTCACGTCGTAGTCATCGCAGAGCTGCAGGATGGACTCCTCCGAGTCGCAGGAGAGCAGCCGGCCCAGGCGCGTGTCGGGGAACTTGGAGAGCGCGCTGGAGCTCAGCCGCCGCCGCAGGCCGCCCACGTTGATGTTGATAACGTCCTCCTCAAAACTGGGACCCCAGTAGTTTAAGGTCTTGTTGACCATGATCAGCAGAGCAGGAGCGGGTTCCACCTGTGGGTGAGACAGCAGGGCTGGAGGGGTGCTCCTTGCAGAAGCACCCTGGGGAATGAGGAGGGATGCTTGCATTTTGAGAAGTGAGGACCAAGGAGAGAGAAGGGGAAAAAACCAGCTTTAGACTGCTGTTCTCCTGTGGTATGGAAGCTAAAAAAAAGAAAAGCCAATGATTTTCCATGTGAAACTTTTCCTTGCTTTTTTACCTGCTAAAGTTTCTCTCTCTGCAGGTTGTTAATGGCCTAAGGAAGGCAGTTTAATTTACCTCCAGCACATCACCCATGGGGCTCTCCTTCTTCAAACAGGTAATTAGTCACTGAAGAGAAGATTTATTCCCCAAA
Source organism: Melospiza georgiana (assembly GCF_028018845.1). Taxonomy (NCBI): domain Eukaryota; kingdom Metazoa; phylum Chordata; class Aves; order Passeriformes; family Passerellidae; genus Melospiza; species Melospiza georgiana. Next base: position 9,046,004 of record NC_080446.1, read on the forward strand.
GGGCCTCCCGGAGGAAGAATTAGATCTTGTCAAATCACCACTGCTGTGATTCTGCCAAAGTGCTTTGTAGCCCCACTACCCTCACTACTAATTAGACCTGGTCAAAAAGTCCTTAGATGGTGCAATCTTTCCAGCAGCACAGGCAGTTTTGCCAAAATCAAAGTATTGTCACAGAAGGTGTCAATTTTAAGGAGAATTTGAGAGGAAGAAGTGTCAAAACAATTCATCTGTCTGTTTTGTTTCCTCTTGTGTGTTCTGCTATGTAGAATATTAAGATTATTTTGATTATGTTGAAACATAACAAAAACATGATTCAGAATCATTGATGACTGAATAAAATCTGTATGTTGATGGGGAAATAAAAATCCAGAGTTTTGATTTCTATTGCATTTTAGGGATTTATAAGTTTCAGGGAGCTGGGCTTTTTTGTGCAGCAGAAATTCTATTTTCTAATGAGAAACAGTTAAAGCATCAAAGAAAGAGAAGCATTCCCAGAAGCAGATGCATTTACCTGTCTTGACCAGAAATTTAGAGCAAAAAGGCAAATAAAAAGCATTGTGATCTTTATGCACCACCTTGAAATCAGATTTTTCTACCTGCCTTATTCATCAGAGGACACATGGAGCAGCCCTGTACTCATGGGATCTCCCTGCTCCTGGCACAGAGTAGGGGGGTTTGAGGGACACTGCTTTGCCCTTTTGGTGGAGAAATTACATTTTTTCCTGTCTTCTGTCACCTACAGAATTTTTCCAAGCTTTTAGGGGCTGCAGGGACAGAGGGAACAAACAGGCAGGAGGAGCTGAGGGGAAAAAGGCTGCGGCCCCTGCAGTGATGCTGAGGTGCCAGCAGACCCCACACAGAACAGCCTGGTGTCACACCAAGGGCCAAGGCCAGGTCAGGGACACGAGGTGGGTCACAACACCCAGGGGAGTCCTGTGAGCTCTTCCTCAGCAGTGCCATCTCACAGGATTTATGGGGCAAACACCAGGGCTCTGCCTGCTTTCCAGTCTGAGAAACTCGGTGTAAAAGATCTGTCAGACTGGGAGGGACCTGGAGGACACAGTCACCTCTAAACCTGTAGGGCAGGGCAGAGTTGCAGAGGAACAGGTAATGGAGCCACGGTTAAGCCCTGGAGGTGTTTTTAAGCTGAGCATGGCTGTGGGTGCAGGAAATGCCAGATTTGTGTGAAACAGCCTGGCAAAGGCATCTGTGAACTCCACTGCATCTCCCAGCCCGGGGCTCCTTAAAGACACAGCTTTGCACCACAAGCAGCACTTCCATCACACCACGTCTGGAGGAGGCAACCAGCTGGTGATAAACCTCAGAGCTTAATGGACTCCATGTCTTGCCTTTGAAATGGGAGGGAAGAAGGAGAAGGATCCATTTTTAATGCTTAAGCCAAAAGCAAGGGAGAAGAAGGGGTGTAAACCCTTCTTTCCGGGATAAATTGGAATTTCAGTGTCAGATTAGCTTTTGCAGAGAAGACATCACACAGCCCATCTGTGGGGTAGGGATGACTAATCCAGGTTCCTTCCAGAAGGATGCTCATGCATTCAGGCTATAAGCACACACACACAGATGGGGGGCCCTGGAGGTGCATCTGTGGGATCCAGCTGATCCCAAAACCAGCCTCAGACTCTCTCTGCACCCTCCCTATAGAGCAGCCTCTCTGAAAGGTCAGGCCACCAGAATCAAAGGCAAGGTGGTTTGGGGGATGAGCTGGGGCACAGGACAGCCCAGGATGGCAGGACAAGCCTGAAGCATTGCTCCAGCTCAGCAGGACCATCCTCAGAGCACAGCTGTGGCTCTGGGTGAGACGTGCCAAACCCTGACAGCCAGAAGGGGATGGCTCCTACCTCTCTCCCAGCTCAAAAGTAAAAGGTGGGTGTCAGGACCCTGCAAGCTTTATATCCCAGGGAAATCCCTCCATCCCTCCTGTACTGGAAGCAGCCTGAGGAGAAGGGTCACGAGCTGCCAGAGATGTTCCTTTATGATGTTCGCTTATGAATAGACCAAATTATTTCTGCCCACATACAGCTTTCATCTAGGAATCTAAAGCAGCAATTAATAGTTTTATAACTCTCTTGCCTATTTGTTCCACAAGCAGCTAAGCTCAGCTTTAGAAGAGAACTGGGCTTTGAACTGGGACCCAGTGTGATCTCCCCTGTTGGACCATCAAAGCGTGCACCCCATTCACATTTGCAGGGGAACCAGCTGGGAAACAGAAGCTCACTTTGGAAGCTCGGGTGATTTTTATTTAAAAGCACGACGGACAGAGAATACAAATGTGCCTGTCTGGGAGAAAGTGAATTTGCAAAATTTTCCTTTAGTTGACCCAAAATTTCCATGAATGATTGGAAAAAGGGAACAGATCAAGCCAGTCTCTTTCTGATAGATGTTGAAATATATTGTAAGCTATTTTGAGACAACCGTCAGAATTACACAAGCCCAGTGTGAGCTGGGTGTTGGGCGTTCAAATTAATATCTATCTTGTGGAGAAAAAAAATCCCTGGTATATGCATTTATGACAGTAAAAATAAAATATAAAACACATCAAGCATGTCTATAAGAAATGCTAGAAGAGTTTCCCTTGACAACATATTTTTTTTCTCAAAGGCTTTCAAATGGAAGTTATGTATATTTATTCTACCTGGCAGAGGGAACTCAGGGGAGTGGGAAGGAAGGTGCTAATAGACATTCAAGTGAGGATGCAGCAAGGGCAGGGAGCATTGCACACAGGGTCTTTTCCAGCCAGGTACAATGGATTTAGATTAACAGCCCAAATAAAAAACCCTGTACTTACAGCTCAGCGAGGCTTCCCAGCAGGGAGTCGTGTGGCTTGTCTCAAAGGAGCCATTAGAAATGCGTAGAGGAGGAGGAGGAACCTCTTATCCTTTGCCTGTAGCCTACCCTAAATGCCCTGTCACCCGGGGCTTGTGGCCGTGCATGTCCCAGGTGTGCAGGGCTGGTGGCTGCAGACCACTGAGGAGATCCTGTGCAAGATATCCATGAGACCAGGGTAGGACTGGGAGTCTCCTACTGAGTACCTGAGGGGGCCCATGGGGCTGGGGGGCGTCCCAGCTCCTGCAGGGTGCTGTCCCCACATGCTGGGACAGGACTGGGGAGACATCTGCCTTCTGGTCATCCAAAATTGTCCCTGCAGAGCCCCATCCCCATTGCTGAGCGTCTCTGTGCTCATCGGCTTGAAGATGCTCAGGTCCAAGCCCTGCCTTGGGCGGTGCGGGGGTTTGCCAGGCAGGCAGAGGGGAGAATGGAAGGGGGATTCCCACTGCTGGCTGCTCCCTGCAGGCAGAGCACAAGCTGCTGCTCTATGCTGAGAGGCCACCAGAATGCTCAGGGCTGGAGATGGAGCTGACGGGGGACTCCCTGCTCGCCTCGGGTGCGGGAGAGGGTGATTACCAACAGCCCAGCGCTGTGCCAGCCTCCACTCCCGGGTCTCACGCTGAGCGTGCACGGCTCTCCCGAGGCACCTCCGTGCTCCGTTCCCCGGGAAGGGGGAATGCAGCCCCCGGGGAAGGCAGGCTCCGGGGCCAGGGACTCCCCTACACCCGCCCGCAGAGGCACGGGGAGGAGTGTCCCTGCACCCCGGCACCCAGCAGCATCCCGGGGCGTGGATGCTGGCACGGCGGCTCCCCGCTTACCCCGGGATGTCGGTGCCTCGCTTCCCCGCTCATCCCTGCATGCCGCTGCTCCGGCTGCCCTCTCACCCCGGGTTCCCAATGCCCCGAGTCCCCGACGCACCCCAGGCTGCTGACCCCTGCAATGCCCGGGGCTTCTGGCACCCCGGGTACCCGGCTTGCCGGTGCCCCGGTCCCTGTGTTACCGATCTTAAGGTCCTCGCCGCGCCCCGGGATGCCAGCGCCGCGGGTCCCCGGGCTGTCGGTGCCTGCCGCTCCCCGGGATGCCGATGCCGCGGGTCCCCACCCCGCCCCGGGATGCCGCTGCCCTCGTCCCCGCCCGCCCCGGGTGCCGGTGCCGCGGTCCCCGCGCTGGCGGAGCCCGCAGCATCCCGCTGCCGAGCCCGGCCCCGCGCCGCCGCTCACCTGCCTCGGCGCCGCCCCCGCCGCAGCGAGCGCCCCCGGCGCGGAGCCCGAGCCCTGCGGGGCCGGCGGCGGCGGCAGCAGCTCCGCGGGGCCGGGGTCCCGCCCGCCGCCCTTCCCGGTGCCGCCCTCCGCCCGCCCGCCGGCGCCGCGGCGCGGGAGCAGGCGGGGAGAGCGCGGTTCCCGATTCCCGGTTCCCAGTCCCCGGTTCCAGACCGCCGGTGCCCGGTTCGTGGCTGCCTCTGCCTCCCGCCAGCTCCTGCCGAGCTCTGTACAGGGGACGGGGTGAGGATGCCCGGGGAGAACGCACCGGACGAGACCAGCGAGCTGAATTTGGCGAAACCGGCTGGCGGGTCCGCACAGCTCCGTGCGAGGCTGGCGGTGTCTCCTGCCACGGAACCGAGCGGGGAATCTGGAGCAGGCGAGGGTACCCCTGGCATTCCTGAAGTCTTACCTGCTGGAAGAGCCTTGGAAGGCGGGAGAGCTCGCAGGATGGCTGTGCCAGCCGCGCTGGGGGTGCCCGTCTCACCCGGCCCTGGGCTACCCCAGGTCTTTGCGAGTGCTGCCCTTGGGGCTGAACCCCGGGAGCCAGCAGGGCCGGGCTGTGCCGTGCCGTGCCCGTTCAGGCCGAGCCGGGCCCGGGCAGCGCCGCCGCCCCGCGCCGGGCACACGATGCCCCCGTGCCCTGGCAGTCGCCCTCCGTGCGATCCATCTCCATCGTGCTCCTTGGAGCTGGCAGTGTGCGGGGCACCGGGGCAGCCCCGCGGGGAAGCGCTGCCCTGGCTTGCCGAGCTCCTCGGTGTCTCTCCAAAGGCTCACTGGGAGGTGGGAGAAGGCAGCGAGCCCCGGGCATGGCACACGCTGCTTTCAGGTCAGCGAGCCGCCCGGGGCCATCCCCACACGGCGCACCAAGCGCCCCCGAAATCAGCCGCTGGAGCAGAGGGATGGGAAGGACAGCAGGGGAAAGGGACCTTCCCAGGGTGACGGCCGGGGCTGCGTGTCCCCGCAGCGATGGCTCATTGCTCCTGCAGCCAGCACAGAGCGGCTGTGTCACACGGGCGGCTCGCACGGGGCGAGACTTCGCAGCACCCTCTGCATCCCTTCCATCGGCTTGATGATTATAGCCCGAGGGGCTGGAGCCTGAGGGCTCTCAGCCTCCTCCAGGCTTGCACGAAGCGGACTGAGAGTTCTTTTTGGTGGCGAGCATCCTTCCCCCTGCCCGCACGCCCGCCTCCCGCGTGTGCTGCCAGTCCTGTCCCTGTGCCAGGCAGAGCTGGCCGCTGCAGGGCCATCAGCGTGTCTCCATGTGTGTGATGTGTCAGACTGTGTGTGCCTGTGCTTGTTTACATGGCAAGGAGGCAGCGGAGGGAGGGGGAAGGGATGACTTTGAGGGAGGCCTCAGAAAAGAGGAAAAAAAGAAAAAAGAAAAAAAAAAAAAAGACGGAGGGAAATTCCTCTGTTCTGTGATATGAAGCAAAAAGCATTTATTTTTATGGCAATTAGAGATGGCTGAGCATCCCTGGAAGCTGCAAGATAAACATGCCCATCTTTGTCTGCTCCAGGCAGCTGCGAGCCTGGCTGACAGTGGGTGCTGAGCCCACCGGGGTGCAGCCCACAGGGTAGGAGGAGGGCTGGCTCCCACGTGGGGTTTTCTCTGCCTGTCACTGACATATGGTGATCAGGGTGAATTTTCTTTTCCCTTCTGAAAATAGTTCTCATCCAGCCATTTTTCAGGGAAGGAGCTGTGCCTGGCGCTGCAAGGGCGCCCACTCCATCTGGCACTTTGTGTCTGCACCAGAGCCCTGTTTATGCTCTACTACAGAGCAGACCTCAGCCCTGTCCCCCCAAAATCAGCTCTCCCAGTTCAAGGAGGTCTGCTGAGTGTCCCTGGGCCGTGTGGAGGAGCTGAATCATGAGTAGGAAAGGAGTTGACAGGGCTCTGTCCTTATTGCCCCCAGACTGGAGGGATCACCCTGGGAAGGAGCTGGAGAGACACGGAGAGGAGACACCTCCACATCTCCTGCTGCAGCTCAAGGCTCTGGCTGGAAACAACTGCAGACAAGGGAAGTTCATGTCCCAGGCTGCAGAAGCCCCGTGCAGGTTTGTGCTGGCATCACAGCATCCTTCAGAGGGGACTTGGCTGCTGTATCAATGGCACCTGAGGTGACTTTTCTCTTTTCCCCACAAATTCAGAGGCAAAAGGTCTGACTCTGCCACGAGCCAGCCAGAGCCTGTTGGCCTGCCTTCACACTGACACTGGCAAGCTGTGGCAGGAAAGGGAGACTCCCATTTTAAGGCTGTTTTCCAGCGAATTGAGGTGTAAGGGCTGTTCCTTGGCACAGCTGTGTTTGCAATGGCCCTGGTAAAGCACAGCTCCCTATGGCACAGGCCAGCCCCGTGCCCCTGCTGCCAGTCCTGAGCTAACCAGCACTGATGTGGAGATGGGAATGAGCAGAAAATCAGGTCAGCTGGAAATGCCTCGCCATCTCTTCCTTTCATGTCTCCCCCCATCTTCCTCTCTTGAGGAAGGCGAATCTCCACCCGCTGAAGGCCAGGGTGGATTATATCAATAACCCCACAGCAAATCCTCCACCTGGGCACAGGGGCAAAACCTCTTGCCGTGGTCTCTTCTGCAGTCTGGAAGCAAATCACAGAGGCAGGGTGAGTCTGAAGCCAGCAGCCATTTCAGTGATGCAGTGACTCATCCCAAAAGGCGCTCAGCTTGTGGCAGCTCCCTTCCTTTCTTCTTTTTGCCTTTTTTTTTTTTTTTAATAGCTGATGTAGCAATAAATTTAAAAAAATAGCAGGAAATACATATGAATGTAGCATGTCTCCAGAGCTCCTCTAATTAAAAGAAAAATCTTCAGGCACTTTTGAGCCCCTTGGATATCTGTTGTGAAAGGCTGGAGCCGCTGGGTACCTGCCACGTGGGAGGGTGGGATAGAGCAGTGCACCTGCGAGTGCAGGGGGATCCGTGGAGCTGGAGGCTGACAGGGGCTGATTAATGCCAGGGACATGAGCACAAAGCATTTCACAAATAGTCCTTTCCAGAGGGAAAGAGCTAAATTAGGGCAGACGCTAAAGCCTGGTCTTGTGTTTCTCAGTGGCAAAGATTTAATACTAAATACACAGGGTTTTCCTTAATGCTGTTATTTCCTGGTGGTTTCTGTGCTCACTGGTGCGTTTGTTCCCCGAGCTATGGGAGGGGGTTGCTCCAGCTGGAGGGGCTTGGGCTTTTCCTTCCCATGCCATTGGCTGCTCCCATTCTTGTGCTGTCAACTGTCCCAGTTTCCATGCCTCTCCCTGGAGCCAGTTCATGGGGGGGCAGGAGGGAAAGCGAGCTGTGATGGCAGCATCCTCTGAGCAGGAGGAGGAAAGAGAGGACACAAACTCCATGGGATTCCATCCCTACAACCCTCATCTTCCTCCCAGAGCCACTGGGTGTCTGTAGATGCTGCTGACAGGGGGATATCAGCCTGCTCCATGCTGGAAATTAATTAACCAGCTTCATTCAGTCTCTGGAGACCTTGGATACACCTGCATATCCAGCTCCCTGCAGAAAGGTGATTTGTTGGAATCCATCTGCAGCAGGCTTGGGACAGACATGGCCTGCAACAGCCCATCCCTCTGACAGCCTGGAACTCTTCTGGACTTGGGTTTTACTGAGCTGACGGGGTGCCTGAGCGAGGAAAGATTAATGGACATTCACTGAACTTGCTGGAGACCTTGACTTGTGTTTGGACTCTGAAAGTCTAACAGGAAACGTGAAAGAATCTGGAGAGTTGTACCAATGCAGTGGCTATTTTTTATAGAGATGGAGAGCCCCTGGTGAGGGAGCAGGGAGATGCTGCAGTGTAAGGTCAGGCATTTCAAGCACTGATTTACTGTCTGGTGAGCTCCCACATGCCTTGAGCGTATGGATTGCCTCCATCTTACAGCAGCCTGCAATCTCCATGTGCTGCATGCCCTCTGTCTCTGCTCCAGGTTGTCTCACCATCCTCCAACACCCAGGACACATTAAAAACTGTATTCATCAAAAACAAAGGCTCTTCCCAGGCTCATTGTTAACCTGGAACATCTCAGACCAAGGCTTCCCATGGGCCAAGACCATTCCCAGCAGGGCTAAAGCTGCCAGAGGTAGGGATGCTGGCAGAAGGGCAGCATGGTGTCAGAGGAGAGGTTGAGGGCAGGACCTGCTTGTTCCTGTCACCCATCTTTGGTATCAGGGTCAGTCTGGTCACACTTCATTCACCAGTACAGAGAAAGCCACAAAACCCAGTGATCACAGCCATGCTTGCACAGGCAGCACGGGCTCACTTCCTGGATTCTCTGCCAGGAGAGAGACAGGTGAAGATGGAAGCACAACTTTAACTGCAATTAAATCTTAAAATAGTGCAGGTTAAATGGTGCAAGTAACCAAGAGTGCAGCCAAGCTCTGACTCTCTGCAGGCTCGTGCAGTGAGGACACTTGCCCTGTGTTTTCCTTTTGATAGCTGAGCACAGCCAAGGCCATGGCCACGGAGGGAGCCAGGGGTGGCCTCTGATTGCTGCCAGCAGGGCCAGGCTGGGTGGGGCAGGGAGGTCCCACCTGCCTCTGTGCTGCACTGCACATGAAATGCCTTATAATTTAGGCAAATTGGAAATCAGTCTTTTCATGAAATAAGGGGGTCAATTAAAGGGTGATTTCCCTGAGATTTATGGGATCCTGTGGATAATTTCATCCCACAGCAAACTCAGGTGAGGGCCTTGCGCTGGTGGAAGCAGGGGCAGCAAAGCTGGGGCTCTGCCTGTCCACCAGAGCTGCAGACAGAGAGTGGCCACTGGCTTTGGGGCTCTTCAGTCTCTGCTCAGCTGTGGTGACACAGATGACACTCAAAATCATAAATTGCTGGGGAATTATCACTGTGGTAGATTTGCAGGTGGAAGTGCCCTGGTGGTTTGAGTGCCCTGCTGCCATTCCAGCTCTGCCTCCAGCTGCCTCTGTGCTGACAGGGATGAGCACACAGGGACAAGCACAGCTGGAGATGCTCAGGTGCAGGGAAGGGTCTGCTCTCCTGTCTCTGCAGGGATGTTGTCTCTGGGCTCTCTGCAGAAGGCTCAGGCAGAGCTGGGGGTGGTGAGAGAGCTCTGCTGCCACAGTGTCTTCAGGTCTTGAGGCTCTGAAGGTTGCCAGGGACTTGCTGGCTCCCTCCATCCCATCTCTGCCTCTCCCTCCTTCAGACATCACCCCAGCATGGGCAGGACCCTCAGTCCAAGGAGGAGGATGTGGGGATGGAGATGCTGGAGCACTGGGGAGTGGGGTGCTGTGACACCCAGGGCTGCAGGGTGCCTCTGGGGGCCAGACTGGCAGGGGACCCCCCCCAGCCCCCCAGGTGCCCCTGGCAGTGGATCAGCCCTGCCATGGTTCTGTGGTTCTGTGGCTCAGGGCTGGTGACTCACTGCCAGCCCTGGAAGGCTGCAGAGAGGGAGCAGGGTGTCTGACAGCTCCTGAGTCTCCTGATAGATATTCCTCTGATGCTGCATGGAGAATCACGGCTGTCTCCAGGTCTGAGCCCAGGTTTGCTAAGCTGGCTGTGGGTTTCTCCCTGCTGTACAGGATCCTGGCTGCCTGGCACTGGATTTTTGTAGTTTTGAGGGGTTTTTACCAGGAATATACGAGCAAGCAGCAGAGGAGAAATCAAGGATGCAGGATGCAGGTGGATGAGAGCTTGCTGGCTGGGGGAGACACAGGCACTTGCTCCTGCAATATGCACACAGGATTCCACCTTTCATTACCTCCTTCCACCTGCTGCAATGTTGAGGGCACCCCTCATTCTTTCATTGATACTGACAGAGTTCAGGGCTTGCCTCTTTAGGGAGATTCGGGTACCAAGAGAGAACACATCTACCTTCTTTCCAAACTCTTGGAGCAGTGGAAGCAGCACTTGTGTCCCAACAAGGAGAAGCCTGTTGGTTTGCTGGGATGCACCATGGCATCCAGGTAGAAGCCCCGTTTGAGCCCTGGAAAGAGCCTCCTGATGACATTTCAGGGAAGCATTTTCTATTTTTAGAGGCCATCATGCACAGAGCCAGGGAGTCAGTGCAGGATTCCCAAGCTCCTGCAGAAAGCAGTGGAGCATCTCGGGATGCTCGGAGCAGCAGCCCTGGGCTCATTAACACGATGCAGTCACAGCAGTCCCTGAAGCAGAAAGGTATTTGGGCACTTGGGCAGCAGTCTGCTGCCTCTTCCAGCCTCTGCTGGGTCAGGCTCTGATCATGCTGGGACCAGGCTGCTCCTCTGATTGGCACCACATCTCTGATCCGTGCCTTGGAGGTCCAAAGCCTCCCATTCCCCTGGCTGTGCAGGGCGGGCTGCGAGGCTCTGCTGCTCTGCCCATCTCTCCCTGATTAATGTGAAATCCAGCCTCATGAATCATTCATGAAGCTTTATTTAGTATAATGGTTTCTGACATCCACTGCCTGGGAACAGCATTTTGGGACAGACCGCTTGCGACCGTTTCTTTTTGCCAGAAATAGGGAGCTGACGCTGATCCCATCCGAACGGGAAAGGCTCAGAAAGGGAGGGAGGGAGGGGCTGAAGCAGCCCTGCCTCCTTCTCAGGGAATCACAGGTTGCTTCCTAATTAGCCAAATGTGTAAAAGCTAAATATTGACATTGCATTGCAGTTCCCTGCGTCTTGCCATCACATTGCATGTTATTAACCTACATAGTGTCAGGGAAAGGAGCATCTGTGTGTGCCTTGGCACAGGCAGGCCTGAAGAGACAGGAATTCCCCCTTGCTGGTGGGACCTGAAGGAGCTGGGGAATGGATTCCCCTCTGTGGCTGGAGCTGGGGAGAGACAGAGAAGCTCGTTGGGCTGCCCTAGAGCATGAACACCCACCCTCCTCCTCCTGAGCACTTGGCTGTGGGGAGGAAGGGTGATTTATGACTGGTTCCAGCTGGGAGGGGCTCTCTGCCCTGTCTGGGAGGGGTGTGCAGGTACCTTTGCTCCTGTGCTGCTGGATTTGGGAGTCATGGTGAGTTTCTGGCCGTGTGTGGGCCACAAGGTGGGATCTGTGCTGCAGTTTGATGCGTGATGAGCAGGGGCTGGTGCAGGGCTGGCATCTGTGGGATGCAAACTGCTTTCTTCCCTGCAAACTGCTTCATGTGAGCCTCAGAGTGCCTCAGCAGCCTCTGCCAGAGCTGTTATTTGTGGAACATCCCAGCTGCTTGGCTGAACACAGCCATCAGCCTCTCTGAGGGGCTGTGGAGGGAGTGCCCTGCAGGGAGATGGGGCTGCAGAGAGGGCAGGGATGGTGGAGCCCAGCTGCCAGGGGACACCAGGAGGCCCTGCCTGTGCCACTGCCAGCCTCCTGCTGAGCTCTCACGTGTGTCTTCATGCAGTGTGGCTTGCTGCAGAGTCTCCTTTCCCCTCTTTCAGCATGGGGAAAAGGATTGCTGGCATGTAGGGATCTCCCTCAGCCCCAGGGTGCTGTCAGTGCCTCACCTTCTCTTGCCTTCCTTTTGGCTGCCTGGCTCAGGGAAGTCCTGCCAGCATCTGAAAGGCTTCCTGGGTGTGCACAGCCTCGTGCAGCTGCAGCAAAGAGCAGCCTGCTGAGGATTCCTGGTGGGATGGAGGGGATGGAGCCAAGCAGCTCAGCACAGCTCTGCTGCCTCTTGGCTGGGGCAGGCAGAGCTGTTCCCTGCCAGACTGGAGGCCTTTGTCACAAGCAGCTTGTGAGAGCTTTGGCAGCACTTTAGGCAGGAGAGGAATCACAACAGAGGGCTGCTCTGGCATCGCTCAGCCCTGGCTCCATTCCCTGTGGGGCTCCCCACCCTGCAGGGGCTGGGCAGTGCACAGCTGGGCTGATGTGCCACAGCCAGGCAGAGGGGACAGCTTGTGACGGTGTTCACAGGGGGCCCAGAATGAGGGAAGGGATGAGGATCTGACTCCATGTTTCAGAAGGCTTGATTTATTATTTTTATCGTATGTATTACATTAAAACTATACTAAAAGAATAGAAGAAAAGGTTCTCAGAAGGCCAGCTAAGCTAAGAATAGAAAGAAAGGAATAAAAAGGGTTCGCGGCTCGGACAGAGAGTCCCTGCCAGCTGACTGTGATTGGCCATTAATCATAAACATCCAGCATGGGCCAATCACAGATGCACCTGTTGCATTCCACAGCAGCAGATAACCATTGTTTACATTTTGTTCCTGAGGCCTCTCAGCTTCTCAGGAGGAAAAATCCTAAGGAAAGGATTTTCATGAAAAGATGTCTGCGACAGACAGCTCCCACCCGTGTTCCCAAACCTGCCCTGCTGGCAGACACTGCCTCCCTCCACCATGCAATTCCAGGGTTCCCTCTGCCCTCCCGGCACGGTGGGAGCTGCTGTGCTGTGCTGCTGCTCACTGGAGAGGGTGGGAGGGCACTGGGAAAGGTTACTGCTCTGTGCTGGCAAAGCAGCCCTGTGCCTTCAGAAAGAGAATGCTGGAGGGCATCAGCTGGAGTGAGGCAGCTCTGGCCCAGACCCCTCTCCCTGCCTCTGCAGAGGGCCTAGGTCCAGGTGAGGAGCTGAGTTTGTATAAACCATCCCACAGAAAAGCACAGAGTGAATTTGTGCATTTGTTGGCCTTTAACTGTGAGGATGGTTTGTTTTTCTGCAGAGGTGTGTGTCTGTTTATTTTATGGTGGGGAGCAGGGTGCTATTGACTCCTTTTCCCTCCTGGAACATTGCTGCTCCTCAGCAGGAATGATGAGGGCTGTGCACAGCTCCTGACCATGGGCAGAGCTGCTGCTGAGTGGATCTGCTCTGCCCAGGGTATTTTCTCCTCTGGAACTAATGTGATTGCTGAGATCCTGCTGGGACTACAGATTCCCACTCCTAGGCCAGGCTGGCTAAATAACCCTCCCCTTTCAAAGGCTGTCAAAGCTGTAGTAATTCTTATTAGGCTGGTTTGAATCATGTCTTGAAAAGGTCTCACATCACCATTGAGCACCAAACTGTTCTGTATTCAGACCCCAACCACCCAGTCTTCTGAGCCAGACCATAACACATGCAGGCTCCAAGGAAATATTAAAGATGTTCTGAAGGGCTGTGGGTGAAACTTGACTTCTCCACTCTCTGTCCTGCGCACATTTCAGAGTGGAACAAAGGGCTTTGCATGGAGCAAGGATGTTCTGTGGTGCTGATGGATCCCTGGGGAGACCCCTGGGATGCTGGGGAGCGTTGGGTGTTTCCTTTGGGAATTGGGCAAAAGAGACTGGCCTGAGAACCTTTGCTTTGAGAGAGTTTGGAGTAAGCCAGCCCTGCAGCCTGCCCTGCAGTGCTGCTGCTGCTCTGATGTGCCATGGTGGATGTTTCTGACCCAAAGCTGGGCCCTTGAGTGCAGCCTTTGTCCACATTCCCAGCACCAGACCTGGTGAACCTGTCCCAGGAGAAACAGCGAGTCCTGAGCCCCCAGGCAGAGAAAATGAACACCTTTCATCCTCTCCAGGCTGCTCTGGCCCTGGCTAACAGCTGATGTGAGAGGAATTTCTCTGGCACAGCACTCATTGCTTTTCCCATTGTCCTGCTGGCACCTACCTAGGACAAAAAGGGAAATTTCCTTCCTCCCCAGAGAGCTGAATCCAAGGATTTCAGCCAATGCACACGGCCAGGAGCCTGTCACAATCAGTGATCCTGACCTGTGTGTGTTCTGGTGCACTGCCCAGCCCCTCCCAGGTGGGTGCTGCTCCATGGAGGGGGGAGAGGGGAGCCTGATGCAGTGCTGGAAGCTCCCCAGGCTCCCCAGCAGAGCTGGTGAAAGCTGGAAACGCTGTGCCCAGGAGGCAGGGACCTGTGCCTGGGAGGAGAAAGGCAGAGGATTTGTTGACACAGCTACAGGTGGAGGCACAGTTGGTGCATTGCCCCTGGGATTTCTGACTTGCAGGGCTCCAAAACAGAAAGCAGCAGGACTGAGACAGACTTGACGTCCCCAGAGCATCCTCTGGCCCAAAGCGCCTCCTCCTGCCTTTCTGGGCCAGCAGCTGGGTGACAGTGGTGACACGAGCTGTCTCAGAGCAGGTAGAGGCTCCTCTCACAGGAGATCTGGAGGCCTCAGGCAGCAGGTTTGGGCAGGATGAACCCTCCCTGCCATCTCCTCGTGTCTGCAGAGGAGCTGCTGCCCTGGGCACGGCATCCATGAGGTTATGCAGGGCCAGCCGAGAGGCACCCCACGCCTGCAGCTCTGTGCTTAATCAAACCAATTAGCAATTTAATCTTGTTAACAAACCAAGATAATTGCGGCATTATCAAATTAGCCAGCTGTATGGAAATGCCTGCTTAATAGCTGATAATAGCTGGTGCTGATGGAGGAGGAGGAGGGCTGTGATCTGTGACGAATGGCCGCGGGAGGTGCAGTCTGGCTGCTCTGCCCCGGCTGCCCCAGCCCCGTGCGGGACGCGGGGGGATGGCTGCGGGATGTGAGGGGATGGATGCGGGATGTGAGGGGATGGATGCGGGATACAGGGATGGGTGCGGGATGTGAGGGGATGGATGCGGGATGTGCGGGGATGGCTGCGGGATGTGCGGGGATGGATGCGGGATGTGGGGGATGGATGCGGGATGTGCGGGGATGGATGCGGGATGTGAGGGGATGGATGCGGGATGTGAGGGGATGGATGCGGGAAGCAGGGTATGCTGCGGGATGTGGGGGATGGATGCGGGATGTGCGGGGATGGATGCGGGATGTGCGGGGATGCTGCGGGATGCAGGATATTGCTATGGGATAGCTGTGGGATGGCTGCGGGATGTGCGGGGATGGCTGTGGGATGCGGGATGCAGGATGGCTGTGGGATGTGGGATGCGGGATGCAGGATGGCTGTGGGATGCAGGGATGGCTGTGGGATGTGGGATGCGGGATGGCTGCGAGATGCAGGGATGGCTGCGGGATACAGGGATGGCTGCGGGATGCAGGGATGGCTGTGGGATGTGGGATGCGGGATGCAGGATGGCTGCGGGATGCAGGGATGGCTCTGGGAGCGCTGGGGCTCATCAGCCTCTCCCAGCCCACGGTTTGTGTGGCACAGCTCTCCCTTTCCAGAGGGCTGGGCTGCTGTCAGGGAGAGTTTTTCCCTGCAAGGACCCTACCCTGGGCAGAAGCAATGTCTGATTGTACACCGAGTTTGGCTGCTGAGCTCCCGGTTCTTGTTTTGCCTGTCCCTGCCGATCCCCGGGCGCTCTCAGCCTCCCCAGCGCCGCCTGAGCTCTCGGTTCTCTCTGCCCTCCCGTGGCCAGGCGAAGCAAAGAGTTGGGTTTTTTCAACATAGCACTTCTTCCTTCTCTGATTAATCTTTGACTCCTGCCTTCCTCTAGCTGCTCCATAGAGGTCACCTACACAGATGTGACCATATAAGGACTCCAGCAGATGCTGTGCCCAGTCTCGGCCAGGAAGCTCCCAGCATCTCACATGGACCATGCAAGGTGGCAATGCCACAGCCAGAGCCTTCACCCTGCTGTGTTTGTGGATAGTTTAAGATCTGGCCAGCTGTGCTGCTCTCCAGATTGCTTTGCTCGAGCCTGGCCATGGGGATCCTTAGCCCAGCTCTCACACAGCAGCAGCTCCTCTCTGCTCCCTCGGTGTGTGCACACAGACCAACCTCCTCCTCCTCC
This sequence comes from Melospiza georgiana, assembly GCF_028018845.1. Taxonomy (NCBI): domain Eukaryota; kingdom Metazoa; phylum Chordata; class Aves; order Passeriformes; family Passerellidae; genus Melospiza; species Melospiza georgiana. The sequence continues at coordinate 9,061,696 of NC_080446.1, forward strand.
AGGCTGGTGCAGAATGGGGCATTCTCAGCCAGCAGGGGCTGGGCAGGGCTGGCAGGCCCCCTTTGGGCTGGGTGATGCTCTGCCCTGCAGTGGGTGGTGGCAGTGCCTGGTTCTGCCATGCACAGAGGCCAGCAGCTCCTCAGGCTGGGCACACTCTTTTCTGCTGATGTTTCTTGGCAGTTCCTGAAGTTTTGTCCCCAGCACTCAGCTGTACAAAAATTACAGGAACCCCTTGGAGCTATGGTTGTATTGCCCTGGCTTGAGGCTTTCCCAGGCAAGATTCTTCAGCTGAATTTTCCCCACCAGCTCAGGCTCAGCACCGTTTGGGGTTTGGGTGTGTGTAACCCCCCCTGTGCTCCCCAGGTGAGCCCCAAGTGGGGTATCCATAGGGAGCCTCTGCCTTCTGTGCCCCCTGGGCAGGCAGGGTCAGTGCCCTCCCACAGCCCTGTGCAGCTGGGAGGGCCTGGAGGACACACTGCTCTCCAGGGCCCCTTGCAGCCTGCCTAAAGCAGCCTGGCATGTTTTGCTCCAGTCCCTTCCCATTGCTCTCTCCTCCTGGAGGCTGTGTGCCTCTGGATGGGTTTTCTCCCCCAAGCCAGCCCCTAACCACACTGCAGGTGTGAAGCCAGGCTGTTTTCATCCTCTTTCCCCAGCAGAATAAATTCTGGGGTGAAAGCAGCAGGGGGACTGTGTGCCAGGGTGGAGAGAGGAGGTGAGGAAAGGAGTCACACATGACAAACACCCTTGAGAAAAGCTGCTTTTATTTGTGGAAAGAGCCATGGGGAGCACAGGGAGAGGGAAAGGGGTGGCACAGAGCACAGTGCAGCAGCTGTCACAGGGTGATCCTGGAGCTGAGCTGGGGTGGCAATGCTGAGGTGACCCTCAGTCTGTCCTGGAAGCCGGAGCTCACACTGGCAAAGGGAGAGAAAGGAAGATGTTGGTGTTCACCCCAGCCCTCCTTTGCCCACGTTTGCCCACCAGGGGCCCGCCGGGGGCTCTGGCAGCTGGGCACAGCCCGGAGCATCACACCCCGCTCTGCCCCAGGAGCAGCCGGGGCTCCGGAGCTCCTACCGTAGGTGACGGGGATGGCAGGCGGCTTGGAGATGCATTTCCTCCCGCAGAAGGTGCGGCAGCACTTCTTGCCGCGGGGGCATTGCCGGTCCACGAAGCACTGGTTGGGGGGGTTGTGCAGGGCGCAGATGAAGCGGACCGGCGGGCAGGACCAGGCGCTGCCTGCGGGACACGGCACCGGTGGGGCAGCGAGGGGCACCGGGGAGATGCTGCCCGGCAAACAACACCCCTTCCCCTCCCGTGGGATCCGTGTAAACACGGCTCCTTCCCAGCCCCCCAGCTTTTCCTCCCGTGCCTCGCCCTCGGACGTGTCCTACCTGTTGGCAGCTCTGCCCAGAGGATGAGCATCCCCACCAGGAGCAGGGCGGCCGCCGCCTTCATGCTGCCAGGTGCGAGCGTGGGCGGTGCGGGACATCCGCATTTAAACCCTTGGGCAGGGTGGGGAACGGGCCGGTGTTTGTGCCTCTTTCTTCTGCCGATTGCGTTGTTTCCAGAAAAGCCTCTTGCGCAAAGTTCATATTTAATTGTCTAGTTGCTCAAAAAGCAGCTTTTGTATTGCACAACTCACACCTGGGGCTGAGGGACAAGCCAAGGGAGATGTGCCAGGGCATTGTCCACCCTGACAGGCAGTGGAGCTGCCTTCCCCTAGGCAGGTATCTTCTCCAGATATTCTTTTTCAGGAGAAACCCTTGTGGTGCCTGTGTTCTCCTCTGGGGTTCTGTTAAATGGGTTTCCCTCTGTACTTTGCTTGCAAACCAAACCTTACAGCATGATCCAAATCAGCATGAGACTGCCAGTGCCTTCCCAGGAATGATCCTTCAAGATTTTTCTCAGAGGTACCTTGTCCCAGCCCCAAATCCTCCTTACTCCTGCCCCACTGGGAGTATGAGTTGGTGTGGGGAAAGCAGCTTTGACTCAGCCCAAGGTGAGTCTTTCTCAAGCTCTGTGGAAGGTCACCTGTACCCCAGTACCTTCTCTGGTGGCTTCTGCCATATGGGAGCAGGTTGGTGCTGGAAGAAGGTGGCTGATCCCTCTGGGGTAGGATAACCCACTCCTCACAGACCTGTCATCAGCCACGATGCAGCACAAGGACAGCTTGACTGAGCCCTGACTCCTTATGGCTGTAGGGATTAGGGGCTGTATTCCTTGTTTGGATGGCAAAGATCCCACCACCCATTCCTCCCTCCCAAGGAAATTGTAACCCTGCCCTGGCCTCTAGGTAAATCTGTTTTCTTTAGGTGCCCTTGGGCAACGGGCACTAAAATGGGAAGTTACTCCATTCCCCACCAATTGGTCAATGTCCCACTCAGCTTGTGTAAGGGGTTCCTCAAATATTTCTGTAGGACTTCTGTGGCTGGCAGGAGCCCAAGCTGTCCTGGAAACATGCTCGGGGAATGGCTGGGTAGGGAAAGGCTCCCCCAGCCCCGCAAAGGGCAGCCCTGATCTCACAACCAGGCAGGGACAAAGAGCAGCTGAAGCCCAGTATCACCTCTGCTGCTCTGTGCAGCCCCTGAGCCCCCCAGAACTGCACTGATCCAGCCCCTGGAGCTGCCACTTTCCATCCAGGGCATGGTGGGTGTCTCACTGTGCCCTTTCCTGCTCAGACTTACCATTCCTGAGTCACAGCTGGCCCCGTTAACTTGGCCACACCCAACCTGTTATCTGTTAACTGCTGTCCTGTTTTCCTAATGACACTGTGGCTGCAGCTTTTTCTGAAGTCATTTATTAAACAACGTGCAGATGTTATCACCAACCCAAAAAAATTTTCTGCCCTGTGCACTAGCAATGTAGCACTTTTAATGAGAAATACAAGCACTGGAATAATTTTTAAAAAAATCCATTGCCATTCAGCTGCTGTTGAGGCTAGAGAGGGCATGGCTGCTCACAGCTTGTGCCAGAATCTGGTTGAGGTTGTTCTTGAACCTATGCCTCCAAGACAGGAGAAAATAACAAGGACCAAGGCTTGGATTAAGCTGCAGAGAAGATGGAAAGGACAAGGGAGGGAAACAAATTCACCTGAAGAAACATTCTGAAGTGCTTTATTCACAGCAGGGGGAAGTGTGAACTCTTCCTGTTACAAACTCACAGGAAATAATCAGGACCCAGCATTTCTGGGCACAGGATCGCCTGCAGTCCACATGTTGCACTCTGTTACCTGCGCAGCACCCATTGCCCCAGCACCCTCAGAGCAGTCCCCATCCCACATGACTCATGCTCTTCTCCATGAAAACCACTTTGTTTCCCTCCTTCCAAAGCTGCAAGGTCCCAGTTGTGCAGTGCCTGAGGGTGTTGTGGCAGATGCTGCTTTCTCCAGCCAGAGCAAGGCTCTGCAGTCTGTGTTCCCTGGGGAGGGAAAGGAGGGAGACCAGGAGCCCCTGATCCCCCAGCCCTACCCTGGGGATAAGCACCCCAGGAACAGCTTGTGCCCCACCAGTGATGCAAAGCTTCCAGCCTGATGATGAGCTCCGTCCATCCATCCATCCATCCATCCATCCATCCATCCATCCATCCATCCATCCATCCATCCATCCATCCATCCCTCCATCCCTGCCCAGCTCAGGGAGCTCCCCTCAGCCCCAAGCCAGCTCTGGGTGTCCTCAGCACAGCGTCACCCTCCCAGCGCTGGTGTGTGGTGACAGCTACTGAAACGTGGCAAGGATGGCAGTCTGGTGCCACAAAGGCTCGTCCCAGCTCTCAGATGGATTCCCACGGGATCCCTGTGGGAGCTGCCTCTACACATACAAAGTGTGCACAGACCTCTAAGCGGGACCTGCTCTGTGCACCCCAGGTACCCCCAACCCAGCTCAACCAGACACCTCCAGTGCAGGGAACATGGAGCAAGTGGAAACCATAAACTTTGTGGTGTCCTGTGGTACTGTCCCGGTTCAGGGTAAATTTGGGAGAGAACCCCCAAAGGGCTCCTCTTATAAAGCAGATTCAATGGGCGCCTCCCCCAACCAGTCCAGGAGAAAATACCTCCTTGGAGAAAAGTGAAAAAAACAAGTTTATCAAACAATAGAACTTAAACAGTATTAAACAGCAAACGTCCTTGCTGCTCCAAAATAGATTACTAATTGAGAAAGTCCCTTTCCGAACTGCAACTCAGCTCACTCGGTCTCCAGTCAGTGGAAGTGGTGGGGCTGGCTCCGTTCGTGCCCGGGAAGACTGGCAGCAGGGAGCAGCAGCCTGGAACGAGCAGCCAGGAGCAGCCAGGCAGTCAGGTGTAAAAAAGTCCAAAGAAAAGGGGAAAAAAAAAAAAAAAAACAAAACACAGTCCAGGGAACTTTTTTGCCTCAGATAACTAAAACTAACTAAAAGCAAAGGAGAGCTCTGTCCCACTGTTTGTTCATCTGCAGACATCACAGTCCAGGAGCAGGAATGGGGAGGAATGAGTGCAGTGTCTGAAAACAAACTGCTGCTTCTTCTCTCCCCAGTTCACTCTCTGCAACAAGTCTTAAAGGTGCAAAACTTATTATTCAGCATAAACAGAACAAGACGATTGGGGATAAAAGCATCATATAGTCAACCTAGGACAGTGACCAATGCAAACCAAAAGAGAGCACAGGGATGTGAAAAACTGAGATTTTTTTGTCCTAGAAGAGCCACAAGTTACACATGTGACATATATTTTTAAATTATAAAAATACCAAATTATAAAATATATTTACATAAGAACCTATATAACAATTATGTTTGGAAATATATTTGCAAAAGAGAACAACACTCTCTAAAGCATATATACAGAAGACTGATAAAGAGCACTCTGTACATGTCCAGAAGGATGGCATCCCTGCCCGGCATCTCCAGCAGTCCTGGAAGAAAAGCAAGGGACAGGGTCACCCCAGCCAGGCACACAGGGCTGTTCCCTGTGCCCCAGGCTGGGAACACAGACTCTGCTGCTGCCAGAGCAGGACTGCTGCCTGCACTGAGCCTGGCTGGGGCTGAGGTTGGGGCTGAGGTTGGAGCTGAGGTCAGGGCTGAGTCAGGGTCCCAGGCAGAGGGACCCAAATCATGCCCCAAAGCAAGCACAGGGCAGCCTGGCACAGGGCAGCTTGTGCCTCCAGAACCCAGGGAGCCCCCCTGGGCACCGTGTCCCTGAGCGAGACCACCCAGCCCAGCCCAGCCTGGCAGCAGGGGACCCACCCTGCCCATGGACAGAGCATGGCCAGTGCCTGCCTGTCCTGCTGCTGGGCTCCACCTTCATCCCAAGACCATGTCCTTCTCCTCACCTTTCTCATCCACTTCCATGTCTTCAACATAATCCTCCATTTCCACCTCCATCTCCTCCTCCACATCCACCTCCACATCCACCTCCATTTCTTCATCTCCATTCTCTTCAACATCCATACTCTCTTCTCTATCAACCATCATATCGATTTCCATCTCCTCCTCAGTGTCAGAGACAGCCTGCATAGGGAGCAGAACCTCAGAGAGGGGTCCCTGTCCCACACCATCCCCACAGAGCTCCAGCCCACCCAGGCAGTTCAGGGGTTTCCACCTCCATGGAATGGCACTGTACCTTCACTGGGACAAAAGTGAGCATCCTGCAGAGATGGGTGGCAAGATCCAGGCAGCAGGGACTGTTCAGGACCGATGACAGCGCAGACAGGACTGAACTGCACCGAAGCCAAATGACAAGGACGTGGGGGAGTGTACGGCAGGGCAGGGAGGGTGAGGTGGGGCCAGGAACGAAGACGGTAATTGGCTATGCACGGTTTCTAGTTAAAAGACAAATTATGAACCTCACTGGTTTCACACCTGCTTAACTTTCTTCCTTCATGCAATTTTTTGTGTAACCACCCCAAAACTGACTGTGATCTGAGGAATCAGAAACCATCCTGATGGTTTGCCCTGAAATGGACCTTGAAGTGCATTCCGTACACAACCTGAGCTACTTCCCACCACAGCACTGGTGGGAAGAGTCCTCTCCCCCTGGCCATGGCTGTTCCCAGGGATGGAACATGCACAGCTTCTGTGCACAGCCTGGGCCTGGGACTTCCCATCCTCAGTGTAAAATAACCATCTTCATTTTAACCCAAATCAACCTCCTGCAGCTGAAAGCCATCCCCCCTTCTCCTCCCACCACAGACCCTGTTGAACACTCTGTCCCCATCTTTCCTATGGGACCCTTCGAGCCCTTCATGGATGCAGTGTGGCCCCTCCATGGCCCTCTCTTCTCCAGGCTGAGCATCCCCAACTCCTTCAGCCTTTCCTCACAGCAGAGGGGCTCCAGCCCTTGCAGCACCCCCATGGCCTCCTCTGCACCCACTCCAACAGCTCCACGTCCTTCCTGTGCTCAGGACCCCAGACCTGGAGGCAGGGATGGGTCCTGGGGGGGCTGCAGCTTCATGAGGAGCAGAGGGGAATTTTGTGTTATCCCCTGAAAGGAACTAAATGCACTAATGAGGATAAAATCAAGAGAATGGAGCCTGCCCCAAGCAGAGTCCTGCTGTCAGGGGTGGTTCTTTCTTTGTGCAGGGATCCATCAGGAGCAGAATACCTGTGCAGCAGTCATTGCCCCAGCACCCTCAGAGCAGTCCCCATCCCACATGACTCATGCTCTTCTCCATGAAAACCACTTTGTTTCCCTCCTTCCAAAGCTGCAAGGTCCCAGTTGTGCAGTGCCTGAGAATGTTGTGGCAGATGCTGCTTTCTCCAGCCAGAGCAAGGCTCTGCAGTCTGTATTCCCTGGGGAGGGAAAGGAGGGAGACCAGGAGCCCCTGATCCCCAGCCCTACCCTGGGGATAAGCACCCCAGGAACAGCTTGTGCCCCACCAGTGATGCAAAGCTTCCAGCCTGATGATGAGCTCCGTCCGTCCATCCATCCATCCATCCATCCATCCATCCATCCATCCATCCATCCATCCATCCATCCATCCATCCCTCCATCCCTGCCCAGCTCAGGGAGCTCCCCTCAGCCCCAAGCCAGCTCTGGGTGTCCTCAGCACAGCGTCACCCTCCCAGTGCTGGTGTGTGGTGACAGCTACTGAAACGTGGCAAGGATGGCAGTCTGGTGCCACAAAGGCTCGTCCCAGCTCTCAGATGGATTCCCACGGGATCCCTGTGGGAGCTGCCTCTACACATACAAAGTGTGCACAGACCTCTAAGCGGGACCTGCTCTGTGCACCCCAGGTACCCCCAACCCAGCTCAACCAGACACCTCCAGTGCAGGGAACATGGAGCAAGTGGAAACCATAAACTTTGTGGTGTCCTGTGGTACTGTCCTGGTTCAGGGCAAATTTGGGAGAGAACCCCCAAAGGGCTCCTCTTGTAAAGCAGATTCAATGGGCGCCTCCCCCAACCAGTCCAGGAGAAAATACCTCCTTGGAGAAAAGTGAAAAAAACAAGTTTATCAAACAATAGAACCTAAACAGTATTAAACAGCAAACGTCCTTGCTGCTCCAAAATAGATTACTAATTGAGAAAGTCCCTTTTCGAACTGCAACTCAGCTCACTCGGTCTCCAGTCAGTGGAAGTGGTGGGGCTGGCTCCATTCGTGCCCGGGAAGACTGGCAGCGGGGAGCAGCAGCCTGGAACGAGCAGCCAGGAGCAGCCAGGCAGTCAGGTGTAAAAAGGTCCAAAGAAAAGGGGAAAAGAAAAAAAAAAAAAAAACAAAACACAGTCCAGGGAACTTTTTTGCCTCAGATAAGTAAAACTAACTAAAAGCAAAGGAGAGCTCTGTCCCACTGTTTGTTCATCTGCAGACATCACAGTCCAGGAGCAGGAATGGGGAGGAATGAGTGCAGTGTCTGAAAACAAACTGCTGCTTCTTCTCTCCCCAGTTCACTCTCTGCAACAAGTCTTAAAGGTGCAAAACTTATTATTCAGCATAAACAGAACAAGACGATTGGGGATAAAAGCATCATATAGTCAACCTAGGACAGTGACCAATGCAAACCAAAAGAGAGCACAGGGATGTGAAAAACTGAGATTTTTTTGTCCTAGAAGAGCCACAAGTTACACATGTGACATATATTTTTAAATTATAAAAATACCAAATTATAAAATATATTTACATAAGAACCCATATAACAATTATGTTTGGAAATATATTTGCAAAAGAGAACAACACTCTCTAAAGCATATATACAGAAGACTGATAAAGAGCACTCTGTACATGTCCAGAAGGATGGCATCCCTGCCCGGCATCTCCAGCAGTCCTGGAAGAAAAGCAAGGGACAGGGTCACCCCAGCCAGGCACACAGGGCTGTTCCCTTTGTCCCCAGGCTGGGAACACAGACTCTGCTGCTGCCAGAGCAGGACTGCTGCCTGCACTGAGCCTGGCTGGGGCTGAGGCTGGGGCTGAGGTTGGAGCTGAGGTCAGGGCTGAGTCAGGGTCCCAGGCAGAGGGACCCAAATCATGCCCCAAAGCAAGCACAGGGCAGCCTGGCACAGGGCAGCTTGTGCCTCCAGAACCCAGGGAGCCCCCCTGGGCACCGTGTCCCTGAGCGAGACCACCCAGCCCAGCCCAGCCTGGCAGCAGGGGACCCACCCTGCCCATGGACACAGCATGGCCAGTGCCTGCCTGCCCTGCTGCTGGGCTCCACCTTCATCCCAAGACCATGTCCTTCTCCTCACCTTTCTCATCCACTTCCATGTCTTCAACATAATCCTCCATTTCCACCTCCATCTCCTCCTCCACATCCACCTCCACATCCACCTCCATTTCTTCATCTCCATTCTCTTCAACATCCATACTCTCTTCTCTATCAACCATCATATCGATTTCCATCTCCTCCTCAGTGTCAGAGACAGCCTGCATAGGGAGCAGAACCTCAGAGAGGGGTCCCTGTCCCACACCATCCCCACAGAGCTCCAGCCCACCCAGGCAGTTCAGGGGTTTCCACCTCCATGGAATGGCACTGTACCTTCACTGGGACAAAAGTGAGCATCCTGCAGAGATGGGTGGCAAGATCCAGGCAGCAGGGACTGTTCAGGACCGATGACAGCGCAGACAGGACTGAACTGCACCGAAGCCAAATGACAAGGACGTGGGGGAGTGTACGGCAGGGCAGGGAGGGTGAGGTGGGGCCAGGAACGAAGACGGTAATTGGCTATGCACGGTTTCTAGTTAAAAGACAAATTATGAACCTCACTGGTTTCACACCTGCTTAACTTTCTTCCTTCATGCAATTTTTTGTGTAACCACCCCAAAACTGACTGTGATCTGAGGAATCAGAAACCATCCTGATGGTTTGCCCTGAAATGGACCTTGAAGTGCATTCCGTACACAACCTGAGCTACTTCCCACCACAGCACTGGTGGGAAGAGTCCTCTCCCCCTGGCCATGGCTGTTCCCAGGGATGGAACATGCACAGCTTCTGTGCACAGCCTGGGCCTGTGACTTCCCATCCTCAGTGTAAAATAACCATCTTCATTTTAACCCAAATCAACCTCCTGCAGCTGAAAGCCATCCCCCCTTCTCCTCCCACCACAGACCCTGTTGAACACTCTGTCCCCATCTTTCCTATGGGACCCTTCAAGCCCTTCATGGATGCAGTGTGGCCCCTCCATGGCCCTCTCTTCTCCAGGCTGAGCATTCCAAAACTCCTTCAGCCTTTCCTCACAGCAGAGGGGCTCCAGCCCTTGCAGCACCCCCATGGCCTCCTCTGCACCCACTCCAACAGCTCCACGTCCTTCCTGTGCTCAGGACCCCAGAGCTGGAGGCAGGGATGGATCCGGGGGTGGCTGCAGCTTCATGGGGAGCAGAGGGGAATTTTGTGTTATCCCCTGAAAGGAACTAAATGCACTAATGAGGATAAAATCAAGGGAATGGAGCCTGCCCCAAGCAGAGTCCTGCTGTCAGGGGTGGTTCTTTCTTTGTGCAGGGATCCATCAGGAGCAGAATACCTGTGCAGCAGTCATTGCCCCAGCACCCTCAGAGCAGTCCCCATCCCACATGACTCATGCTCTTCTCCATGAAAACCACTTTGTTTCCCTCCTTCCAAAGCTGCAAGGTCCCAGTTGTGCAGTGCCTGAGGGTGTTGTGGCAGATGCTGCTTTCTCCAGCCAGAGCAAGGCTCTGCAGTCTGTATTCCCTGGGGAGGGAAAGGAGGGAGACCAGGAGCCCCTGATCCCCCAGCCCTACCCTGGGGATAAGCACCCCAGGAACAGCTTGTGCCCCACCAGTGAGGCAAAGCTTTCAGCCTGATGATGCGCTCCATCCATCCATCCATCCATCCATCCATCCATCCATCCATCCATCCATCCATCCCTCCATCCATCCATCCATCCATCCATCCATCCATCCATCCATCCCTCCATCCCTCCATCCCTGCCTGGCTCAGGGAGCTCCCCTCAGCCCCGGGCCAGCTCTGGGTGTCCTCAGCACAGCGTCACCCTCCCAGCGCTGGTGTGTGGTGACAGCTACTGAAACGTGGCAAGGATGGCAGTCTGGTGCCACAAAGGCTCGTCCCAGCTCTCAGATGGATTCCCACGGGATCCCTGTGGGAGCTGCCTCTACACATACAAAGTGTGCACAGACCTCTAAGCGGGACCTGCTCTGTGCACCCCAGGTACCCCCAACCCAGCTCAACCAGACACCTCCAGCACAGGGAACATGGAGCAAGTGGAAACCATAAACTTTGTGGTGTCCTGTGGTACTGTCCCGGTTCAGGGTAAATTTGGGAGAGAACCCCCAAAGGGCTCCTCTCAGAAAGCAGATTCAATGGGCGCTTCCCCAAACCAGTCCAGGAGAAAATACCTCCTTGAAGAAAAGTGGGAAAAAACTGTTTATTAAACAATAGAACTTAAACAATGTTAATCAGTAAAAACCCTTGCTGCTCCAAAAGAGATGACAAACTCAGAAAGTCCATCCCTGGGCTGCAGCTCAGCTCGCTCAGTTTCTTGTCAGTCCCTCCGCTGCTGGAAACGCCAGGCTGCGCCCAGTGCGCTACAAATCTGAAGTGCCCGTGCTTCGCTGGGTGTTCAGTCCTGAGTCGGTTTAAAAGTGAACTAAAGAAAAAAAAAAAAAAAACAAAAACAGTCCGGGGAACTGAACTTCCTCTCCTCATCTGGCAAAAAAAAAAGATTTCATCCAGCTAAAATTCTTAAAGGAGAGGAGAGCTGAGAGGTCTTTCCCGCTGTTTTAATCTGGAGACTAATGGGGAAAAAATGTGGAAGAGTGAGTGCAGTGTCTAAGACAAACTGCAGCTTCTTCTCTCCCCCCTTCACTCTCTGGAACAAGCCTTAAAGGTGCAAAACTTATTATTCAGCATAAACAGAACAAGATGATTGGGGATAAAAGCATCATACAGTCAGCCTAGGACAGTGACCAATGCAAACCAATAGAGAGCACAGGGATGTGAAAAATTTAGATTATTTTTAGTCCTAGAAGCTCCACAAGTTACACATGTGACATATATTTTTAAATTATAAAAATACCAAATTATAAAATATATTTCCATAAGAACCTATATAACAATTATGTTTGGAAATATATTTACAAAAGAGAACAACACTCTCTAAAGCATATATACAGAAGACTGATAAAGAGCACTCTGTACATGTCCAGAAGGATGGCATCCCTGCCTGGCATCTCCAGCAGTCCTGGAAGAAAAGCAAGGGACAGGGTCACCCCAGCCAGGCACACAGGGCTGTTCCCTGTGCCCCAGGCTGGGAACACAGACTCTGCTGCTGGCAGAGCAGGACTGCTGCCTGCACTGAGCCTGGCTGGGGCTGAGGCTGGGGCTGAGGTTGGAGCTGAGGTCAGGGCTGAGTCAGGGTCCCAGGCAGAGGGACCCAAATCATGCCCCAAAGCAAGCACAGGGCAGCCTGGCACAGGGCAGCTTGTGCCTCCAGAACCCAGGGAGCCCCCCTGGGCACCGTGTCCCTGAGCGAGACCACCCAGCCCAGCCCAGCCTGGCAGCAGGGGACCCACCCTGCCCACGGACAGAGCATGGCCAGTGCCTGCCTGCCCTGCTGCTGGGCTCCACCTTCATCCCAAGACCATGTCCTTCTCCTCACCTTTCTCATCCACTTCCATGTTTTCAACATAATCCTCCATTTCCACCTCCATCTCCTCCTCCACATCCACCTCCACATCCACCTCCATTTCTTCATTCTCTTCAACATCTATAGCCATACTCTCTTCTCTATCAACCTTCATATCGATTTCCATCTCCTCCTCAGTGTCAGTGACAGCCTGCATAGGGAGCAGAACCTCAGAGTGGGGTCCCTGTCCCACACCAACCCCACAGAGCTCCAGGCCACCCAGGCAGTTCAGAGGTGTCCACCTCTATGGAATGGCATTGTACCTTCACTGTGATAAATGTGGGCATCCTGCAGGCACTGTTCAGGACTGATGACAATGTTCTGTAATGAGCTCATTAAAACTATGGTCTCAGGGAAGGGTGTGGATGTGGTGACACTGTATCCCATGGTTGATTTTTGCCACCAATCACGCAGGTGCAAGTGTCCTTAACAGAAATTTTAATAGAAGCTTCTCATCTTACTTGGATGGGCATCCACCTCTGTGCCGCCCAGATCCTGTGACTCACCACCTAACCATGTAAAGACGCAACCTTCATTTTAACACAAATCAACCTGCTGGAGTAGAAAGCTATTCCCTGCTCTCATCCCACCACAGACCCTGTTGAACACTCTGTCCCCATCTTTCCTGTGAGACCCTTCAAGCCCTTCATGGATGCAGTGAGGACTCTCCATGGCCTTCCAGGCTGAGCATTCCCAAACTCCTTCAGCCTTTCCTCACAGCAGAGGGGCTCCAGCCCTTGCAGCACCCCCATGGCCTCCTCTGCACCCACTCCAACAGCTCCACGTCCTTCCTGTGCTCAGGACCCCAGACCTGGAGGCAGAGATGGGTCCTGGGGGGGCTGCAGCTTCATGGGGAGCAGAGGGGAATTTTGTGTTATCCCCTGAAAGGAACTAAATGCACTAATGAGGATAAAATCAAGAGAATGGAGCCTGCCCCAAGCAGAGTCCTGCTGTCAGGGGTGGTTCTTTCTTTGTGCAGGGATCCATCAGGAGCAGAATACCTGTGCAGCAGTCATTGCCCCAGCACCCTCAGAGCAGTCCCCATCCCACATGACTCATGCTCTTCTCCCTGAAAACCGGTTTGTTTCCCTCCTTCCAAAGCTGCAAGGTCCCAGTTGTGCAGTGCCTGAGGGTGTTGTGGCAGATGCTGCTTTCTCCAGCCAGAGCAAGGCTCTGCAGTCTGTATTCCCTGGGGAGGGAAAGGAGGGAGACCAGGAGCCCCTGATCCCCCAGCCCTACCCTGGGGATAAGCACCCCAGGAACAGCTTGTGCCCCACCAGTGAGGCAAAGCTTCCAGCCTGATGATGAGCTCCGTCCATCCATCCATCCATCCATCCATCCATCCATCCATCCATCCATCCATCCATCCATCCATCCATCCATCCATCCCTCCATCCATCCATCCATCCATCCATCCATCCATCCATCCATCCATCCATCCATCCATCCATCCATCCCTCCATCCCTCCATCCCTGCCTGGCTCAGGGAGCTCCCCTCAGCCCCAAGCCAGCTCTGGGTGTCCTCAGCACAGCGTCACCCTCCCAGTGCTGGTGTGTGGTGACAGCTACTGAAACGTGGCAAGGATGGCAGTCTGGTGCCACAAAGGCTCGTCCCAGCTCTCAGATGGATTCCCACGGGATCCCTGTGGGAGCTGCCTCTACACATACAAAGTGTGCACAGACCTCTAAGCAGGACCTGCTCTGTGCACCCCAGGTACCCCCAACCCAGCTCAACCAGACACCCCCAGCGCAGGGAACATGGAGCAAGTGGAAACCATAAACTTTGTGGTGTCCTGTGGTACTGTCCCGGTTCAGGGTAAATTTGGGAGAGAACCCCCAAAGGGCTCCTCTCAGAAAGCAGATTCAATGGGCGCTTCCCCAAACCAGTCTGGGAGAAAATACCTCCTTGAAGAAAAGTGGAAAAAATGTTCATTAAACAATAGAACTTAAACAATGCTAATCAGTAAAAACCCTTGCTGCTCCAAAAGAGATGACAAACTCAGAAAGTCCATCCCTGGGCTGCAGCTCAGCTCGCTCAGTTTCTTGTCAGTCCCTCCGCTGCTGGAAACGCCAGGCTGCGCCCAGTGCGCTACAAATCTGAAGTGCCCGTGCTTCGCTGGGTGTTCAGTCCTGAGTCGGTTTAAAAGTGAACTAAAGAAAAAAAAAAAAACCAAAAAAAAACAGTCCAGGGAACTGAACTTCCTCTCCTCATCTGGCAAAAAAAAAGATTTCATCCAGCTAAAATTCTTAAAGGAGAGGAGAGCTGAGAGATCTTTCCCACTGTTTTAATCTGGAGACTAATGGGGAAAAAATGTGGAAGAGTGAGTGCAGTGTCTAAGACAAACTGCAGCTTCTTCTCTCCCCCCTTCACTCTCTGGAACAAGCCTTAAAGGTGCAAAACTTATTATTCAGCATAAACAGAACAAGATGATTGGGGATAAAAGCATCATACAGTCAGCCTAGGACAGTGACCAATGCAAACCAATAGAGAGCACAGAGATGTTAAAAATTTAGTTTATTTTTAGTCCTAGAAGCTCCACAAGTTACACATGTGACATATATTTTTAAATTATAAAAATACCAAATTATAAAATATATTTACATAAGAACCCATATAACAATTATGTATGGAAACATACTTACAAAAGAGAACAACACTCTCTAAAGCATATATACAGAAGACTGATAAAGAGCACTCTGTACATGTCCAGAAGGATGGCATCCCTGCCCGGCATCTCCAGCAGTCCTGGAAGAAAAGCAAGGGACAGGGTCACCCCAGCCAGGCACACAGGGCTGTTCCCTTTGTCCCCAGAGTGGGACATGCTGCCAGAGCAGGACTGCTGCCAGCAGGAGTCTGGCTGGGGCTGAGGTCGGGGCTGAGTCAGGCCCCCAAGCAGAGGGACCCACATCATGCCCCAAAGCAAGCACAGGGCAGCCTGGGGCTGTGCTTGTGCCTCCAGAACCCAGGGAGCCCCCTGGGCACCGTGTCCCTGAGCGAGACCACCCAGCCCAGCCCAGCCTGGCAGCAGGGGACCCACCCTGCCCATGGACAGAGCATGGCCAGTGCCTGCCTGTCCTGCTGCTGGGCTCCACCTTCATCCCAAGACCATGTCCTTCTCCTCACCTTTCTCATCCACTTCCATGTCTTCAACATAATCCTCCACATCCACCTCCACTTCCTCCTCCACATCCACCTCCACATCCACCTCTATTTCTTCATTCTTTTCAACATCTATAGCCATACTCTCTTCTCTATCAACCTTCATATCGATTTCCATCTCCTCCTCAGTGTCAGTGACAGCCTGCATAGGGAGCAGAACCTCAGAGAGGGGTCCCTGTCCCACACCAACCCCACAGAGCTCCAGCCCACCCAGGCAGTTCAGGGGTTTCCACCTCCATGGAATGGCACTGTACTTTCACTGGGACAAAAGTGAGCATCCTGCAGAGATGGGTGGCAAGATCCAGGCAGCAGAGACCATTCAGGACCGATGACAGTGTCAGGGGCTTGGTGGCAAGGAGGGTGACAGGGATGCCGGGGAGGTGGTGACAGCACGTGGAGGATGCCGCGGCCAAGTGCGATATTGTGTCCAGCTCCGCGCAACGTTTACTTTTGCATCTCATGTGACCAGGAATTTGTCACTCTGCTGATGGTTGCTGAATGGCACCTATCCAAATCCTTTGCCTTGGAATGGGCCAAAGGTCATCTTATTCCAACCTGAGCTACCTCCCACCAGACCAGACAGAGTCCTGTTCCCCTGGCCATGGCTGTTCCCAGGGATGGAGCATCCACAGCTTCTGTGCACAGCCTGAGCCTGTGACTTCCCATCCTCAGTGTAAAATAACCATCTTCATTTTAACCCAAATCAACCTCCTGCAGCTGAAAGCCATCCCCCCTTCTCCTCCCACCACAGACCCTGTTGAACACTCTGTTCCCATCTTTCCTATGGGACCCTTCAAGCCCTTCATGGATGCAGTGAGGCCCCTCCATGGCCCTCTCTTCTCCAGGCTGAGCATCCCAAACTCCTTCAGCCTTTCCTCACAGCAGAGGGGCTCCAGCCCTTGCAGCACCCCCATGGCCTCCTCTGCACCCACTCCAACAGCTCCACGTCCTTCCTGTGCTCAGGACCCCAGAGCTGGAGTGTCCTAGGGTGATGTTATGATGCTTGTATCCCCATTCCTGTATTCTGTTAATGCTGGATATTATGTTCTGTGCCTCCAAGACTGGCTCTGAAGAGTGAATGTTTTGTTTGGGTTTCTTATCAGCCTCCTCCCCTACAGCTGGTGGGACACACAGATGGGGCAGTACATGGTGCTGCTATGCTTTTTGCTTTGCTCTCGCTCTTGCTCCTGCTCATTAGTTAGTTTAGCTAAACAGTCCAAATTTCTTCCTGGACTGTTTCTCCTTTCCTTTTTTTTTTTGGACCTACTTGAACCTGCTCCACTGGGACCTGGAAACACCGAGAATTTGCACCTTGCAGCAGCTCCTCCAGCCCTCGAGGGACTGAGAACAGAGCAACCACACCCAAGAGACACTTTTTGATTTTGTCATCTTTTTTCAGGGCAAGTGTGAGGTCATCTGGTATTGTTCATACTGTGTGCTGCGGGTGCTGTGTCTGTTAAATAAACAAGTTCTTTCCACCTGTCTCTGAGGAATCCTTCCCAAACCAGTTGGAGGGGAAGGGCCCCTTTGGACATTCTCTCCCAAATTTGCCCTAAACCAGCACGTGGAGGCAGGAATGGGTCTGGGAAGGGGGGGGGGGGGGTGGGTGCTGCAGCTTCATGGGGAGCAGAGGGGAATTTTGTGTTATCCCCTGAAAGGAACTAAATGCACTAAAGAGGATAAAATCAAGAGAATGGAACCTTCCCCAAGCAGAGTCCTGCTGTCAGGGTGGTTCTTTCTTTGTGCAGGGATCCATCAGGAGCAGATCCTGGGTGTCCCTTTGCCTCAGCCCCCACCCCAGAGCAGCTCAATGGTCAGGCTGTGGCTCCATGCCCAGCTCAGCTCGCAGCTCCCTGTGCTCCTACAAGCAGAGGCTCCAGAGCAAGCCCTGCCCATGGGGACGCAGTGTCCCTGCCACACTGGCTCCCTCCAGCTGGGGCTGAGCCTGCAGCACCCTGGGGTGCCACAGAACAAAGATTTCCCCAAAGGATTTCTGGATCCTGGGGACAGGAGCTGCTGCAAAAGCCAGAGACTCCACTTCTGACATAGAGGTTCCTCTGTCATCCTGCAGCCCAGCTGAAAGGAGAGGGACACGTCATACAAATCTTCAGGGTGTTTATTGTCCAGATAGAAATTCCTTTATATAAAACAAGAGTTTAAAAATAGCACTACCCTGCTCTCAGAATTAAATATACATATATATATACACATACACACACACATAGATACTGATAGAAAGAATAATTACCATTTTGCTATGTGATTACAAAACCAAACAAGATTAATACCAATTTCCAAACTATTCTGCCAAACAGGGGCAAGGGGATCTAAGAATTCCTTCCGCCCATCTTCCCATGGGATCCCTCCTGGGCACCACACTGGGTGCCAGCTGGGCATCAGGCATCCCCTGTGCTGCTGCACCACCCAGCTGCCCTTGCCCCACCACTTGGCAGCAGACGCTGAGATACCAGAAGCTCTCAGGGTGACACCACTGCAGGTTTTTTCTCCTGCAAAGCTGTCTGCCAGGGTCAAGGGGCACTGTGCCTCCCAGTCACTCTGGGGGACACCAGGTGTCATGTCTGTCCAACGACCAGCCTGCCCACATCATTGCTCCCCCTCATCCCAGACATGCCAAGGAGCGACAACTGAACCCCTCAGCTTTGTGGCAGGGGCTTTGTTCAAGATCCTTTTTGTGTGTTTTTAGGATTTTTGGTTTTTTTAAATACAGCCCCCTGGGGATTTTGCAATACATGAACAAACACTGATGCTTTACAATAACCTAGCCAATAACAATGTCATGTAGCTACTGTACATCCATCCTGTGCCCTGCTGACCACTGCAGCCCTCTGCCAGGATCACTTCTTGTTGGCAATCTGCTTTTCCAGGTCTTCAAGTCTGGCTGTCATCTGAGCAAGTGAACGTGCTAAGGAAACAGCGTGAGCCATGGTCTGCTGGGCAAAGGGCTTAAAATTTCCCCTCTCCCATTTACCCACCCCTCCCTCCCCCACGTGTGCCCTGTCCCCAGCCCCCTGACAAGCCCAGCCTCACCCCAAAGGATATTTTTCTCGGTCAGGCTCTGCAGGATGGCCACGGTGTTGGTCTGGAACTGCACCAGCGCCTCGCACTCGCACGGGCTCCGGATCTCCGTCTCGCCTTTGCCCTCCTCTGTCACAGGGGGTTTGGCTGCTGTCACACCATGGCCCCAGAGAGCCCGCTCTCCCTTGCTCCCAGAGAGGTCCCTTGTCCCTGCAGCCACCCTCTGGGGCTCTCCCCATGGTTTTGCCCCCTTCTTTCAGCCTCTCTGCTCTCTGTCAGGCTGACCTGCTGATCCAGCAATCTCTCTGCCAGACATCCGACAGAGCTGTCACACAGCTCTGAGGGCACTGTGTGCCAAGGGCAGCCAATGCTGAGCTTCACTTTGCCTTCAAGCTGGGGTGGCAAGGGCTCTGTTGGCTCTGTTTCTGCAGCCCTGTGGGGGTCTCAAGGGCACTGGGGAGCCCCAGCCTGTCCCAGGGCAGGGAGACCCTCACATGAACCCAGCTGCAGCAGGAGCACAGGTCTGAACAAGGTGCACAGGTCTGAACAAGGTGCACAGGGCACCCTCAGAGTGCAGCAGGGCAGGGTGCCACTCCCAAATTCTGCCCACACAATGGTACAGGGGTGGTAGATCACATTGATACTTTTGTATTAACCCCTCCTGCTCTTTAATTAATACCCCTAGTTTCACCTTCTCTTCCAAATGCCCTCCAGAGACCCACATCTACACCCACAGCAGCCTGGAGAGATCCTGTGACAGCCTAGGCTCACACCAGCCCAGCTCAGCCTTGGGGTGCTTGACACAGGGTGACAGACACACAAACCACCCCGCTGGCTCTGTGGGGACAGAAAGGTTTCCCTGGCTTGGGGTCAAGTCCCCTGGTGTGGCCAGGAGCACCCACCTGGGCAGATGTTCAGGGAGAAGTTCTCCACAAGGTGGGTCATGGTGGTGAAGTCTGCAGAATAGGAGAAGTGCTGCTCCACTGGCTCGGAGGCGATCGCTCTCAGCTCTTCTTCCACAGCTTTCCCAACACCCACAGCAAACATGACAATCCCTGCGTGGCAAGGACAGATCCTGAGCACTGCCCTGGCCACCCTGCAGCAAGCCCAGAGGGAGCAAAGGCAAGGAGGCAGGATTTTCTCTGGGCTCCCCAAATACACAGCAGGAATTTGGGAAGGACAGGCAGGAGCGTGGCAGCGCTGTGGTGGTGGCAGCTGCTGCATGAAGGATGCTGCTCAGAGCACCCTGTGGCCACTACAGAGCATGTCTGCCATGGGATGCTGCTCCCCAAGGCTGGATGCTGCAGCTTTTCACTCAGCCAGCCACCCCAAGGAACCATCCAGGGATGCCCAAAACTCTGAAATTTGGGGTTGCCAACCCCCCCTGCACCTGATTCCTTTGCTCTCCTGGCCCATTCGGAGATGTCATCCTGGGAGCGTCCATCTGTGAAGACCAGCCCGATTCTGGGGATGTTGTGGGAGAGAGGCCTGGCACCTTCCTGCTCAGAGAAGCTGTGCTCCACCATGTGCTTGAGGGCCAGGCCTGTCATGGTGCCCTTCTCCATGTACTCCACATCCATCACGGCCTTCTTGATCTCATCAGCACTGTGGTACTTGTTGAGGGGGAACTCGGTGCGCACGCGGCTGGAGTACTGCACCAGCCCCACCCGCGTGCCCTGCGGGGACACCTCCAGCAGGTCCACAACACGGTTCACAAACTGCTTCACCAGCTCAAAGTTCTGGGGCCGCACGCTCTTGGAACCGTCGATCACCATCACCAGGTCGACGTGCCCAGCTCCACACTCTGCAGGGACAGGGGAAGGTGACAGAGGAGCAGCCTGGCCACTGTCACAGTGAAGGGCTGGGGCTGAGTTCTGTGGCACTATGGGAACATCCTGGAACTGCAGCTACAAAGGAGAGCAGACTATGCCCAAGGGACTCAGCCCAAAAACCTCCACTGACATCCCAACACCCCATGAAAGTCTTTCCTAGGTTTCTCTTTTCCCAAAGTTTTCCTTAAAGCCGTTGCATCTTCTGGGCCATGTCTCTGAGGACACAGGCATCCATCCCCACAGCAGCCAGGGTGTTCCCCCAAGCAGAGCCAGCTCACCACCCTCTCCCAGCCTAGCTTAGAGTCCCAAGTGGTGACAGAACCCCCCAGCCCAGTTTCAGGTGAGCTCTCTCCAGGAGCACAGAGCCCAGATAAGGGGAATGTCAAGGGCTGTGTTCCAGTACTCACTGCTGCATGTCTTGCCATCAGCCTGGAGCCGCTGGCCCTCAGGGCACACGCAGTGGTAGGAGCCCTCTGTGCTCACACACTTGAACTCACAGCCGTGATCCACCCCGTTGCAGAGGTCGGTGGCTGGAAGACAAGCCGAGGGCATGGGGTTATCCCCACTCAGGGTGGTTTGGGAGCAGCCCTTCCCTGGAGGCTGGGCAGGACATAAAGGCACGTGCTATACACACAGCCTGTGCTGTGCAGCACGCTGGGACCTACCCCTGCAGGACTTGCCATCGGGCTGGAGCGTGAAGCCGCTGCGGCAGCGGCAGTAGTGCCCGTTGGGGATGCTCACACACTCGTGCTGGCAGCTGTGGTTCCCAAAGCTGCAGTAATCAATCACTGTGGACACAAGGAGAGCGATGGCAGAAGGGAAAAGACAAGAAGATAAAGAGAATGGGAAGCAAACAAGAAGGGACAGGGAGGGAGACAGCCTCTTACTTGTGCAGCTCCTCTTGTTGTGGCTGAGGTAGTAACCCGGCCGGCAGCGGCAGTGGTAGGAGCCCCGCAGGCTGACACAGTGGTGCTGGCAGCCGTGCCTCCCGTCAGCACAGGCATCGATGGCTGGGGGAAAATGGGACACCCATCACCCTCCTGACACAGCCTTCCTGGGACACCCATCACCCTCCTATGGGACACCCATCACTGTCCTGAGCCAGCCTCCAACAGGACACCCATCACCCTCCTGTCCCAGCCTCCATGGGACACCCATCACCCTCCCTGGGACATCCATCACCCTCCTATGGGACACCCATCACCCTCCTGTCCCAGCCTCCATGACACAGCAGGTCAGGGCTGCTCCAGGGCTTCGAAGCAGCTCCCAGCACCATGAAAGAAGGAAATGTCCTGGTGTGGCGGTCAGACCAACTAACACAGCTTTGCACTAAAATCCAGGGGAAAAGCACTGTGCACTCGGGGTGTGAATCCTCTGGAACTCACTGCCTGGACCCCCTCAGCTGACAGGCGCCTGGTTGTGCCCCCATAAG
Organism: Melospiza georgiana; assembly: GCF_028018845.1. Taxonomy (NCBI): domain Eukaryota; kingdom Metazoa; phylum Chordata; class Aves; order Passeriformes; family Passerellidae; genus Melospiza; species Melospiza georgiana. The sequence goes on from NC_080446.1 coordinate 9,083,219, forward strand.
TCATGGGTGTCCCATCTCAGGGAGTTGGGCAGGATTTAGCAATGCTGAGTGTCTGCAGGCATTACAGACCCGGGAGGCAGTGGGCCCAGTGAACAGAGCACCCAGGCTGCTGCTGGCCTCCCTGAATCCTCTGCTGCATGCCAGCTTCCCTCCGTGGGACCCATAACTACAAGCTCCCCATGAAAGTTCAGAAAACAAAAAGGGTTTTTACGGGAACAGGTCTTTCCATCCCCATTGAGCCTGTAGCCTGGGTTGCACTCGCAGTAGAAGGAGCCAGGGGTGCTGATGCAGCTGTGCTGGCAGCCGTGCTCCCTCTCCACGCACATGTCCACCCCTGCAAGACAGAATGGGCATCAGAGTGGCCCACAGGCATGCCAGACACATGGGCACCCTGGCTCTGGCATATGCCCTGTGCCTGCAGCAGAAACCAGTGTGACACAGCCCCACACAGCCCCAGTGCTCAGCCACTGATTTCCAGCACACAGACACGGTACACTGCCCTGTCCTTGCACCTCACTGGGGAGGTTGCTTCCCCATCCACACTGCTTCTGGCAGAGGCAGTCACCCCAAACACCCCTCTGAAGGTCTGGCCTTTTTTTTTTTTGTCAAATAATTAAACTGTATATCCCTACATTATCCAAACCACTTGTGGTCAATACACTTTCAATTAACCTTCCTCTATATTTCCTACTACCAAAAATAACCATCATCATCACTCCACAACCATCCCCAAACAAACAGAGAACTAACCCCAAAACTGGCCCCATCCCAAAAACCAAACAAAAATACAAACCATGATGATAAATCGACTAAGCACCCACCAAACTTTATGTTCTTATAGCTTATAAAAATCATTACACTGAAGACGTCAAGATGGCTGCCACAGCCCAAGGACAAAAGACTTGGGTGAGGAGCAGACACCAGGACCCCCCTTGCCACTCAGCACCAGCAGCAGCCCTCACCCACCACAAAGCTTGTCCTGGAACTGCTTGGCGAACTGCTGGATGAGCTCGAAGGACTCCACCAGGAAGACGTGCTCCTCCAGCGGCGGGGAGGCCATGGCCCGCAGGGAGTTCATGTCTGCCCGCTGGATGCCCACGGCGTAGATCTCGATGCCGGCGTTGCGGGCCTGCGTGGCCACCTCGGTGACGCGGTCCTGGGGCCGCCCGTCGGTGACGATGATGGCGATGCGGGGGATGCCCTTGTGCGGGGGCCGCGCGCCCTCCTGCGTGCTGAAGGCCACGTTCATGGCGTACTGGATGGCCAGCCCCGTCATGGTGCCCTGGGCCAGCGGCACGATGCTGTTGATGGCCCTCTCCATGTCCGCCCGCGTGAAGAAGGTCTTGAGGGAGAAGATGTTCTGCACCTGGCTGGAGTACTGGATCACCCCCACCTGTTGTGTGGTATCACATTTAATTAAATGACATGTTCTGTCTCACCCCTCGAAAATTTAAGGTTTATTCCAAGCCTGTGATCCCCCCCTGAAGTATCACAGATCTATAATCCCAGTGGCCCAAGTCTTATTCAGCACCCACCTTGAATCTCCCTGTTAAGCTGTGTGACAGACACAAAAGCCTCTTAGCCCTTTTCTCTCTCTTGGCCCCTTGGCTCCCTAGGTTCTCCCTCTCTCCCCCTCTCTTTCCCTTCCCTCCTTCTCCCCCATGTGAAAAATGTGTATTTTATGATTGGCTTTTCGCAAATATTAAAATGAATATCATATGTGTTGTGTTAGAAAGTGATGTTGTATTAATTCTCTTAAGTAGTGTGTTAAATACAGTTTTAGGTTATAATAAAATGTTGAAATAGAAACTATGCTATGTAGGATATTTTTTTTCTAAAGAGAGGACTCGCACTGAGATAGCAGCCACAGGACACCTAAATCTTTCAGAGAAAGAGAATTTATTGCTGCATTATCAGGAGAAACGAACTTCTTCCCACCTTGCTCGGGCAGGATTATGAGGAAGAAGTTGACGATGACCAGACAGAATCCTGTATTTGAATGGAATTTATGCATCATGTATTGAGGTGTATGAATATGCAACAGGCGGTTGTTTTTAAGGGCTAATCCTCCATTAATGTGGGTCCTTTTTCGGGCTTGTGCTGCCCAGAAAAAGGTACCCAGACACCCATAACTCTTTGTTTCTATTATCTCATATTGTCCTAATTCAAATTGTCCAAATTATTATTACTCTAATTGTATTACTATTTTTAGAACCATTTTATCACTATTAAACTTTTAAAATTTTAAAAACAAGTGACTGGCGTTTTTCACACTCGGAATCCATGCTGCTCCCAGGGTGGGACCCCCAATAAACCCTCATGTAATGAGCACCCTCAGAAGCTGTGTGGAGTCTCCTTGCCTGCCTGCTGCTAGCAGCGAACACACAGCTTAGGGGGCCCCCAGGGATCCCCCAGAAGAACAGCTCACCCACCCGTGTGGCGTTGGGGCCCACGTCCAGGTTGCTGATGATGTCCATCATGAAGCGCCGCATGGTCTCGAACTCGAAGGGGCGCACGCTGCGCGAGCTGTCGATCACAAACACGATGTCCAGGGGACCCGTCCTGCATTTCACGCCTGAGGAGAAGGCAAGGAGAAGGCTGAGTCCTGTGGCTGTCTGCAGGGAGCACAGAGAGCTCTGCCTGCTGGCTGGGGGTTGCTCATGGGGGATGGAGAGAGCAGCCCCCACAGACCGGCACCTTCCACTGCCCAGTGAAACCACAGAAGGCTGTCACAGACATGTTTTATGAAAAATCCTTTCATTAGGATCCTCTTCTCCTGAGAAGCTGAGAGGCCTCAGAAATTAAATGTAAACAATGGTTATCTGCTGCTGTGGAATGCAACAGGTGCATCTGTGATTCGTCTCATGTGGTTGTTTCTAATTAATGGCCCATCACAGTCCAGCTGGCTCAGACCATCTGGTCAGTCACAAGCCTTTGTTATCATTCTTTTTCTATTCTTAGCTATCCTTCTGATGAAATCCTTTCTTCTATTCTTTTAGTATAGTTTTAATATAATAGATATCATAAAATAATAAATCAAGCCTTCTGAAACATGGAGTCAGATCCTCATCTCTTCCCTCATCCTGGGACCCCTGCAAACACCACCACAGAAAGTGGTGGCAGAGAGCGAAGCAGGGCCAACAGGCTGGGGAGACATCTCCTGACTGTGGGTTCTTGTGGCTGTGGTTTTTTAAGGGCAGGGAATGAGACATTAAAAAGCAGAGCTAAGGGCACACACTTGATGGAGATTGAGCCAAAGAGCTTCTCTTGAGCGTAAGGATGCTACCCCCAGTGCAAACTGGGAGAGTGTTCAGCAAGTGAAATGCCAGTGAACATTTCTGCTGGTAGAATTGGGCCTTAATCACAAGGAAATGCTTTCAGTGCCTTTGAGATGATGCCAATCTCAGCTGCTCTAAAGGTCTCTGAGACATACCTGCTCCTTTCTCCATTTGGTGCCTTCACTGTTTTTAAGCTAAAATTGATTTAGATCTCTCTGTCCTGGGAGGAGAGAGTCTGGAACCTCTGGGTTTGCTTTGTCTCCTGCACCTGGAGAGTCAAGCAAGGAGGAGACTTTCCCTTACAGCTGTGTCTCCTGCAAGGTCACAGCCCATGGCCTGGAGGGTGACAAGCAAGGCTGTGTCATAGCTGAGGAGGTGCCCAGAGCTAGCAGCACCAAAGCCACCGTGCTGGGGCCAGGAAGTTTGTGTTCCACTGCTGGGAGGATCCTCCATCCTCCTGGGGATGCTCCCAAGGAAGAGGCATCATGTCCCCCCATGTCACACAGCAAACTGTCCTCTGAGGGCTCCACTGCCCCAGGTCCTCACTTCTCTCCCCTCCATGCACTCCCCACCAGCCAGGGCTCACCTGCAGGTTTTGGTCTGGCTTCCAGTGTTGTCAGGAGGAGCAGGAGGAGAGGGGCAGCAGGCAGGAGCTTCATGATGGCTCTGGGAGAGCACACAGTTCCAGTGCTGGAAGGTTGTGCTGCAGGGAGAAGACAAGGTGCAATCAGTGCTCAGCCACAGGGCAACATTCTCCTGTGATGGGTGTCCTTAGGAAGTGCCAAAAACCTTCAACAGCAGCAGTTTTGACAGATCCATCCCCAAACTTCTCTGAATCCACATGGAATGTTTCCTGTTCCAAGGACTGGCAGTCTCAGCACAGCTCAATTTCATTACAGTAGCAGCACTCTGCCAAAGGGTCTGATTTTCTGCTCTGGGTGGAGCTGGCCATTACAAGCCTTATTTTCACTTGCAAACCAGGCAGATGGGATGTTCAGCCAAATGCTTTTTCCTTGACTGTGTGGCTGTTCTCTGCAGCCAGTGGAGAGTGGAAAAGCTGCACGCAGGGATGCAGAGCACCAACCCTCCTGATACTCCTGAACGGGGAGAGAAGCCCCCAGATGAAACACCAGCACAGACAGCACCTGCTCAGAAGTCTCTCAAAGTCACTGGCAAAGATCATTTTTCCATAAGTTCCATTCCTGCCTGTCTCCAAACTCCCTTGGGAGAGCAGAAGCCTCTGCAGGCAGAGGGTGCAAGGGTGCCTTTAGAGTCCCCACCACCCTGCACCTCTCCCTGTCCTAAAGGTTTTTCCAAGGGATTCTCTGCACCTCAACAGTTTTTTCATGTCTTTAGGGTGGGATCCCTAAAGTGTGGGGGAAGATATTTAAACTTGTTACCCAAAACCTCAGCTTCTCACTTCTCTCCCTCCCTGCCCACCTCTGTGTTGTCGTGCCTTGCCTTTCCTGGCTCCTGCAGGGACATGGATTTATTTAGTTCCGTTTTATTCCAGCTCTGTTTGGAATAAAAATGCTAGGGATGGAAGGTGCTAGGGGTGGAAATACCACAGATAATGTGACTCTCCCCAGGACACGTGCAGTGCCAGGACTGGGCTCAGGTACTGCAAGGGTGCTTTTAAGAAAAAAAAAAAAACACACCAAAATTCATTTTATCGGTAGTTATCAGGCAGTATTTATTTAGCCCCAGGAGGTCTCAGCTGTAATTCATCACCAGGGTTGCTGTTTAATTGCTCAGTGGTTACGTGCAGCCCTGAACACCACGTCTTTGATAGCAGGGACACTGATAATAGGTTTCACATCTTAAAACTGTCTCGAGGCTCAGTGTTCACACCTGGAAAACTGTATTAGAGAATTAGGAGGGCAGAAAAGGGGTACTGGAGGATACTGGGGTCCAGAACACCCATCTCAAAGTGAGAGACGTGGCCTTTCCCTGGAGGGGAGAGCCCACCAGCCGGCGAGCAGCCCTGGACACAGCGACTGCACAGCAGTGCCAGGAGCTCCTGCAGAGCCCTGCAGGACCAGAGGGATTGCTCTGGCTGAGGGGATGAGCAGGGACAGCAGCCTGGCAGGTCTTTTCCAAGGGGCAGAGATGACCTTTGTGGCCAGGATTGCTCAGTCACCTGTGCCCCCTCACCACATGCAAGCAGAGAGGCGAAGTTGTCCTCCTCCAGCTTTGTTTCCCCATTTATTTAGCAGATTCTTTTTCCAGGGCTGCTTCTTTCCTGGGAGAAAGCATTTACAAACCACTAAATATTTTTGGGACAGCTGTGCCACCTAGAACATTTCTGCAGCTCCCTTCTCTGCACACCTCCCTGCAGTGGCAGGCTGCTGCGGAGCCTGTGTCTCACAGCATCCAGAGAGGTTCAAAGACAGCCCAGGGGGAGGAATGAGCTGTCGGGCCAGGAACCAAGAAGGAGAAAACCAGTTCACGACTGATCTATTTTTAACATCATCTCAGCTTTTGGATGAAGCCTTGGCTCTCCCCACAGCTGCAAGGGCTGATGCTGCCTGGACAGGGCAGGGCATGGCAGCTCAGTCATATTCTGTCCTGGCAGCAGAGACCAGGCTGGGACAGAGTCCTGGCCCCTGGTTCAATTTAATGCCCAGTCCTGCCCCAGCAGCAAAGGGATGGGGAAGCAAAGATGATGGGAGAAAAGCCACCCGATGATGTCTCTCCCACCATCCCTGGCAACTTCCCTCCACCCTCCCTTCCCTGGGCTGACCTGCGTCCCTGCAGAGGCACTGAGGGTGCAGAGCACCCCCTCCATGCCCTGCAGCAGTGGGAGGCCGTGGTGGGAAGGCAGCGGCTGGCAGGCAGGTGCTGCAGGGCAAGGCAAACACCACCTGCACCGCCAGAGACCTTGAGATAACACGGAGCTATAAAGGCAAAAGGATCCAGGCAAGGTGAGTGCTGCTGCCTGGGCTGGCTCAGCCGAACCCTGCAGACGAGCTGGGAGGGCATTGGGACCATTTCTGACACTTCTGAGCAACTCAGAGGCAGAAACAGTTATTGCTCTTCCCTGCTGAAGGAGATGCTCAGTGTGTGATGCAAGGAGCGGAGAGCCACATGTGAGGACAGCAGGGTCACTTCCTCTTCACTCTGCACGTGATCTCAGCCAAGGAGGACATGGAGATGGATCCCCAGAGACACACAGGTAAGCCAGCACACCTTCCCTTGGCACCTCTCCTGGCAATGCTGCTCCCCAGGGCAATTGCATCCCTCCCTGCTCCACCACTTGTCCGTCTGCTCTCCCTGCCAAATGCTGAGTCTCAGCAAAAACAGACGCCTCAGGTTTCAGCCTGGCCTCCTTGGCAGCTCTCTCCTGGCTACAGGTTAGCAGAAATACTCTGAATATTCCCCTTCTGCTTCATCCAGATGGTGGCAGGTGGGGCCTGGGTGCAAGGCCACAGGACAGGGCATGGCAGGGAGCAGGGTGAGGAGTGCTGCCAGCTCCCTGCCCTCCCTCTGCTACAGGGATGGGGGCTCTGTACTGAGCTGCAGAGGGGATGAGCAGATGGGAAAGGAGAGGTGGCAGTGCATTCACAGCCCAGGAAAAGCCCTGACTGTAGTGTCACAGGGAGGAAAGCAGGTTGTGGACCAAGGCTTTGGTGCCATGCTGGCTCCAGACCCTGCAAGAAGCCAGGACAAGGGCTCACTGTGAGCTGCAAGGAGTGGGGAAGAGCTGGGAGCCTGTGAGAAGCACCAGCCAAGCCAGAGGGCTGTGCCATGCAGCAGGGCTGTGCAAGGAGGAGGCACACACAGCAGGTCCAGGCACACCTGGCAGGGTGCAGGCCACTGATGCCACACGTGCTAACAGCATCTATTTCTGTGCTGGAAGCCTTGGGCAATGGCAGAGCAGCCCCAGACACAACGTTGCTGAGATCCACCCTCCTCATCTGCCTCTCCATCCACCCTCCTTGGCTCTGCAGAGATCCAACCAGGCAGCTTTGAGAAATTCAATTCCATCAATGTTATTTGATGAAAGTGTCAAAAAAACCCAATCAAAATATGGCCAGGAGTGCCAGCCCTGAGTCCTTTCACTTAAGACACCTGAGTTCTGCCAGGACAACACAAGAGCACCCTCAAGCTGGAGGATGGGGAGAAAAATTGTGATGTCCTCAGCAGGACAATGAGTCGTCATCCTTCTGGTCCATGCCTGAGAGAAAGGCTGCCCAAAAATGCATGTAGAACCAAGGGAGGAGGACTGAAGTGTGCCTTGCCCCAGGGGACAATGAAGCAACCAGAGCTACCTGGAGAGATGCAGACAATTTACATCATCCTGGAGGCACCTCTCGATGCCAAAATTTGCTGTAGAAACATGGATGAATTGCTGGCACAAGACCTGCAAGCGGTGTGAAAGAATGAGGCCTGGGACAGCCTGGAGCAGGATCCACCCTCCCCGGGAGAGTTGCCCAGAGGTTGGTTTCTCCCAGTATAATCCCCAGTCTCAAGGCGCCCTCTGCTTGCAGATGCCCAGCTCTCAGTGCTACCTGTGCTGCTCACAAGCTCTGAATCCACCCTCAGGACCATTTTACAGGCAGCACTGACCTTACACTCAATCACAGCTCCAAAATCTCAGTGCTCATCCCCCACAGCAGCTGGGTGACAAATCAGAGAGGACAGCAATGCAGATTTTAGAGCAAGGAAGACTCAAGGACCACATGCACATCCAGACCATGGAAATGGCAAGAATTTCCAGCCCCAAAGGGGTTTCTCCCCCCATTTAAGGAGTGATGTGTCCTTGGTTTTTCCCAAACACATGTGGGAGAAGCAGAGCAGACTCTTTCCAGGACATGACAGAGCTCTCTGGTTACAACTCCACGGCAGCTTGACTGGGCCACGTGCCACCTGGAAGGACACGTTGTTTGAAAAACAAGGCTGCATTTCTCCAACAGCACATCGAGGCTCCAAACCCAACAGGAGCAAACCAGCAGGAGGGCTGTAACAGGAAAGCCTTGCTGGATGCAGAAGGAACTCCTCTTTTGCTCTCCTTGCTCCCCACAAAAGCCTTTTCCCCATTTTATGGGACTCACTTCGGTTTATTCACAGGAGGAATATATTTCTTGACCAGGTTCTTCAGCAGTAAGAGATGTCTTTGACTCACAGCTCACGGGCTCAAGTCCTGGCAGGTTTATAGTGTGACATGACATTTGAAATCCCCTTGGGAAGGAAATGGTGGGTGTAGCAATGGACAGAGCATCCCCTCCTAGATGTTCTCCACAACAGCACACGGGGTTTTTCTCTGCCTCAATCTCTCTCTAAAAGACCTCCCAGGGCTCTGCCATTCACTCACCTGGCAGGAAAGGCTCCTGCCCAGACAGCCCTGCACTGAAACAAGCTGTACCTGGGCTGCTTCAGCAACAGCTGCCACAGATAAAAGCCACATTCACTTGCAAATTAAAATGTTAAAGATCTAGCCAAGAGGAAAACACATCTGCCAAATCTCCTTGTTCAGCTAATCGTGTCAGAGATGGCTCCTGTTTCAGGACTGCTGGTGCCATTGCTCTGTTCTCTCTGTCCCACCCAAGACCTTTAGGCCACACTTGTTCCCTGAGCTGCACAACTCAGCCCACCTCCTAACTGCTATTTTCAATAAAACTGGAGTACTCTGATCTTGATGAAGAGTGATCAACAGGGGACAGATCCACTCTCTTTAAAAAGCAAATGCTCTTCTGCAAACAGGTCCTTGGAGGACAGCTGAGCTGGGCCAAGAGACTTCAAACCTTGGAGAGAAGGATGTCCTGGCCATCCAGAAGCTGACGCAGCAATCCATTGCCCAAGTTTTTGTTTTGGGAGGAAGGTGTTAGCATTTTTTTCCCCCAGAAATATGCATGTTCAACCACAAAGGAAAAGTCATGGCCCAGACCAGCCACTGGGCTGGTGCAGAGTTTGTCAGCTAAGCTCCTGATGCAGCAGTGCTGGTATGAGATTGAGAGTTCCCAGCAGGACAGCTGCCTCCCAGATCTGCTAGGACCACAATCCCCAGCTGACCTCAGGAAGTTTGCATGGCACAGACAACCACAGAGCCCGCCTGCTATTCCAGCCCAGCAATCACAGATTCATTGCCTGACCTCCTTCTCAAAGCCTTTATATCATATTTCTCACACTAGAGATGTGACTCAATGTGTTGGCATAAGAAAACACGCCAGGAGAATTATTCTTGTGCCCCTCCCCTTTATCCTACCCATCCTGCTATGTGTTTAATTGAAATAGCAGAAAGTGAGGAACGTCTGGCAGCTGCGGAAAGGCACGCGGGGACTTTTTGTCCCTCCTCAGAACAGAAAAGCAAATTTGTGTAGATACTTTTCACAGGGAGAACCTCAAAGGTAGCACAGGAAATGTCTCACACCCAAATTCACAGCTTCCACGTCCCTCTGGCAGCAGGAGATCTGTCCTGGGACTGGGATGCTGTCACCCCTTAGGAGATGCATCAAAGGAGAGCTTCACCAGCAGCACAGTGGCTGTGGCCTCCCTTCTGCCCACACTGGAGAGCAGGTGACATTCTGGGAAAGCCATCCAAGCCCAGCTGCAGGTGTGTGAGCTGTGAAAGCCCAAAGGCAGTGTTTGAGCTGTATGAATTCCCAAAGGCAGCGTTTTTCCACGTGTGGAGCTTGCCTGATTTTCCAGCCCAGAGACTCTTGTACAGGGGGTTATCTCTGCTGCCAACAGATCTGCTCCCACTGGCTCCTGCCACAGAGCATGCCCTCATATGGATCCACAGACTGCAAAGATTCCTGAACTTACACACTGGCAAAGCACAACACAGCCCAGAGACAGAAAAGCTGAAGTCTGGAGAGAAAGCAAGGTCCTGCCACCTCTCTGCAAGGGACAGCAGCTGAGCCCTGTGGATGTCCCTGAGGGGCACCAGAGGGACCAGGCTGGGGATGGACTCGTGTGCAAGCAGAGCCTTCAAGGCCAGAGGATCAGAGGTTTGCAGATAGACAGGCAAAGACAGAATATTGGTGGGAAAGATGGATTCTGACTCCAGTAAAAAACGCCAGGAAGGACAAGCTGTGTGAGAACCAAGAAAGATTCAGGCACAGGATAAGACTCAGTCTGGAGCATCCCACATGGAAATGCTGCCATTGCTGTGAACCAGCCTCTGGAGTCTACTGGGCACACACCTCTACCCTCTCCTGCTTTAACAGAGCTGGTTTAAAACCCTTTCTATTTAGCCAAGGCAGGAGAAAACCAAAGCCTTCTAAGACTTGAAAACATTACCTGTCACCCAAAGGTACATCTGTGCTGTGAGTGCCGACAGGGGGTGATGCTCACCAGCCTCAGCAGTAATGGAGAGCACTGGGTCAGGGTCCCCATGGCCAGCAGATCAGTGCAGCCCTTGTGGCAGCTGCATGAGCTGCTGAAGGTGCCCAAGTGCTCAATTTGCTACTGTGTGAGCCCACAAACAGGATTACTGAGAGGTAATGACAAGTGTCAGGAGCCACTCAGCCTCCTGGCTTGGTTGGAAGAGACATCTGGCATGAAAGGGTCCCAGTGGTGCAGGGGGAGTAGCTGACTTTTATAAGTTTCTTTATAAGCACCACTCCCATCTATTTTATTTTTTTTTTTCTGTGTTTTTTCTAGGTCCCACTTATTCACTCACAGTAGGGCCTGTCTGTAAGTCCTGTGTGTCTGTGTAGGTACAAACTCTGTTTATCTCCCCTCCATGTTTCAGCCCTATTCATCAGGCATTTGTAAATGGCATTTTATGAGTGCTGAGTTTTTAACAGGGCAGGCACGCTGCTCCAGAGCGAACAAAGGGGCCCCTATTGGAAACTTTAAAGATGTTTAAACAAAGACTTCTCTTGAAAACCTTTAACCCCTCATGCCAACCTCAAGGGAAATGCTATGTTATGAGCAATGGGAGCACAAACATCTTCTGTGACCACAGATTTTCTACAACAGGCTGCCTTGTTGGCCACAGCTCCTCTGTTTGCTCCAGCCACCAGCCAGGGCAGCCCCTGAGCCCATCTTGTTCTGAGCACATACGGTTTCTTTAATTCTTCAACAAAAAATGAAAGTTACAACTTCCACAAAAATCAACAACAGCTCTTTCCCATTGGATGCAGCAATACCCTGCCTGCTTTGATGAAAAGTGTTGTTTTACTGCAGACACCAAGATCTGTCGCCTGGTTTCCAGAGGGAAGTTTGCATTTTGGATGAGGCTGAATTTATCCATACCCTGGTAGCAAAGATCAGGGCTGAGATCTGAGAGATTTCCTCACACACAGCTTTTTGCTGATATCAACAGCAATCTAATGAATTCCTGCAGAGATTGCAAGAATCTGCTTGTGAAATGCAGTTTCTACTTGTTATTGAGAGCCTGCACACTCACTGCCTGGGATTAACTGCTCCTGTCCTTGAAAAAATAAAAATCTTTACTATCAAGAGATGCTACAGAGTGTCCCACAGGGAGAGGTCCCACAGGGAGAACTTCATAATAACTTTATAAATAATCTGGGTTTAAGTGAAGCAAAAATCCAGTGTGATTAAGCAAAAGAGGCAAAGCCCCATGCTTTGTCTCAGAGTTGGACTGAGAACAGGCCCCTCTCTTGGACCCCTGCTCCCCTCAGTCCCACTGCACCCATGGTGGCTTCTATCGACACAGGACTGTCCCGTTTCCCTGCCAGCCTCCTTACCCACTCTGCAGCCTGCCTGCTGAAGGATTCAGCAGCTCTCTGCTCCACAGCAAAGGCTGTCCCTGCAGAACCCCAGCAGAGCACATACCACCACCACAGCATGGATCTGCTCAGCTCACTCGAGTGCATGTGCACACAAACACCATGAGTGCAGAATAATCTCATTTTCCAAACAAGTTTTCCCATGCAATTGCTTGGAACAGAAGTACCCAAAGCTAATTTTATCCTGTGAAACAGTTGGAATGATAAGCCGAAGGTGGGTGATTGCTTGTGCAAACGAGTATGCACAGACCCAATTTTCCAGTCGTGCAGAAACAAACTTAGGGTACACTTCTGAGCTTATCTTTCTGCAGGATCTCCATTTCCTGCTGCTCAGCACGCCTTGCCCAGGTGTACCAGACATTATTATTCTCTGCTATGAGATCCTCGGCTGTATAAGCAGGGACCTGCCCGACAGGTAGGCAAAAGGCGAGCAGGGCAGGCAGCGGGAAGAGCTCGCTCACATCGCTGCCACAGCACCGAGGAACCGAGCACGGGTTCCGTGCCCCGGCACCGTGCACCCGGGACCGGGAGGGCTCCAGCCCCCAGACGGGAGGAAAAACCCTTTGGGGCCAAGGATGTGCTCTTCCCTTCCTCCCGGCTTTGCTTTCTGCTCCTGGCGCCCAGGATCGCCGCTCCCCTTCCTGCCAGCCCCGCTCCGAGGAAAAGCCCCCTCGGAGGGTGCCAATGTCCGCTCGGCACCGCGCACAGCCCCGCTGGACCGGGCTGGGACCGGCACTGGGACCGGGATCGGAATCGGGACAGAAATCGGGATCGGGATCGGGGTGGGGACTGGGATCGGGATCTGCATGAGGATCGAGACCGGGACCGGGACACAGGATCGGGACAGGGACCGGGACCGGGATGGGGATCGAGATGGGAATGGGGATCGGTTCCGGGAGCGGGACATGGATCGAGATCGGGATGGGGACCGGGACCCGGACCGGGACCGGACTCACCCGCGCCCTCCTGACCCTGCTCGTGTGCTGTGCTCCCCGCAGGAGCGGCGGTGCCCGCGGAGCCGCCGCCTCAGCCGTGCCGGGCTCGGAGCCGCTCCCCGCCGCGCTGCTGGCTCAGGTACGCGCTGCGGGCGGTGCGGCAGCGCCGGGGCCCGCCGGCTTTAACGGGGCGGGGGAGCGGGCGGGGGGGCGGCATTGGGGCGGGCACGGCCCGGCCCCGGGGCTGCGCCGGGAGCGGGGGGAACGGGGGGAACGGGGGGAACCGGGGGGAACGGGGGGAACCGGGGGGATCCGGGGGGAACCGGGGGCTCCCCGTGCCCCCGCCCCGCCGAGCGCGGCCCCGCGGGAGCTGCGCGCAGGTGGAGCCGGCACCGGAGGGCGCCGGGACGGGACGGGACGGCCGGGGCTCACCGGCGGGGAGGGCCCCTCTGCTTTTAGCGGTTTAGCTTCATTTTTTCTTTATTTTTCTCTGTTTTTACTTTTTTAACCCTTTATTTCACTTTCTTAATTTTTAAAATTTTTTCTTTATTTTCTCTATTTTATTTATTTATTGTTTTCTCTAATTTATTTCTTGTTCTTTTTTGTCTTGCTTTATTTTTTCTTTATTTTTCTCTGTTTTTCCTTTTTTACCCCTTTATTTCACTTTCTTAATTTTTTAAAATTTTTTCTTTATTTTCTCTATTTTATTTATTTATTTATTATTTTCTCTAATTTATTTATTGTTCTTTTTTATCTTGCTTTATTTTTTCTTTATTTTTCTCTGTTTTTCCTTTTTTACCCCTTTATTTCACTTTCTTAAAATTTTTTCTTTATTTTCTCTATTTTATTTATTTATTGTTTTCTCTAATTTATTTATTGTTCTTTTTTATCTTGCTTTATTTTTCTTTATTTTATCTATTTCTTCTCCTTTCGCTTTTTTCTTTTTTTATATATTTTTATTATTTTCTCCTTTTCTCCCTGGTTTTTGTTTTTTTTTTTTTTTTTTTACCCTTTTGTTGTCTCTTCTCCTACTGGGGTAATGCATGTGGTAGCCCCATAAACTCAAAAGTTCATGGGAAAAGGAGAGTCTAAGCTTAATACCCATTTGACCTGCAGTGTCCTGGAAGTTTAGGAACATCAGCAGGTAGTGGCTGCAGTGTGGGGAGGTGAGTTTGAGCCAGGAGACTGCAGAGCAGAGCTTGGACGGCTGTAGAGCCTCAGGTTAATCTTTCATCAAGAAGGTCAACTGATGTGTATTGGAGATCTTCAGCAGAGGCTTCTTGAAAACTCTGGAATAGATCTTTCCAGTCCCCCAGCACCTAGATCAGTCTGGTGGTGGCAGGAACCACCTTTAGTGCTTTTCAGGACTGTGTAGTGGTGCTTTAACAGCATTTCCCTTCCTCTTTGCACACGAGGAACAGAGAAAGGGGACTCCAGTAAATCACCTCCACTGTCTGAATTTTCTAGCAGATGTACCAGTGCTGTTTTATCAAACTTGGGCATTTTGGGGGTGTTGGTGCTGCTGGGGTGCCCAGCCCAGCTGGTCCCTGCTCCCTGCAGAGCTCACTGCCACAGGCTTTTCCTGCTCTCAGCCGCTGCTTGCCCTTGGTGTGGTCAATAAATCCCCCAGGCCTAGAAAAGGCTGAATTTCACTTGTGTGTGCAGTGAGGAAAATACAGGATTTATAAATACCCATGCATATACAAGGGCTGTGGGTTGGGCTGGTCTGGATTAAAGGAGGTATTGAAAAATGAGGGAAGCCAGAAACTGCAGGCTTCTCATTTCTGTGATTTCTAATGGCTTTTCCTTTTGCATAAACATTGCCTTGACTCCATACCCAAGAGCACTGCAGGCGTTTTCTCCCCTGATCTGCACAAAATATAACCCAGACCTCTAAAATGGATATTTTTTATTAGGATGTTTGGTTTCCCCAAACTGAGGGCAGAACAGTTGCCCTCTGTGGCAGCAAATCCCCACCAAGCTTCAGGGCAGCTGTGTCCTGCACAAGGCAAACCACAGCTCCTTTTTTGGGGGGGAGAAAAGCAGAAAATTAGGTCTCTGCACTTCAATTCAGAGTGCTAACTGCACTTGGGGACACTGTTACTGTGAGTTACAGTTCTTGTCTAAAGAGGTGATTTGAAGACCCAGTTTTTAAACAATAGCTGCTGGGATTGCATTTTGGTCTCCAGAGTTGGGTACTTTCATTCCCAGGGGACCAAATACATCAGATCCCTTCCTGAGCTGGTGGAGCTCACTGAACTGAGCTGGTGGAGCTCACTGAACTGAAAAGCAGCAGGGCAGAGGGCAGTTTGCTTCTCCCAGTGCCTGCAAAGCGCTTTTTCCTTCTGCTGCGGTTGCCCCAGGGTGTGGGCATCACACAGAGGTGATGTGTGGAGCAGGGCATGTCCCACACAGGGAGCAGCATTCCCCAGCTGCAGGCAGCACAAAGCACTGAGTGATGCCCCTGAGCACTTGCTGCAGGGAGGGAGAGGGATAATTTTCAGCTGTGGTGTTAAACATCACTTCTCCTAAAATCAGCCACGGGGCTGTGGGGTCCAGCCCTCCCAAAGCCTCCCGGCGCCTCGGTGTGCCCACATGAAACAGCCCCGTGCAAGGTGGTCCAGCTGTGTGTCTCCTGTGGAAAGCACACAGAGCACTCCTCCTTTTCTGCCTCATTTCCCATGGGAGAGGGCACAGGAACCCAGACAGGGTTTACAAATCCCCCGGGGTACCCTGGGTGTCCTCCAGCTCAAGCAGCAGGGCAGAGACACCCTGGAGATGCACCACAAATGCACTCACACCCTCTCCTGAGGCTCATCCTGACCTAAAGCAAAGGAAAAGCCTTGGTGAGTGGTGCCAGGCTGAGCAGGGAAGGGGAAAGGCTTACAGAAATCAGTGTAGGAGAAAGGTGGTGGATCCCCCCTTCCTCCCCCTCCTTTTTCTACATAATGCCCAACTGTGTGGAGAGCAGCAGAGCCACAGCCAAGACCTCAGGCTCTGAAAAGGCAGCTTTTAGTGAGAGCTGTGAGAGCCCAGCCCGTGTGGGGCTGCTAACATGACACTGAACTAACACTGCACTACAGCCTAAGCATTTTAATAATTTAATATAATAAATGTCAGAAGGAGTGAATAATTCTCTGTAACCCTGAGGAGGCTGGAGGTGCCAGAAGGAGCCAAGTGGGCATACTGAGCTGCTTTAGCAAGAGCCCTTTGACTCTCTGAAGAGAAATTTATAGCAGATGATGGATGCTGGGTGGTCGCCTCTGTGGGCAGAATGGCAAACACTGTTCAGGAGTGCGTCACTCACACAATTTAGCCCCAAAATTTGGAAGGCAAGGGCTGCAGAAAATGGACAAAGAAAAGAAAGCCAAGTTTCTAGGTAGCTGTTCCTCCAGCTGGACATCAAATCTGAAGAGTTCCCATCTGTTTACCTGCCTTTGGCATGCACATTCCCCCTTCAAGCAGTGAGTAGCACGGGGATAATTGTTCCAGAAGGTTCTTTAATCATCTCCAGGCAGTGACCCACGTGCCTCTGGAATTCTGCAGGGATGGCAGGGAGCAGTGATAGCTGCACAAGCCTGGCCCTGCCCTGAGCCAGGGCTGTGGGAGGCTCTGCAGAGCAGGCATTGCTGCTGCCCACGCTGCCAGCACACGTCTCAATCCACAGCTTTTGGCAATTCACTCCTGAACACTCCCTGGCCTCCGTGCCAGGCTGTTCCACACTTTGCCAAGGGGTTAATAGCAGAGGAGCCCCACAGGGAGACATCAAGCTGTGTGGATGGGCAGTGGTGACTGCATTGGTGACACTAACAGGGATGGAGCGTGTGGCTCTGCAGCTGAGACACAAGCACCCAGAGCTGTGCTCCTAATTTTACACAGCACACTGAACCATGAGACTCACCAGGAAAAAATTCACACACCCAGCCTGGTTCTTCCCTGCTGTGTGCCCGTTGTCTCTGACAAACTGAGGGTGAAATGCTACTGAACAGAGCCAGCCAGGTTCAGTACTCATTTAACACTCTGTTAGTTAATTTAACACTGCATTAGTGTAAAAGGGTATCCAGGGTCAGGCCGATTTCCTTGATATATTTCCATATTTATCCCAATCATAATAAGTTGTTCTGAAAAAAAAAAAAAAAAAGAAAAAAGAAAACAACAACTAAACCAACCAACCGGGAAAAAAAAAAAAAAAGAGAGTTTTGCTGAGATTCCCAAATAGTGCTTTTATATGAAGGAAAGGAAAAATAGCAAAGGCAGATCAAAGCTGAAATCACACCATTGCTTGGCAGCAGAGGAGTGAAACAGCTGCAGATTGCCACTATGGAAAAAGATTAAATAACTTTCTTATGGGATCTCTTTGGCTGTGCAAAGATATAAACTATTCATTGGCTAGGAAGGGGAGTGAAACTCCAGCAAGCCTAAGTGACCCACCCTGGAGCAGCCACTGGTGGGATACTGGTAAATATAAAGCTCTGTTTCAGTGTGCTGCAGTGCTGGAGCAGGAGTCTCCCAGCACCTGGATGGAGGGAACAGGTACAGCCTTGGCAAAGGAGCTGCTTGTCACAAAATGAAAGCCTCGTCCTTCATTGGCAGATAAACAGCTTTTAAAAATGCCCCAGTTGATCCCAAAGTTCAAATCCTTCAGCAGAGCTCTGGCATTTTTTGATTGGAGGGGAAGAAAAGGAGAAAAATCATTATCTGGGGTCCCATGAGTGCTGTGGGCTGAGCCCAGAGCCCTGAGCTGGCAGCAGCTCTGGGGCTGCCACAGGAGCAGAGCCTGGTGGCAGCCTGTGCTCTGCACTCAGCAATGGCCATAAAACATTCATTTTCCAGGCACAGAGCAGAGTTAATGCTGTGGGTGACACTGATGCTGGCCCTGGCTGTAAATCTGATTCTGGCAGGGCTCTGGTGATTTATATTTACTAGCTAACACATCTAGGATAAGGAGCTGGGAACAAGGAGGGCAGGAGATTATATTGCCCCTCTGGTAACCTAACAGAGCACATCTGTGCAGTGCAAAGTGTCAGGTCCCCATGGCACTGCTCAGAGAAGACACTGGGCATGGATTTGTTTATATGGGACGTGTGGTTTTCTTCCTCAACAACAGCAGAGCATCAGCTCCATCCAAAGGTGGGAAAGCTGGAACTGAAATGTGTTGAAAGTGAATTGCAACATGGTGCTAAAAGCTGTAAGGGGCACAACCTTTTTAAAGCACTGCACTGTGGAGAACAGAGCTGGCAGGCAAACCCTGCTAGCAGGATGCTTGGGGTGACTGTGTGCAGCTTCTCCCCCTGGAGCCTGCTCTGCCCTCTGAGCCCAGAGGAGCTCAGCACCCCTGCCTTGGGGTGATGGCAGGACCAGACTTACCTCTCCTCACACATCTGATCATTTATGCTCTCAACTTTCTCCCCTTCTAGCCCACTTAAGAGAGAGACTGTGTTTAAAGGGAATGCTCCCCTGCTCATCTCTTGCTGTGCTGCCCTCAGCCCCCAGATGCTCTCTCACAGTTACTCTGCCCTGTGTTTTCCACTGTGGCTGGAGCTTCACAGCCTCCTCTGGGCACTGCTTTGCCTCTGATAGGAGAGTCATTGACCAGGCTGGGTCCCCTCAGCAGGAGCTGTGTGTTCCCAGTGACCACATTGACAGATGTGCCAAGGAGGGACCCCTAGACAGGCATCTCCTCTGGTTTCATCTTATCCAGCCAAATATCCCAAACTCAGGGAATGCTCCCGTCCCAGACTCAGGGGGTTTAGGGGCTTTCAGCAGGGCAGGAGCTGTGCTGTTCAGTGAGTGGTGCACCACAGAAGCCTCCACAGCTGCCATCCCAGAGCTCTCCCCCCCTTGCACTCGTGTCCCAGGTAGCAGAGCCGGGCATCTCAGACCCACCTCCTCTCTCTGCAGCTGGTTAACACCCAACCTACCGAGTTAGCAGAGTTAAATGCCAGGTGTATGGAAACTCCTT
Organism: Melospiza georgiana; assembly: GCF_028018845.1. NCBI lineage: Eukaryota > Metazoa > Chordata > Aves > Passeriformes > Passerellidae > Melospiza > Melospiza georgiana. Next base: position 9,102,096 of record NC_080446.1, read on the forward strand.
CTAGTTAATAGACCAGAAACAATCAGCAGAACCACCTACTCCTTAGGTCTCATAGAAAAACGCAGCTGTTTTCACCCAACATCCCTTGCAGAAGCCAGTGAGTGGCTCAATCTTGCAATGCAGCTCCCAGCTGCACTCACAGCTCAGCAGCATCACTGCCCAGCTCACCCAAAAGCCATACAGCAACAAGCACAGCAGGCTGAAAAACAAATTAATAATCAGTTAGGGTTGCATGGGGGGCTGGAAGTCTTAGAAATGCTCTCTGTGTGTTTGGTGGCAAACTGGTGAAGCAGTTACTCCATCATCCAAACTTTCTGTTTTTCAATGCCAGCCCCATTCTGCAGTTCCTTCTGAAGCCTTTCCACCTTCCCCACCCCATCAGGCTGGGCATGGAGGGAGCTCCTTGCTGCCTGCAGGGCTGGGCAGGAGCTGCTCTGGTGCCCCCATTTTCCCCACACAGGGAAATTGTGTCTTGCAGACCCAAGCCGTGCCAAGGCAGCCTGCTCCAGGACAGCGTGAGGAGGTACCTGCAGCTGCCAGCAGACCAGACAGTGCTCATCCTGCACGCCAAGGTGGCTCAGAAGTCCTATGGCAACGAGAAAAGGTGGGAGATTGTCAGGACCAGGCAATAAGTTACATAATCTCCATATATCACACAAAGCTGATTGTTGTTTATCAACAAACCCATGCTTTTATATCCTAGTGCACTACAGGTTGACCTAACTGGTCCTCCAATCAAAACACCATCACCACGGGCTAATTAAAAAACACCCTTTGGTGAACAATTCTCCATAATTTGTTATGGAGATAACTCATTCCACATTTTCACAATACCAGGTGCAGCAAGTGAAGATAAGAATTGTTTCTCATTATTTTCTCTGATCCTCTCACAGCCTTCCCCAGAACAATGCCTGGTAAAGTTGTGTGTTCCTCTCTGTGGCCAGAGAGCTGCTGCCACAGGAGATGGTCCCAGCTGCCCTGATAGCCACTTCTAAACCCAGCTACCTAAAGCTTCATTTCAGCCTTGCTGGATTTCACTGATCTAAGCTGGTGAAGCAAATTATCCCCTCTGCATTCACTCATCTTTGCATCCAAAGCCATTGTTTAGTCCCATGAATTGAATAACACAAGAAAGGATTAGTTCCAACCTGCATCCATCCCAGTTAGACATTCCCAGTGGATAGGTTCTTTCCATGCAGCAGTAAAGAAAGACAAAGTAAAAGGAATCAAGATTTTGTTCAAATCTCAGCCCCCAAGAAGGAAAGGCTGATGTTTTAACTGCCCTCTAACTCTTGTCTTAAAATCTGCACGGCCACAGCAGGGACTGGGCCGTTTCCATCCATGCCAGTGGTCTCCAAAGCTGCTATTTTTGAAAATCCTCCCCACACTGAACACCTTGAGGTTCTGGCTTGAATCTCCAAAATTGCCACTCGCTGGCAGTGACGTCAGACTGCAGCACTGCAATGTAATTAATCCTCCATTAATCCTTGGGATATAAATACTGCTCCGTTATTACCCAGCATGGAGCAGCTGGGAGGGAACCAGCTCAGCCTCCAAGGTGCAACCACCCAGACCCCAGGAGACAGCTCTGGGATGGGCTGGCTGTGCCTACAAAGCTCTCACCACATCCACTCTCCTGCCAGGGGCTGCTGGTCCACAGGTAAAAAAAGTTATTTCAGGACTGAATCTTCCAGCCAGGAGGGAGCCCTCTCATCACAGCCTCTGCTCCTGACCCTGTGCAAGGGGTGAAAATCACATGCCAGGTCTGAAGAGGGAGAGAAAAACCTGCACAGAGCTCCCAGGTTTGAGTTTGAAGGTGCTGCTGCCATTTTCCTTAATAATGAGAGTCAGGGGCCTGCGCTGTGGATGAGTTGTTGAAATAAACTTGGACCTCCAGGGCTCCAAGATATCCAACCCCCTGCACTGGTGTTTTCTCTGCTAGTGCTTTACTCAGTGTCCATAGAGGATGAATTTACACCATTCACACAAGTGCAAAGACAGTGGAAACCCAAATAAAACACAGGAAAATGGGCTTGCAAACTCCTGGCTATGGGTTTATTTGCACTGGGCTGCAGAAGTGATTGTGAATGCAAACTCTGTTCCCAGCCTGCTGAAACTCCCACATGGCAGGCAGGCAGGCAGGGGCTGATGGTCTCTGGGGGAGCTGGGGGTGCCAGGCTCCCTGTGCTCCCATCCCAGGGCCATCTGTCACTGCTGGGATCGTGGCCACAGTGGCAGCACCAGATGTGGCAGCTGCTGAGGCTGGAACCAGGCACAGGTCAGAGGGTCCCCAGCCCCTGGTTGAGCTCCCCGTGCCTCCCAGGTGCAGGAGTGTCCCCAGTGAAGGTCTCTGCTCTCAGCACAGCCATGCAGCCCCTCCTGAGCACCTTCTCACGGTGCTGGAGGGCAGTAAGAAAATGCCCTCTTGTCTCTGCAGGTTTTTCTGCCCCCCACCTTGTGTTTACCTGAGCGGGCCGGGATGGAAGTTAAAGCAGGAGCAGATAAAAGGTGAGCAGAGCCCTGGACCTCTCCTCCCTCTCTTCCTCCACCATGCCTCTGCAAAGGGGACAGTGAGTCTGTTTATGTTGGTTTTGGCCCTCCAAACTCCTTTCTTGCTCAAGCCTGAGCCCCCAGAAATCCAGACCCAGGGAGAGCTGGGGCTTGGTGATGCTGTGCTCCTGGAGAAGCTGAGCCTGTGCAGGGGGATGGAAGGCGCTGCTCCTTGTCTGTTCCAGCCAGGGACCTGGGAGAGGCTGGATTTCGGGTGTGTGGGTACATGGGGCTGGACAGCATGGGCAGCAGCCTGATGGAGACGCAGAAGCTGAGCTTTGAGGAGCAGCCAGATGCAAAGGTAAAGCCCATGGGGCTGTGGGGATCCCCCTCATGCAGGGGCTGGGCTGTCACCAGCAGCACCCCACACCCTGGGATGTCACACCCTCCCCATCCTCAGGATGTCACAGCTCTTTCTTCCTAGCCATAACTCCCCACTCCCACTCCCCACACCATTCACACAAGTGCAAAGACTGTGAAAACCCAATAAGACACAGGAAAGACTGCTGTGGCATGTGCAGCAATCCAGGCAGCCCAAAGATCCCTGTCTTTCTCTGGAACCATATTTTCAGGTCAACAGGACTGTAGCTGTCAAAATCTGCACAGGTCCCTCAGCCCTGGTTCCTTCTCCTGCTTGTCACAAAATGAAAGCCTCGTCCTTCATTTGCAGATAAACAGCTTTTAAAAATGCTCCAGTTGATCCCAAAGTTCAAATCCTTCAGCAGAGCTCTGGCATTTTTTGATTGGAGGGGGAAAAAAGGAGAAAAAGCATTATCTGGGGGTCCCTGAAGAGCACGGGGTCTGAGGCAGGCCAGGAGCTCACAGAAAGAGCCTTTGTCCACAGTGCTTGCCTTGCTGCTAAAGCACAGCATATCGGCCAGGCTGAGGGAAACCATAAACCCAGGGTGATTTCTCATGTTATGTGGGATAAATCACACATGAACATTCATTTCCATAAGGAATACTCTGCCCCCAGTGTAAATAAAGCCTCTGCTGATCCCCAGCTCTTCATTCCACCTGTAATAACATCTCTGGTCGTTTCTCCCTTTAAATGAACCCGGGGCTCATTGAAGGGAGCTATTATGTCCTTGTGGGGTGGTGAGAAGGGCTGGTGGGGCTGGCTGGAGCTGCTGGCAGCCCCTGTGTGCCCCTGGCAGGGGTTCAGCTGTGCCAAGGCCCTGTACATCTCGGACACGGACAAGCGCAAGCATTTCCGCCTGGTCCTGAAGCTCTTCTTCAGCAACGGGCAGGAGATCGGCACCTTCCACAGCAAACTCATCAAGGTCATCTCCAAACCCTCGCAGAAGAAGCAGTCCCTGAAGAACACGGACCGTGAGTGGCTCTCTGGGGAGGGAGGTGGGTGCCAGCCCAGCGTGGGATGCTCTCTGCTCACAGCTTGGCTCTGGAGGGACCCAGGCTGGACCCAAATGCTTCAATGCTGTGAGGGTTCCAATGAGGAGAGAGAATGCTGCAGCTGACTCCATGGATATCAGAAGGCTAATTAATTATTTTATTATACTATATTGTTCTATACATCTAAAACTGAACCTGCCAAGCACTCAACACTGCTCACACTGCACTGAATCTCGTGACTGTCACCTGACAGTCCTCACACACACACACACACTTGGCCCTGACAGGCCAAGGAAACAAAACACCATCACTTTGGGTAAACAATCTCCATATTGCATTCTACTTTTGCATAAACGCAGGCACAGCAAATGGTAAGAATTGTGTTTTCTTTCTCTGAGGTTCAGAGAATGTGAATCCCAGAAATATTATTGGGAAGAATTGTGCCTTGCTTTTCTCTGTGAAGGGAAATGTGGCTACATCCACAGCCCATGGGAACTCCCAAAAGAGGATGTAGAACTCCCAAAAGAGGATTTATCTGGCACAGTGATGTCTCATTTCCAAGTGGTTCACCCAGCACGGGGTGTAATGCCATGATGCCAATGTGGTCCCCACACCATGGGCCTCACCCCACTCACAAACAGGGAAGGGTTTTGGCTTCTGGATACCCAGGAACCAAGGCTTGACAGAGCCATCATTCAGTCCTGGCAAGCACTAACCCAGGCACCTCTCCCCTCAGTGTGCATCTCCTCAGGCTCCAAAGTGTCCCTCTTCAACCGCCTGCGCTCGCAGACCGTCAGCACCCGGTACCTGTCCGTGGAGGGAGGAGCCTTCATCGCCAGCGCCCGCCAGTGGGCAGCCTTCACCCTCCACCTGGGTAAGGACCCTCGGGGACAATGATGCCACCATGCCTCCAGCCCTGGCCCTCCCGTCCTGCAAAGCCAGTTCTTGGGGGCAGAAAGCATGGGAATTAGCCAGGGGATGCAGGAATCCAGCTCAGTCTCACCTCTGCCCGGCATTCCTGGTGCATCTCTGGACATTTCCCACTGGCTTTGAGGGCACAGGGGCTGTGACTAGGGCTGTACTGGTCTGGAGGTTTACAAATCCAAGCAAGAAATTGCCTGGAAGAGGCCAGAGCCCAATAATATTCCTGCCTTGCAAGGAATGGGCCAGAGCCCAACTGCTCTCCCGGGCTGGGCTCCCAGGAAATGATGCTCTCTCCAAGCATCCTTCCCTATGAGCCCAGGTAAGACAGCAGCAGGAGCAGGGCCAGACCTGTGCCCGGCTGGGTTAACCAGCTCCCCAGGCTGACTCTGCCTCTCCCTCTCCCCCCCGGGCAGCCGACGAGCGCTGCAGCCGCAGCGAGTTCCCCCTGCGGGAAGGGTACATCCGCTACGGCTCCGTGGTCCAGCTGGTCTGCACGGCCACCGGCGTCACCCTGCCGCCCCTGGTGAGCCCCTCACACCCTGGTGAGCCCCTGGTGAGCCCCTCACACCCTGGTGAGCCCCTCACACCCTGGTGAGCCCCTGGTGAGCCCCTGGTGAGCCCCTCACACCTTGGTGAGCCCCTGGTGAGCCCCTCACACGCTGCTGCCCCTGGTAAACTCCTCACTCTGGTGCCCCTGGTGAGCCCCTCACACCCTGGTGAGCCCCTCACACCTTGGTGAGCCCCTGGTGAGCCCCTCACACCCTGGTGAGCCCCTCACACCCTGGTGAGCCCCTCACACCCTGCCACCCCTGGTGAGCCCCTCACACCCTGGTGAGCCAGCTGGTGAGCCCCTCACACCCTGCTGCCCCTGGTAAACTCCTCACCCTGGTGCCCCTGGTGAGCTCTGTGCCTGCAGTGCCAGCACACAGGGCCGCCAGCACCATGGCTCTGAGTGGCAGGGCCGTGCTGGGCATCCGTGCTGGGATCCGTGCCAGGATCCACACCAGGGATCCATGCTGGGGATCCATGCTGGAGATCCATGCTAGGATCCACACCAGGGATCCATGCCAGGATCCACACCAGGGATCCATGCTAGGGATCCATGCCAGGATCCACACCATGGATCCATGCCGGCGCTGCTGCTGCCCACAGATCATCCGGAAGGTGATGAAGCAGTACGCCATGCTGGACGTGGATGAGCCCATCTCCCAGCTGCACAAGTGTGCCTTCCAGCTGCAGGGCAGTGACCGCATGTACCTGTGCCTCTCCACAGACAAGGTGATCCAGTTCCAGGTATGCCAGTGCAGCAGCAGGGTGCTTGCTGCTGTCTCTCCAAGCTCCTGTGTTGCTTCAGGCTGGGGAGCGTGTCCCTGGGAGGAGTCTTGCATCCAAACTCAGGGCAGAATCATGGCAAAGCTTGAGTGGGGACGCTGGAACTGAGGTCTTTGAAAGGAAGCACAATCCCCATTTCCCCATGAGCAAAGCAGTCACTTGCTGGGACCAAGATGCTGAGGGTAGAAGCCAGGCATCCCATCCCCATTCCCTACCACCTCCCCTGCAACAGTAATCCTAGCTCAACTATTCATCCCCCTAGCCTTCTCAGCCTCAGAACTAATACTCTTACATCCCATTCAAAGCCACCCTCATCCCCACTCTCATCCTCATCACATAATGAGGAAACCAACCAGAACACCTGAACGCTGGCATTTACCTCCTATTTTATACACTCGCCAGTTCACTCTCACTACTAATTGCTATCCTCCACCTGCACAATCAAATTGGTGCATTACACTTCCCAATACTCAAACTCTCACATCCTACATTAAACTCTTCTTTGACTGGGCCTGGCTGCAAGCCTAGCTCTTCTACTAGCCTTCATAGTTAAGGCCCTCCTATGCCACCTGACATATTTGGAGCTCTGACACTCTGCACAGGCATCTCCCTGCCCGAAGGAAGCCAACAGGGAGCTGCTGAACGACGGCTCGTGCTGGACCATCATCAGCACAGAGACAGTGGAGTACACCTTCAGCGAGAGCCTGGCGTGCATCCGCGAGCCCGTCAGCCCCGTGCCCCTCATCGCTGCCCTGCAGGTGGGCACAGCCCCGGGCTGCCCCTCCCTGTCGCCTGCCTGCCTCGTGCCTCCTCCTCCTGAGCCCTTCTCCCCCTGTGGCACCTCCCATTCTCGAGTGGGAATGAGGTGCAGAGGCAGAGCAGCCTGTGGGAGAAGCAGTCTGGCTTCATAACCCACCCAGCCCTGCCACACTCTGCCTGTCACAGCTCACAGGTGGTGGGGACGTGGCCATGCTGGAGGTGCAGGGGGAGTATTTCCATGCACACCTCAAGGTCTGGTTCGGAGATGTGGAAGCAGAGACCATGTACAGGTAAGGTGGATAGGGCAGCTGAAGGCAGGGAACAGCAGCCAGGTGTGGGCTGTGCTGGGCAGGTCTGGGAAGGATGTGGCTGCAGACACTGGGGACAAGGACACTTGCAGGAGCAAGGAAAGGCAGGAATGAGTCTGGTGCCTGCTCTCTGCCCTGGCTGCAGTCTGGGCATAACCATGGGTGGGGAACAACAGGGATTTCAGGGAACTGCAAACAACCAAGCAGCCCTGGGAGAGAGGAATGCAAGACTGGGAGGAGAGAGGGAGCTGGGTGGAGACTCACACTGAGCTCCAGGATGGAGGAGAAGAGCAAGTCACTCAGTGCTGGCTGCTCCTGCAGGGGCCCTTCCCTGGTTAATGCACGTTTTCCTCTCCTGCCCTGACAGGAGCCCCAAGTCCCTGGTGTGTGTGGTCCCTGATGTCTCTGCCTTCGGCAGCGACTGGAGGTGGCTGCGCTATCCCATCACAGTCCCGCTCCTGCTCATCAGGGACGACGGCCTCATCTACTCCAGCTCCTTCACATTCACCTACACCCCGGAGCAGAGCTGCATCCCAGGGCAGCAGGTCCTCTCTGATGTTCCCCAGGACTCAGACAAATTACTGGACAGCATCCACCAGGAGTTCACCAGAACCAACTTCCACCTCTTCATGCAGACCTAGCAGGCTGGGCTGGAGCAGGCTTGGCCTCCCTGCTGGCCTAGGGAAGGGGAGCAGCCCTGAGCCATGCTGGAGGGGCTCATCCAGGGCTTGGGGTGGCCCTGCCAAAGGGCTCTCCGCACTCACTGAACCCACACCGTGCTCCTGTGATTTACTGATTTATCTCTTTCTCACAGCAGCATCTCACGCTGCGAAGATCTCACATGAGAGCATCAATAAATCAGGCTTGAAGGACTCTGCACTGCTTCAATTGCCTTTTTACTGACTTGCATGATTTACCTGCATGCTGGCATCGAGCACCACAGCTCCCTCAGTGTCCCCAGGCCATATATTCAAAGTCCAGGAGGGACAGGGATAATGCCCAAATGCAACCTTAAGTGTTACTGATCCATACCAGGAATCCCTGCATCACTGCTGTGCTTTTCAGCTCAGCAGGAGCTGCTTCCCAGCAGCCAAATACCCAGCACCAGATGTTTTGGTTTTTTATTGGAGGCCCAAATGGGGTTATTTAAGAAGGAAAAGGGAAAAAGAGAGAAAAAACTTCAGTGTGAAACCCAGCTCCTCCCTAGCTGGCGTGGCTCTGCCAAGCTCTGTTGTTTTATACAATTAGACACACTGCTGGCATCAGCAGCAAACTGCTGATTTGGATGCCATAAAAAGCAGCCAGCTTTCCTGGAGCTGGACATGAGCATTTTGCAGAGTGGGCGTTAAAGGCTTTATTTAGATCTCTGTGGCATCCAAAGGCCCATGGTGTACCTGGAAACCTTCTGGTTTGGCAGTCCTGAGCTGGGGTTTGAAACAGCCCAGCAGCCAGACTACAGTGGCAGCCAACCCACCCTGACCTGGGGGCAGGGCAGCAGGGGAAGCACAGCCCCCATGGCCTGCAGCACCCCAGCACGCACACGTGGGCAGCACCTGGAGCAACACCTGGGTTACCTGTGTGCTCTCTGTGATCTGGAATGTCTCAGATGCAGCCCTGCCCTGTGTGCAGTCCGTGCTCAGCCTTGCTGTGTGCCCCCCATGCCTCACTGTGGCCCCAGGTGCTGAGTTTGGGGCTGCAGAGGGCTCACAGCCTCACACCAGCCAGCAGGAGATGCTCAGCCATGCCTGGATCTTGGCCTCCCCCCTCTGCAGCTGGTACCTGTGCTCCCATGGGAACACAAGAGCTTGGGTCCCATCATCCTCACCCAGGGAGCAGCACCTCCCTAAACTCCACCAGGAGATGGGATTCCTTCCTCCTCAAAGCAGGAACTTTGCTGAGGGCAAAAAGCTGTAGCAGACACATCTCTGCATCTGGAGCTGCTGTGGAAAACTGTGAGAATGTTACAGCCTGTGCCAACAGCCAAGGGCTGGTGGAGGAAGAGGCTGGAGGACAGCAGAAGGGTGATCACATGGAAATCCACAAGGGATCCAAAAGCAAGTTCCTCCAGCAGGAGGCAAGGTGCTCATTAGGCATTGGGAGAAGTGCTACAGGACTCTACTGCTCCCATTTCTGAAAAATGCTCAAATATCTTACACAGCTCTGGGGGCTTCCCCTGTGCTGCTGCTGGGCCACCCCACCAGCCCACACTTACCATGCCCTGCACTCACCTCCCCAGCAAATCCACCCCAGCCCTAATGCACCGAGGGTGAAATGCAAGAAAATACTTTAATCAAGTATTTTCAATCAACCCAGAGGATCCCCCACATTTCCCCCAACAGCATTTCCTCCCCCATCTGCTCAGTGGAGGGCTGGAGGGCTGTGCAAGGATGGGCTGAAGCCTTTGGTTGCTGCCTGCATCAGGAGTATCCAGAGCCCTCAGCTCCTCAGCCCGTTCTCCACCCTCACAGGCCAGGGCATTAATTCACATTTTATGAATGGAAAGCATCCTGGGTTATATTTAGCACCAAAGGGCAAGAGGAACGCTGCTTCTTGACTTCAGGGGCTTGGAACAAGCCTGCCTTGTTATGTTTACAGCACTTTGCTGGATGGAGAGGCCAAGAAAGCTCTGAGTGGCTCATTCTTGCAGCCTGATGGATTGAGCAAACAGCCGCAGTAATTCAAGCCACATGGGGAAAGGGGAGAGGTGGCAGGGCGGGCTGGGGGAGCCTCCCGGGGCTCCTGCCTTCCCCACCGGCCTCTGCCTGCCTTCAATCTGCTTTTCACAGCGGGTCCCACGCTGGGGACGAGGAGCCGGCAGCTCCTGCAGGGGACACTCGCCTGCCACAGGAACAGATGCTCGCATCGCGCCGGGAGCCGGGAGCGTGGCAGAGCTGTTTATTTGCATAATCGCTGATTAACACAAATGTCTCGGACAGGAGCCAGGCAGGCAGTTGCGTGTTCTCACTCGGGAATGTCTCTGCCGGATCCCACAATAACGCAGCGTGTGTCCGGGCAGGGAGCGCGGCCCGTCCGCCGGCCCTGGCTCTGTGCTGCCCGTCTGACAGCGCTGCTCTGAGCTCTGCCAGGCAGCCAGGAACACGGGCATGAAAACACCTTTACATGGCTCCAAGAGCTGGATTTAGGAAAAGCATCGAATGCTTGAAGGATGCACGGGATAATTCATGTGTAGGATGTGGTGTGACAGGAGCATCCCCAGGTGATGGTGAGGCTGGAAGGCGATGGGGATCTGCAGCTTCTGCCCGTCCCCAGGCAGCAGAAACACGGCTGGACATAAAATCGGGCGTGAAAACACCGTTATATGGCTCCAAGAGCTGGATTTAGGAAAAGCATCGAATGTTTTAGGGATGCAGGGGATAATTCATCTGTAGGATGTGGTGTAGCATTAGCACCTCCAGTGATGGTGAGGCTCGAAGGCGATGGGGATCCCCTGCTTTCACCAGCCCCACCACATCGAGCAGTCACTTCAGGTCCCAGAGCAGAGCATTCCCTTTAAAAACATCAAGAAGAAAATGAAATCCTGGCTTTCCCGCCGTGACACATCATCCCAGAGGAGCGCTCAGCCCGTGTTGGTGCCTCCCTCCCTGCCCGGGCTGTGTCACTGAGCTGTTTGGAAGAAGCTGCTGCCATCTAGTGAAGCCAGCCCGGTGATCACAGTGACTGCCCATCGTGCCCGGGGCTCGGGACAGCCCGGGACACACGCTGGGCACCTCCGGCCACCTCCGGGGAACATCTTCTGTCCAAATCAAAGGGTTTGGCTGCTTTCTGAACAGCCCCTGCGCTGCATTTTGCCCCACATCACCCAGCAGTGGGCTGGTTGGGTGCTTTTCAGAAAAGGGAGGGCAGCTGTGGGACAGTGGAGGGTGGGCACTGTCCCTTCCCTGCTCACTCAGCCCAGCTGGTGGCACTGCTCCTGGCACTGAGGTGGCAGCTGGGCTGGATTGCCTGCAGGACAATTTGTAACCACACCTGCAGGAAAACCAGAAAAACTCTGTTAAAGCAGGGGATTTACAACCCCTGAGTGCAAGGGGTGGGTGAAGGGGGAGCTGTAAAAAGTGGGGCTGTTCTGTACCAGGGGTGTTTGCCTCAGCAAGGACAGCCCCAGGGCAGGTTCCTCTGCTGTGCCGTGACTTGGTCACCTCCCTGACAGGAACGTGGCAGTTCTCCAGGTTCTGTCCATCCCCTGTGGGAAGCACAGAGTGTAGGCCAGCATCAGCAGGGAATGTGCACCAGGATGAGCAGCAGACACTCACTGAGAGCGGCCTGCCTCCCCTGCTCTGAGCCCCCACAGCCCAGGCACAGCCTCCAGGAGGGCCAGGGGCCCACAGCCCACCCTGTTCAGTGTAAATATCTGCAATCCTGGCCCTCAGGAGCAGGGGATGTGGGAATGCTGCTCTGCCCATCAGCCAGGGGAAGGGAGCAGGGAGAAACCTCTTATTGAAAGCTGCCCCCAAGGTGTTGGTGCCCAGGGCACAAAAGGGACTCAGCCAGCCAGACTGAACCAAGGGGCCATGTTGTCATCGTATTTCAAAAGTTCCATACATTCTCAGTGATTTCTCATGGACATCTCCTTGCAGCACTGACTTCTTCTGCACAATACAGCCAACAAACACCAAATCTCTTCACAGCACAAGCAACAAACTCCATCTCTCTTCACAGCCAAAAACTCCAACTCTCTCCTGGACCAGCTAACCCACTCTTTTGTAGCACTCTTCCTTACTAGTCTCAGCTGTGGCCTATCAAGGGCAGGCCTGTTCCTAATCTTTGGTGATCAGTACAGCTGCAACTCCTCAGGGGTGAGATTACCTTCTGCACTATCTTTATTTTCTCACATTCTATCCTCCCACAGGGCCAGTCACTGCACCACAAGGCAAAAAATCCCTCTCCTAGCAAGGCTGGTGCCAGCACTGCCCACACACCCCAGTGGGGTCCCTGAGCATCCCTCCAAGGGCACTCCCTGCCCCAGCACACAGGGCCATAGATCTGCACAGTGCCCAGAAACCCTGTGCTGATTTTATCCTTTTTCATGACAGAGCTATAAATTACCCAGCTGGGCCTCAGGATGCAAAACTATGCTGGGGCCAAAATAAGCCAAGCTGGGTTGCTGAGGAATTACAATTACCTGCTCAAGAGGCTTCAAGCACATCAGGAACTGCTCAGGCGTGTGGCCCTGCTGGCCAGGCTCTGAAATAAACTCAAACAGCAGCAAGGACAGAGTTAGACACCCGTGGGTGCTTGTGGCACCAGCAGTGCCAGGAGTGGGTGTTATTAGCCCTGAGACTGCCACGCTTCTGTGCCCAGAGCCCTGGGCACTCAGCCCTGCCCATGCAGCCAAAAAGCCTGTGGAAAATTAGGCTTGCTTTTTGTCAGTGGTTTTGGGTATTTTGCCTAAAAGCAAGCTGAAAACAAGCTAATTCCTGTCAAGCTCTGGGCTCCCTGCAACTGAGGGAAGGACCAAGCCCAGCGGCCAGCAGTGTCCCAGGGGCCAGCAGTGTCCCCAAGGCTGGAGCTGGGGTTTGATGGCCTCTCTAGGGTGGGGTCAGTGCTGGCACAGCTCCCTGTGGTCAGCCCCACGCTGCAGCACTGCTAGGGGCTTTGGGGATCCAGTGAGGGGGGCAGAGCACTGGCAGTCTCCTTTCATCCTGCTCTCAAAAGGAACACAGGCATAGTTTTCTCAGGATTCACTAGGGAAGGAAAGTCACTTTGTAAACAGCTTAAATAAACAACTGGGCTTGAAAGCACGGCCCTGATTTCCATGCACTGCTGCAGGAATTGGGGTGCAGAGCAGGCAGGCAGTCACAGATCAGCACTGAGGAGGAAAGGACTGGACTCAGCTCCCTCCCCGTGAGGCGAGGGGGGATTAGGCACCAGTGGAGCTGCCAATGGAGGGGCTGAGCAGCACCCCTGGGTGCCCATGCACAGCCCCAAGGCTGTGGGGCTTGGCAGGACCCATGGCTTTGCCCAGAGCACTGTGAGGAGCAGGCAGGACCGTGCAGTGCCATGTGTGACAGTGTTCACAGGGGTCCCAGAATGAGGGAAGGGGCGAGGATCTGACTCCATGTTTCAGAAGGCTGATTTATTATTTTATTATATATATTACATTAAAACTATACTAAAAGAATAGAAGAAAGGATTTCACCAGAAGGCTAGCTAAGAATAGAATAGGAAGGAATGATAACAAAGGTTTGTGGCTTGGACTCTCTGTGCTCACTGTGATTGGCCATTAATTACAAACATCCAACATGGGCCAATCACAGCTCCACCTGTTGCATTCCACAGCAGCAGATAATCAATGTTTACATTTTGTTCCTGAGGCCTCTCAGCTTCTCAGGAGGAAAAATCCCAAGGAAAGGATTTTCCATAGAAGATGTCTGTGACAGCCATGCATGGAGCACACTGGCACCCGGCTGCGTGGTGGTGCTGCCTGCAAGAACCCCCTGCCCCACGCCCTGCTAAACCAAACCTCCTGCCCTGGCTGGTGTGGGCTGGGACAGCTTAGGGGTGAAGCCTCAGCTGTCCCACTGATGCCCCTTGCTTCTGCAGCAGATTTGGCCAGAGGCAGAAGGAAAGGCACTTCATAAATGAACAGCAAGAGCAGGGTGGGTGCCAAGAGCAGGGTGGGATTTTCTCTTTGCTCTCTGCCTTGGGGTGCTCACCAGGAGTGTGGCTGTGCGAGAGGAGCCTCCCCACTGCAGCTGTGGCTCCCAAGGAAGCTGGGGATGCACCCAGGGTTTGTTCTTAAGCCCTGCCCAGTGTCACCATCCCCCTGGGCTGTTTTTGTGGGTGTGCATGGTCACTGTCCCCTCACACCCTGCTGAGCACCAACACGTGTTGTGTGCCCACAGCCCCGGGCTGTGCTGGGGGGTTTGAAGGGCTCTTTGTTCCCCTGTGTAATTATACCTGAGCAGCGGAATAGGAACGTGCTGAAAACCCCTCGCTGGACCTTTCTGACGGAGCCGGGCCTGAGGCTGCACAGTGGCTCCATTGTTCCCCTCCATGTGCCTCAAGCAGCCAGACCAGCTCCTGCACCCCCCACTTCCCCAGAATAACCAGCCTGGGAGTATAAACCAGATCTTTTCCCTCCAATACTGGGCAAAATGCCCCAAGGCACCGCCCTACCCAGGGCTGGCAGGGTGACACTGTGGCAGCAAGGGCAGGGCCCGCAGGTCAGGCAGTGCCTTTGGCACTGGGGACATCCCCAGCACCCAGGACCTTCACAGAGCTATGGGGACATCCATGGGGACACCCCCAGCACCCAGGACCTTCACAGAGCTATGGGGACATCCATGGGGACACCCCCAGCACCCAGGACCTTCACAGAGCTATGGGGACATCCATGGGGACATAAAGGGAAATCCATGGGGACATCCATGGGACTTGTATCCATCCCTGCCCATGAGCAACCCCACGGGCGGAATGGGGCAGGGGAGAAGGCAGAGGGGGGGAAAAAAGGGGGGCAAGAAGGGAGGAAAGGGGAAAAAAGAAAACAGGAAAGGACAAACTCCTGTATCCAGCAGGATTCACCACCATTAGTGAGATCACAGAATTCCCACCCACAGCGGGGCAGATCGGGCAGCCTGTAACCAGCAGAGACGGCCCCTAAAAGATGCTCTTGGCTGTGGGAGCCAGCAGGAAGCCCCCTAAAGGAGCCCTTGGCGGTGGACGGCAGCAGGAAGGTTCTTAAAGGTGCCCTTAGGTTTGGGAGCCAGCAGGAAGGCCCTTAAAGGTGCCCTCGGCTGTGGGAGGCAGCAGGAAGGTCCCTAAAGGTGCCCTTGGCTTTGGGAGCCGGGGCAAGGTCCCTAAAGGTGCCCTCGGCGGTGGGAGGCAGCGGGAGCGGGGCAGAGCCGGGGGCAGGGGCCCTGCAGTACCGGGCGTGCCCAGGAGGCGGCAGCAGACACGCGGGGAGCGGGACGGGATAACGGGGGAGAAGCGGGATAACGGGGAGGGATAACGGGGGAACCGGCATAACAGGGGGGAACGGGGATAACGTGGAAAAGGGGATAACGAGGGGGATCGGGATGACGGGGGGGAACAGGGATAACGGGGGGAAAAGGGATAACGGGGAAGACCCGGGATCACGGGGGAACCGGGATAACGGAGGGGGAACTGGGATAACAGGAGGAAAAGGGATAACAGGGGAGCGGGATAACGGGGGAACTGGGATAACGGGGAACCGGGATCACGGGGGGGGACAGGGATAACGGAGGGGAACCGGGATAACGGGAGGGGAACAGGGATAACGGGGGGAGCCGGGATAACAGGGGGCACTGGGATAACGGGGGGGGGGGGGGGGACAGGGATAACGGGGAGGGATAACGGGGGGAACCGGGATAATGGGGAGGGATAACGGGGGGAACCAGCATAACGGGGGGGGAACGGGATAACGGGGGGAGCCGGGATAATGGGGGGACAGGGATAAGGAGGGAACCGTGATAACAGGCAGAGCCGGGATAATAGAACCGAGATAACGGGGGCAACCAGGATAACGAGGGGAGGCGGATAAAGGGGGGAAACAGGGATAATGGGGCAGGGGGAGCAGAACCGGGATAACTGGAGTAGTCAAGATGATGGGGGGGAACCGGGATATTGGGGGGGGGGGGGCAGGGGGTGTCATGGTGTCGTGCCACAGGGAGCCCAGCTGAGCACCTGGCTCAGCACCCAGGGGGCTGGGGAGGGTCATGGGATGCTCATGGCAAACACCACAGCTCCAGGCCGCAGGAATTGTGCCCTCCCAGACTCTGCAGGTTCCAGGTGTTGGGAACAGACACAATCACCAGCACATCACTGCTGTGAGCCATTTTGGCACCTTTGGCACACAGCCCAGTGCCTCAGCTCACACTGCTAAACAAGGGGCTCGAACACCCACAAACATCACCTCAAAGCCCCCTGGAAGCCATAAAGGTCAGCAAGGTTACACCTAATTTTGCAGCTCCTCCATGTCCCTCATTCAGGGAGCATTTGGGAATGACAGATCTTCCCTGGCTGCTCAATCACATCAGTACCTGGGAGGGTTCCAGCTATTTTGAAGCCAGATAAAGATCCTCAGCCTTTTGGTTTTAAACCAGAGTAGCACTAAGAAAAAAAACCAAAAGTGCCATCTGTGAGGTCAGAGATGAAGACCAGGAATTGTCACAGTGCTGGTGCCTCTCAGCACACAACCAGGTACAGGCAGGCTGGCTGGAAGGGCAGGAAGGCAGATGGAGGGAATGGTGACAAATCCATCTCAGGAGCTGGGGCTCTGCAAGGACAGGCAGGCAGCCAGGCTGGAGCTCTGGGGATTTGCAGGCTGCCCGTCCAGATTGCTTTGCAAAAACAAGGCACTTCTACGCTGAGCGAGGGCAGTTTTGGAAAGTACACAGCATTCTTGCAACCAAGAGACGAAGCCCAGGAGAGAAAGAAAGGGAAAAGCTAAATAAAAAAAAAAACCAACAAAAAGTGACAAACGTAGGTTGTTCCAAGCAGCAGCACTTCCAAGAAGCTGTCAGAGGCAGGAGAACACGGAGCTGGCAGGGTACGTCAGCCATGTGCTGACAAACAGCAGCTCCCATGGGCACTGCAGGGCCCTGGGAGCACAGGGCTCTGCTTTTCCTGGCACTGCAGGAGACTCCCAGAGCACCTGAGAGCACACCTGGCACAGGGCAGGCAGCAAGGAGCAGAGGAGCACGTGCTGCTCCCTCACCCTGAGTGCCAGTCCCAATTTGTTTCCTCTGTCCGTGCTAATCCAAAGCACCTGGAGCAGGAATTCCCACCGGGGAGAAGGGAATTAGATTTTCTCGAGGATGATAATCCATTTAAATGCCGCACTTGTGAGGAGCCTCACACTGTTCCCAGTGAGCAGCCCCTGCTCTCCCACCCGCCGGGGAGAGGTGAGCCCTGTCCATTGAGAGCAGCAAGCTGGCAGAGCAGGGGGGCTTGGATGAACTGCTAGCAGATTCCTCCTGCCTGAAAGTGCAGCTGTTTAACCCCAAACAACACGAAATCACTGTGGACTTGCTCCCAGAGCAGCTGATCAGCTCTGCACCCTGCATTGGTTAAACAGGGTTGGCTTGAAACTTGATTAAGCAAAACATCCAGTGCACTGCTTTCATTTCAGGGGACAGGCACAGGGGATGTGCCTTCAACCTCCCTCTGCCCCTCCTGATCACAAGGGGACAGCACTCTCAGAATGCCATCACAGAACTGATCACAAGCAGGACACTCACCCCATGGCTCTGTGCTGTGCCTGCTTCACCTGAGCAGCTCCAGAGGCCAGGGCTGCTGCTGCTCTGGGAATCCTGCATGGCTGAGCACTGCAGGCAGCTCAGGAGCTGCTGACAAAGCCCCTTTGAGCTGCAGGCCAGGTCCCAGCCTGCCTCCCCCTGCAGTAACCAAGCAGTTACACAAACATTTAGCTCCCAGTTATCCGGCTCCCAAAAGTAATTTCAGATCAGAAACAGTCCAAAGAGACAGTTTTAGAAAGTACCATTTATTTGAGGGGAAAAAAAAAACCAAACAAAAAAACAAAAAAACAACAAAACCAGTAACAGTGGAAAATCCCCAAGAGCAATTACACAAGAGAATGTGAATATCCCGAGAAGCAGCCACAGCTCCTGCCTGCCTGGCAGTGCTGTCCACAGGCAGTACAGCCCTCCCTCTCCTTTCCAGCCTCCTGTGAACTCTGTGCAGCTTTGAGAGCCTCCCAGAGCCCCCAGTTTCCCAAAAACACTCATACTGGGACTGAGTCACCCAGAGGAGGATCTCTCCTCTGCCCTGATGTCTCAACACACATTCCTGCCTCACCCCGACAAGGGGACACATTTTAGTCTATCTCCTCTCTGGATTTGGCCTCAAGCCCACAGCAAAGCCTCAGGAAGGAGCTTTCCGGAGCTATGAAGATTTCCAAGCAGCCTTTGCAACTGCCCGGCTCAGTGCTGCCTGCTCAGGTGCTCAGTCTGGGGAGCCACGCACAGATTTTCGTCTCACACCACGTCAGACTGGGAGATGCAGGAGGACCCAGCTTGCTCATGGTTCTGTAACACCTTCCTGGCACCAGGCACACATCACCCTCTGCTCTGGGGACTGGGGGCTGCTCCCACCCTCAGGGGAGGTTAAACAGGGGATGTTAGAGATCCAGAACAGGGGAGTTCAGAGCTCAGAGCCCTGTGAAAGCTCAGTGCTTCCCAGTGGGAGATGCAGAGCTCAGACCCAGCCTGCCCTGAAGCAGGGCTTGGCACAGCACCACAGGGGACAGAAAGTTGTCACCTCCACACTGAAGCTCCCAAGGGCAGCTGGAGGTGGGGATCTCTGCTCTGACTCTGTGCATCCAGCCCTGCACATCCGGACACAGCCATGGATGCCCCAGGCTCCTTCCCAAGCCCCTGGTGCTCCACACAAGACGTTGGACAAACAGCAGCACAAACAAGATCAAAAAGCCTCTTACACACCACACCATAAGGCTGCTGAAGAATTAACTCCAGCCTTTTCATTCTCATCTGTATATATCTCAGTAAAATATATAATATATAGCTCTATAGGACTGATTGAAATATATTACAGCCTAGGATTACTCCTGTCTTTTCCCTACTTCAATCATATTTATGCATCCAACTTTGCATACAGAAGTTATTGCCTTGAATTTGTAATTGAAATTCACAGAATAAAGCTTAAATAGTTTTCACAGAGACTCATTATATTAGTGTTTTACATAAAAAGGATAAAAGTTACCAAATGAGAAAGCAGCCATTTCAGAAACTATAAATAATTCTATTTTATTTTAAAAAATCCTAGAAAAGTTATGAGAAAACCATAAATATCTTTACCCTCTATAGTAGCTGCTGTAGAACTAGAAGAAACCTGTAACACTCTGTAACTAACTCTGCTTCAGTTCAGAATAGGAATCATATAAAACAGCATCTCTAGAGAAATGCCCGGCCAAAGGAAACACAAAGGGATTGAAAAAATAAATCTGAGGAAATTAAAAAAGTAGATTATTTTTTTATTATTATTTCAAAACAATTTCTACAAACTTTATATAAACATTAGGCTATTTTCTTTAAAATTTTGTTATAAAAAAAATCCTACAAGCCGTCCTTAAAAAAAGGTAAGAGACTGAAGGCAAGGAAAGGGTGTTGCCATAGCCAAACACAACTGGCTGTCCTGATTTCATCGACTAATGACCCTTGCCTGGGGCCAACAGGAAAAGACAGAAATCTCCTGGGGAGGACATTCCCATAGGCCCTTTATGGCATTCAGGGATATGGAGCCCTCGTGGGCCTTTTGCTCCCTGATAAGGCAACATTATCTGTAGTGTAAGAGATTCATAAATAGTTCTCCACAAAAATGCTTCACATCAACAGCCTGCTGCAAGACATCTAGTAGCAAGATTTATATATAAAAAAAAAAAAAAGCCATCTTCTATGGAAGCAGCCAATCCCAGGACAGCACGCAGGATGCAAACACATGGTGTTTGCTTCCATACAGTCTGGTTTGTGTTTATATACCCTCCATAAAAACCAAGCAGAAAATTTGGCATCTTTACTCTTTTTATGCTAACTTATGGAAAAAAAAATACACTGAGGTTTTTTTTTCAGACTCTTTGTATTTCATTGGGCCCTTGTTAGCTGAGTGGGATGGGAAGGGTCACGAAGGAAGTTTGTTTTTTCTCAAAGTCACTTTGAAATTCAATCCAAAAAATAAAAAAAAAAAAAAACATTTGTTCACCACATCTCATCTGAGGGCACAGTGTTTCAGTACAGTCTGCTTGTCCCTTGATGGGCACAAGGTGCTGCTGAGCTTTAGGCATAGAACTCATTTGTGGGGGCCTTCTTGTAGATGGGTTTCTTGCCCAGGTCGTAACTGCCCTCGTCCTTTTTCTTCATGCGGTAGACCAAGAGCAGGATCAGGAAGATGGCAAACAGGAGACCCACTGCTCCTCCTGCGATGAGAGCTGGGGAGGAAAGAGACAGGAATGAGCCTGGACAGCCCCAAACCACCACAGCTCCAAGAGCAGCAGCCTCAGACAGGGTCCGTGTGCCTGTCACGGCCTGTGCTGGCACTGTCTGCAACAGCAGATGTTACTGGGGAAGGCCAGGAGGGCTCCCAGTCCAGCCACAGAATAATCACATGTTCCACACTAACCAGTTTGAGCTAATCTTCCAGTTCAGTCCAAAAAAGAAATGTTGATGACAAAAGATGTTCTCCTTGTATAGAGACAAAACAAAAAAAAAAACCCAACCCCCCAAAAAAACCAACCAAACAAAAAAAACCCCAAAAAAACCCTCAAAAAGACCACAAAAATACCTACCAAAAAAAAAAAAAACAAACAAAAACAAACAAAAAAACAACAAACAAACAAAAAAAAAACCCACCACCCAAAAAAGCCCCACCACAACCCACAGAAAAATGGTACAGCTCCAATCTGAATGCTTTGTTAGCAACCTGTGGGAGCACACCCTGGGGACTGTATTTCAATTCATCAACACCTAATTACCAACACCACTTCCCTCAAAAAAAGGAAAAAAAAACAAAATCAGAAAACCTCAATAGCCAAAACCCACAAACCTGCAAAACACCACCAAGATTTCCTCTCTCCTCACACCAAGCATGGCCACAACAGTCACTCAAGTTTATTCCTTGTTGTGACACCTATTGCTTGCACTAAATCAGCTTCTTTGCTAAATGGTTTTGCAATCCACTCTTCCCATCTCTTCTCTGACTGGGAGGATGGCTGCAGATCAGCACAAAGGGTTTGGGTTTGTACCTGGGCCATCAGGCCAAGTGCTTGAAGCAGCAATGTGCTGGGGACACACCTGTCCCACACACTGAGGGGAAGGCACTCACTTGGTTTTGCTCTGGACATTGGTACTCAGATTCCTACAGCTGGAACCCCTTAGAGGGGCTGCTTGGCTCCTGGCAAAGCCCAGAAAAGGCAGAACTTGGGCAGAGGTTGGAAGGAAAATGCCTGTGCTTGATATGAAACTGATGTCACTGCTTTATGGCCAGAGACACCTCTTGTAGAGGCAGTACCTGGGTGCAGAGCAGCTGCCACATGAGTCAAGCCAGCAGTCAGCTGGCAGGCTCAAAAATGAGCTGTTTATCCCAGCAAAGGCAGCAGCAGGCTCTGGGAGGCAGAGCCACCCTGCTGCAGGCAGCCACTCATGGTAAAGCAGCTCATTCCCCAGGGAGCTGCTCCCCAGAGAAACAGGGAACAACAGAAGCCATTCTGATTTTCATTATTAATGATTTACCCGTTCAAGGTGGAGTATTACCTGTAAGGACTTCTGTTCTCTCAAAGATGCTGCTGTTGGCCGTGCTTGCCATGGAGATCTTGTTGGACAGGTTCTCCTCCAGAGGTACAGCTTTGTCTGGAATGATTTCATTGTCCACCATTGTGTTTTCCTTCTCACCTTCTATCTTTCTGCCAGTATCTCCAGGGATATAGTTGTCAGATATCTAGAGAACACAGACAAACCACACCCATCAGCAAGCAGCACCCAGCCTGCCCACAGCTGAAACCAGGAGGGTGTGCAGGGAATGCAAAGTTTGCTCAGAGCATTACAAACACTCTGTGCCTGCTCATGCAGGTGGATTTGTCTTGATGCCACGTCCTGCAGGGCAGGAGGGTGCTCAGAAGGTTTCACAGACAGACCAGGGGAGCTACATGCTGCTTAAAGACACACTGAGTAATACCTACCAGAGGGGTATCCATGGTGGTCAGATACAAGCCATCTTCAGAGTCTGGGTAGTCTGCAGAAGGGGCAAAAAAAATAGAAAGGGCTCTCAAGGTTTGGCCTCATTACATGTTGTTTTTACAGGATTCAGACACTTCCTGCAATACCAGCAACTGCACATATTAGGACTCTTGTCCTCTACAATTCCCCCTTATCTCCTAGCACTATTGATCACTGAATGGCTTGGATTGCACAAGACCACGAGGTGAAATCTTGAAGCCAACACCTCTCCACGGGGAGGGATCTGAGGCTGGACCCATTGGCCCTGCAGAGCAGGTCTGCCACAGCTCCCCAGGTGATGCCAATGGAGGGCACTGCTCCCACCACCCACCCCTACAGGATCCTCCACCAAACCTCCAGATCTGCCCAGACACGCCAGGCACCGATTGCAGCATTTGTTCTTTTGCTTTTAGAGAACAAATGTTCACATAAAGGGACACAGAGCTACAGAAACTGGTTTGGGCAGGGAGCTTTGCATGTCACAGAGAGTTCACTTGAACACCAGTTACTCCTTTACCTTGTTTGGCCTCAACTGAGACATTAACTTTAAGCCTTTTAACACTGCCTCAACAATAGATTATTTTTTTTTAAAGTTTCTCAGCAGTTCTTTGGAGTTCAACAGGAAAAAGATCCAGCCAGCACAAGGCTTTTTTATTTGCAGCAAGACAAGCTTGGCTGGACTCCATCTGTCCTCCCTGAGTGATTCAACATCACAGCACCACAACTCTCACTGTTCTCATCTGAGTGACTGGAGTCACAGTTTTCATCTCCACCTGGCACTGTGCTGTCTCTGCAGCTCTGGCTGTGATTTAGCCCATCACTCAAGGGCTGGTGCTGAAAGAAATTCCACAGCAGCTGCTGAGGGAGATCCACTCCGCCACTCACCTCCTGACCCAGATGTCTCATCTATATCTAACCCATCAGAGGTTAAGTGAGGCCTGAATTCACCAATGTCTTCATCATCTGGCAGGTCCCCAGATGCAGGGTAGTCCAGCCATCCAGCATTCATGGTTTCAGTTTCCCTCACCTGTAAAAATGGGGGTGGAGACATGTTAAACACATGTTAAATATGAAACAACTCTCCAGAAGCGTTTCACAGAAGGTTCAGGGCCTGAGCATATCACTTCCACCAGAAAAAAAAAACCCATTAAATGCTGAATTTCCTCTCCGTCAAAAGCATTATCTTTATCAGCTGAATTTCCCTAGAATTTCTCAGAACAGAAGTGAGAGCCAGGCTGGGAGGGGAATTTCCTGAGGGCTACACATTGAAGAGGTTCACCCAAACACACAGGGTGAAAATATCACAACAGGATCTTGGTCAGGAGTTTGTGGCAAAGCATTTGGAACAGCAGCACCTTCAGCTTGTGATAAGGGAGAGTTAGGAGGGAATTGTAATTCCCAGGGAAAAAGCCTGATGGGTGTAGGGCAGTTTTTTGCATAGCACCACAGCTTCATGCCAAAGCAATCCCTCACTCTTTATAGGAGAACAAGGCTATTTTATCAGCCAAGGGTTAAAAGCTGCTCTGTGAGTTCAGCTGAACTGCAGTGCAATACAGGCTGAGTTCAAGAGCACTGCTATCAATAATGACCCGCCTGAAGGAAGAGCTTCCCCTGCATCACCTTCTTTAAAAGCATGTAAACAAACAAACCCATAAAACATCTCCAGGATCCAAAGGCCCAAGGAGTGCAGTCACAGCAGGAAAGCTGGAGAGCCTCCCAGATATCAGCTGTTTGCCCACAAGGGCAATTTGCACACCAGAGCTCATTTGCACTTGGACCTTCCAGGAGCCACAAGCCCCAGTCTCCTGCCCTCACCAAAGTTATGCAACTCCCCAGAAGTATTCCTCCTCACCCCACAGCCCTGGGGCCAGGCCAGTGAGGGTACCACAGGTATGAGCTCTGGGGTTGCTCAACACCACCCCACAGACTCCAGATGCTTCCAGAGCCATGAAATCACCACCAAGGAGGGGGCTCAGCCCCTTGCCCCAGGCCAGAGGCACAATGCAGATGGACAGGTCCCTTAGCTCGGGGCTAAGCTGACAACATTCTTCTGTGCTGGCCTCACAGGACAGCTTGGGGAGCCTTGACAAAGGTTTTGTCCAGCCAGAAGAGCACTCCATGAGGGTTTTTCTCAATGCAAAGTTTCCAGGCTACAGCCTCACTGGGGTGAGGAGGATCAGGGACTGCTGGGGACACTCAGAGCTGGATGGCAGCACCACAGAGCCCTGGGGTCACCCCCTGCTCACCTGGCCAGGTGTGGCCCATCCCACAGCCCAGAGGGGTGATGAATGACATCCGCTAGCTATTGATCCCTAACCACGGCTAACAATCAGCCAGGAGCCATGTGTCAGCTTCCTCTGCCCACAGCCCTGATTCCAGCCCCATTCCCCTGCCCACAGCCCCGATTCCAGCCCCATCCCCCTGCCCACAGCCCCGATTCCAGCCCCATCCCCCTGCCCACAGCCCCATCCCCCTGCCCACTGGCACACAGGGCTGGCCACAAACAAGCACAAGATGTTTCTCAGTTTGCACCAGGAGCAGCAGCAGCAGCACTGGATGTGCTTTTCCTTGCTTATTGAGGCATTTTTAGTTTCCCCAGCAACCCCTCTACAGGACAAGCAGATGAACAGCCCAGAGGGCATGAAGTGCTGAGGCCAGACCCTCTCTCCCTGCTATGCCAAGCCTGGCACTAGGTGCTGGGAAGGGGGCTGGGAGCAAAGGCAGCTTGGAAGGAATCCTCTCCCAGCCTGGAATCAGGCATTCCTGCCGTTATGGATCACTTGCTCCAAGACAAATTAATTTCAAGATATGTGAAACCCAGCCTCAGCCAGCCCTGCAGTGGAAGCTGCTGCCAGCAGGCAGTAGCTGCTCCCAGGGCAGCTTCTGGCCACTTCATGGAGGGGCAGGAAGAACTCAATTCCTGGGGCTGGGGAGCACATCTGCTGCAGATCCCAAAAGCCCTGCACCAGGCACAGATTGGTGTTGGCAAGAGCTGTGCAGAGCCACACCCCAGCGCCAGCTCACCCTGTACTTCACCATGAGTCACAGGCAGCAATGTCCAACAAGGGCAGCTCAAGAAAAGCCAGGTTTAAGCCCTGGGGTGGCTGGACAGCCCAGTGGCCTTATCAGATCAGCCCAGCCACGAGCTGAGTGGTGGCACACAGCCACAGTGATTAGTGCACGCTGTGGGCTGCCTATCAAAAACCCCTATTTAAATCAGCACACACAGTGTTTACCAGCAGGGCACATAACAAGGAAATTACTGACTCACAAGCATAAATAAGATTAAATGGGAGCGTTCCCTGAGCTCATTCTTCATCATCCTCTTGAGCAAGGATGGGGAAGTTCCTGGAGGCCGCCAAGAACTCCTCAAACCATACAGGAAACTTTTCTTGTGGGCAGTGGCCTCACATGACAGGTTCATCCAACAGGGAAGTCCAAGGGCTGCTGGGCACCTGCACAATTACTCTCCAGGTTTAAAGGCAGGTCCTTCTAGGAAGCAGCCCTGCCTGGGAGCTGGGGCACGGCAGGCTGGGAAGGGTTAACACTGCAGTGCAGGGCTGGGGCAGGCACATTCCTCACATACACACCTGTGAGAGGGCACACACAGGCACCCTCACAGCTCTGGGCCTTCCCAAGTGCCACATAAGAGCTCCCTGGAGGGTTGTTTAAAGAAGCACATCCTTTTACAAGAGCACACAGTGCTCCCTGCAGCTCTGCTGCCTGGTGCACCACGGAAGGTGTCTGTACATCCTCTGGCTTGCACGATGTGGGAAAAGCTCTGAGATGACCACAGGAGGATGGTCAGCACTTGCCAAGTCACCCCTGGCACATCCAGCTGAACACCTCCTGCAGCTGCCAGCTCTGAGCCTGCCTTCCCCACCTGCTGTCCTGCGCTGGAATCCAGCCTGTGCAGCCCCACCTCACCCTGGCAGCTGAAATGCACTCCTACAACCAATGTGCTCCTCTCCAAGAGGGGTCTGTACAGGAATCAACCTTCCCTGCAGGAGTCCAGTTCAAGGATTTCTTCCTCATGTTAAGCAGCTTTATCCCCAGTAAGCACGAAGGGAGATTAAACAGTTGAAGCTTTTCCTGCCTGCCAGTGGCAAAAATAAATAAATAAATAAGAGTTTATTCCCTGCCAGACAGCCAGCACGTCAGGCACGTGAACTGTGAGAGCCATTCCTGGAAAAGCTGGGCACAGAGGGCTGATGTTTGAGACAGGCTGCACCAGTGGATGAAGGCAGACACTCTTTGCTCAGTGGAGACACAGGAACAGCACCCCTGGGAGCCCAGGCAGCCCTGCTGTGCTCCACCCCACGCCATCCCACCCCCTTTCCTGCTCCTGGGGTTTTCCCTTGCAGCCCCAGAAGAGCACTCACCTCCTCTCAAAACAAAATCAGCTATTTATTGAGGCAGTGAGCAAAGTTTCTGTGCAATGTGTGAATTTCCCCAGCCACTGGCAAGTCCTGGGAAATAACAAACCCAGGCAGCTCACCTGCCCCAGCCTACATGTCCTCACCACAGCCTTTGCAACCCTTTTGAAAAAACCCAAATGGTGTTTTGGGGCAGAGACAAAGTTTTCCAAACATGGAACTGGCTTTTACAGCTGTCCCTCGCCTCTGATCAAACACAGAGTTCATTAAAAGCTCCTTTGAAGGGTCACAGCCAGCAAGCTGCACAGGGAGTCAGACCTGCAGGGTACTCACAGTGTACAGAGCCCTTTATCAAGTTTATAATTTCAGCATGGAGACCCAGCGCTCGCTCCTGGCCTCCCTTCCCAGCACTGTGTACATAAACCTGGGGGTAAACAGGAACAAGGTGAAAGTCAACCTTTCCTAGACAAAGGCACGTGGAGCTGGGCCAGCCTGGGGGATGGCAGAGGCACAGACCTGTTAACCCTGTGTGCCCTGCAGGGACAGGTGGGTGTAAGGTGTGCCCAGGGCTTCTCAGGCTCTGCACTCAGGGTCAGGGTACGGATCACCACCTCATCTCACAGCAGCAAGCAGCAAAACACAAAATAAAATAGCCACAAAATAAAATAGCCACAAAATAAAATAGCCTCCCCAGCCCCTGTGCTGTCACAGACAGGTGTCACCTGCCAGCACCACAACACACAGCATAATCAGGAAGGGCTCCTAAACAACACGAGCAGCTGCAAGGATGCAAAGAGCCCTGCAAACCACAGAGCCCAAGAGAGGGGATTTCCATACTTCCACCCAGCTCTTGCAGGAGCCCACAAAGCAGGAAGGTTTTAAAGATCACACCAAGCATGTGAAAGAGCAGGGGGTAGGAGTGAGCTCACCCCCTTGATGCCCCAGCATCTGCTCCCCCAAAAGCAGAGGAGCCACACAGCATTGGAAACAGGGCAGCTCAAATCAGGGTGAAACTGCCAGACAGAGCTCATCTCCACAGCAGGGAGGAGTGCAGTGACAACAGGCAAAGACTGCTCTATCTTCCCATCTAATAAACATTAAAAAACCTTATTAGAAGTGACATGAGCTTCCAGCAGAGGCAGCTCCTTCCACACAGGTAAGGGAAGGGTCTGTGTTACCCCACAAAATACCCTTCACTCCCTTCATGCTTCAGCTCCACGTAAGGGAGAAGAAAATAAACACCCAGAAGTCAGTTTAGTCCTGAGAGCAAAGCAAATATCAACATTTCAACTGAAGTCACACCTAACTCCCTAAACACACCAGCCACAGTAAAATAATAAAAAAAAATCCACTTGTGCCAGCTCCTTGTGACCATGCCTGGAGGTATCATTTTACCACCCATTCCTGGTCAGTCTGTCCCACAAAACTTGCAGCACACACGGCCTGCACTGGCCTTTGTGCCAAGGGACAAAAGTTACACAGCTCCCATCCAGGCTATGTTTGCATTTAGTTGCATGACAGGTTCACCTGAGGCTTCCAGACATAGTTAAATACCACCTTTGCTCCACACTTCCCAGGCAGCCCTAGAGCAGGGCCAGCCTTGCACATCTCCCCTGACAGCACTCCCACCACAATGACCCAGAAAGGCAAACCCACAGCAGTGAGGAAAGGTGAAATCAGAGTGGAGAGCAGCCCAGGGCTTGCAGGCAGCCCCAGCACCCACAGCAGCTACTGCACGGTCTGTGCCTCTCACCAAAGAGGGGAAAACAACTCTTTTTAATTGTTCTCAGTAGCAAAAAAGAGGGTTTTGCTCAATAAGACAGCAGAAGCACGAGGCAGGCCGGGGAACTGCTGAGCTGCTTAGAGCATCCCTTGTTCCAGGTGAGCCCAGTGCCTGTCCAAGCAGGTCTGCACCTCCCAGTGTGCTCACCCTGCACAGCCCACGTGCAGAAGGCACATCCAGCCCCATCCCAGCCCTATCCCTCTCCCCCCTTGGTCAGTCCCTGGGTGATTCTTTAAGCCCTGTGGCCACGAGCAGCTCTCAGGGCTCATGTGGCAGCAGAGCCATAATCCCCGTGACAGTGACAGTAATCCCGGGCTCCCAGGGCCACTCCTGTCCCCTGCAGCAGGGATGAACCCTCCCAGCCCTGCCTGCTCAAAATAGGCTCCTTGCACTCACAAAGTCAAACCTCAGCCACCTTTGAGCTGCTCCTGCTGACACACAGCCTGCTCCCTCCAGCCCACACCACACTGCAGGAGCAGGAGGACAGAGAGATTAAAAAGGAATGAACTCTTGTTTAACTGCTTTTGCCTGACTATCAGCCAAGAGCAAAGCCATAAAGATTGAGTCCTTTGCCAGACAGGCACATGCTGGGATATGTTTACTGCAATGGTGGCAAAATAGCTGCTCAAAACACTCAGTTCCCAGCTCCACACTCAATTCCCAACTCTAAAACCTGAGTGGGAAGGAGATGACTGCTCCCCACTCCAGCTCAGGGACATAAAGCTCTGCAGACAGTTGCAGATGGCTGTGTCTTCATCACTTGCCCTGAAGCCAATGAAGAAAGCTTAGAGGAAGAAGAAAGTTTGGTTGTGTCTTCATCACTTGGCCTGAAGCAAAATGAAGAAAGTTTGGAGGAAAACTACAGGAGGAAAAAGCAGGAGTTCTCATGTGACTCAAGAGGAAAACAACTGTGACAGACATTTCACGCCCCTGAAGGGTTCTCCCGGTCACAGGCCATGATACACACCTAGTTCATAAAGAGATTAGTTTTTTTAATGGTATTTACAAACCTAATCATAAGTAGTTCATATGCTTCACTATCCAGAACTCATATAAGAAGCTGGAAAGATTCTGTTCAAGCTTAACAAAAGGAATTTATGATTTTTCCAGCTCACAACTCACTCTGAGTTGCCCTAGTCTAGAATAAATGTTTCTATCCTTGTCTGTGGAAGAAAAAAAGGATATAAATGCCCCAGCAAAGCAGCTTTTCCATCAAGGATGGCTTTTCATGCTGACACTTCAAACTTGGGATCTCACATGTCCCACTTCCCCCACATGCCAGGAAGAAGCCCGCCCTCACTGCCCTTTCCTAGAATCCAGCTACACCCCAAGGCTTCCCCGAACACGCACACAAGCAGAATTTCCACTCTGCAAGAAATCTCTGACGTGCACTTTTGGGATCTTTCTGCTCCCCCATGCCAGAGCCTTAGCAAAACTCAGCCAGGCAGCCACCCAACTTCAAAGGGTGCCCTTCCTCCCTAGCTCACCATGCAGCTAATCTCAGCTTGTTTGTACAGCCACGATTCCCAACGCTGCGGCCTACAAACGCTTCCCCTCCCACCATCCATTTTAATCTAATCAGAAGTAGCAGCCCAAAGATTCAGGCTTGGCCCAGGCTGTCGAGCTCTGCCAGCAGCACAGTTATGCTATTTCAAAGCAGAGGTGCCAGCAAAGAGCAGCAGCAGGGGAAGTTATCGGCACAAAGCACTCGAGACACTGCTACGCTATCAGCCATACCCAAGTGAGCATTTATACAAACAAACATTTCACCAGCAGGGATTTTCCTGGCTAGCTGCAGCACCACGGGCTGGGTTTCCAGGGCACGGGGCTCGGCGGGGATTTTTTGGTTTGTTCCTTCACAAAGACATTGCCTGCTTCTGGCTTGGCTTGGGCCCAGAGAGCAGCAGACACAGAACGTGCTGTTGGGGATAATACAGCTGCAGTTCAGGAAACCTGTCACTTCCAGAAGCATTTTCCTCCCTCTGAGGGCTCTGAACTCCCTGTCAGGTTCCTTCCCCTCTCTGAGCATGGGGTGAGCAACCAGCAGCAGCTCTCCAGCCCTCGCTGACCACATCTGTGCAGCCACAGAGGCAGAGCAGAGAGACCCAGGCGTTGTTTTGGTCACTCCTTCCCCTGCAGAGCCATGCCGGGCTGGACGAGCGAGTCTGGGAGCAACCAACACGCAGGACCTGCTCCTGGTCCTCAGCCTCAGGAAATTCGGAATTAGCGCCAAGAACAGCCCGCACACAAACAGTCTCCTGCAAGATCCTGGCTCCAGACCCTGCTCCGCTGCACACTGAGGAATTGCAATAAATATTTACCTCGCTGGGGAACAGAATCTTCCAAGCAAAAGCTCCTGACATCAGTAAGGGACTGTATTTCCATTTGGAGAGTAGGAGCTTCTCTGTTTTTAAAGCAGGGCATTAGCCCATTAAAGCAGCTTCTGCCACCCTCCTAGCACCACAGCAGGCAGGATCTGTCCCTCCACCTATGGTTCCACTCCTCTCCAGGCCAGCACAGCAGCACACCTGGTGCCCTCCTCCCAGCCATACTCATCTCAGTCACTCTGCCTTCTGCACAGAGATTTCTGGCTACTGTGCTGTGCAGGCCACTTCAGTGCAAGTCCAAGCACTTTCACAGTCACTAATACACATTACCTTTGCCTTTCATTGCTCTAGTTCGACTGTGGCAGCAGCTAAAGGGCAGGAGGCAGGGTTAGCCTCACAGCAAGGTAAGTGGGGCAAGGCCACATCTCTGTATTCAAGTTGGACAGCAGCACAGTTTTAGAGGAGCAATGGTGAAGATACCCTTTTCCCTTCAGCAGCTAAGGCAGAGCAACATCAAGAGATAAATCCTTCCCATGGAAGGCCTTGCTTTCCCTGACAGAACAGGATTTGTTTAAGCAAGGAGCAGCCGTGGTTTTGGTTGACATAAGCCCAGCTGCTTGGGTAACAGTGCTATGGGTCTTCCCAGTCTCCTTCCTGCCCCAAGGAGTGTCTCCCTGAGATTTTAATTAACTGCTTTGATTTTTAAGTTGGCCCAATAATTTGTCTAACAAGAGCCTCTTGGCATTTCACAAGCAGAGTCTCAGCCTCAAAGGATTTAAGGCTAAAACTGACAAGAGTGCAAACTTCCAGCAAAAATAAAGACTTTTACAAGAAGCACACTTTGCAAGTCAGCCAGCCTTCAGAAACTGAGAGGGACACAGCTATGCATTGCATGCTTTCCCCTCCTACGCTGACATTTTCTCCAGATTCAGGATTAAGTATTTAACCCCCTCTTTTAAGACTTTACACTCCTTTAGCTTGCTTTGAATGCTTTCAGTCATTTCAGATAATACTGCTGCTTTCCTGTCTCCCATGCAGCTCTTGTTTCCAACAGTATCTGCCTGAAAATGAAGGAACCACTGCACTGCCAGAGCAAGTTACAGCTCCTCAAGACAGTTCCATTTTCTGCTCTGTCCTTGCCAACCCAACTCAGCTGCTGGCAGCAGTCACACGGCAGAGCCCGACAGCTTTTCTGCCCACCAAAGCCACAACCAGATTAAACAGGAGGCAGCAGCTCGGTGCCAAGGGCAGCACAGACCGGGTGCCAAGCAGCAGCACCAGTTTTGCCTGTCAGCCCCTTTTCCAGCCCCAGAAGAGATCCACCTCTGCTCAGAAGTCTGAGTCACTGCTTTGGGTAAGGGGCCAGGGCCGTTACTCACAGGTGACAGCAGTGTCCCCGGAGCCGGGATGCCAAGCCAAGTGCCAGAAACCTGAGTCAGAGCATGACTGCTGCAAGTCAGGGCAGCAGAGCTGGTCCTCGGACCAGCAGCATTTACTGGACAAACATTCAGGCACACGCTTAAATACAAAAAACTAAGTCTGAACCAACCCAGCAGCACAGCCCTAACTGCTCATTAGGGTAGGATCTTTTACAGCCCCTCGGAGCAGAGGCTTATTACAAGTGCAACTCTTTAACTAGGCTGCCCTGTCTATTCAGAGCCACCAAGCCCGGTCTCATCACAAGAGTCTCATTCTAGTGCAAATCATTTGAATCCTTAATCTGGAGCATTTGCATTCCAGCGAGTCTCAAACAAACAGCCACACATGCTCCTCAGCAGCAGCCCCGAGGTCAGGCGTGTGCAGGGCTCGTCCCCTCGCCTCTGTAGTGCTTCAACTGCATCAGCTTCTCCTCTGAGGCTGCAAAGGCAGCACAGCCCGGCTGTTGTTACAGGGCATAAAGGAACAGGATGTACTGAGCACAGGGGGAGAATGCAGCTGCAAGACCTAAGAGCAGGCTCAAGAGGATAAATGTGAACTCAAGAGCTAGGAAGTGTTTTGAAGGATGGACGCTGAGTTTAGTCTGGCCCAAGTGATAGCTGGGGAGCTCTGCGGGATCACAGAGCCATGACTACTTCATCAAGTCATCCCAAGTAATTTACATGGCAGACTGTGGAACCACAGCTACCATGCCACCCTTACAGGTAGAGATACTATCACTAATCAAAAAAAAAGCCTTTAAACCTAAGTCCATCAATCCATTCATTTGAGGGAAAACAACTTACAAAATACAGCACAACTTAGGGGTAACTTATAGTCAAGGGGATTCAAGCAACCGGGATATTTCTAACAGAGCATTTAGCAGCACCTAAAGGGTGGAAAAGTAGCTGTAGGAGTCAAAAGAGAAGGAAAAGTAGCTGTAGGAGCTGTGCTGAAGCCTGCATGCTGAGCAGCAAGCCACTGTGCCCCCTTCCCCACCAGCATCAATGGGAATGTCAGGTTAGCAGCTTCCAGCTTGTGGTGGAAGTGGGATACACACATTTTGAAAAGGCACTATAGGAAAATCATGGCAAGGTCACATTAGGCTCTAGTTCAGGTATTTGAGAGCAAATGGCCTCCCCAAGCCATTCAAACAGCTCAAGGCAATAGTACAGCCATTAGGAGAGGCTTGGAAGGGAAGGAAGAGGGGAAGACACATAGGAAAAACATCTTCCCTGTTGCTGGACTGGATGCAGAATCTCCAAGTGCCTCGACAGAGAGCAACCAGAGGGGCAGGAAAGAGAGCAATCAGGTTGGCTGACAGCCTTTACTTCCCAGGGTGAATGAGCCTCAGCTATCACAACTCTGAAAAGCACCAAGTTCAGCCCCAATTCGCCTCTTGCGTAAGATGTTCGGGAAAGCTCTGAAGCACAGGAAAGCACTCTGCAGCATGGGAGCTGGCAGCAGGGGGACAGATGAGAGCTGGGCAGCAGTGCTGTTCCCCTGACTGTGCCCCAAGTGCTGCAGGGTGACTGCTCCTACCCATGGAACCCCCACATCATCCAAGGTGCTCAGCAGTGCAGGGACCCAGCAGCCCTGCATGGTCCCACCTCACCCCAGGAGTTGTGCATGCAGTTCAAGAAAGTACAGGGTGCTAAAGGAGCTGTTTTTTTCCTACACATAACAGTCATTTCATCCCAACAACTATAGGTTTGACTTCCAAAAGTCATGAGCTCCTTCCCCTTCAGGGCTGAGGGACATTGCTTCAGACTCTGTCATTTTGCTGCTCTGTGTTTTAGGGAGACTGAAGCAAAGCAGAGATTTGCTCTAAATGTGAGCATGGCAAGTAAAGGTAAAATAAAGTAAACCACGCAGATAGCAATGTCTTGATTTGATTGGGAGGGACAGATGAGAAACTGGGCAAAGAGCAGAAAGAACAGGCCTCGGGGATCAATGGCAGCAGGACAAGCCAAACCGGTTTTAACATTAATAATGCTGCACTACTTTCCAAACACAGCTATCATCAACAAGACACCAGCTTTGCCAATCAGGAGGCCTCTGAGCATGATTGCTTTAGACCAGCAAACAGAGCCCACAAACAGCACGAAGCCTCCCCCACCTCTCCCTCAGCAATCCTCTGCCAGCAGCTTCTGGGTTGGATTTGCGCTCCTCTGCACTGCTGAGGACACACAAACACGATTTGGTGCTGCACGAAGACTTTTTCTGCAGAGTTCAAGGCACTAAAGTAGGACAACTGCAGCAAGCCTGCAGCCCACTAGCACTGCTCCAGCCCTGCTGAGCCCTTCTGCAGCCCAGGAAACTGAGCAGAGCCCGAGCCTGCAGCAGAGGGAACACTCTCACCCCATGGGACAACACCCCCTGCTCCCCTCCTGTGCTGCCAGGGGCACTGCTGGAGGCCAAATGCACAGGGAAAGCTCAGCCACTCTGCCCAAGCAAGGCAGACCTCACATCTTTTGTTAACTCCACCGATCCCACATCTTGGATGCATTGGTGACTTTCTGTGCATCCCCACTCAAGCATCTTCTGCAGGAAGCCCATCCCTGCACAGCACAGAGGGGAGCATCCTGCCCACGCATCCTCTGCTTTCCAAGGCACTCAGGCAGAGAGGGCTGGGGACCACCTGGGGACATCAGGCACCAGGGGAAGAAGGCAATGTTCTCACACAAAGCTGCGGGGCTGTTGTAACACAACCCACCCACCCACAGCCTGGGCTCCCACGTCACACTGAGGCACTTCAGTCATACTCCCCACCCTCTTACACATCCAGGATTGCTTCACACGGAGAAATCCCATTTACACCAGAAAGCTGCTCAAGGGGAAAAGAGCCAAGGCACTTTTGTTTGTACAGGCGTGGGGAAATATTCAAGCACCGATTCACTCCCAACGTCCATGCTCTTACATAAGCACAAGAAATACAATCCCCATCTTGTTAAGAAACAGCTACCTGTCCTCACCCTGCCCGCACAGAAAAACCAAGAGCCACATGCTGTGCAGCCCTGCACGTTTTGGCAGTGCTATTAAAAAAAAAAATATGGGAGGAGTGCCAGCAGAACTCTCCCAAACCGTGTGTCATCCTTGTCTCCTCCCCTGTAACCCAAACAATTTGTTTGGATTAGGCTTTATAGTAGGCCAGTGTTACTTCTCAAGCATGCACTCAATCTTAGGTAGCTTAAAAGACACGGATAAATATTCCACGTAAATTCTATATAAGTATTTACAGACCACATCTGTGCAAAATTTGTTGTCTTTGTAGAAACTCGATGCTGGCAGACCAGTCCAGTCCCCAGGGACACCAAGTTGCATTTCATACCAAACATGGTCAGTGCAACTTCCAGATGCTGTCTGCCCCAAAGGTTTGCCCTACTAGTTTGGGCCAGTTCCCAAACGACCGATTCACGTGCTTAATGGCCGGGATAAACACACCAGATTAGAGTAAAGTGGATTTGGGCTGCTTGGTTTTAGAGAGTAGCTGACAATTACTACAGATGCTCTCTGTGGGAGATTCCTGCTCCACGATCAGCAACCCCCCAGCAAAACCTTATCAGTTCTGATCGGCCCACCCAGCCATCAGTCCAAAACAATCCAATGTGGATGATTAAATCTACTTTGGGAATCCCTGATCTCCTGCAGTTACCTTAATCTCAGCAGCTCTTTCACACTACCAGAGGAATCCGCCCCGATTGCACTATCAGCAAGATGGTCACACACAAAAACAAACAAACAGCAGGGAGGCCAGAATGCCCAGACCTCCGATTCACCACGGAGACCCCACATGTGCCGGACTGAAGAACATCCAAATGTTTCCCCTCTTTGTACGTTTAAGAGATTTTGAAACCCTCCACAGTAATGCATCGCTTTTCACTCCCATGTGGACGCGAGGAAGGTTTGATAGACAGAAAAAAACATCAGGTACCAGTACCACCAAACTCAGGTAAGGCTGGAAAGCCTATCCAGGTACTGTAACACATCCATACGCACAAGAAAATAAGAATTACAGGATTTTCACGACCAGAAGTTGAAGATTAAAACTGTAATGGAGAGCGGCTCATTTCCACCAGGTAGCCGGGAGCAATCCCAGCACCCTGAGCGGGGCAGAGCGGGATACGTGAGAGGCGGCACAGCCGCGGGGCACCGGGCACGGCGACAACGGGGCACCCACCGGGCACGGCCGAGCGGGGACAGCGCGGGGGCACCCACCGGGCACGGCGACAACGGGGACCGCGGGGCTGCCTCGGCATCTGCCGGAGGAAGCAGCGCCCGAGCCAAGGGAACCGGAGGAAGACCGGGAACGGCCCCATGGCCGTACTTCGCTCACCCTTCCTTTTCCCCGGAGAAGGGCAGACCGCCCCGGGGGGCAGCGGGGGCACCGGCTCTCGGGCTGCCACCGAGCGGGGCGCGACACCCAAGGGTCACCCACCCCTCTGGGCACCGGGAGCCCTTCGCTGCCGGGACAGACCCTCCCCTTTCCCCCCGACCCTCAGGGCCCGGCCGGACTCACCGACTCGGCGGCGGCGGCTTGCAGGAGGAGGCCGAGCAGCAGCGCGGCGCACAGGGGAACACGGGGCAGCGGCATGGCTGGGCTGGGACACACGGAGCGACAGCGGCGACACCGAGCGGAGCGGGCTCTGAACGCGCCCTGCCGCCGCCACCGCCCTTATAGGGACGGCTGGGCGCGGGGCGGAGCGGGGCGGTGCCTCCGGTCTGCCGGGAATGCCCCGCACCGACACCGGGGCTGCGACCTGCCCCGCACCGACACCGGGGGTGCGACCTGCCCCGCACCGACCCCGGGGCTGCGAACTGCCCCACACCGACCCTGGGGCTACAAACTGCCCCACACCGACACCGGGGGTGCGAACTGCCCCGCACCGACCCTGGGGCTACAAACTGCCCCACACCGACACCGGGGCTGCGAACTGCACCGACACCGGGGCTGCGAACTGCCCCGCACCGACCCCGGGGGTGCGAACTGCACCGACACCGGGGGTGCGACCTGCCCCACACCGACCCCGGGGGTGCGAACTGCCCCGCACCGACACCGCGGCTGCGACCTGCCCCGCACCGACACCGCGGCTGCGAACTGCCCCACACCGACCCCGGGGCTACAAACTGCCCCACACCGACACTGGGGCTGCGAACTGCCCCACACCGACCCCGCGGCTGCGAACTGCACCGACACCGGGGGTGCGACCTGCCCCGCACCGACCCCGCGGCTGCGAACTGCACCGACCCCGGGGCTACAAACTGCCCCGCACCGACACGGGGGCTGCGAACTGCCCCACACCGACACGGGGGAAGGGACACTGTGGGGCTGACGGCGAGGGGACACGGAGGAACCCAGCCCCGGACCCCGCTGTGCATGGAGGGACCCCCGCACGGCCCGCGGCCAGCGTCACTGCGTTATGGGGAGCGGGCGGAAAGGAGAAAGGGGAGAAAGATAGAGGAAAAGGAATGGAAAGGGGGGAAAAGGAGAAAGAGGACAGGAGAAAACGAAAGGAGGAAAAAGATGGGAAAAGGGAAGGGAGAAGTGAAAAGAGAGAGGGAAAGCGAAAGAGGGGGAAGAAGTGAAAAATTAGGGGGAAAGGAAAAAAGGGAAGGGAAAGCGGGCGTAAGAAGGAGGAAAGAGAAAGTGGGGGGAGTGGGCACCCAGCATCCGCCTTTGCAGCATTCCACAAGTGACGATGTCACATTTACAGAAAGCCCTGTCCCTGGCAGCGTGTCGCCGCCGCGGTTGCATCACTCGGGGATGGAACACGAAACCGCTCCCTCAGTCTTCTAAGTAAGCGGCAAGCGCAAAAACCCACAGTGATAAAGGAGGCGGAAAACCCAACGGCGCAGTTCAACTATTTCCGTTTCTCTTCTCACATGAATAGCTTTGCCTGACCATAAAAACTTGCTTGACAATCTCTATTTCAACCCCTTAACCCGAGGGGCACCTGAAACACCATAACACTACAGCCCCGTGCTCGTGCTGCAGCCACATCAATTTTTCACTTGGGTTTCCAGCTGGTTTTCTCTGGTTTGTAGAGAATGAAAACACTTCTTAACAGGGAAGCAATGCATAGCAAAGCATATGTGCCATGGTCCCACCTGCCAGGTATGCCAGCTCCTCTTGGTCGGATTCTCAGCCTTCTCCAGCACTACCTGAGAGAACCTGTAGCCTTCCCCCTGTCCCACCTCCAACCAAAAAGATCCCTAAGGTGACGCAGCTTTTCCAAGTGCCTGTTCCTTTGGGAATACACAGCTGCAGAGGGTGTGAGCTGAGATCCATTGGTGTCCTCAGTGTTTACTAGCACTGTGCCCAGGCACAATACCACTGGCAGGAGGGATCCGTGCTGAGCTGGCTTGCAGAACCTGTTGGCACAGTATGAAGTGACAAAGGGGCACTGCTCAGGGCTTAAAAAAAGTAGTTAAGATCTGAAGACAGCACACATGTGGGTAATGGTAGAGCCAACCTGAACAGGCTGTGGGGGAGTTTGCTGACCTGCTCTGCTCCTCCACCTCAGCATCCAAGGCCATCAGGGAGGGGTCTGTGCTATGGGCTGGGTGACTACCCTTCCTTATTACCTTTACTTCGTCACACAGAGGAACTGATAAAAATCGTTGCTGGTGCAGCCAGGGAGCCCAGCTCTCATAAATATCCAGCTCTGGACACTCAGCAGAGGTGGGGAGCAGTGGATGGTGAGGAACAAGAGCACACAGGCTGGGTCAAATGTGCAAAGAATGGTCCTTACCATGACATCTGTCAGACAGGAGCCAGCCTCAGCAGCACAAAGTGGCCAGAAGTACTCCATGCCCCTGAACCCTCTAAATGCCACCTGTATTTGTGTGCATGTGGCCATGACCCCTCTACACGTCCTTCCAGCTAAAGCAGCCACCACAAAGATGCTTTCAAAACCAGCTTTCTGTATTGTGGCTACAAATATTGCTCACTCACCTGTTAACTTCCTCTCCAAACCAGCACAATATGCCCAGCTCCTGGTCATCATACCCTCAACACATACCCCTTCCACCCAAAAATCCCCTCGCATGGCACAGGACAGTGTTTATCCTCCCAGGGAAGTTCTGCTCTGATGGGATGGAGAGGAGTCAGTCTGCCTGGCCTGGGGACCACACACACTGTCCATCCATCTCACATCTGTGTGCACAATCTTCAGGAAAACTGATCTTGGGCTTCTGGAAACAGAAGAGAAAATTAAACTACAGCCTAATGTACTTTTCGGCCTTGAGAACAAATTCCTGTAACTTTACTGATGACATTTTTAACGTGCATTGCGTAGATCCACCTCCCTTCCTCACACACACAGAAACGTTCTGTGACTGTATCTCAAGAGAATAAGAGGAAATGCAGTCATAAAAGTCATCATATGATTCTAAACTCATGGCCATAAAACAGCTGCCTTCATTTTGCCCTTCAAGTGTTTCCTTTCAAGATGCTGACATTGTCCTCTCTGGAATAATGCAGGAAATCCGTGTGTATGTGACACTCTGAGAGAGCAACAGGACAAATGGATTAGAGCAAAAATGTCCTTTCCTGAAACTTCACCACGAGGGAAAGAAGCAGAAGCAAAACGAAATGCATGTCGAGAAACACATTTGTTCTGGGCAATGAATTCTCACATTCAAGGTGCATCAGTTGCATTCTCCACATAAAAATTACAGCTGGCAGAGAAATAACACAGGCTGGCCACCACTGTTCCCAACCTAGTGAAGGATTACCTAACCCTCATGTTGAAAATAGAAATAAACACCTGTCAATTACCAACACAGCACAAACATGCTGGAAGTGGAATGGAGTGTCCAAATACAACACATTTGGAGGGTGAAGGGAATCTCACTTCTACATGGCACATCAAGAAATAATCTAGAGATAAATAAAAATAAATAATAATAGAAATTATAGAAATAAATCATAATAGAATAATAGAAATAAAAAGAAATAATCTAGATAATCTTGGGAAGACCACACACAAGGCCCTTTAAACAACTTGATCATAAATTCTGTTGCACTAATCAGGAAAAGAGATTCTCCAGCCAAGCTCAGCACAGTTCCTATAGCAAATTTTTAGAAAGAGCTTAGAGCAGGATTCTCAAGCGAGAAGAAACCTTAAGTAGGGTTTTAAAAATTCCATTTTAAATTATTTAATTCCATTCCAAATTTTAAAAAGTCCATTCAGTACACTGAATTCTTTGGAAAAACACACCTGCACACCATGTGGGTGGAGGAAGAGGAGTGACTGAAAACTCTCATCCCATGGTTTGAGCCACTTAATGTTGAATTATTCTGGAAATGTGTGCTCTTAGCCTTGCTGTCCCTTTAGCAAAGGTGACCTTAGCACAACTGCTACCTTCCAGTCAGGAGGGAAATGAACTCCAGCAAAGGTCATCCAGACAGCACCACCCTTTGTACACCAGCTGGTAAAATACAGACCACCTAAATAAACAGCTTCCTGTTTAGCCAATGATTCCTGGGGAGGAAAACAGTACCCTCCTAGGCAGCTATTTTTTATGTAAAGAATCAGTGGC
Organism: Melospiza georgiana; assembly: GCF_028018845.1. Lineage (NCBI taxonomy): Eukaryota > Metazoa > Chordata > Aves > Passeriformes > Passerellidae > Melospiza > Melospiza georgiana. Next base: position 9,142,494 of record NC_080446.1, read on the forward strand.
TAAATAGGGTATTCTTTTCCTACACTCCTGATAAAGAAGTGACCACAATGGTTTCATGTGACCTGGGTACACCCTCAAGTCATCAGCTGCGTCCTGGGCGTATCGCCGCTGCTCCTTCCACCTGCTGCACTCACAGAACAGTCACTGCTTAAAAACGATGTTCTAACCAGAAGACAGGCCAGCAGCACCCACTGTGGCACCCTAGAAATCATGGTCTTTGTGTTTCAACATCCTTTTCCTCTTTAACACGTTTCCTCCACAGCTGTCCCCAACTTTTTATTTAAACAAAGAGGAAGAAAAGATAAATTAAGAAAGCTGTTTAATTCCCAATGCTGTTTGCTTTCCAGCTCCACTTTAAACCTTATTCCTTATTCCACAGAGCAGGTGTGGGGGGCAAGGCATCCCACAGGGGGAACACCCTCTTTTCAAGGAGAAGAACACAGTCCCTTATGCTGGAGCAGCCTGGAGAGGAGAGAGAGCCAAATCAGGAGCAGGAACAAACAAACATGACCATGAAAGATGCTGTCACAAAGTCAGACAGGAAACAAGCTCACAAACTCAACTGCAGTTGAGTCACAGCACAAATGTGCCACAGCCCTTCCCCATGTCCATATGGGAACTCTGTCTGTCCAGGGCAGGAGGGAGCCTCAAATCACACCTGAGGCTATTCCATACCTTCAGTCACAAAGGCAGCAACCAAGAAGGGAGGAGCCTCAGATTCCAAAGCAATTCAAGTCAACACCTCCCAAAACACCAGCTTGTATCCTGTGATGCCATGGACTTTTGGATAAGTCAGATATTTGGCTGTGGAAAGATAACCAGCAATGATACCAACAGTGCTATCTTGCACTAGCTTGGAGTTTAGTCAGCTTTGTCTAAACTGACAAAATTTTTGCTGGCAAAGGAAAGTTAGTCCTATGAGGGACTATAAAAGAAATAGGTAAGTGAGAATTAATATCTAAGTGATGGCTTGCATGTCTCTGAGAGCCAAACACAGCAGATTTCAGGAAAGGAAACCAATTTCTACCAAGAATTAACAGAGGAAGTGTCGAGCCTCACAATTTAGGCTCAGCAACGTGTTGGCAGCAGACAGCACTGACATCGCTGGGATTTTCCCCTCTTCATTTCTACACTGGCTGAGGCTGGAGCTTCTGCAAAATCAGATTCTCCAAAGGCCAAAGTGAGAACTCGGCAATAGTGGCCCACGTCCACCACACATGTGCCTCTGCCTTGCACAATCTTTCCTAGGAAATGGTCAGGGAACAGGGAACAAAATGTGTCAAACCTGGCTCAGCACAGAAATTCACAGAATGGGGAAAGGAAAACATACAGCAGAGTTGCATAGGGAACTTCCCATACGAGGCATGGAAAAAACGTCATGAGAGCCTGTCAGAGATCATAATCTGTGTTCCCATAGCCAGCATATTCCACACCCACAACCGATGTGAACCTACCACCTCCCTCAGAACCTGGATTCCCCTTTTTATTCCTTCTGCTCTCTTTTCCAGGTGAAAACGGCTCTTGTGGCAACTCCCCCATCGACTGAAACAGCCCGGGGGTGCCTCCTCTCCTTTTTCCAGCAAAGATTTTATCTCCAAAATGCTCCGTTGTCCCACACAGCCTTGGGGATTTTGCTATTAAGTCAGTGACAATTCTTATACCTGAAGCCAAGCAAGCAGGACAGCTCACAACAAGCCCCAGCAGCCAGGAGCTGATCACAGAAGGGGTACAGTGGAGCATGAGGGTATCTGGCACCTGGCCATGTCATGAGGCCAAATAAAGATAGCAGCACGTATCAGAAGAAACCTCCCAACCCAGCCCTGTAATGGAAAGGTGCTGCCAGGGCACACCAGGACTCAGAACAACATCGTGGTATGGCCTAGAGCTAAAATGAGCACAGCTGGGCAGCAGCTGCCAAGAGCCTCAGCGCCCACAGGAACTGGCCTGGAAATGAAAGGAAATACCCGGGGACAACAATTTCTTGTATGGTTGGTATTTGTGTCCTTAGCAAGGGCTGCTCGGCCACGTTACTGAACACGCTGACACCAGTGCAGGGGCTGGGGAAGCCTTATCGCCAAAATCCTCTGTTGTCCCACACAGCCTCGGGAATTTCACAGTTCACACAGCGACAATCTCATAGCTGAAGCCAAGCAAACACTGCGGCTCACTGAGGGCACCAAACCGAGCCCCGCAGCCAAGGGCTGATCACAGGAGGGGGACGGGGGAGCACGAGGGACTCTGAGTCTTTTTAGCAACTTTTAGTGATGAAGGCACCGACCCAGGGCAGGGGACAGGGCTGGGGACGCCCTTGGCAGGCAGATATGGGAGAGCGGGACACTGGGCACGGAGGGCAGCCGGGTCCGGGGTGGTAGCTGGGAGTCGGAGGCAGCGGGCGGGGTCGGGATCGGGATCGAGCGGGGTCAGGATCGGGGTCAGGATCGGGATCCAGCGGGATCGAGGACACCGAGCGGGGTCAGGATCGGGGTCAGGATCGGGATCCAGCGGGATCGAGGACACCGAGCGGGGTTAGGATCAGGATTGGGATCGGGACCGAGCGGGGTCGGGGCAGCGGGCTGGGGTCAGGATCGGGACCGAATGGGCTCGGGGACACCGAGCGGGGGGTCGGGATCGGGATCCGAATCGGGATCAGGACCGGGACAGGGCGAGGTCGGGATCGAGCGGGGTCAGGATCGGGACCGGGACCGGGACCGAGCGGGCTCGGGGCAGCGGGCGGGGCTCGGGGCCGCAGCGGGTCCTCCCCCCCGCTAGGGGGCGCTCTGGCGCGGCACCTCCGGCACTTCCGTCGCGGGCGGGAGGCGGGCGGGCGATGGCGGCGCAGTTCCGCAGCTACGTGTGGGACCCCGCGCTGATCGTGGCGCAGATGGTCCTGCTGCAGGCGGGATACTACAGCTCGCTCGGGCTCTGGCTCGCCCTCCTCGGCACCCTGGGCAGCACCGGGCCCTCCCTCCAGCAGGTGTTCAGCGACGAGGTGAGGGCGCGCCCCGGGAAGCCGCCGCCGTGGGCACAGGCCGTGGAGCGGGGGGATTGCTGGGGCTCTCTGGGGAGGGAGAGCCCGCTGCCGTGTGGGCATTCCCGGTGCTAGGGACATCTCCCCGCCCTGGGAGCACCCCGGTGTGCGCTCAGGGCTCCCATGCCCCATAGCAGCCCCCCAATGCATAGACCTGTCCTGTGTGCGTGCCCCAGTGTGGAGGGGAAGCCGTCCCTCTCAATAGGTACCCGGGGTAGAGACAGCAATTCGGTGTGTGGCGGGGGGTACCCCCATATAGGGACAGACACCCTGTGCAGATGGTGCCCCTGTGGAGAGGGAGCACCTCGTTCTGTAGGTGATACCCCCTTATAGAGATACCCTTTGTAGGTATCTCCGGTATAAAGACTCCCTACCCCCTAGAAACACCCCCACTATGGACGCACACCCTCCAGCCCCAGTTTAGGGGATTCCCCTCAGCACAGAACCAGACCTTTCCCTTTCCCATAGGTGCCCCCAGACAGACAGTCATCTCCAGCTCCTCCTGTAGATCCTGATCCATGCAGGGCTGTGCCACGGGAGACTCGGGCTGCGATTTGTGCCGCGGGTTCCTACTAATAGTCCCATGTAGATTTTAGGCTTCTCAACCCCGCCGGGGAGGCTCTCCATGATGGCTTTCATCCTCAATGCACTCACCTGGTAAGTCTGCAGCTAGCTGGACCTCCTGTATCTTGTCCTTTCATGCCATTAAGCTGTAAAAGAATTCAGTGTGCTGTACTGCCTCTCTCCAAACATCTCCCAAAATCCCTGTGCCTTCTTAACCGTGTCTGCCGAGGGCAGTAGGGAACTGCTGACTCTTGGCTTTCTAGAACCTGGAAAAGTCATTTCACTTCTCTGCCTCAGTTTCCCAGCTGGGACTGAGATTTACTTTTGTGGGAGATTTTACTAAAAGTTAGAATGAATGGATTTCAGCAAACACTAATGTATTAGGAGATAGTCTATAAGTTCCTGCCTGTTTTCTGCACTAAAATCTAATTTTCCTGCCGTCATGTAATTAAAAGCTGTAAGCCTGCAAGTCTTGCTGCAGCAGCCAGGAGAGAGGTCAGAAACAACCTACTCTTAAAATACTTGAAGAAGTTTTAAACCCACTGCATAATCAGCAGTGAGAACTGCTGACAGCTCTTGCTGCAGCACCTTTTCCGCAGGTCTGGTGGAGTTCACTAATCCCTTGCCTTTGCTTTGCAGCGCTCTGGGCTTGCTGTACTTCATCCGCCGAGGGAAGCAGTGCCTGGATTTCACCGTCACCGTTCACTTCTTCCACCTGCTGGGCTGCTGGATCTACAACTCGCGTTTCCCCTCGACGCTGACGTGGTGGCTGGTGCACATCGTGTGCACGGCGCTGATGGCGGCCATCGGCGAGTACCTGTGCATGAGAATAGAGCTGCGGGAGATCCCCCTCAACTCCGCCCCCAAATCCAACGTATAGACTGCCGCAGGCTGCGTTTTGTCATTGTTCCCAGCACAATGCACCCAATGCCTCAGAATCATCCCTCAAGAAGCACAGCAGGTCTGTTCAGACTTTATGGTTTTGGTTTTTTTTTTTTCCTTTGGACCTCGGTGACTGCATGAGTGCGAGCGTCTCCTCTGGCATCGGCTGACAGCAGGGGAGGAGCAGAAGTTTATTTTGTTAACACAAAGTATTAATATGGACTGGATGGAGAGTGTGCCCTTCAGCTCTTCACTCGTGAGACTGTTCAAGGCCAGGTAGCAAAGCTCGGTGTGCGTGAGGAGCATTTGGAATGTGACGATGTGGGAGTGCCCTCGATGGGTAACACAATGGTCAGCTCTGCTTGCTGGAGCTGCCACGGTGAGCAGTGGGGCTGGGAGCTGCTGCTTCCAATCTGTGACTTCTTTGGGCTTTGCTTGGGAAAAGAGTCAAGGAAGTGAATGGATGGGGAGAAAGAAAACAGTTGTACTTACCTGAATCACCAGCTGAGACACTAAATAATAACCTGTAACGTTAGATGGGTTTGTTTGCTGTTTCCATGTTTGATACACAGAGGTGACAGACAGCAGTTTGCTGAAGAAATCTTTTGTAATAATAAAAATACAATGTTGCTGTGAGTGTTACGGCTCTCCCGGGAAGCTGAGCACTTCAGGAAATACCAGAGTGTCTGTATCATGGCAACAGGAGGATGCAGCCAGAGAACACTTGGCTGTCAGGTGCCCACTGTCTGGGCACATAAAATTTCCTACAATAAACATTTCATACCTCTGCTCTGGAGGGAAGGCATCACTGTGTGCTGTCTGGGGAAGTCAGCTGGCATAACCCCACTTCAGGGGGAGTGTCAGCAGTCCAGGATCTCCACGTGTGCAGCCTGAGCCTGGAGCTGCCCTGGGGAAACCTGCACAAGTGTCCTGCAGCCATGATGCTCTTCCTTGGATGGGTTTTCCCATCAGGCTTCAGCAGTCCAGCAACAGGTCTTGCCTGGTAGAGGTGATGTTAAGTAAGAGACTGTTGTTATTTCTTGAATATTTAGAGGTCCTTCAAATAAACTTCACCAGGCAGGGACATCCCCTTACTGCTGAGGGTCCAGAGCTGGGTGATTCCTCCAGATCCAGCAGCCCAAGCAAGCAGCCCCACGTCCTGCTTGGTTTCCACTGAGGGATGGCCATGTTGTGCAGCTCCAAACGAGGGCAAAGCCAGGTCTAGAGACAGATTTTTCTCCTGTGCAGCATCTCGCTGCAGTAACTTCCCTTTGTATGTTAATATTTGTAAGTTTTAATTTGCAGAAATTGTTTGCTAATTCAGTTTGTTAAAAGTGGTGGGATGATGTGAGACTGATAAACTCTCTGAAGGTGCTCTTGGGCAGCTGAGCTGAATTTCAGTCCCTGCTCTCACACTCAGACACTGTAAATGGGGGCAGGATGACATCCTGCTGCTTTACATGCACAGCAGGTCTCCAAAGGAAGATTTCTGTCTAAACAAATGTAACCAGCACTTTTTATACTGGGAGATTTCACCAGGAGCCCTTCCTGACCAGAGCCCCTGTAAGTGGGGTTTCAAACAGCAGCAGCTTTCAGAGGGAAGAGTTTACACAAGTGTTTCTCTGGGCAGGAGCCAGCCTGGAGGGCCACCCAAAGGTCACTTCCTAGGGCTGCCCCTGCAGCAAGACAGTCCATCTTCTCAAAATCTGCTTATTTTTCATGTACAAGGATACTTTCCTTTGTCCCAGCCATCTCAGGCTGGATGCAAACTGGTCTCCAGTAGGTGCCAGTATGTCCCTCAGAAAGGAGCAGGGAGTGCTGTGTTGGGATCAGGGTGAGGAGCAGAGGGCAGTGCTGCCTCGGGGTGGCGAGCACTGCCGTGCTGTTAGTCATGTTTTAAAACTCCTGCGGGGTCATGTTGTCCTCTGCTGCTTCGTGGTGCTATTCTTGAGAAAGAACATCCCAGTCCTGCAGGGACAGGGAAAGCTTGCAGGTTCGCTTCAAGGCTTAATATCCCACCAAAGCCTTGTGTGAACTGCTGTGTTCAGGGCTGTTCTTGAGGCAAGCAGGAGCTGAGGATTAATTACAGTGAATTTGAGAGCAAGGAGACAAAGCCACGTTCTTCCAGCTGCTGCCAGGGTTGCTGTGGGTCTGTATTATCAGAGCTGCCACCTTTGTTCCCCTGCAGGAACAAAGGTGAAGACTTTGGACTAAAGAACACTTAACCCATTTCTTTTTAAGTATATGAGATATGCTCTAACAGCTTCAGCAGCTTCCCTGGGGGGGAAATTGGGGACAGCTTTGTATCTGGAGAAACTCATAGCAAGGCCATGAGAAGAATCCTTGACAAATGGGGCTTTAACAGTGAGGCTGCAGGACATCCCAGGAGCTGCACTGCACCAGCATGAAGTGTGCTGTAGGATCAGAAATCTTTCTGAAAGGCTGCTGACTGCCCAGGAGAAATGAACCTGTGTATTACCTTTTTTTTTTTCCTAAGGACTTCTACTTTAATTGTCCTAGTCATAGAGGAAGTTCTGCTAAAAATGAAATACTGATTGAGGAAACTCATCACTCCCATACTGTGAGACCTAGTTTTCTCTCACATGCTTTCAGTCAGATTTAGAAGCACCTTTGGCTTACAAAAAAAATCTGCTGCTCCATACCAGAACAGTGGCAGATGGTCTTTGTTTCTTAATGAATCTTTGGGGTTTTTTTGTGTGCAATAGTTGAGGGATTTGCTTCCAGGGAAGATATGTCCCAAGACCTGTTCTTCTCAGAGATGATGGCAGTGGCAGTCAGCCATTTGCATCCATGGTTTTGCAGAAAGATTTCTTGCCAATCTGATTATTTTACATTCCCTTTTCCCAAAGCTGTTTCAACGTAGAAAATTTTAAGAGAGGAATTGCCAAATTCAAAGACAAGGCAAGGGTTGTGGGATTTTAGGGGGCTGTGCTTATTTCTTTTCCTCATGGCATTAAACAGTTGTTCTAAACAAAGAGCAGGTACAGGGTTTGGAGCCAAAATACTCCAGTCTTGGTTGTACATCACTCTCCCCTGCTTCAGCTTTCCCCAGCCACTAAAGTTAACAGGGAAAGGAGAACAGGATGAAACAGCAAACAGTGCTGTTGGCTTGGAGTACAAAGAGAAAAATGAAGCATCTGAGTGGTTCACTCCAGGTTTTACAATGTTCTGATTTACCCTTTCTCCAGTGCTCACCCTAAGGCTTTGTGCCCCAGATGCTGAGTACTGAATACATAAGTAACAACTTGTGCACTGAAGTGCTGTCTGAACACCAGCTGCTCTGGCTTATTTCTTGGAATTTGCTCCAATTTCTTCATTATCTCCTGCTGCTGCTGCAGGAGCAGAGTGTTGAGGGATGGTGAAGGTAAGAGGAAGAACACGTGAACGCCAGAGGAAAGCAGCATGACCCAACAGCACTGCTAGGACTAAGATCCTTTGCTCCAGAAGCTTGCCCAATGTCTGGAATGCATCTGGTGGGATCTGTGGAGTTAGCAGGGCTCTGGTTTCCCTGCTCACACTGAGCACACACCCCATGGCAGGGCACAGAGATCCATCAGCATCCATAAAACACAGGCTGCCTTGGGCTAACCAATAAAATTGTTGTGTTTCTCCAACATACTCAGAAATCACTTGCAAACACCTCTCTGTTCCAAATACTTCCATGCTTGTACTGAAGCTGCAAAACTGACAACACTGAGCCACAAAGGAGACAAGAGGAGACTGTGCTGTTGAGCAAGAGCAAGGACAAATAACTTCTGCCACGCTGTTGGCTCTACAACAAACTTTAATACTCTGGAATTACATATTCTACCCACAGCTGCTTACAGGTACCTTGGGGAAAGCTTTAAAGCAGAGGAGTTGCTATAAACCCCTTTTGTCCTCTTAGCTTGATACTCCTTCTCCCCCAAATATTTTTCACCTCTGTCCATAGAAAAGGGATTTACACATAACACAGAAGTTACTCAGAAATTCAGATGTGTGCAAGAGAAGTCATGCAACTGTGATTGTTGTTCAGCAGGGGTTTTACCACGTCCTCAAAGAAGAAAGTAAGGACTCCCTTCAGCCTGTGACAGGACAGACACCATCCCCTGCACCTCAGGGAGCAGTGGGAAAAATACCCATCTTGTTTTGAGTGTCCAAATCAAAACCCTGGAGAGTTGATCTGGTAGAAAGAGTCAGCAGAGTAAACAGGTTTCCTTCCAGTTGCCATAAAAGAGTCCAGCATTCATTTTTTTTCCCAGAATTTACCATTTCTCCCCAAATCCTGTGCCCTGTATTTACAAGTTCCCAAATCTGACAGCCAGATCTGTGCCTGTGCCTTGAGGCAGAAGGGGGAGAGGAGTTACTCCAAATTACAGAGAAATTTCAACACCATGGAGATGATGCCAAGCTCTTCCATGTCTCACAGGTGCAGGATGGAGCTGGGAGTTTCTGAGCTCCACACAGTGTATTCCTCCAAGGTTTGGAAAACACATCTGAAATGTGCCACACCACACCCTGCCACCACTCCTGTTGGGATACTCACAGAGCTGCAGTTTATAAGTTCAGCCAAGTGACAATGAGGGGGATGCTGAGGATGGAAATGTTGGGAACGTGGGTCCAGGCAGAGCTTTGGGCCATGCTGGGGCTGCACAGGTCGAACAAGCTGCCTTGAAATTTGGTTTTTCTGGACTCCCTTCTCAGCATCTCCCAGACAGCTGCTGCTTCCTTCTGGCACTCCCAGAGCACTGTCAGGGCACAGGTGTGGAATTCATCCCAATACCTGCAGCCAGGAGACACCACACTGTCAGTCCCTTTGCACTGCCACAGTGCTGGATGCCAGGCAGAGCCTTGCTGCCCTGAGCCTGCCCTCTGAGCAGCAGCAGCCCTTGTGTTTTGTGCAAGCTTCCCAGACTATTCATCCCCTCCATCATCTCCCAGAGCATCTTGGCTAAAACTCCAAATCTCAAAACACTGAAATTATTTATTCCTTTTATTCCCCCCTCCCTTTTCTCTGGAAGTCAATAAAATCCATTATTTTCCATCAACAAATGTTTCCCTGAGTATCTCACACAGGCTGCAAACAAAGGCCCAGCACATCTCATTCATCACTTTCTCCAAGCAGAGTCAAGGGCAGATGGGAGCACAAAGCAGGGAGAAGGACAAGAGCTCCCACAGGCTGTCTCAGCTTTCCTGAGGTACGGGCAGGGGCAGCAGGAGTTAGTCACTGTGTTCTCATTAGAATCATCTCCATTTATCTCCTGGGTATTACTTTCACAAGTAGAAGCTGTTCAGTGCAAAGAGGCTTTTGGAGGCTACTAGAAGGAAAAGAGAGAACAGGCAAAGACAGCCCGTGTTCCTGTAGGAATAAAGCAGGAGCTGCTCTGCTGTCCTGTCCCACATGGGCTGGGGCTGGCACCATGCCCAGCTCCCTGCAAGCTGTAAACAGGAGTCTGCAGGACAGCAGCAATTGCTCTGACACCTTCCCCTGTCTGCCCACACACCGGGCACACATGTCACCTGTCAGGAGGGGGATGCAGTCCAGCTGGCTGCGAGGGGACACTGTGCACCTCTGTAAGGCCCTCTATAAATCCCCTGAGAGAGGACACTGTGCACCTGTAAAGGACAACACGGTGCTGTGCTGTGCCCTGTACTGGGGATGACACTTCGTGCAGGCAGGCAAACCTGAGCACTCTGCCTGCTCAGAGCCGGGGCTTACGTCAGAACGCCAGCTGTGAGGGAGTTCATTAAACCGAGTCACTGTGGCAGAATAAATGTCCCCAGATAATGAGAAAAGCTGGTGCCAGCCCTGGCAACCTCCAGTGCTCACTCCCAACCTGCAGCAGCAGCAGGCAGCTCAGACAGGTAAGAGTTAAACCTGCCCCATGTCTTCAGGCAAGACAAGCTCGGGAAGGTGAAGGAGAACACAGCTCCAGCCTGGATCTGCTCTCAGCTGGGATGGCAATTCCCAGCCTTTCACCCTCCACAGCCCCCATCTGCTCGGGCAGGCAGGCTGCACACCGAGCTGAGACACCACAGCCCCCCAGAGCAGCTCCTGGCGCCCTGTCCATCCCTCAGCCACCCTCCTGGAGAGGGGACCAGCTCCAGAAATGGATAAGGCTGGGTGGCAAAGGCAAATAATTCAGAAATATTTCCTGGCAGGAAGCTGGGACATCATCAGCTTCCTGCCAGGGAAGATCCCAGGACCTCTTTGGGGATGGTCTGTGCCTCTGGGCTGCAGGAAAAATCCAGATCACACGTTTCACATGAGCTTCAGCAAAGGAATCTCTCCTCCAGCAGCCAGCAGCAGCATGGACTACACTGACTGCTTGGGTGTTTTCTAATACCAAGAAGCCTCCTTTTAAAAAAACCCAAACAACCCAAAAAGCATCAATTCTGTCGGAACCAGAGCAGTTCCCATTTCAGCCCACCCACAGGCCCCAGAGAGGCTGTTCGACCCGATCCGGGTTTCTCCTGGAGAAGGGGGAGCACCGAGCAGGTCCCAGCCTGCAGGGTGGTTTCCAGCAGCACAGAAAGCGTGACCCCAGGGCACCCAGCCCTCCACCTCCTCTGCCAGGTTTCCACCGCCCCCAGGCACCTGGGTTTTCCCTTCATTGCTATCTGCGTTTCCTTGTAACTCCTGTTCACTCCCCACAGCTCGCTCTGGAGATGCAAAGCTGCCTCCGTTTATCTCTGCAAACATTTTCCATCCACCTTGCTGCTCTCCTAATCTGCTTTTTAAGCAGACCTTACTCCAAATCTGCCCAACACCACCCCTCATTGCCCAGCTCTTCTTCAGTTCTTTTACAGTTGACATCCTGCCAACATCACTATCTCAGGGCGCTGCTACAAACCCGGGCAAACCAGGGCTGGGACAAATCCACGCCTGAAGGGTGAAGGGTCCAGATAGGGAGGGAGAAAACTTCTTTTGGGCTGTCCCTGGCAGCGCTGGGCACCGGGGCAGAGCACTGACAGAAACCTGGGGTGCAGGGGAGACTTTCCTGGGGTGCAGAACGGGTCGGGTCCCTCCAGCCCCGCTCCTCCTGGCTGCAGGCATGCAGGGGGTGAGGGATCAGTGCTGGGGCTGGAGCTGCTGCCAAGGAGCAGGGATACAAACTCCAATGGGACACGGGTAGGAGATGGATGGATGGATGGATGGATGGATGGATGGATGGATGGATGGATGATGGATGGATGGATGGATGGATGGATGGATGGATGGATGGATGGATGGATGGATAAAGAAGCTCGCTGAGTCAATGTGAACCCGGAGTGAGGTGTGAGCACACGTGTGTGTGCCGGCACGACAGGATTCGGGAGGGCAGGAGCTTTCAGACAGGGACAGTACCAGAAGGCAGGCTGGCCATGCCCCGTACTCACCTGCAGACCCTGTGCAGCCCCTGCAGCTCGATGCCCTCCTCCTCCTCGTACGTGGCCATGCTGTCCCCCAGCTTGAGCACGCAGTCCGAGAGGCCGCGGTAAGCGTCGGCGCAGGCGGGTCCCGCTGCCAGCAGCCCGGCCAGGTGCCCTGCCAGCCCCGGGGCCAGGTAAGCACCGGGACCCCTGGGGACAGAGCCCAGAACCCCCGAGCCGGGCTGCCCCGGCTGGGCGAGCGCCCCTTCCCCGCGGGACAGCCCCGAACCCGCCGCCCCCCGGCTGTGCCCGCCGCTGTCGGGGTGTGCCCAGAGCCCGGCGGACACGGGGCGACCCGAGCCCGGTCAGCCCGGGCTGCCATCCCGGGACCGGCACCCCCGGCCCGGGGACAGCGATGGGGGGAGCCGCGCGGACCCGCCCGGACCAAGGGAGAGAGAGAGGGAGGGAAGAAGGGAACCCTGACCGCATCCCCCTCCTCCCGGTCCCCCGCCCCGACCCCCGCATCCCTCACCCAGGGCGAGGAGCAGCACGGCCGGGCCCCGCCGCTGCCGCTGCCCCATCCTCCGCCGGGCTCGGGCTCCAGCCCCGCTCCGCTGCCGGTGCCAGCTCCGGTGCCAGCTCCGGTGCCAGCTCCGGTGCCCGTGCCGGTGCCCGCACCGCCGGGGCCGGCAGCGCTCCCCTCCCTCCCGCCTCCGCGGGGAGGGCACCCGTCCCCAGCCGCCGCTAATGAGCGGCTCCGGCCGCGGCTAATTAAGGAGGGGGCTGGGCCGAGGCTGTCGAGCGTCCAGGGGCACCCCCGGCCCCTCACCCGCAGCCCGCGGATCCCGAGCCCCGCACCTCCCCGCATCGCATCGGGCCGGGACCCTGCCAGCACCCAGCGCTGCCCACCCTGCATCCACCTCCGGGAACACGGCACCCTCACCCCAAAGGCTCCCACCCCCTGCCCACCGCAGCCTCTGCTGCCCACTCCGGGTGTGCCCGAATCGGGGACCTGGGACAGTGCCCGTGCCAGCAGCAGGATTCCGGGCAGGGCAAGGAACTCTTCACTTGGCTTGGGTCTCTTGAACAGCACAGCAGAGCACAGTGAAGGGTGGGAAGCAAAACCCAGAGCTTTTGAAGGGTCAAAGGACTAAACATCAGCACCCACGGCTCCAAAACCTTCTGCCCAGACCCTGGCTCGGCAATTCCTGAGGCTGCGTGGTCTTTGTGGCATCAGTTGGGATTTTGCATGTCTGTAGCTTGATCCCAGCTCTTGCTCCAGGAAGCCCTTTGGCTCCAGCAGGAAGGGGAGCAGAAAGTTTCCTGCCTGCTTTGGTGGCATTGCTGTGGAGGCTGGTGCTGTCAGACCCCTCTCTTTGCTGGTGACAGCTTTGCTCTTGGGGACACTGCTCTGCACCAGCCCATGGACATGGCTGGTACCAGGACCCCCATAAGTGGGACCCCTCTGTGCCCGGGTACCCTCACCCCGGGGCAGCTGTGCCACCACAGCCAGACATCCCCAGCCCCAGGAACCCGGAGCAATTGGAAACCACAACTCTGCAACCACTGCACGTACCCAAATCTAATGCAAAAAGGGCTGGGGTGTGAAAACCAATGACTATTTTTTAATTAAAGATCAACAAAACCAACAAAATACAACATTTATTTACAGACGAGTGCCACGTGCTGCATCTTCACCAGTCCTGTGAGAAAATGAAGCAGCATGGTCATTCCAGTCAGGCACATCCCATTTGCCACCAGCCTGGGACACGCAGGGGAGAGCCCGGCCCAGAGGTGTCCCCACATGCCCACAGCTACCTGCAGGGACAAGCCAGCCCCGAGGGCTCTTCCCAAAACCCTGCACAATGGCACACACACAGGGCTGCTCCGTGGCACTGAGATCAAAGTCTGTGCAGAGCAGCTCAGCTGCCTGAAAAGAAGTGGGATATGATGAAGAGGGAATTCCTCTGGGACAGGCACCCTCTGCCAGCCCTGCCTGCTCCTCCTGTGACCCAGGCTGGTGTCCTGCTGTCCCCACAGCACCTCCCAGCTCTACCTGCCCCCGTGCCAGCAGCTGGCAGGCAGGAATGTCTGTATGGCACGGAGCCCGAGGACGTGGGGACACGACAGGCCGGGGCTTGGCAGGAGCCTGTCCCAGCACCACACAGGCACTGTCAGCGCTGTGACACGGGGTGCTGCCTCGGGACAGGGCATGGCCAAGGAACAGGCTGGCTCCAGGCTGGTGCAAACCCCATCCAGGCTCCCCCCACCTCGCCTCGCCGGCGGAGATTCTCGTTTCTCGGCAGCCACATTCCTTTGAGGGTGTTTATGGCTTTTCTGTCTCCCCGCTGTCCCAGGCTAAAATCGCCCCTTTTAAGGGAGCCGCAGGACCACGGGTTGCTGGAGCTTTGCCGGCTGCAGGCTGCTCCCTTGCAGTGTATCGCCTCATTTACTGGAAAAGCAGCCTTGCCTTGCCTTGTTTTTTTTCTTGACTCCACAATTTTCTGATGGAGTGAAGCTGCAGCTCCCTCCCAACCCCATCCACGCATGCCTCCCAGAGAATAAGATGTATTTTCACCAGCAAGTGATTCACCTGTGCCTGGAACTGGTTTGCCTTTCCTTAGCTGCCGATTCCTCCCCAGCTCCATCCTCACCCCGCAGCTCCTGACTCACCCCCTAAACCTCTAATAAACGGGAAAAACCTGAGCAGGAAGGGCAGGAGGAACAAGTCACCTTACATTTTTCTCACAATGACAGGGGCACTTTGATGCTGCCCCCCCCCCGGGGTCTTTTGGCAGGAGCTGGGGAGGAGAGGTGACATTGCCACCAGGGATGGTGAGCGGGGCATTTGGGGAAGGGGCTGTTGGCACAGGGCAGCGCTGAGAGCCCGCTCTGGAGGCACCAGGCACGCAGGGATGCTGCGGCAGCCGAGACAGACCCTGCAGGTTTCTGGCAAGAATCATTCCTAGGGCTCCGTACCAGAAGTGGAGACTCTCCGCTGACTCCCGCGTCACTTCTGTCCCCTTTCACCTTTTGGCCCGGGGCAGGCACGCTTTGCTACGAGTAAAAAAAAAAAAAAAATCATTATGTAGAGCTGGCTTGCCTGCAATGGTTTAATGGGAATAAAATGTGTGCCCCGCTGAGCGGCACGGCTTGTGCTGAAGAGCCAGGATGAGTCAGGCTCGGTGCCGATGATATCAGTGCTTCTCCAACGCCCTCCCGGCAAGGGAGGATGGAGGGGCCACGACAGCCAGGGATCTGGGGACGTGTCACTCTGCACGGGCAGCACCCACATGTGCCGTCCCGCAGCGGGAATCGGGGATGCAGCGAGCTCTGGGGACCTCGGGGTGCTCCGGAAACTCGGGAGTGCACAAACAGCTCCACGCCTCGCAGCAGTGCCTGCTGCCAAAAGACACAGACGTGTCACATAGCAGAGACCTGAGCTAATCCCGGCGCTGCCTCCTCGCCCCTCCGCTGGCAGGGCCGGCCGGGGGCAGCAGGGACGGTGCCCGCAGGGTGATGCTGCCCGGGGAGCTGTGAACAAGGCAGGTACCCGGCAGAGGTCTGGTCACGCCGCTGCTCACAGACCATAAGCCCCCATTTGTGCCCCCCAAACCGCAGTGCTGGCACCCCACAACATGCCAGGCAGGAAGGATTGGGAGTGTTATGGACAGGGATAAATATTTACGCGGACAAAATTCACAACCACCGTGAAAGCTGAAGCCAGCCCCGGGGTGCAGGCTGCGGGTACACAGCACAAAGCCGGTTTTCGGCAGCAGGAGGTCCCAGGAGAAATAGGGGGGACAGCAAAGCAACAGTAGCCAAAACAGAGCTGGGACACAAACAATAGTTATCTTTTGTTATGCAGACAGCGAGAGGAACACACTGAGAACGGGACAGGCGGGACGCGCCACAGACACTGGAAACTCCCTTCCAGCCCCAGCAAAGGGCACCGTGGTTGTCCCCCGCTCCAGCTTGGCACTGACCGGGCTCCGGGCAGAGCTGGCGCTGGGCACGGCGAGGCACTGACTCACCCTGCTGAGACACAGGAAGGAGGCGGCGGCCAAGCCCTCGGCCCTGCCAAGGAGCAGCCCTGATGTGCAGGGCCGAACGTGGGAGAAAGCAGCCCCGAGTGGGGTCTGCCGGGGATAAGGGTCTCACAAGGCCAGGAGTGACATGGGGAGGGCCCATCAACACATGATGCTGTCCTCTCTGCGCGGGAATGCGTGAGCTGGGCATTTTGAGAACATAAGCAAAGAAAAAGCGAGCATGAATGGTAACTGTTCTCCCTGCCCAGACACAGCTCCTGCCTCCCCCCTCTCCCCCTGCCCACCTCCCGCCAGCGGGGCACAGCTCCTGCCGGGGCAGGCACCTGCAGCCCAGCACCGATCTCTGCGTGGGGCGGCTGCGGTGGGGAGGGACCCTCTGCAGGACCAGGGACCCTGCATGGGGACACCCCGCGTGTCCGCAAAGCAGAGACCCGGGTACTGCGCACGGGGACCCTGCTGTCCGTGGGTACCGGGCACCTTCTGACCGTCCCTGTGCACGGCAGGGCCCATCCCCGGCAGCGGCGCAGCGGGACCCGGCGGGCGGGCGGGCGGGAGGCGCGGCCGCGGTGCGGCGGCGATGGGCAATGGGCGCGCCGGTTCCGCCCCGTGCCGCGCCGAGCGCCGCCCCGCAGCGCGCCCTGGGAGAGCGGCGGCGGCCGGGGGGACCCGCACCGATCCCCGTCCCCCCGCCCGGCCCGGCCCGGCCCGCTCCGCTCCGCTCCGCTGGCAGCAGCCGCATGTCGGGGCCCGGGGCGCAGAGCCGCAGCCGGCGGCTGCCCGGTAAGTGCCGGCCGCGGGGTGGGCTCGGCGGGATGGGAGAGGGGCACCGGGCGGGCGGGCAGGGCTGGGGTGCCGCATCCCCTCCATCCTCCCCGCAGCGCACACCTGATGCCCCTGGCCAAGCCCTGTGCCCCACCTGCCCCTGGAGCCTCCCGAGCCCCTCCTGCACCAACCTGCTGCCGGCCCCGCTGCTTTAGGGGCTGCCGGGAGCTCCGTGCCGGGACGGGGATGCTCGGGGACCGGGGGGATTGGAGGGACACCTGCCTGGGAAGCGGCAGAGCTCGGGAACCTGTTGGGTCGCGGGCTTGTTCTGGAGTGGGATCGCCGCTCTCGGAGCGCCGTGGCTGCCGCAAGGAGCGGATACCCCGTGCCCGCAGGGCTGAGGATGCTGGGCACGGCAAACTCCGTGGCGAGCGGCAGCCGGGGGAGCCGGGCTCGTGGAGGAGCAGCCTGCCAGGCACCGTGCCCGGGTTGTGCCTGCCGTGCCCCGGGCACCGCGCTGCTCCGTTCTCATGCTTCTCCTCGCGTGAAAGGAAGCAGGGCCCCGCAAATAGCAGGGTCTTATGACACAGCCTCTGCCGGCGAAGAGCTCCGGGCGGCAGGGAAGGATATTTTTAGTGCTGAGACGCAGGGGATTTGGAGATCGCTCGGAGGAGTGCAGGCGATGAAACCACGGCACACACAGGGGTTACGAGGTGCCGTGTCCTCTCTCTCCATTTCTCCATTCCCTCCCCTCCCTGCTTTTCCCAGCGAGCAGCCCTGCCAAAACCACTGCCTCCCTCGCACTCGCCCGGTGCATTTCCTCTCATCAGGACCACGGTTATTTTTTGCTGTGCTGCAACACGCGGTCAGACGTGCCGCTGGAGAGCTGTGCAGGGCATTAACACTCAGGCAGCTGGAGTCTGAGCATCCCACCTCTGCGTGGCCTGACCCTGCGTGATTCTCTGGGCATTCCCAGCTCTACTCCCCAGCCGCTTCTCCCAAGGCTGAAGGAGCTGAAAGCCCTTGGGAGTTATCCTTGTTCTGCAGGGCTTGTGCTGGGGCAGGGGGGCAGGAAAGGTTTGCCATCTCTGCACAGCCTCCCAGAAGATGCTGAGGCAGCTGAGGAGCTACACTGCCCCCCACCCATCTCCTTGCAAACCTGGGGGTGTGGAAGGTGCATTTAGGCAAGCTGGGGCATCCTGAACTTCTCTGAAGGAGCAGAATCGGAGGTTTGGGCTCCAGGAAGGCTCTTACTCCAGCCCTTTCATTCACCAGAGAACTGTCCATGCTTGGAGTAACCTCCCACTTAAACTCTGCTCACTTCGCCGGCACCTGCTGCTCCTTTCCACAGCCCATATTATTTTTCAGGACCTACTTTAAATCCCTCGAAACCACTGCAAGATATTGCAGAGCCGTGGCCTCAAGAAAAGGCCATTCCCATCCTCTCTTGGCCTTGTGCCTTCACTAACAATCCTTCTCCCAACCCAAACACACCCCTCCCATTTACTGGCACAGAGCGGGTGTGCCAGGATCCCGATGAGGGATGAAAAGTGCATTCCCTCCCAGCAGAAAGGCAGCTGGGTCAGAGTACACCTTGAGCTGGCGCTCCCAGCTTTCTCCAGCCCTGTCTGGCCTCTGCCCTATCCAAAGTGCATCCAGAAGTTGCTCCTCTCCCAAGCCTGCTTTGGCAGAGGTGTGGATGGGAGAGCTGACAGAGCTTTGCCTCCCAGCCCTCCCACGCCTTTCCCCACCACGGCGTGGCCACAAGCCCACACAAGGCGAGGGGTGGTGGCTCTTTGATGCGCTCTGGCAGGGCAGAGGGACCACCGGGGCCATCCCCCTGGCCCACAGCCCACCCTGCGGCCATCTGCCTAGCAGCAGGTGAGAGGAAATCCCCGCGGGGAGTCCTGCCCAAACTCCGCAGCAGTGTTTGGCCCCGGTTGCTGTCCGAGCGGCGCTGAATGAGCCGTGAGAGCCGGAAGGATCTGAGGGCAGCGGGGCGCTCGGAGCCGCCGCAGCCGCGCTGGGAGGCTCGGCCAGCGGGGCAGAGCCTGGCTCGGAATGCTGATCAGCCCCCAGCCCCTCGCCTGAGCGGGCTCCAGCAATAACCATGACAATGGTAATAAAAGCCGGGCCACCAGCAGGTACCGACAGATCCCCCACGGTGCACAGGGGCCGCATTGTGCGCGCTAACGTGTCCCGCGGTGGGAACATGCCAGCGGGATGAGACAATCCCGGCGGCTGACAGCCCCCGAGTGTGACCGGCCGTCACATGGGCAGGGCCGCGGCAGGGAGCGCCGCGCTCCTTTATTCCGGCCGGGGCTGCGAGGGGCGGCCGCCCTGGCGGGGCTGTGCGCTCCCCTGCGCTCGGAGGCGCCGTGCGAGGGGGGCAGGCTCCATCCCTGGCTCCATCCCCGGCTCCATCCCCGCTCCATCCCCGCTCCATCCCCGCTCCATCCCCGCTCCATCCCCGGCTCCATCCCTGGCTCCATCCCCGGCTCCATCCCTGGCTCCATCCCCGCTCCATCCCCGCTCCATCCCCGGCTCCATCCCCGCTCCATCCCCGGCTCCATCCCCGCTCCATCCCCGCTCCATCCCCGCTCCATCCCCGGCTCCATCCCCGGCTCCATCCCCGGCTCCATCCCCGCTCCATCCCTGGCTCCATCCCTGGCTCCATCCCCGCTCCATCCCCGCTCCATCCCCGGCTCCATCCCCGCTCCATCCCGGCTCCATCCCCGGCTCCCACCGCCGTCACGGGTCAGGCAGGGCCGAGTGCAGCCCCAGCTGCTGCCTCCCGCTGCCGGCGCTCCTTACATAATGGGAGCTCAGTGCTCGTGCCCAACTCCCCGAGCAGAGCTCGAAAACAAGTTCATAAACAGGTCCTGCTAATTTCTCCCTCAAGAGAAGCCCCGGCGCCCACAGGAATGCTGCCACCAGCCGCCGTCATCACTCTCCCGAGCACACTTAGTGCGAGTATCGGTCACGTGCAGGGAGAGCATTTACAGCCCGGAGCAGCCGCTTTCATGGCACTCAGGACAGCACTCAAGAGCTTTCTGCTTTATTCTGTGTTTGCACTGCAGAAGGATTTGGACACTGGTCCTTAGCTCCACACTGAGGTCTCTTTGGAAGATGTCCCATGGAGAGCTGGTCTGTCACCCTGGGTCCTGGAGCCAGCACAGCCTTTGCCCTGAGCCCAGCCTCTGTACAGCTGGAGATGGGCTCCCCTCGGTGTGGTGAACTGGGGCAGTGTGCCATGGATTCAGCACAGCTGGGCTGGGGAGCACAGCTCTGCCTGGGACAGCCAGCTGCTGAAGGGAGACAGCTCCATAATCAGAGCCTTGATCACCCCCTCCTTGTCCCTGGCTTCATTCTGTTCTGCAGCTAGCACAGGGAGGCTGGAGGTGTTTGCTGTACCCCAGCAGCACCAGGCTGCAGCCACCTGGTGAGGTGGCTTCCCCAGCAGGAAAGGTTCCCTGGCACCACCATCCTGGGCCCTGCACTCAGCCTTGGCACCAGTGCTTTGGTCAGACATACCAAGGCAAAGAGCCCTTCAGGGAGCCTGGACTGCTGCCCCAGGCATTGCAGGAAGAGGCTGAGCAGCCAGAAGAGGACCAGAGCCTCTTCCAGAGTGCGTGGTGAGTCGCCCTGAGTCACGGTGCATCCCCACGTGGTGCTGCCAGCACAGCCCAGCCCGCGGGGCAGCACCCACAGATGATGGGTTTCACTGAAGGATGCCCCAGAAACAGGATGCAGAGAAGCCCTGGAGGAGCTCTCAGGAAGATGTGACATTGATCTCCATGGCATCTCACCAGGCTCAGCACCTCTCTCCTGCATGGCTCCTGTGCTGCTCCATGCTGCTGTTACCCAGCTCCCTGCTCTCCTTGCCCCTGTTCCTGCCAGACAGGGTGGGGATGCTGCTCCCTCTGTTCCCTCCTCCCCAGCCTGGAGGAGCAGAGGGTTTGGGTTGTGCTCAGGCAGAGCACAGGATGTTTGTTTGGTTTCCTTGGTTATTACACTGCCTGCTCCAATAATCACATTTTCCTTGTGCCGGTTGGGCCAAGTGCAGCAGAAAGGAAATGTGGAATGGCTGAGGTCAAACACCAGCCTGGGAACAGCTGGGGCCACCAGCCACAGCCTCTCTGTGCCACTTGGGTCCTTGTTATTTTGGGTACCCAGCCCAAAAGGAAGTTACCAAGACAGGGAATGCAGCAACAATCTCCTTCAAAACAGCCCAAGGGCTCCCATCGCTCCCTCCCGTGAGCTGGGGACACAAGCACCGGCAGTGAACTGCTGGAGGAATTACAGGAATGAAAATGTTTGTGCAGGCAGAAGCCAAGCTGGCTGTGAGCGGGATGTGAGCCTGGAGCGTGGGCGCGGCTGCATTTACAGTGCCGGTGCTGGCGGGGGTGTGACAGGCAGGGCTGTGCACGGGCAGGGGTGACACGGCTGCCAGATCCTTGCATTCCTTATACATCCTTCGGCCCAGAAAGCCTGGAGCACTAAGGCCAGCTCTTGACCCTGGGAGTTCCCCTGCTGGTTAGCACTCACAGACAGCCCTCTGCTTGGTAGCAGGGAAACTGAAACTTGAAAGTGTGCAAACCGCGGCTGATCTCAGCCCAGCTCCCCTTCCCCTTTGAGAATTCCCTTCGGCAGCTGTGAGCACAGCACATGAGCTCCCCTGCACCTCAGGGAGGGATCCGAGGCTCCAGCACAACAAGTGCTGCTGATGCTGCTGCTCTGGTGTGTCACATCCATCCACGGTGACTAAATCAATGTGTGCTGGTAAAGCAGGAAGGGAACCACCAGCCGTGCAGTGTGAGCTGGGACAGGCAGGAGGGCTCAGACAGCCCTGCCTGCTCCAGCTCTCCTCACCTTCTCTCCCCAGCTGAGATGGAGCAGGCCCAGCGGAACCTGGACGCAGAGCAGATGCAGCAGCAGCAGCTGAAGCTGCGGGACAGACAGAAGTTCTTTGAGGAGGTTTTCCAGCACGATGTGGATTTCTTCTTCCCCGTGTCCCACCTGCAGATTGAGCACCGGAGACGTACGTGCTGTGGGCACCAGCAGGGGGCTGGGGTGTGACACAGGGGACAGTGACACAGGGGACAGTGACACAGGGGACAGTGACACAGGGCTTGGAGATTGCTGGGACATCCCCAGCCTAAACAGGACACCCATGTCCTGAACCAAGGTGGGACCACAGTGGCCGTGTGTGGGTGTGCTGTGGGTCACTCACACCCCTCCACTGAAGGCACGTGGGTACCAGGCTGTGCCCTGTAGAGTCTGCCTCTGGGCAGGCTGCATTTTGGAGCAGGGACAAGGACTGCAGTGACACAGCACGGGCTTCCAGAGGGATCTTTTAAGGAAACATGATTTTCCTGGCATCTCTTACCAGCAAGCAGCAAAGTTCAGTTCCTTATCTGGTCTCCCGCCTCAGCGTCCTGCCTGCCCAGAGCTGATGGTGCCCTTTGCCTGGTACTATCACTCACCTTTTCACTGATCTCTGTCTCTGCAGCCCCCTTAGGCAGCATTTCCTCCATGGAGGTGAACGTGGACATGCTGGAGCAGATGGATGTGCTGGACCTGTCAGACCAGGACACTGTGGATGTGTTTCTGGGCTGTGGGACAGAGGAGAGCAGCATTGCTGGGTCTCTGCCAGGTATGTGCAGTTCCAAGCCCTTTGTGGGCCAGGCTGGAAGCCCTTCCTGCCCCCAGTGCCCACACTGACTCATTCCTCAGCCCTGGGGCAGATCCACACCCACCCAAAGGCAGACATTGGTGCTGGGCCTGTGTAGTTGGAGGGACCTCATACTGGGCTGTTCCACATCAGTATCCACCTCCACAGCCCAGACATCCAGACCGCTGTAAATTCCTTGTGCTGCAGAAGACAGAAGAGCCTAGGCACCTTCCAGAGTCTATGAGTCAAATTCCCTTGTCCTGATGACTCTCTGGAGCAGCCAGTGCCTTGTCACAACTCCCAGGGTCTCCTCCATGCTGCAGAAACCTTTGTGCTGAGCAGGGAGGCTGCAGAACCTCCCCACCTCCCAGCCCCACCCCAGGGAGCTGGGCTGGGGTCTGCAGGGAAAGCAAGGGCTGCCAGTACATTCCTCCCCACTCACACACTGTAGTGAGGTCAAACCACAGGTCTCCTCTCAACTGCTGCAGCCAACAGCCTCACACAGCGTGGCTCTGAGCCGTGCTTCAGGCGAGATGGAAGAGGCTCCACTGCCAAAAACGGGGAAGGAATGTGCAGCAAGTGCCCTGAGCCAAGCCGGGGGTGTGAGGTGGGGAATGGCTGCAGCAGCCACGTGGGGAGTGGTCAGGAATGCACAGCCCACTGAGGAGTGAGATTGGAGGGGCCGTCCATGAAGCTTAGGCAGCAATAAACCTCCAAGAGCCTTTTGCATTCTCATACTGCTCTCCTCTCCAGGGGCAGATGCCAGCCAGTGCCCAGAGGAGATCACCCTGCAAGTGCCCAACGCAGCCGAGAGCAAATCTCGCATTTCCTCCACCTCCTCTGCCTCCACGGACCTGAACAGCCTGGACACCAGCGAGGAGGGGGCCGAGACCCCCGTGGTGCAGTCGGACGAGGAGGACCTGCAGGAGGACAGTCCCAAAGAGCAGGTGCTGAGGAGCTAGCAGGCAGCTCTGCCCTGCTCCCAGCCTCCTCCCTACGGACTGGCCAGCCCAGAAGGAAAAGCTGCTGGTGCTCGGTGAACCCCATCCTGGACTGCTGCCCTGCCACAGGGGAGAGAGGGTTTTCCCCTCCTCTCCCTCCATGTGTTCTCCTGGCAGCTAAAGGAGAAGGAAAGGGGTACTGTAAGCTCCCAAAATTAACTCTTCAGGCTTTGCTGCTAACACTCCCTGCTTCAACCCCCCACCTCCCAACATGCTCAGCATCCCACAGCCCCACCACCTGCAGAAAGCCATCCCTTGGGATCCCCTTCCCCCTGCCCTACTGACAAAGGGTCTGTCCAGACAAGCACTTAACGGTGGCACAGAGAGAAATAACACTGATCTAACCAAGCAGTGGGTGTGTGTGTCATTGGGGAATGAGGGCTCAGAGGGGACTGCAGGAGGGAGAGCAGTGCAGAGCCACTGTGCTCACTGTGCCAGGCATGAACAAATGAAACTCCTGTTGCACAGCCCAGGGCTGGCTCCCGTGCCCAGGGCAGGGACAGACAGAACAGGCCTTGGCAGGGAAGGGCTGCAGGGCACCATGGGGAGCAACTCAGGCTCTGCAGAGCACAGACACAGCTGGCCTGAGCAGGGCTGGGGTGCTCGTGACCTGGAGCCACCAGCCCTGAGCACAGGTGGGCTGAGCAGAGAACGGCAGCAGCTGCTCCCCCCGTGCTGCTCCACAGGATGGAGGAAACACCACCACCACGAGGCCACTGGACAGCCCACTTGATGCAAAGCTGGGCACAAAGCTGGCCACAGGCCTCTTGCCACCATCAGTGGCTGCAGGCCAGGAAAGCGCTGTCCCTGCCCCTGCATCAGCACAGCCACGGTCACCATGGGGAAAGGAGCCTGGCAGATAAGCAACAGAAGCCAGGGAATGCTCTCCTCATCCTGGCTGCTCCCCAGGGGTGTTGAGACATTGCTGCACTGTTCCTGTGCAGCCAGCACTTTGTGGGACGAGCTGGAGTGCCCCATAGCCGAGTGCAGCAGAAATGTGTGGCATGTGCTGCCTTAAGCTGGGGAATTGATCAAGAAAAAAGGGGCAGGCTTCATGACTTTTCAGGCTGTAGCACAGGGACTTCTCTACCTAGGTATAGGGTACTTAGCTCTGGATGGATGTTTTTACCTTTAATTTGGCTGATCACTTCCAAAATGCATCTAAACCTTTATTACCTGCAAGTATCCTGTTGCAAGGAGTTGCCCAGTGTAAAAAAAAAAAATCAAATAACAAAGTCAACAATATTATGTAAATATTACCTTTATTTTTTTTTTTTTTTGGGCATGCTGACTTTCTGGTTTTATGTGATGCCACTAATTAGCAAGAGGGGAAAAAAGAGATATAAAGTAACTCCTTATTCTTCACAAATACTGAACATTGTCAGTTCCAAGTTAACTTGCATGAGGACCTAAGATCTGGGCAAGTGGGTAATCAACAACGTACAACAGCTGGTAAGTGGCAACCACACGTTGCTATAATTTCTATGCTTATTTCCTACTGGAACAAATCACCACACTCAAATCATCACGGGGAGAACGGAGATGCTGTGAGCTCCATCGGACCGTCACCGCCGGCGCTGTCCTGCTGTGGCCGCCGTTCCTTCCCCGGCAGGCGGGTGTGGGAGCGGGGCGCTCCCGGACGGCTCCGCACCCGGAGATGGGCGCTGCCCTGCGGGAAGGAGCCGAGGAGCGAGGGAGAGCCACGGGAGCGGCTGAGAACTGGAAGCCACCTGGGGACAGGGACAGTCCTCGCAGCGTCCTGCGGCACCCCGGGGAGCCGCCCAAGCTGGGACGGCGCCAGGGCCTCCCCTCAGCCCCGATTTCAGAGTGGCGGAGGGAGCGCTCGGAGAGCCGCTCGATCCCCCCTCACAGCGCCAGAGTTAACCGCGATCACCCCCGGGGTCCTTTCCGCGGTTCTGCGAGAGCGCTGGCGCTCGCTTCGGGGCTGGGGCAGGCTCAGGCACAGCCCCCTGGCGCTTTTCCTTCTCCCGGCGGGGGCTCCGTGCTCGCTCCGTGCAGCGGCTCCGGTGCCAGGCCGGGACAGCCCGGCGCTCACAGCGTCTCCACGGCACCCCCGGAAGCGCCGCCATTGCCGGCGCGGCGGAAGCGGAAGCGGCGCGGGGCGGGGCGGGCGGTGGGATGGCGGCGGCCGTGCTGCTGCTGCTGCTGCTGGCGGCGGCAGGGCCCGCGCCCGGGCGGGCGGACGCGGGCCGGGAGCGGCGGGACGCGCTGCGGGAGGAGCTGCTGCTGAGCCCGCTGCCCACCGGCGATGTGGCCGCCACCTTCCAGTTCCGCACGCGCTGGGACGCGGACCTGCAGCGGGGCGCAGGTAGGGCGGGCCCGGCCGGGGCGGACCGCGCCGCTATTGGCTGGGGCGGGTTCGGACCGCGTCGCTATTGGCTAGCACGGGGGCGGACCGCGCTGCTATTGGTTGGGGCGGTGCGCAGGAGCGGGGCTATCGCGGAGGGACCGCGTGACGTGATGGTTTGCATCGAGCGATGACGTCACGGGCGGGAATGACGTCAGAGGCGGGGTGAGGTGAGCAGGGACGGGGCAGAGCGAGGCTGTGGGGACGGAGCGGTGACGTCACACGGGAGGGCTCGGGGCCGTGACGCCATCGGGCTGTGCGTGGTGGCGCAAGCAGAGGCAGTGCCGGTGATGTCGCGTTGGGGCAGGCCCTGGTTGATGTCGGGAAGGGATCGGGGATGCGAGGGGCAGGGACTGACGCTGCCCGCAGTCTCTCACTACAGGCTCTTCCCGAAGGCGCTGGGGCGGCTGGTGGCAGCGCTGGGCGTGCGGGAGCTGCACCTCGCGCTCACCCAGGGCTTCTGGCGCACCCGCTACTGGGGGCAGCCGCCCCTCCAGGCACCCGCTGGCGCCGAGCTCTGGGTCTGGTTCCAGCCCACGGTCACCGAGTAGGTACCCCAGCCACGGATCTGTCACTCTGGGTCCCCTCTGTGGCCAGTGCTCCCAGGAGCTGTTGTTTGTCCCTCCTGAGGCAGCCACGGTGTGTGAGTGGGCCTCCTGGGTTGAAAAATGTCTGCTGGAAAGAAGAGCCCAGGAGTAGCTCTAAAAACCCACAGAACATACCTCATCTGTTCACAGGACAGGATGTGGTGCTGAGGGCAAATCCCTGTTCATTAAAGGCCCAAGTAATTCCCCTGTGGGCTGTGTGATGACAAGCGCTTAACGATGGCACAGAGAGAAATAACAGTGATCTAACCAAGCAGTGGGTGTGTGTGTCATTGGGGTACAACAGCATGGGGGATGAGGGCTCAGGGTGGATTGCAGGACCCTTGCTGTGCTAATACAGTGGGGCTGTATCTTGGCCTCTCATCCGTGACTCACTTCCTTTGACTCCCATCCAGTACCTGTCACCATCTCCCTGAGCACACCAGCCCTGTGGGGACTCACAGAACTCTGTCCTGCCTGCAAGTGTCCCATCCCTTGTCTGCTGGCCGGGTCAGCCTTTGGAGCTGCACCAAGGCATTGCTGTGGGCCTGACAGCCCCTTCCCCATTCACACATATCACCTCCTGTGTGCTCCCAGCTCCCCTGGCCTCTCTCCTCACATACCAGCTGTGCCCACTGCCCTGTGCCTTGGCTGTGTGATGCCTGTGAGTCCTTGTTTTGTGTCCCTGCTGTGTGTCCCTCAGATCTGATGTGTCAGAATAAAATACCAAGAGAGCTGGAGAATGCCAGCCCAGCAGTCTCTCTGCACTCTCCATGCAGCTTTGGTAACCCAGTGTGGTCATTTCTGAATGTTACTGACTTAACACTTGTTGTTTCAAGGATTTGAGCTGCTGAGTAATCTCTGGTGTCTCTTCTCACACAGTGTTGACAAAGCCTGGAAAGAACTGAGTAACATCCTTTCGGGAATATTCTGTGCTTCTCTCAACTTCATTGACTCGACCAACACAGTGATTCCAACAGCATCCTTCAAACCCCTGGGTTTAGCCAATGGTGAGCCTGGCTCTGCTCTCTCACTTTAGTTCTGCCCTGTGCCACTGCCAGCATTCCAGGTGCAGGTCCTGCAATGACTCTGGGTCTGGGTGTGTACAACAGCATCCATTAACCTCTCCTAGGAAGGATTTCCTCTCCCTACAAACAACACTTGATTTTAAACAGAGTAAACTCACAAGTAATACATGGCAGGTGCTCCCAGGCCCTTACCTGTCTCTATGAAAAGTGTTTTATGAAACAGTGAGGACTACAGGATTTAAGGCACTCACAAAACAAGATCTCCTAGGACGTATCCTTACCATTCTTTCCAGTCACTCTGAACAGAGTGGGATCTACTTCTGGTGGAGCTCTTGGCATTTCAGGCATGCTCTGAGTGTGGTGGGATGTTGGGTACACTGAGGGTGGAACACTGCTCCTGTGCTCAGGCTGTAGCAATCCCAGCCCTCTCTCCTGCCTCTCCCTGCCCAGGGACAGATCACCATCTCCTGCGTTACGCTGTCCTGCCCAGGGAAGTTGTCTGCACAGAGAACCTCACCCCTTGGAAGAAGCTGCTGCCATGTGGCTCAAAGGTAAAGACAAGTCCTGCTGCCCAATGGGGCCACTCCTGATGGAGCTGGGCTCCCAGCAGCAATGTGGGAGCATGCACTGGGAGGTTCCCTCAGGGCTTTCTCTCGGTGGGAGCAGAGGACAGGGCAGGGCTGAGTTTCTCCTCTGTTCCCTGCAGGCTGGGCTGGCTGTGCTGCTGAAGGCTGAGCGCCTGTTCCACAGCAGTTACCACTCCCAGGCAGTGCACATCCGCCCCATCTGCAGGGTAAGTGCTGGCTCAGCTCCCTCCCTGAGCTCCCCAAGAGAAAATCCAAAGCCCCCTTGTCACATTGCAAGGTATCACAGTGGTTTGCTCAGCTACCCTGTGATGGGTTCACTGTGTCTAACACAGCTGTCATCCTCCTTCTCTGGTAACCCCAATGGAAATCTTGTAATCCTGGTGGAGGTCCAGCTCCATCCTGGTGTCCTCCCCCTCCAGAAGGTGTGATCAGAGCTGCTTGTCTCTTGTCCAGGATGCCTCCTGCCTGGCTATGTCCTGGGAGCTCAGACAGACTCTCACTGTGGTCTTTGACTTCTTTTCCAGTGGCCAAGGAAAGAAAGGTAAGCGTGGTGGCTGTGCTGGCGTGCTCCCAGCCTGCAGCACTTGACCTGCCAGCTGACCTTGCTTCCCACAGACTGGTCCCTGTTTAAGATGTTCTCTCGCACGCTGACTGACTCGTGTCCTCTGGCATCGCAGAGCAAAGTCTACGTTGACATTTCCCCCAAGAACAAGGTAAGCTCATGGGTCAGAAAGCATCCCCTGCTCCCTCAGTTCTGCCACTTCTTGTGGCTCTGAAACATCCTCACCTCCATCCTCTGCATGGCCTGGCCTCTCAGGGGCTAACACAGGGAGGTGATTTTCTTGCTCTGAGCAGGGCTGAGGGGAGAGCACAGAGCTGGCTGTTGGGTGGCAAAGCTCAGGGCTACCTGGAGGGACTTTGCTCAGTGTTGCCAGTTCCTTCAAAAGGGGCACTTTTTCCTTTCATGGTCCATTTGCTTTCCTCAGGAAAAGGAGCTGCTGGAAGTGTCCCCCCCCCCAACATCAGTACATGAAGCTATTGTCCAGGGGGACAGGAGAACCTACGCTGTCTATGACCTGCTGAGCCCCTCCCTCTTCAACACATCTCGCAGCCTCAATGTGCAGCTGAAGTGGAAGCGGCCCCAAGACAGCTGTGAGTGAGCAGAACTTCACTTCACCTGCACCACTGGCCAGGGCTCCAGGGCTGAAAATCCCCCCTCTGCTGTCCTTGCTCTTCACAGCGGAAATGCCCATTCCCACGCTCCATGCTCAGCGTTACGTGGGCGGGTACGGGCTGCAGACCGGGGAGATCTGCACCCTCATCTACAACACCCACCCCTACCGAGCCTTCCCCGTGATCCTGCTGGAGACTGTGCCCTGGTACCTGCGCCTCTACGTGCACACCCTCACCATCATCACCAAAGGGAAGGAGAACAAGCCCAGTGAGTGAACCCTCCAAGCAGCACATGCCACCCCATTCCCTTGGCATGAGCAGCTCATTCCAAAGGTGGTTTAATCCCTCCCTCAGGTCCCAGTGATCCCTGGGAAACTGGATTGTGAAACAAAATATTTCAGGATGTTTTCCTAGCCTCAAGTTCAGTGCTCACAGCAGATGAGACCATTAAATTAGTTTTATTTATAAGAGGCACAAGGATGGTGTTTGATAATCCAATAAGGGTTTAAACCAACACGAATTAATTTTTGTAGCACAGGAAGCTCAATTTAAAACTGATAATATGGTTTTATTTTCCATTTATACCTTTCCTTATGAATCCCTGACCGTCATGGGTCAGTAGCTTTAAAGGCCAGCTAAATTTAGTTTTAACACATGCTTTTTGCTATGGGTGCATCTTCACTTGCCCAGAAAACCACTCTCAGGACAGTGGAAGCAGGAGCACCCACCTCATGGGAGATGTCCAGGCAATGTGAGATGGGACAAGGTTCCCCTGGGGCCAATGTGGAAATCTCTTTGGGGTTAGGTTACATCCACTACCAGCCAGCCCAGGACCGGAGCCGGCCTCACCTCTTGGAAATGCTGATCCAGCTGCCAGCCAACTCCGTCACCAAGATCACAATCCAGTTTGAGAGGGCCTTGCTGAAGTGGACAGAGTACCCACCTGACCCCAATCACGGCTTTTATGTTGGGTAATGACATTCCTCAGCTCCTCATCCCTTTCTGGGCTTTGCATAGGACTTACTGCCCAGGTCTCTGGAGATGTCTTTCCTGCCAGGGCTGACACTGGTGTGTTGTTTGTCCCCTTAGCTCATCTGTGCTCAGTGCCCTGGTGCCCAGTGTCACTGCAATGAAGGACATGGATGTGGAGCAGAGCCCTCTCTTCACCTCACTGTGAGTGTGCTTGTGCTGGCGAGCAGGGCTGTGCCACAACCTGCAGGCTGTGGCTGCTCTCATCTTCTCTGGTGAGCACAAACACAGTCCTGTGCAGGCTGACCTTGCCTTTCCTTCTCCAACTCTCCAGGTTTCCTTCCTCCGATGGCTCCAGCTATTTTGTGCGCCTGTACACGGAGCCACTGCTGGTGAACCTGCCAACCCCAGACTTCAGCATGCCCTACAACGTCATCTGCCTCACCTGCACCGTGGTGGCCGTGTGCTATGGCTCCTTCTACAACCTGCTGACCAGAACGTTCCACGTGGAGGAGCCCAGCCGGGGCGGGCTGGCCAAGCGGCTGGCCAACGTCATCCGAAAATTCAGGGGGGTGCCCCCACTCTGAGAGGGGCCAGGGCAGCCAGCACTGCCTGCGGGGCTCTGTGGGAGACAGACAGCAGAGCACTGCTGCCTCTTGTCTTGCTGGAAGCAGCTTGTTGTGTTTTGCTGCCTGGAATTCTCTTTGGGATCCAGTAAGCCAAGAGATCACTTCCGTTGCTAAGATGGGAAATGGCTCTAAGCCCATTGACTACTGAGCTGCACTGCTGTGGGACTGGGAAAAGTAAAAGACTTCTGTTTGGGAGAGGTGTAACTTACCTGCTGGGAATGGTGCTGGAAGTAAACTGGAGTGTTTTGTACGTTTGTGCTGCTCCTGGTTGGTTTTGCTTTCTCAGCTCATGGGCAGAGTTGCCAGGTCTGTAGCACACTGCCTGGATCAGCTGGGATTTGATGCAGGCAAGACCAGGCAAAGGGGTTTGATCTGCAGATCAGAGGGATTCATCTGCTCTAACATCTCACCTTTCACAATTGCCTTGTTTCACACATATGTGTCCTGTCACACTTGGCCACATTGCAGCCAGTTTGCAAATTAATTGCTGGGTACAGGGTATGTCTGCCCCCTCACCAACAGCAAGGGTTTATTTTCTTTCACAGGAAAAAGCTGCTCTTGCTCACAACTTCTGTTTGCAGGATTTTGAAACCCTCCACCTGCTCAGCCCTCTGCCACAGCACAGGATTCTCCTGTGCACCCACAGTGCCCCTGGAGCTTTGGGGAGCCTTGGCTCAGCAGACCCCAAGAGCTGAGCTGCAGCCAGCCCTGGGCTGGGAATGCAGGAGCACTGGCACCACTGTGCTCCTCAGTTATTTTCTCAAAACACAGATTACCACCTTGTGGTTCACCCAGAGCAGTGGGAGGTCAGTGGTGGTGCTGCTTGGCCTCTGACACTGCTGCTTTCAGGGCTACACCCTTTCCATCTCAGATGTGGCTTTTGTGATTGCAACAGACAATCTTACAAAGGACAGGGAAATCACTGGAAGAAATACTGCCCAGAACCAAAGCAGAGCACAGCCAGAGGTCCTTTAAAAGCTTCTGCTTGAACAGAAAAGCCATAAAAACCCCATGGCCTCCTGTCCTGCACAGAACAAGCTGTTCCCACTAGCCTGGAATTACCTTTCCCTTCCAAGCCAGGGATGGCTTTTTACTCTGCAGCTCTTTACAGATCCACTCCACTGGATGGCTCCATGCAGCCTGCAGAGCCTGCTGAAATACAAGTTTTGGATGATCCCTCTCTGCTCCTGCCTGCTGAAAAAGGTGCCACAGGGCTGAGAGTTCACAGCCCTGCCAGCCAGGCTGCAAGTGCAAAATGGAATTTTTTTATAGAGAGCTGGAACTACAACCAAAAGCCAAGCAAGCACACAGGTCCCACAGCAGTCTTAGGCATGAGGGTCCACATTACATTTTGCAAAAGGATTTGGAGACCTCAAATTGTATCAGTTGGATCCAGTGTGAGTCCTGCAAAATGCAACCAGCAGCATGTGCTGGAGCAGCCCAGGTCCCTGGGTGAAGCCTGCTCGCTGCTGGTGTTGGGTGGGATCCTGAAAGCCCGCTGAGTGCTGTGGGAATCATAGCTGGTATCCAGTAGTTATTTTTACTATGAACCATCAGAGCATCAGGCATCAGCCAAAGGCTTTAGGGCCATTCCTGTGCAGTGCCATAAACCAGGAATTTTAAACACCCCATAAAAAGGTCAGCCCAGCATAATGGCAGAGCAGAGGGAAATTGTTCCAGGGTGGATACACGCTTGAAGGGCCATTGGGAGAGCAGGTCTTATCATAACTATCAAAAATACCCAGGCAGCCAAGTGGAAAACTGTGGGAAATGTGGGTGGCCCTGCAACTGTGGCTGGGTGGGTTTTAAATGGTTGTGAAAATGCCAAATCTTGGTCTTTGGGGTTTTTGGTTTTGTTTTTCTTGGACTGTTTTTCTTCTTTCCTTGGGTTACTCAGTACAGGAGAGACATGGAGCTCTCCGAGGCGAATCAGGGGAGGGCTGTGAGGATTGCATCTCTCTTATAAGGAAAAGCTGAGGGAGCTGGGGCTGTTTAGGCTGGAGAAGAGACAACAGAGAAGGGAGCTTATCACTGCCTGTGCGCAGATGCAGGGAGGGTGTTGTAAGGATGGAGCCAGGGTGCTGAACAGTGGCATGAGGTAACAGGAACACTGGAAGTTTCATCTGGACATGAAGAACTTTACTGCATGGAACAGGCTGCACTGAAATATTCCCATGGACACAATCCAGAGCACTGTGCTCCAGGGGACCCAGCAGAGCAGGGACCTGGAGGGATGGCCGGGAGGGATGGCCTGCAGTGGTCCCTGCCCAGCCCCGCTGTCCTCCGTGGCTCTGAGGCAGCACAGCACAAGGTGCAATGGACCATGCAAACACAATGGAATAATAACCACGGAATATGCTGACTTGGAAGGGACCCCTCAGGATCCTCGAGTCCAATTCCTGGCCCTGCACAGGACACCCCAGGAATCCACCCTGTGCTTGAGAGCGGTGTCCAAACGCCTCTAGAACTCAGACAGGCTCAGGGCTGTGACCACTGCTCTGTGACCACCCCTCAGAATGAAAATCCTTTCCTAATACCCAGCCTAACCCTGCCCTGACCCAGCTTCAGGCCATTCCCTCGGCTCCTGTCCGTGCTCGTGAGAGCCAAGAGACCCGAGCTGCCCCTCGTGAGGAGCTGTAAGCAGCGCTGAGGACCAGAGCTGCCCCTCGTGAGGGAGCTGTAAGCAGCGCCGAGCTCTCCCCCTCAGCCTCCTCTTCCCCAGGCCGAACAGCCCAAACGCGGCTCATTACAAGCGCCCACAAACACAAAAATCTCTTCACAAAACGCGAATCCGGCCGGGGCCGGCTCCCAGCGCCGCCCCGCCGTGCGCAGGCGCAGCGCCGTGCGCGCAGGCGCAGCAGCCGCCGCGCGGGGCTGCCCGGACCCGCCTGAGGAGCGGCCGCTGCCCGCGCCCCCGCCCCGCCGGCCGAGCAGCAGCGGCAGCAGCAGCGCCCCGCGGCCGAGAGCGCTCCGGGGACAGCCCCGCTCCCGGGGACAGCCGCCCGGCCGCCTGGGGAGGCCTGGCAGGCTTCTCCCTCCTTCCTCGGGGCGGCCCCGGGATGGCGGCGTGAGGCGGTGAGTACGGGCCGGGGCCCAGCGGCGGGGCTGGCGGAGCGGGCAGCGCTGCGGGCTCCGGGGCTCGGCCGGGGGAAAGGGGGAAGGTTTGTCCCGGCCGAGGAGCCCCGCGCTCGGAGCTCTGAGTGCGCCGGGATGGGAGAGGTTTCAACCGACCCCGAGCTCGGTGCCAGCATGGAAATAACAGCGCTGTGTGCCCTCCCTCCCTCCCTGCTGCTCTCGGCCGCGAACGTCTCCAGCTCTCGTTAGCGCCTTCTGAAAGGAAAGCCGGGCCCGTTCCTCCCCAGGGCAGCACAATGCTCTGACAAGCTTTTGTGCAGGCAGCTGGACGGGATGGGCCCTGGGGGTCCATTCCAACCCGGGGTATTCTGTGATAGTCTGTGGATACAGACTGTTGTGCCCAGCCAGGCACCCTCCCCGAGCACCCATACGTGCTTTGAGCCAGCTACAAAGTGAGTTTACAAGCTGTGCTGTCATACCAACATTGCTCATGATATCCCAGACGTGCGAGTGCAAGAGAAGAGGAAAAACGAGCTCTAAATACAGTCCACAGCATGCTGAACTCTCCCATACTTCATTGGTACTGAAACATTTCAATGGACCTTGCAAGTACTGTCATACTGTAGTGCAGTAACCTTTGTCTTTCCAGACTGTAGGAGATCATAACTCCTCATGGCTGCCCAAACAGCATTTCTGCCTTTCCTCATCTGAGATGCAGAAAACTCACTCTTATCAGGTTGTATTTGGACCTTTGAAGCCTGCTGAAGGCACAAAAGGTAGAAAAGCGGTCCAAATTAAAACTCCTTTTCTCAGGGAACTTGGAATTGGCCTGGAAGTTGTAATCTGTGGCAGTTAGATAAAGGCTGAAGGTGGGAACGAGGACCTCTGAAAAGAAATGAATTAGTCCAAATGGAAGTAGTAATACTTCAGATGACAGCTGTGGCTGCTGACATCTCTTCCCATCACAGAGCTGGCTGACTTAAGCTTCTGCTCCTCTGATTCCTGATGATGTCCAGGCCCATTCCAAGCTCTCTGAGAAAAACAATTAGTTTTAGTTTGGATCTCTCCTCTGCCTTCCTGCTCATGGGTGGGGAAGGATTCACCCTGGTGCTGTGA
Organism: Melospiza georgiana; assembly: GCF_028018845.1. Taxonomy (NCBI): domain Eukaryota; kingdom Metazoa; phylum Chordata; class Aves; order Passeriformes; family Passerellidae; genus Melospiza; species Melospiza georgiana. Next base: position 9,177,336 of record NC_080446.1, read on the forward strand.
GGGCATTGCATTGCAGATGGAGTGGGTATCTCCTGGACAAAAGCTCATCCATTCCCATCAGGAATGGAGCTCAGAGCCTCCACTTTTCACCAAGTGAGTTGCTTTGGCTTATGTCTAGCACGAGAAATCAGAATACTAACCCCAAGGCTTGGTTAGTAAAGGATTTGTTGCTCTTTTTGGAAGCTGTTGTGATTATATTGCACCATTTCTGACTCTACACAAAGTGTCCAAGGCATGATCCAAGACTAGGCTAAGGCCTTTGCCAAAAAGTATAGACTCACTCTTTCCAGCTGAGTCATACCAGCAGATAAAGCTTTTAAAAAAATTGAAATAATAGTGGCAAGGCTAAAAAAAAAAACCTAGAGAAGTTAATCCCTGCTGCAAATAGGTCTTAAAGTTTGAGCAGTTATGGTTCTTGGGTTTACGACAGAGGGTTGGCATCTGGGAAGCTGGTGTGCTGTTGCTTTTCTTAGCTGAACTCTTCCAACTTGTCACTTGATAGTTCTTCAGCTCTCTTTTTGTCCCAGTGCTTTAGCTGTTGTGTATTTTTCAGCAGCTGTTTTGGTGCTGTGTGATATTTGAGTTGGTGTGAAGCACTGCCCACTCACATCAGCTGGTATTTGTGACAGGGTTTTGGGTTAAAACCATTTTAAGCAGACAGGTGAGAAACACATCCCTGAGCCTTCCTCTTCAGTTTATATGCACTGGATGACTTGAGAGACTTTCATCTAACCAGTGTGGCTTTTCATCACAAGCAGAGATTGCAGCTTCTGGGAAAGGGGGAGGATGATAGCAGCACGCCCCAATAAAAAGGTTACTCAGTGTTTTATTGCAGACCTTTCAGCTCTCAGCCTCTCTTTCTGTAGCATCTGCTGGGGGAGTTCTGTGTGGACAGCACTGGCTTAAAGGCTGCCTTTGTAAGGGCTGAACAAGCTTACCCTTGAAGTGCTTAGGGAAAGCTGCCTGATTATTCTCCCCTTGCAGAGTAAATGGACTGTTAAAGAATTCAAATGTTCTTGAGAAAGGTACAGACTTGGCATTGACACACTGATGTGCCAACCTGTGGTGTAGGAACACCTCTCAGTGTGTTGATTGCTGAGTTAGGGTGTAGAATATGAAGGAACAGCTTGCTAGCTCCTCACATGGATTTATTCCCAAACGTGACTGATCCATTGCAGAGCAGTGCTCTGTGCTGCTCACTCTAGACCTGTCATTATTGAGATTTTGTTTCTGCTTGGGGAAGGTCTGCTGCTGCCTTTGCACTGGAATTCCAAAATCCTCCACACAAACACACACCAGTAGGACCTGAATGCTTTTGGGAGGGAAGATGACAGCAGGGAGGGCTGGCAGTGCAATGGAAGCCAGCTAATAAGCATGTGGAGAAGTGCTGGTGCTTGCTTATTAAGGAGGTGTGCAGGGAACCTCCCCTGGCTGCTCCTCTGCCTGCAGGAACAGGAGAGGCTCTGGCAGCACGTGGAGATCAGCCTGGGACACAGTGGGAGCATCACCAGCTCTGCTGCTGAGGGGTCTGAAGGGAGTTCAAGTGGCTGCAAGAGCTGTGGAGGGTGAAAGGAGGAAGTGGGAAGGAGCTGTCAGGTAAACATGAGTGGCCACCAAATCAGGTGACATGAGGAGCAGCACAGGGGCAGGTTTGGGGACAGTGGGACATGGGGCTGGCTGAGGCAAGAGGTGAGTCAGGCAGGGGAGAACAAGAGCAGCTGGCTGAGGCAAAACAGGATGCAGTTGTGAAACCAGTCCTGTTGGGTGGCAGGTTATTATTTGCTCTGGAACATGGCAATCTTTGGCTTGGGTTGTGAGAAGGGGACAAACACAACAAGGGAGGAATCTTTAATTTGCAAATTTCACCTTGCTTGAGAAACCAGGCAAAACCAAATATTGTTGTGGCTTCTGGAAGGATCTGCCTGTCCCGTGCACAAAGGAGAATGTTCCCTGCTCAGTGAAGGGCTGATACAGGAGGTGCTGTTTCTCTTGGATCAATAGAGTGTAAAGAGGACTCAGTGCCAGCTGTACAGAGAATCTCTAATGAAGAGCACATTTCTTACTGGTGGGGAGTCCCTTGAGGGACACAGAGCTGTAGCAGCCTCCTGTAGTAAGTACTCTAGGATCAGCTGTGGGATACAGCAGAGGATCCTCATCCTTTAACTGCTTGGTAGTGAAGGGACTCCTGAGAATAAAAGCAGACTGACTACAGACACAAAGAGCAGCTGTTTGAATGGCTGCATTTGGCAGAAATCCAAGAGGTTTGCAGGTTGAAGGGCATTGGCATTGAAATTTCATAGTAAGAATAACTACTATTAAATGGTTCTTTATTCTGCAGTGGTTGCATTGATTGCTACAAGCAACTGGTTCTTGCAGGAAATACTAATATTTAAAAATGAGTAACTTGTTGTGAGGTGGCTTTGTGTTTGTAGGAAGTGCTCAAGTAAAGCTTAGACACTTAAAATTAATTCAGTATTTAGAGTGTTATGGTTAAGAGCATTGTAGGAGTGAGGATGCCAGACCATGAAGTACAAAGTGTAGCTACAACACAAATTATAATTATTTTCTAACTGTAGTCAGTTGTAAGGTTTGGGGCTAAAGGCTCAATAGTGACATATGACCTATTAAAGCTGAGAGATTTGTGACATTAGTTCTGAAAAATTCTAGTTCTTTGTTTCAGCCTTTTGCTACTTAACAGACACATTCTTTACCCATTTCTATACTCTGGATAGAGAAACCCAAAGCAAAGTAGGCACTTTAAACTAAAGTTTTGAGAACAGCTGACACAAGTTGCCACAGAAGTCAAGCTGATGCAACTGGATCTGGCAAAAACATAACATGGTTGTTTAGGCACTCATTTTTAATGCTTGGTGTTTGGAGCATTTGTGAGAAAAAAATGCAGGAAGCTTCAAGAAGGGAACATTTCAGGAGGATTAAGGCAGCTGCAGATCATTGATTTAGTAAAACTTTACTGCATTCAGTGAATTGAAAACTTGGGTGATGGGGTTTGGTTACCTTCCTGTTCAAATATTTGTTGTTAGATTTTTTTCTCTCCATTCTTCCCCTTGCAAAAAAGTTCTCTAGTACTTCTGTGGTATTGTTTACTCCAGAGACATCTGAGCAATTCACAAAGGCAAGCAGGCAGCATGTTTTGTTATGAAATGAGTAATAGCTGATTCCAGTTTACAGATGGGAGAAAAGGCTTGGGACTAGACTTGCCCTTAAAGATGTGAGTGAGTGACCTGCCTAAAACAGGACTAACATTGGGAGCTGTATTCCTGTGACTTGGCTTTATCTGTATTGCAGCATAAAATAACTTTTTCCTTACTCTTTGGCTACTGAGCTGCAGCTTGGTTTCACTAATTGAACTCCAGCTGCTCTCTCTGCAGGAGAGCACTCCCTTGCAGGAGCACCAGCACAATGTACTTTCCCCACATAATGTTTGTGCTGCTGGAGATGTTTGCCTGCATTTTCCTACTAACATTAAATTAAAATAGATGGTGCTGCTCAGGATGGCAGCATTTCCTGCTGCTGGCAGCAGAGCCCATTGCTACCTGCGAGACAAGTCTGACCTCAGTGTTGTTTTGGAAGAGAACCTCCTGTGGTTTTCTCTGCAATCCCTCATTCTCTCTCCCTTTGCCAGGAAATCCCTTCTCCTGCCAACAGGAGCCGGTGGAATGTGCTGTTTGTTTACATTCTCACTCCTTCATCCTACTAACCTTCCCACCCCCAGCTGTAATCCTGACAGGCTGGGCTGAGCCCTTCATCCTTCTGAGGGAGCACTGCTCCATTGAGTAATTGCAGACACAAGGCTTTCTGCAAGCAGCTGTCCCCAGCAGACTCCTCTTGGTGGGGGTGAGGCATTGATTGTTTTTAAAGCCATTTGAAATTCTTGAAGGGGTTTGTAGTGCCTCAAAAGAGCACACATTTAATGTCATTGAGGGGGTTGCTAAAGGTAGGAGCAGGTTTTCTGGACTTGCAGTGTGCTGCCATCCCTGCCTAGGAAAGCCCTTAAAGCCCAGTTTCCAGAGGGTTTTATAATAATCCAAGTGAGGAAATCCTGTGTTTACAGCACTTAATGGAAATTGCCATTCTGAGCCTGTCCCCCCATTTGATCTATTCACATACTTCATCTTATCTGACTTTAGCTGTTTGGCAAGGATTATAAATCTTTAAGCTGGGACTGTCCTCCCCTTTGTTTTACAGCCTGGACACTGCTGGGGCTTTCCTGGGTACCTTGATGTGTAGCTGATTTGGTGCTGTCCTGCTGGAACACTTTATTGTTTGTGTGCAGAACAATTCCTTACACAAATGCTTCCTTAACACTTCTCTGTAGCATCAAATAATGATCACCCTTCAATTGCATTTCTTTATATCATCACTCAAGCCTTTGGGCTGTCTTGGATCAGTGTGTGTAGGGAAGGCTGTGGCAGCTTGTTTGCCATTTCCACCTCTCCCTTTCTGTTCCTGCACTGTGCTAAAAGGGTCTCACTTGTTAGCCTGGATAAAGGCCTGAGGAACAGAGCACACAGGATACACTTCTGTACCAGCATTAGCTGATCCTGTCCCCAGCTGAGTGGTTCAGAAAGCAGGAACCTTTCCACCAGCTCCAAGGATTTAGTACTGGGAGTTCAACCATCAGCCAATGATGCTTGGGAGTAAATGAAGCTTTAGAAGCATGTCAGTTGATTTTTTTTCCCTTCATTTCTCTGAGAGTCTGACATTTCCTTCTCCCTGCAGAGCAGCCTGCCCTCGGGAGGAGTTGCTGGAGCCTGTTCTGGAGCACATCTGCCTGCTGCTGCCCACGAGGCCCCAGCCAGCCACCATGTACTGCCTGCAGTGGTTGCTACCTGTCCTGCTCATACCCAAGCCCCTGAACCCAGCCTTGTGGTTCAGTCACTCGATGTTCATGGGATTCTACCTGCTCAGTTTTCTCCTGGAACGGAAACCTTGCACAATTTGTGCCTTGGTCTTCCTGGCAGCTCTATTCCTCATCTGCTACAGCTGCTGGGGGAACTGCTTCTTGTACCACTGCACAGGATCCCAGTTACCAGAATCAGCTCACGACCCCAGCATAGTGGGCACCTAGAAAATCATAATCTTCCAGTCTGCTGAGGGCTCTTGTTTTGATTTTTAAAAAAGGGGTGGGCCTGGGGAGGAGGGGGGTGTTGGGTGTGGGACTGGAGTAAGGACAACCTATTTCCTGTAACTGTGCGTGGACTGGAGTGGCAGATTCTTCCCGCTCTGCCTGTGGAATCGACTCGTTTACTGTGTGAACTCTGGCAGCACCACCTGCTTTTTTAGGAGCAGGAGTCTTTCTTTTTCTTTCCCGTATCACCGGGAGCAGACACCAGCCCTCAACTGAGAACTGCTGGAAGCCTGAGCTGCTGTCCCTGCCCAGCTGGGAGTGCTGGGGTTGTGTGTCACTTGTCTGCATTAGGCCATGTGGTCTAACTCAGGGCTCTTGGCCCTCTGATCCTGCTTGAATAGCTACAGGATTCTCTCAGTCTCTCTTTGTGGGGAGCCAGCCTTCCCACCTTGCTGATCAAGGGAGAGTGCAACAGCTCATAAATGGACTTGGCCAAAAGCTGCTGGAGCCAGAGGCAGTTGAGTCATCTCCTCCTGCTCAGCCTGCCAAAGAGATGTGTGCACTGCCCAAGTGCTTTCTGAACTCTTTGCTCTGAGATCCCAGCCTGAAAGCCTCACTTATGCTGCTGCTTTTATAAAGCCTCACAGGCAGTAGAGACTCTCTCTTCCCCTCCATGTCCTGGGTTTACCAAGGTATTGACCATTGGGAGAAAGAACCAGCATGCTGCAAGACACAGGGTTTTGGAAGCCACTGTGAACTTTACCCTACAGAACTCATGTTACCCCAAAAGGCTGGGTGTGGGCAGGGCAGGAGGGGATCCATGAGGTGGGGGCATGGCTTGAAGCAGTAAATGCTTCAGCCATTTCAGAGATGATGGGTTTGGGCCAGAGGTGACAGAAGGTGCTGGTGCTACTGACTAGAGAAGGGCAGAGGCTGGAAAATGCCTGATGTCTCCAGCTTCCCTGGCAGAAGGATGTCAAGAATCCAGGGTGATGGGGGGTCTACAGCCTGGGGCAGAGGTTGGTTTGTGAGAAGCCTTAGAGGTTGGCACAAAACACTTACCTCTGAACTTTGAAGGTTTCCCTCCCCTTTGCCATCTGTTTGTCTTTCCTTCAGTCTTCTGGTGGAGAGCAGCAGAAATGGCTGTTGCTGTCCTGAGGCAGTTCAAGCTACGAGGTTGTGAAACTTCCAGAGTATTGTTTGTTCATTGCACAGCTGTTCAAAATGTTTAATAAAGCTTTATAAACTTTGGTCTATGGCCTCCTGCCCAGCATGATGCATTGGCTGCTCATTGTGGATGCCTTAGCCCAGCAGTCACGTGTCCCTGCATTGTTCTGTTCCCAGCAAGAGGCAGAGCCTGTTTGCCCTGTAGCTCCCAGTACTGACTCTTGATTGTTTGGGCAGACTGGGAGCCAGACTGGCAATTCCTAAACAGCCTCACGTCACAGCCAGAAGCACTCCTGTGTCCTGTGTGTTTCTGTGCTTAGTGACAGATTCCCCTTTTCTTGCTGCTTAGGAAATTAAACCCCCGAGCTGTGTCCTGGAAGCCACTAATCCCCAGCAACAGTAAAAGTGTCTGCTGGGTGCCCACGTGGTGTAAGCCCATGCCATGACACCACATCACCCCAGCCTGTCCCTCTGCTCAGGGCAGCCCAGCTGCCACCAGCCATGCAGGGGGACACACGTGCTGCTGTGAGCCCTTGCCCAGCCTTGGCCATGCAGACTGTGGGGTCCAACAGCACCCAGGAGCACCTGAGAGTGTTAAAGGGTGGGTGTGGAGCTGAAACAGGCTTGGCTTTATCCCTTCTCTGAAGACCAGGTCCAAATTAGAAAGAGTTCAGGGCATATTTATTGTTTACATGGTTAAAGGAAAGCATGTGCCTCATCCAAAATAGATGTGACGGCTCTGTCACCTGTCAGGCTGAGGGAAATCCCAGTAGCTGTCTCATCAACTCAGGCATAAATAACAAATGGAAAGGAGAGGGGAGGGCACCCATTGCAAGTCATGGCACAGTTGTGCTCTGAGCAACTTGTAAGTTTGAATGTATTAAAGCTAATGTCCTGTCAAGAGAACACTTCTGTTGCTCACTAGCCAAGGCACTTCACAGCAATTTAAATAAATGCTAGCCACCAACCAGACTGTGCTTTGGATGAGAGCAAGGCCTGGCTTTGTATGTGGGGTTCAGGACAAGGTACAGCTGCAGGCTCTTGCCTTGTATGAAAAAAGCACTTCAAAAGAGGGAGGCTGCAGGACAGCTTTCAATGGGGTAAGAAGCTTCCCAGCCCTGCTGCAGAGAAGGAGCACTCTTTGATGTGCACACAGCACTCTCCAGCACTCTTACCCTCCCTCAGGGCCTGAGATACCATCTTCATTGTAAAGATAGAAAAGTAAAGCAACTTCGTCATGGTCAGACAGAAAGCCTCAGGCAGAAGGAGGAACCCAACCAAGTCTCACATCCCATGCTAATGCCTGCTTCATCCTTCTCCATAAAGAGACTGTGAAAAACCAGCCTGTGACTGCAGAACAGGTCAAACCCGATGGCTTCTGAGAAGCAGCATCACAGCTTCCCTGCCTGAGCACCACAGTGGGGCTGAGCCTGGGCAGACACAGCCAGAGAGCTCAGCCAGGCGTTTGCCAGCTCCATGGAAAATGCCCACACGAGGTGTCCTGCCCCTCTCTGCCAGAACAACAGAGGGGTGGCTCTGTCCCTGGGTATCCTGGGGCACCACGGGGGCTCTCTGTGGGGACACACAGCTGGGCAGCTGCACCAGGGGCTCAGAGCAGTGGGATTTAGAGCAAAACCACTGCTGTGCCCGGCCCCCATGAGCCTGGACACTGCCCACAAGTGTCACTTGACACTTTGGCACGGAGTGAGTGTCATCACCTTGCTGAATTACCGAGTGTCCATCTGCCTGATGCTCCCTGGATACAGGAGCTGGAGCCTTAAGCTGTTCCTTTGTCTTTCCGTGTGAGGGAGAGATCATTTTCTTTTCTAGGTCACATAACAGATCAGTGACACAGCAGGGTCAATAAAGGAAAAAAACCAAAACAAAAGCCAGCCCAGGTTCCAATCCTTAGAAATAGAGATGCAGCTTGGCTCAGGCAGTCCTTGCACTCGTGAGTAGACCCTTAGGGCCCAGGGACTTTTCATACTCCTCCTCAACCCTTCTCAGGGAGAGGGAGCACTCCCAGGATGAGCAGCTGGAATACCACAAGGCTTGCCCTTTTATTTTAAGCTTTAGATCTGGCTGATATCTGTCTTAGTGCATCATCTTCGGATCTGATACTTGGCAGTTGAGCTCCCTAGAGTGCTCAGGGTGCAGGCAGGAATCATCTCCCAGCATCTGCCTCTCAGCCAGGGATCTTGCTGGGTGATGAGTGCCTTCTGCATGGATTCTCTTCCTGCTCACCCTGAGACAAGCCCACAACGTGGCCTTACAAACAGCAGCAGTCAGAGGAAAGAGGCTGATCCCATGGAGAAGCCATTAGGGCTGGAAGAATCCACAAGTAGCTCAGGACACAGTCCCACTGACAATAGCACCAGCCTTGTCCCTCATGCTGTCACCCAGGCTGGTCCAGCCAATCTCCTGAGCCAGGCAGACACAAACATCACTCAGGGTCACAGTAGCCCTGCCCTGCAGCTTTTCTCTGCCACCAGGTGGTTTCCCAGCCGTGGGAGGCAAGCTACAGTCAGGTAAGGACTTCAGCCCTCCCCCAGAGCCTGAAGATTACCCCTTGGCAAGAGGGTTTTGCTACTCAGTAAAGGCAAATCCTCTGGTAGTAGGGCAAGGGAGGACAGATGGCTCAGGTGCCACCCAGACCTGCTGCTGGAGGGGATGAGATCCAAGTGACAGCAGGCTGTGTCCTCTGAGGGAGCACATGCTGGCAGCCTCCTGTCCACCCCTTGTTACCAGTGAGTAACAGGCACTGTGGGAGCTCTGGTGGCACTGCCAGCAAAACCTGAGAGCCTGACACAGGGGGACAGTCCTGCTGTGAACCAACCATTTAACTACAGCACCCTGCTCCTGCCCCAGGAGACCTTCTGCTGCATTTAGGCTGTGGGAGAGACCCCAGCCCTCAGCACAACTTGGGATTTGCAGTTCAGGGCTCACCTGTGTGCTCAAAAACATTTATCCTGTGGGAGCCAGGACTCCACACTCTTGGGGAGTGCTGCCACTGAGCTTTGGGTAAGTGAAGGGGATGCTCAAGTCAAACAACAACTCCTCCTTGCCATTTTTGAGCCCATTGCCAACACAAACTGCACAGCACAGGACCCCTGCCTCCTCACTAGAGCTGCTCAGGGGCAGCCACAGCCCCACCCCAAGGCCCTCTTAAGATGCTTCAGCTGCTACTGAGGCTGAGGACAACACAGGGAGAGGAGGAAGCAAACAGTGCCATAGGCAGGGCTTGGAAGTTCTGAATCCAGTCCCCTCATCCCCTGCACACAAATCACCTCAGTTCTGAATCCAGTCCCCTCATCCCCTGCACACAAATCACCTCAGTTCTGAACCCAGTCCCCTCATCCCCTGCACACAAATCACCTCAGTTCTGAATCCAGTCCCCTCATCCCCTGCACACAAATCACCTCAGTCCCCTGCACCTCCCCAGAGGTCAGGCTGGCAGCAGCACCCTGGCCTCCCCCAGCACCCATCTCCTCATACACAAGCTACACTTCTGTTTTGTGAGGTCTGTTTGTATTTAATTATCAAATAGCAAAGTATTTACATCAACGTTAGAGTTTCAAAGCATCTCCACCCCCCCACCACCCAAAAAGCTGGACCTTTTCAGGTTTTTTTTCCAAAGTTGTATTATTATCCAAAAAGAAAAAAAAAAAAAAGCTAAATATTTTACTGAGACACCAAAAAAGGCAAGTGAGGAAGTGAGGGGAGCTGAGGAGAGAGACACAGATCCACACATTCTCTGCATAGTCAGTTGGAGATCTTACAAAAGACTGTGTAAAAAATGGTAACAGCAGAGGAGAATGACTTGTAGGATTTTATGGACCCCAGGAAGCCAAAGAGCATCCTAAGGTGGGGGCTCCCCTCTGGAGTCTATTGGCTTAAAAAGTAACTTGGCAGACAGAATGATGGAGGGGAAGCTCTGCATTCCCAGGTCATGCTGGCTGTGGTGGCGAGTCTGGTGATGCTGGGTCCCACCACAAGCACTGCACAGGAACACGCATGGACACACGGACATGTGGACACACAGCCCCGTGGAGGAGGGCTTCTCTGGGATTGCCTTACTGCCCTGAAGTGTCCCCAGCACATCTCCTTCACCAGATCCTGCTGAAAGCCTGAGGGAATTCAGCCCTCCTGGGCACCTGCTGCCCTCTGGGAAGAGCCACACGCTGCACTGGCCCTCCTGTCCTGCTGCACCCAGGGCCCTGCACGTGCCACACAACCAAAGGCCACACCACAGAATATGTGCTTGCCTTCTCTCTTCCCAGCTTCCAGACCAAATCTGCCTTCCACATGTTACAGCTGTAAAAGGTTTCTCCCAGGGATAGGGATTTGTGTAATTCAGGCAGAGCTATGGCACAAGCCACCCCTTGGAACAGCCACCATGGGACAGGGATCTGTGGCAGCTGCCCATCCCAAAAGGCTGCAAACATGGGAAGACCCAGAACACTGAGGTTTGGGGAGTCCCTGCCCAAATGCAGAAATGCCAACACAGCAAACCTGCTAGGAAAGGAAGGGGGGAGAAAAGGCTCCAACTCCCAAAATCATTTAAAAAAAATTCATTATCCAGCTGCTGCTCTTCAAGCTAGCATGTCCTCTCCATACTGCTGAAGAGTCTGTTCAAACTGACTTTAAAAGCTTTACTATTAAAAAAGGAGCCACCAAACAATCAACCATGTACTTGGTTCATAAATAAGTGGCTGGGTCAAACCACACCAGGGCACTGTGGGAGGGAGTGAGTGAGTGAGAGGCAGTGGCTTGCCTGCGTCCTGCTCTGGTGGAGACCTGGGGAGGGGTTTTGGCCACCTCCTGCCCATGCTTGGGTCCCACCCAGCTTTTGTAGGACACTGGCAGCATGGCAGGGGCTGGTGAGGGGTGGGTTGGGTCTGCTGCCTGCCAGGAGGCTGTGCCAGAGGCAAACACCATCCCAAAGGTGATGGGGAGGCACAGAAAGCCTGAGGGCTCAGAGGAGGACACAGCCACTGGCTCCCCTCTCCAGGTCCTTCCCTCCAGCATCGCTGCCCCACAGCATCCCCCAAGCCCCCAAAACCCTTTGGGCAGCATCTGAAGACCCCCAGGTCTCTCTGAGCAAGGGTCTCTGGGACCCAGGAGGTGAAGGAGTGAAGCTTTGTGAACCACCATGGTGAAGGCTTTCCAGCAGGGTACAGCCACAGGACAGGGAAAACTGACACATGCAATGAAGCCAAGGTCTGGGGCGGTGCAGGGACCACTCAAGGGTTATGTACAAGCAGGTGCTGGGTGGGAGAGGGCAGGGGATGAGCCTTGCCTGCCTACACCAGGGATCAGCCCCGCAGGGTGGGTGTGGGACAAAGCTGAGACAAGGCTGAGGCCTCTGGGAGCGAGCAGAGGCGAGATGAGGATGCAAATGTGGCACAGCACTTCCAGAGGGGGGATGTGACTGGGGATGCTGCATGAGGACTGCTGCCTGGAAGCTGAGACACAGTGGGTAGAGGGAAGGCAGCTAAAAACACACCAGGTGGACAAAACCATCTGTGAAAGTCGAGTACTTCCTCCAAAACATTCCCACACCCAGAACACGACGTGGGCCGTGCACCCAAGCACCACAGTGGCACTGGATTTGGTGGCAGGGCCAGCCCAGGGGACTCTGCTGGTGGGAAAGCTGGTGGCAGAGCTGGGGAGGGTGGCTGGGGGGTACTTCCCAAGGGTCTGGCTGGAAGACCTGGAGCATGTGGAGGGGCAAAGCACAGCAGGGTGAGGGCTCTGCTGGTATCCCCAGTCCTGCTCCCCAGAGAGGCAAGATGTGTCCCTTGGGGGAACAGACATAGCTGGAAGATTTGATCGTGTGCTTGGGTGCTCCAATGGGACAGTGTTGGTCACTAGAGCCTGGAGCTGTCACATTTCAGAGTCCCAGAACCCACCAGCCCTTAAGGTCATGGTGAGGCCAGAAGGACCACCAGAGTTCTGCTGTCATCCCTTGCTGCCACCACCACTCTGGCACATCATCCCATTCAAACCAGCTTGGAATTGCGACATCCCTGTGGTAAAACATCTCTGCCAGCACCCTTGGGAGAGCTGGAGCCAAGAGGGAGATGGTGGGGAGGGTGAAGGGGCAGGGAAATTTGTGCTGATTTAGAAAGGGGTTGCAGGAGACTGAGACCGTGTGTCTGAGGTGGGGTGATGCTGTCCCTCAAATCCTCCTGGCTCACCCCAGAGCTGTGAGGGGGAAAGTCTCCCAAAACCCAAGTCTCTTGGCAGGAGACGCTCTGCTTGCCCTCCTGAGCTGGCTGTGTTGGTGCCCACAGGCTCCTCTCGCCAGCAGAACAGCGCCGCTTCATTAAACACGGGCCACAAGTCTTAATGAGCGATGGGGGATCCCAGGGGCTCCCCTGGCTGCATCTGCACACAGTGCCCTGTCCTGCTCAGGGCTGCTCCACAAACACAGCCCCTCGCTGGGGAGGCCAACCCTCGGCGCCCCGCGCTGGGGACAGCGGCGTCCCTGGTGCCAGGAGGAGCCCCGTGTCTATAGGTTCTCTCCAGGCTGGTACTGGGGCTCTGTCGAGGTGAAGTAGTCCTCCAGGAAAGCCTGCAGGTACTCGAAGGTGGGTCTCTCCTCCGGGTCCTTCCGCCAGCACTGGCACATGAGGTCGTGCAGGGACTCAGGGCACTCGGGCGGGCAGGGCATGCGGTACCCCCGCTCCACCTGGTCCAGCACCTCCCTGTTCACCATCCCTGTGTGCAGCCAGAGGAGACATGGCACTGGTCAGAGCCAGGCCTGCACCCTGCCTGTGCCTGAGCAGAGCCAGGCCTGCACCCTGCCTGTCCCTGAGCAGAGCCAGGCCTGCACCCTCCTTGCCCCTGATCAGAGCCAAAGGCATCCTCCCTGCCCCTGAGCAGAGCCAGGCCTGTACCCTCCTTGTCCCTGAGCAGAGCCAGGCCTGCACCCTGCCTGTCCCTGAGGGACACCAAGGGTGCACTGCCAGGCCCGCCTTAGGGGCAATCCCCATGACCCAGGGAGAGAAGAACCCCAGGCCTAGCAGCACTTGTCCCTTGTCACCAGACTAGAGCAGGACAGGGTGGTTGGGATGCTGCATCCTGGCCAATATCTGCTCACCCCATAGGGCAGGATCCAACCTGGGAAGAGGCAGCTCAGGGGCAAGCACTGAGCATGGACAGCTGGTGTTGGGCATCACAAAGGGGACAGGGCCTCTGCCAGCAAGTGCCAGCCCTCACCTGGGTATGGCACTCTGCCCTTGGTGGTCAGCTCGGTCAGGAGGATGCCAAAGGACCAGACATCAGACTTGATGGTAAACCTGCCGTACAGAGCTGCCTCGGGGGCCGTCCACTTGATGGGGAACTTTGCACCTGGATGGAGAGGCAGGGTGAGGGGGTGCCTCCAGGGCCACATGGTGGCTCCAGGCACACACACTGTGGGACCAGTGGCCATTGCTCTGGTGCCAGCAGCCCTGGGCACGCACCTTGCCGAGCCGTGTACTCGTTGTCCTCGATGAGTCGTGCCAGGCCAAAATCAGCCACTTTGCACACCAGGTTCTCCCCCACCAGGATGTTGGCTGCCCGGAGGTCCCGGTGCACGTAGTTCATCCTCTCCACGTAGGCCATGCCTGATGCGATCTGTGGGGAGCAGCACATGGGGCACTGTGGCTGACAGGATGACACGAGGGTCCCCAGGGACAGCCTGCCACCACTGAGGGGAACAGGCCTGCAGTGGGACCCAGCTGAGGTGTGGGGAACACCAGCTGCCCAAGAAATGCAGACTTCGGTTTGTTGGCCAGGGAGAGCTGGTAGCAACAGGAACAGGCAAAATGATGGTCCAGGAGTGCAACCCTGCTCTGGGCTGAGACCCAACAGGGGCACCCACCAAGCGAGGCTGCAGAGCACCCCACTGCCTGACCAGTGACAGCCACCACAGCCCAGTGAGGGGCTCAGGCAGACAGTGTCCCCACAAGGAATGAGGGAGGCCCAGGGATGTGCAAACCCACCTGAGCAGCCATATCCACGAGCTGGGGCAGCCGCAGGTACTTGCCCATCTCACCCTTCAGGAAATCCAGGAGGCTCCCTGTGAGAAAGACCATGGTGAGAGCAGTCCAGAGGAGCAGAGCCCCTCATCTGTCCCCCCAGTGTCCCTCCCCTGCTCACCCTTGCTCATGTACTCAGTGACAATGTAAATGGGCTCCTCTGACACCACAGCGTAGAGCTGAACCAGCTTCTCGTGTCGCAGCTTCTTCATCACCTGGGCCTCCTGCAGGAAGGCCTCTGGGGACATGGTGCCAGGCTTCAGTGTCTTGATGGCCACCCGGGTGGTGCCATTCCAGGTCCCTGTGGCACAGGACACGCTGCTCAGGACACACGTACAGGGCAGGAAGCTGTGTCCCTCCCCTGCTCCCCACCCCACCACCAGCTCCAGGCATCTGCCAGTGGCTGGGGACAGGATGCAGGTGGTGACACGGAGGGGACAGCAGGGTGGCAATGGTCCTTACCCATCCACACCTCTCCGAAGCAGCCCTGTCCCAGCTTGACCTCCAGCCGCAGCGACTCCCGGGGGATTTCCCAGGCATCCTTGGCAAGGCCTTGGGTCTGGGGCTTGGACGTGGGGCAGATGTTGGTGAGACGGTGGCACAGGCCATCAGCATGTTCTGGCACGGGAAGGGACAGCAGCAGGGTGACACCTGGGTACTTAGGCATGCGATGTCTTTACCCACAACTGTCCTGTGAACACCCTGGGGACCCAAACCCAAACCCTCTGCCTGAACCCAGCTTTGCACCACAGTCCCACACAGCTGCTCTGGTGTCCCCTGTGCAGCAGTGACTTCCAGCAGCACCCACCCTGCAGCAAGGGCAGGGACAGCACCCAGGGTGCCCCCCAGAGCCCAGGGGACCCACATGGCTACCCACTGGAGTAGTAGGCCACCAGCTGCTGCAGGCTGTTGAACTGGGTGCGGGAGGTGATGTAGAAGCCGCCGCTGTCCAGCTTGCGGATCTTGTAGTGCTTCACGTTGAGCCCCTTGGCGTTGTCAAAGTCAGACACAGAGAGGCAGTAGGCACCTGTGGGCACAACAGAGGGGCTGCAGGGGATGTGCCATGGGTGGGTGCTCCCCATGGGGTCCCGCTGCAGGGCTGGGCATGGAGGTGCTGCCTTCACCCAAAAGCACAGGATGGGGAGCAGCTCCTGGCTGCACCAGCTGGCATCACGTGCCAGGGAGGAATGGCACACATCCCCCAGCTACAGCCATGCCACACCATCACAACCTCAGCTGCCCTCTGCCTGCACAGCAGCTCTGCCAGCAGCCATCCTATGGGATGTGCTAACAAGGGGAGAGGAGCAGGCAGAGCCAGGCTGGGGGGAGCTGCTGACCAACAGCTCCTCAGTGTCTCAGAGAGGAGCTAAGGGGCTGGTGGGCACAGTTCCCTGTCACAGACATCTTTTATGAAAAATCCTTTCCTTAGGATTTCTCCTCCTGAGAAGCTGGGAGGCCTCAGGAACAAAATGTAAACAATGGTTATCTGCTGCTGTGGAATGCAACAGGTGCATCTGGGATTGGTCTCATGTGGTTGTTTCTAATTAATGGCCAATCACAGTGAGCTGGCTGGGACTCTCTGCCCGAGACACAAGCCTTTGTTATCATTCTTTTTTTTTCTATTCTTAACTGGCCTTCTGATGAAATCCTTTCTTCTATTCTTTTAGTATAGTTTTAATATAATATATATCATAAAATAATAAATCAGCCTTCTGAAACATGGAGTCAGATCCTCATCTCTTCCCTCATCCTCAGACCTCTGTGAATTATGTCACAGTTCCCTCCTGCACAAGTGCCACCATAGGCATTGCTTCAGGAGCCTGGCTCTGCTCTGCCCACATGAGAAAAATGTGGTGTTGCTGGGGCCACAGATAACAGAGGGCAAGATGTATGCTGCTGCTTGAAGAAGCTGCTTCCATCAGAATAAAACAAATAGTGAAAAGTTCAAGGCATAAAAACCAGAAAGGAACATCAAGGAGCTTTTCCCAAAGGTGCATTTGGAGCCAAACTAAACCAGGTAAGAAACATCCTCAGGCAGTAAAACCTCAAAGATCACAACTCGCACTTTCCGAAGTGTCAGACTTGAAAGGACTAAAGTTCATCATTCCCTCAGCCTGGCTGCCCAGGCAGCACATGTTCAAGATTTTGTCACTATACAGGGACCAGGAGAAAACAAAAAAACCATCTAGTTGGGGATGTACAAAATCCCAGCCAAATAAACCACCAACAAAAAAACAAACAGGAAAAGAGACCATCCTGCCTGGTGGTCTTGCCAGAGTTGGTGAGACCCCTGGCTTCCACCCTGCCATGAGCTGAACCACCTCTGAGAAGGGCATTCACCGGGTGGGCAGTGGTGGGAGAGAAGTGGCCACATCCCACATGCCCAGTGGTGTAACAGTGCCTTTGGCACAGGCATGTCACCGGTGATGTGATGGCCGCATCAGCATTGGCTCCCTGGAGACCAGCACCAGCAGCAGCCACTGAGGGGACTCAGGGTACCCCCACACCCCCCAGAGAGGATCTCCTCCAGGCCAGCAGCCCCCCAGCCCCGCTCACCTTTCGTGGTCTCGCTCTCCCGGACCAGGAAGGTCCCTCGGGGGTTTTCGGGGTTGAGCAGCAGCCGCTCGGACTCCCGGCGAGTGATCTTCCCAAAATACCACCTGCAGGACAAAGGCAGGGGCTCAGCCCCTGGCACTGCCCCCCTCCACTGCCTGCCCAAGCAGGGGGCTCAGCCCTGGCCCTCCCACTGCAGGTTTGGGAGAGCAGGGGCTGTGTCTGGGCTCGGGCACCTCAGTGTGTGTCACATCCCCACACAGCCCGGGCTGGGCATTGCCTCCCTGCCAGAGGGGCTGGAACCTTCCTGCCACACCTTCAACTCAACCAGGTTACTCAAAGCCCCATCCAAACTGGCCTTGAACACTGGCAGGGATGGGGCAGCCACACTGGGCAGCCTGTGCCAGTGTCTCACCATCCAATGGGTAAAGAATTTTTTCCTAACATCTAAATCTCTCCTCTTTTAGTTTAGTTGCCCCTTGTCCTTTCACAGGCCTCTCTGCCCGTGTAAAACACCTCTCTGTTTTTAAGAATCCCTTTAAGTTCTGGAAGGCTGCAATGAGATCTCCCTGGAGCCTTCTCCAGGCTCTCCACAAAAACCAGAGCAAAAGCATCCACAGCCCTGCTATGCCACCACTCACCCCTCCACCATGCAAGCACGCTGCAGCACTGCACTATGGCCTTAAAGAGAGCCTGGTTTGCACATTCACAGGGCAAAACTAACAAAAAGGAAACACCCAGAGGGCTTGGAGGCTTCTCCCAGGAGCAGGGCAGGGGTGGAGGGGAAGCGCTCAGGGTGTGTTTGCTATCACTTGTCTATAAACTGTCTAAAAGATGGCAATTACTCTTCAGCCTGGATGGAGTCTGAGGGCGCCACATAGTTACTGGGGATGTAGCCCGTCTGTCCTGTAGTGAGGGAATGAGCCAGCCACCAGTCACCTTCCCTGCAAGAGAACCAAAACACACTCAGTGTGGAGCCAGGAGCCCCCCAGCCAGCCCCTCACCCGCCCACAGGCACCGGGGCAGGATGAGCCAGCACAGAGCCCCACTGGGAAAAGGTGCAGCCCCAGAGCCCCACAGCCAGACCCAGCCAGGAGAGCTCCTGCTGCCAGCCCCTGCCCCTGGCTCTGTCTGGGTGAGCTCTCGCTCCTGGGGCCATCCATCCACATATGGAATGCTTTAAACCCGAATCAGGCGGGGCAGCCAGCAAGCCAAAACACCTTCAGAGCCACCTGAATGGGAAGGGTATCTGGCTGGAGGCTGGGGGGCACTGGGGGTCCTGGCAGCAGGGAGCAGCAGGCAAGGGGAGGGACAGGAAACGTGGAGCAGCGACAGAAGGATGGCAGCGATTGGAAAAGGAACCAGGAAAACCCAAGGGAGTTAGTTAAACACAGGCTGCAGAAAAGCAGCAGGACAGGGCTGAGGTTTGTGGTCTGTGGTGTCCAGCCTGGATGCAGCAGGATCTGTCCAGCCCGGGTGTCCCATTCACAGCCCCTGCAAGGCTGCAGCCCGACCCTGAGCCTCCTGCTGCCCCAGTGAGGGCTGTGCCTGCACAGCCATGAGCGAGGCTCCTTGTCGCTAAAAACCTGCAGCTGAGCCCCAGCCAGCCCTCCTGCCCCGGGCACAGTGACCCCAGGCATGTCCCCAGGAGCTGGAGGGTGCTCTGCCCTCCTTCCCACCGGATGGGGCTGGAAAGGACAACAAATAGAGAACAAGAGCACTGCAGGAGGCGGCTTCCCCTTCCTGTGGACAGCAGGGCTTTTCCTCCCACCACCTGCATCTTCTTGCCCATCAAAGACAGCCTCTGAATTCATCCTGACCACAAGGGAGACGAGGCTACGGGAAAGTGCAGATTCGTGGGAACGGCCCCGTAAGGATACAAGAACTTGGCAGGACAACCTCCACAAACAAGCTACAGAAAAACACCAATAACCTCAGCCACCACTACAAGGAACACCAGACCACATCCAGACCCATCCCTGACCCTGCAGACGTGTAAACCTCCATCCTTGCTTCAGACTCATCAGCTGCTTGTGACCTGTGCTTTTCCCAGCTAAACCAGTGATGCTTCAAAGCAATGGGATAACCCAGACATGGCCCCCAGCTCCCTGTGATGGTGCCACTTGGTGGGGACCTTCCAGGCATCTCTTCCTACTCACAGAGCTGGGCTCTGCCCCTGGAACAACCTCACAGCAGCCCTGGATGATATTTTAGCTTCTTCCAGCCCCAGCACACCTCACTGTGCTCCTCAGCCAGGGCTGTTTCCCCAGTCACCTTTACTGAAGTGGCTCTGAAGGGGACAGGAGGCTGGTTGGGCTCCTTTCCCACAGGACCATAGTAAACATCTGCTTGAAAAATGCCCAGCTTTTGACTTGTGGCTTTATTCCAGCTTGGCCTGCAAGGCTACAAGCTGGGAATTCAGCAAAACAAACTATTCCAAAAATGTCTCAGTGGGGAAAAAAAAAATAATAATCATCATCATCAAAACAAAGCATTTCAACAATTCCCTGCACAATCTTACCCAAAATATCCTACCACATCCCAGCTGGCTGCCTGCTGGCTGGGAGGAGACTTCTTCCCACTGGAAATGGTACCACAAGAGCCCTTCTGCACTGGGTGGATTGGTAGGATGACCCAGAGCAGGGAGGTGAGGGATGTGGAGGCTTCTCATCTCACCCTGAGCAACCCCAGCCCCGTCAGGACAGCCAAAATCTGGTGCCACCCTGGCCACTGTGCCCAGCACCTGCCAGCCCTTCCTGGACTGAACCCAAGTGCCCTCCCTGCAGCTCCAGGGCACTCCCTGTCCTGCCAGGGAGACCAGAGGAAAGGGACATCACACATCTGTCTGTGGCTGTCCCCCCAGTGCAGCAGCCTGAGCTGTTCCCAGACTGTGTGAGCATCTCTGGGAGGTCATTGAGAAGAGTGATTCACCCCTGAGCACTGCACAAACTCCCAACTTCCTCCACCACCTCTCTCCTTGTGGAAATCTCACCCACACAGGCACTGGGAAGGCTGGCAGCCACATCCTGCACCCTCCACCAAAGGACTGTGTCACCAACAAAAGCCCTTTTGCTCCCCAGGGTGCTGCAGAGCCCATCACAGACTGAGCCTTCCCTGTGACTGAGCCTTTGACAAACAGCAGTAAAGGGAAGAAAAAGTGTGGAAACCCCAGAACTGATAAAAGGTGAAAAGAAAAACCCCTCATAAATGGGCCTGATCTGGACCCCCATGGGCAGAGCTCACTTTGCAACAGCCAGAGAGCAGAGCTCAAGCATGGGGCTCACACACTGCTGAGGCTGAAAGTAAGAAGCACCAAAACTCCCAAATTCAGGCTTTTCCTACAATGTTGAAACGCTGCACATCCCAGACTTCATAGATGAAACAAACCATTAATAAACAGCACTGGAACAACGAGAACAAGGATCAGATTGAAAACATGTTTGAGCCACACTGCCCAAGCACTGCAGGAGAAATCTCACTCCTGGGATGTTCCCTCATCTTTCCACCCTTTGACTTTGCTGTTTTGGATGCCCAGGTTGGAAGGCAGCAGTGGAGGGGGAGCAGGAGCTGCAGACCCTCAGGACCCTGTGGCAGCTCCACAGCTGGGGACACTGGGGACATTGGCTCTGCCAGCCAGGCTCTGGCCTGTGTGTGCCTCCTGTCAGGACAGAGCACACATGGGGTTAATACAGGATCATTTTTAGGTGCATCTTCCAGCTGGCCACGCTGCCCTGCTCATGATGGATATGCTGTGGTGACCAGGATGGGGAGCAAACCAGGGGGTCCTCAAACCAAACCCTGAGGAAATACTTGAATACCAGAGCCACTCATGAAATATAAAAGTAAAATTTAAAAAATGCAAAAGAAAAATGCAAAAGGCAGGAGGTAGTGAAGAGCCAGCTGGAAAGAGAATGCAGAGGGGAGCCACACATGGGACAAGGAAAGGGGATGGGTTCAGAGCTCCCAGGTGCAGACACAGCTCTGATGGAACATTTCCCCAGCATGGGAAGGGACTCCCTGCTCTATTCTGGTCACTCAAAGAGGACAAATGCAACCAACCACAAAACCATCTGGAAACCATCTCCTCCCAGCCCTGCTCCATCCAACCTGCCCTCAAGTGGGCAGCAGACAGGCTTTGATCATTTAGGTCACTTATAATAACAGTAAGAATGTGCAATACACACCTGACATCCACTTTTCTCCTAAACGACAGCATGGAGGGAGAGAAAGAAAGAGTCAAGAGAGAAGCTGAGACCAGAGACAGTGTACAAGCACAGGGAAAAGCAACCATGAAGCTGAGGGAGGTGTCCAGGCCAACAAGAGGCAGCTGAGCATGGATGGGGACAGGACTGGTCAGGACTCTGCTGGAGGGCACAGAATGGCTCTGTGGTGGCACAGAATGGCCAGCAAAGAGAGGACACGGCTTGGTGACAAGGCTGTGAGGCCACAGTGACCAGCAGCAGGGTCAGGAGGATGAGGGAGCAGGCAAATGACTGCTTTCAGTGTCAGTGTCCTAGGACCAGTCACCGCGTCCGTGTGCATTTTGGCACATCCTCTGAGCACCCATCCATCCCTGGCACAGCTGGTCCTGCCAGGCTGGGCTGGGGCTCCACAGGAGGGACAGAGGTGACAGCTCACCCCTGGGCTCGGCTGCAGGGACACTCACGTGTTGTTGATGATTTGCAGGCGCTCTCCTTTCTTGAAGGACAGGTCGGTTTCCGTGCGGGACTCGTAGTCATAGAGCGCTACGAAGGTGGTGACTCCCCCTGTGACAAAGAGCACTCAGGAGGGCACAGCCACAGGGACACTGCCTCCCACTGATAACACAGACCTGCTCCTCCCCCAAGCCCAGTCCCTCAAAAACCCCAAACCCCAAGAAGCTGGACACAAACCGATAGGGATGTGCCCCCTGTTGACGGAGTGACAAAATTATGGTTTGTCCCCTTTAAAAGGAAACAAGCCCAGAAGTTTCACTCCTCAATTAAGTGAAAAGACATCTCATAGGACCTGGGGGACTTCACCTCAAACTTAAGGACAGCTAATTGGACAGGAGCCAAGAAGTCCCACCTGAGCAATTTACTAGAAAAAAAAGAGAACAAAGAAACTAATGGCTTTTGTGAGGTGTTTTACCAGGGGCAAGGACCTTTTGCACCTGGCTTGGTTTTTCTCAGTAAAGAGTTTTGTTATTTTGCCTTTTATTAAAACCTTTCTGTTTCCAACACTACCACAGAAGCCATCCTGCTGATTTTATGCCTTCTAAAGCAGCTGAGCTGGCTTGAGGAGACCCCTATTTCACAAACCCACCACGACCCCACCCTGGTGAACCCCAGCCCCACGGACCAGCCAGCGCCCCGGCGCGCTGCGGCGAGGTGACGGTGTCAGAGGTGTTGAAGCCCCCAAAGAGCTTGGACTCAGCAGCCATGGTGCCAAAGGATCTGCTGGGGGTGCGGTGGGCATCGGGGGCAGCCGCCTTGCTGGGTGTCTGCGAGGCTGGGAAGCCCCCATGGTGGGTGTTCTCCGTGGGCTCCAGGCTGCGCCGCCTCTGGCTGGGGTCTTTGGGCTTGCTCTTGCTGCTCCCCATGGTCCCGGGCTGGAGGACACACAGAGGGCTTCTATTATTATCATCATCATCATCATCATCATCATCATCGTCGTCACCATCATCACCATTATTATTATTATTGTCATTGTTATTATTACTGTAATTATTATCGTTAAGAACAAGAAGTTGTTTCCCAGGGCTCGAGTGACAGATGCCTGCCCACCAGGAAATGAAACAACCTCTGGAGTCAGTTCAAGCAGCAGCTGCTGGGCAGTCTGGCCATGCTGCCCTTGCCCTGGGATACCATTGCCCCTCATTAGCACGGAGACACCTCCTGTGTGGCTGCAGCAGGCAGAGAAACTGTCAGGACACGGTTTGGGAGCAGAGGGAAGCATGCTGAGCTGTGGGAGGGCAGAGCAAAGATGCTGAGTGTGGAATCTGGACCTGTGCTGAGACTGTGGCAGCTCTGGGCCAGGCACCTGCCATGGGACACAGCTCAGTCCCCACGTGTTTCCTCCTACACATGAGTTGCTACCAGGATGGGGATTTAAGTACTGAAGACAGACCTTTGAAGTCCAAAGCATGCAGCCAACAGGATAAAAGTTTAAATCAGAAGCAGTTTCAGGCACTTTGCAGCTAAGGACCAAGGGATCTCGCTTTTATATATAGTGAAATAGTTTATATATAGCCTTCCTTTCCACTCAAGACCACACTCTATAAATACCTTCAAGGTAATGACATAAATGAAGGCAGGGAATTATTTGCAGTCTCTAAAGATGGCAGGATACCCAGCAGTGTCCTGAAGCTATGGCAGGAAATATTTAGGCTAGATCACGCATGGCAGGAGGGAAAAGGGAGGTGGAGACAAGCAGGGAGGAGAGCAGCTCTGATAAGAAAACAAGCAGGGAAGCAGCAGAGGAGGCAGCTGCTGCCCACGGGGTGCAGACCTGGACACAGAGAGGCTTTGGGAGGGCTCAGCCTCATCCAGCAGAGGGTTTTGAGCCCAGCTTTGCAGAGAAGCGCAGGCTGAGCCCCCCAGAGCCATGGGCAGCCCCAGCAGCCTGCACAGCCCCAGTGCCAGTGGGGCAAAGCCTTGGCTCTTGCTGTGGGAAAGCTGAGGGGTGCCAGGCACAAGCTGCTCCCTGTCCCCCTCGGCTCCCCTCCCACAGCAAGGGCTTTGACTGACCATCAGGGCTTATTTCCCAAAAGACACAGTTTCCATCTCCTGCTCTCCAGCTCCCACACTGCACAGAGGACCAGCAGTGTCCTTGTGTGACCCGTGCTGGCAGGCTCAGATCCTGCCATGGTTTGGGAAATGTAATAAGCTGAGTTTTTCTGGGCTGGGTATGACTCCAGCAGCCACTCCAGTGGGCAGCAGAGCTGTCCTTCCTCCTGTGGGTGCAGGTGATGAGGAGGGACCATGCCTCTATCTGCCACAGGACTCAGTCCACCCATACCTGTGCCAGACTTTGGGGGTCTCAAAGCAAATAAGGGTCAAATAAAAGCTTTGGACTTGCAAGTGGTCACTTCTGGCAATTCAGAGGCAGATCCTGCAGCCAAGGGGAAGGAGTCTGCCCCATAAATGCACTCTAAAAGCTTGTTGCAGTAGGGGAGAGCAAGACCTGAGGAGTGATGACAAGGAGCCCCCACCTCCCTGTCCCCAGCCAGCCCCTTGCTCACCTCTGCCCGGGGCTCTGGCACCCACTGGGGCTCCCGGGATGCCAGTGGCAGTGCAGGGAGAAAAGTGGGAGCATGGCAGGGCTGTGACCGTGTGGCTTGTGACTCCCCACGGGACAGTGAGCCAGAGAAGAGCTGCTCAGAGTTTCCCCTGCAAGCAGCACTTCCCCAGGCAGGAAAACACCCCAGCCAGGGTGGTGGGTTAGCAGCACTCTGGGGACACAAGTGTCCCCAAGCACATTTTCTGAGCCTGGGTCAGAAAATTATTTATCAGTGTGCTGAGGAAATCAAGGTATAAAACAGTCAATATGCCCAGAGATTAGATAGAAGCAGAGCACAGACAGGGGACAGGGACTTCCCTAAAACAGGGGGTCCTCACCTTCACACCTGTGAGCCTGTGGATGTGCAACTTCCAGCCATGTCCTGGCCAGGAACACCATGAACTGTGAGTTCATCCCTCCTCACACAGCAATCTGGGCAGGGAGAGCTCCCACCCTGCCCTGGGTGCTGACCCTCCCAAGCAAGGGCTCTGCTGGATGTGCTGGTCACTGGGACAATGCCCTGGCAGGGCTTTGGCTGCAAGAGCCAAAGATGGAGGAGCAGGAGGCAGGAGCCCACAGCTCCCTGGGGAAGGGGCTGCAGAGCCCCACTCCAAGCTCTCCTGTTGTTTTGCATGTGAATACCTACACACTCTGCCTTCAATCTGCAAAATACAGGCTGGCAACCCCAAACTGTGCCCAGGGACACTGGCAGCCTCGAACCATCCCCACTCTGAGTCGTGGGTACTCAACCAATACGACCGTTTTGCTTTATGGCTTTATCCCTGTGGCTCTCCACCTGTCCCCAGGGAGGAGAGGGGCTTGAGAAAACCCTTGCAGCTCCCACACCCCCTTGGCAGCTGGAAAGGAAAGGGTGCAGATTCCCCTGAGAGAATGCAGGGTTGTGCAAGAGCCTGGCAAAGGAGTGATTAATGACAGCAGGAATGTGCTGTGCACTCAGGTCCTCAGGAGGCACCAGGGAGAGATCCCCCTGCCCCTGGCACAGTCACCAATGAAAACCAATGAAAACCCCTCTGGAGTCAATGGGAAAAGGAGGAAGTGTTGGTGGCTCCCAGCACACCCCAGCAGCATCACTGGGAGCTGTGGGATAGCAGCCAGACTGCAAAAACCACCCATTGCCAGGAGCTATGCTGGGTATATGTCTAATAAATTTATGTCTAATAAATACAGCATTTCCACACGCAGCAGGCTGCAGGGATGCTCAGCACCAGCAGCACCCAGCCAGGGCAGCCTGGCTGATGCCCAGTGGGATTCTGCCCTGCTTTTCACAGCTGACAGCGCTGGGATGGGGGGCTCAGCATCGCTCCCCACCCCTTGCCTTTCAGCAGGACTGCCCCTGTCCCCCTCCCAGGGCTTGTGCAGGGGGCTGGAGCATGGCCAGCGCTGCCTGTGCTCGGCTCACAGCTTTCCTGCGGCGGGGATTAGCACCCCGGGCACGTTGCAGCCTGCAGGAACTCCCTGCCTTCCGCTCGGGGGGCAGCGCCAGCGGCACGGCACAAACCAGCACCGGCATGGGCTGTGGGGGCTCAGAACCAACACCAGCATGGGCTGTGAGGCTTCAGAACCAACACTGGCATGGGCTGCAGAATCTCAGAACCAACACCAGCATGGGCTGTGAGGCTTCAGAACCATCACTGGCATGGGCTGTGAGGCTTCAGAACCATCACTGGCATGGTCTGCAGGGCCTCAGAACCATCACTGGCATGGGCTGCAGGGCCTCAGAACCATCACTGGCATGGGCTGCAGGGCCTCAGAACCATCACTGGCATGGGCTGCAGGGCCTCAGAACCAACACTGGCATGGGCTGCAGGACCTCAGAACCAACACTGGCATGGGCTGCAGGACCTCAGAACCATCACTGGCATGGGCTGCAGGACCTCAGAACCATCACTGGCATGGGCTGCAGGGCCTCAGAACCATCACTGGCATGGGCTGCAGGACCTCAGAACCAACACTGGCATGGTCTGCAGGGCCTCAGAACCAGCACCAGCATGGGCTGCGAGGCATCAGAACCTCAGAACCATCACCAGCATGGGCTGTGGGGCCTCAGAACCATCACCGGAATGAGCTGAGGCCTCAGAACCAGGACGGGCATGGGCTGTGAGCCCTCAGAACCAGCACTGGAGTGAGCTGAGGCCTCAGAACCAGCACCGGCATGACCTGGGAACCCTCAGAACCACCACCAGCATGGGCTGTGGGGCCTCAGAACCATCACCGGTATGGGCCATGGGGCCTCAGATCCAGCACCAGAGTGAGGCGGGAGCCCTCAGAACCATCACCAGCATGGGCTGCAGGGCCTCAGAACCATCACTGGAATGAACTGCGAGGACTCAGAACCATCAGTGGCATGGGCTGTGAGCCCTCAGAACCATCACCAGCATGGGCTGTGAGCCCTCAGAACCATCACCGGAGTGAGCTGGGAGCCCTCAGAACCATCACTGGCTTGGGTTGTGGGGCCTCAGACCCATCACTGGCATGGGCTGCAGGGCCTCAGCTCCACCAGGAGCACTGCAGAGCACTACTGTGCCTTCTGCACCTGCAGCCAGCCCCATGTCCACCCGGGATGCTCCAGGGCCCGTCTGGCTGTGGCACAGCACGCATTGCCACCGCTGTGAGCCCCCCAGAAGGTGAAACAGCCCAGTGCCCGGTGCCCACTGCCCGGGCCATGGGAGATGTCTTACCGGTGCTTTCAGCTGCAGCCTGGCCGCAGGGTGGGGAGGTGCTGCCAGAGAACTCAGCTCAGCTCCCGCTGCAGCCTGCGAGGAGAGGGAGCGTCAGCACCGCGGCAGCCCCGACATCCTCTCCCACCACGCCATGGTTCACTGCCCAGGGCTGCCTTCATCATCCTCCTCCTCCTCCTCGCCACCCCTCCGGCGAGCTCACACCGCTCGCTCTGATCTCTGCTGTGTGAAGAGGGGATGATTCTCTGCTCCAGTTCATCAACCCCACCGGAGATGGGAGAGCAGGCCCCAAGCCATGTCCCAGAGCGGAAGGGGAGCAGAGGCACCCCCAGCCCAGCAATGGATTTTTCAGGGGAAAAGCAAAGCCGGTTCCTCCAGACACACCAGCATTTCCAGCCCTGCTGCTCCATCTCCGGACAGCCACGACCTGCGGCAGGGCACGGTCGGCCACCAAGCAGAGACCTTGTCCCCCGAGATGAGTCATCTGCTCCAAGAGCTGAGACAAACCAAGCACAAGGTATGGGAGCAACCTGTGCTGCTCAAGCCTGACTCATCCAGAAAAGCGTGTTTTAGCTAAATTTTTCAAAAAGGACGGTTTTCTGTCACAAGTGTGCGTGATGGGGGGACCCTAGTCAGCAGCAGCAGCCTGGGGCAGAGCTGCAGGTGGAAAGCAGAGGAGGACATGGCCCTGCAGAGCCAGGGCAGCCCCTCTCACCTGGCTTTGCCACCTTTTCCCAGCCCCAGCTCCTGCAGGAAATGCTCCTTCTTCTCCTACAGAAAGGAAATTCTCTCTCCAACCAGCCCTGCTCACCCAGTGCTGGGCAGAAGCTTCAGCCACCCCTGAGGGGCTCCTGCTCCTGCACAGAGGGGATTCAGACCCTACTTCAAGGCCCCAAGCAGTATCCCACCAGGCTCCTGTCCCAGCTGGAGCCCAGGTTTCACACCTGATCCAAGGGCAACATCCCGGGTTTCACACCTCATACCAAGGGAATATCCCAGTGTCTGCATGCAGGGGCCGTGCCCCACCGCAGGTTTGTTTTCATGGCCTCCCCTTCCCCCTACTAATAAGTTTTGTCACTATTTTTAGTGCATTTGATTAGGATAATGAGTGGGAGCTGACTGACAGCTCTTTAAGACGTTGAATGGTTTGTAATTTGTACTTGACAAATACTGGCTGGCAATGATTGCACAGCGGGATGCAGGGGGGAAGCTGCAGCCCCAACTCCAGGCTGCAGCACATACAAATAAAGCTGTGCCACGTACACACGTGGTGCCCGTGTCCCTGCCCCCAGACATGCTGTGACACGGGCCACAAGAATGATTAGACCAAAAAGAGCCAAAAATGTCACGAGGAAAATCCAAATATGCCTCAGCCTGGGGTCAGCCATGTGCCAGAGCAGCAAGATACCAGATCTGCTGATGGGGAAGGGCAGGTCCCTGGGTGGATGGATGCACCAGCAACCTCATGGTGACAGATTTGACTGTTTGATGGCTGAAGGTGGCTGCTGTGGCAGCAGCCTGGCACTCCCTGGCACATCTGGCACAGTCCTGCTGCTCACTTGGCAGTGGGGCTGCCATCCTCACCAGCTCATCACTGGCACAGCCACAGCCAGGCTCAGAGAACACCAGCACTGCCATCCCCACCTATACCCTGTGCTGCTGGCTCTGCATTTGGGGTCTTCCCTGCCTCCATTCCTCCCTAGACAGAGGGGAGGGTGCCAGGGCTGAGCAACTTGCCCGGGGCAGAGGCCGCAGCAAGGAGAGGCCAGCCCAGTCCTACCCTCTCCAAAAGCAATTAAAAATGAAGCACACTCGGCTGCACAGCTCAGCTCGGATCAGATCACGGTACGCGAGGCAGCGGCATGCCCGTCCTCGCTGCCGGCGCTGGAAATGCCACCTGGAAATGCCACCTGGACCGCCCAACACCCACGCTCCGGGCTGTCTCCCCCAAAAAATTAACTGGCAAGCTGGATGGCAGGAAAAGGCTCCATCCTCTGCCCTACCTCCCCGAGGAGAGATGCGCCGGCAGCTCCGCGGCGAGCCCCGCTCCGGCTGCTTCCCTGCTTTCCTGGATCGCTCAAGGATACAATGGCCGTGGTACGGGCAGGCTGACAGCGCAGGGGAAGCGATCTTATCGCCTTCGCAAAGACACTAACAAAAGACACTGATTGGGAGCAGACAAAACACGGCACAGGCAGAAACCTTGGGAAATGCCGCGACAAGCTGGGGCCCAGCACCAGACACCGAGCCTTGGGGAGGGAAACATCTCTGGCAATGAAGGATTGGAGTCCTTGGAGCTGCTCCAGAGCCGGGGGTGCTGAGCAGGATGGGGGTGCTGGGGGACAGGGGGCGAGGGGCTGGGAGCACCAGCACCCCGGCACTGATGGAGGGAGACGAGCTGAGCCGTGTCCTCAGCCCGCAGAGCCCCGGTGAGATTAATCACGGCGACTGTCTCGCAGCAGACTGAAAAATGAAGCGTGCGGGACGGCGGGCGAGACAAAGCAGCCTGGCGGCACCCAGCCCATGGCAGCCGGCACCGGGGACAGGGAGAGGCACGGAGCAGCGCTCCCGAGCACACCCAGCCCCTCCATCCACCCCCTGGCACACAACCAGCCCCTCCCGGCCAGGGCAGGGCCAGCCGGGGCAGATCCGTGCGGGATCAATGGAAGCTGCCTGCAAGGGGGGCATTCAACCAGGGCTCCCAGGCTGGAGCAGCCAAAGGGCACTTCGCCATCCCCCGTGTGCCCCTGCTTGGGTGGCACCATGGGGCAGCAGTGCTGCCCAGAGAGCAGGCTCAGTGCTGTGGGTGAAGTCCCAGCTTGGTCAGCGCTGCCATTACCATGGTACCGAGGTGGTCTTTCAATCATCGAGGTGTCTTTTAATCATCTCAAAGGGGCACCCTGTCCCCTTCCCTGCTTTGCTCTCTGCTCCCTCCCCACATTTCAGTGGATGCACAGCCCCGGATATGCTCACAGAGCAGTTTCCCCCTCTGTCCCAGGGGATGCTCCCGGTTTTGTCCTTTCCCACGGCAAGCATCCCAGCTGGGGGCCAGCGAGCAGCAGCACAGCCCCCGTGCTTTGGGGACAGCCTGGCTGCCCTGGCTCAGCCCACCATCCCCTCTGCCACCTGAATACACAGTCACAGTCCCCAGCCAGTGACAATCCCTGTCCCCTGTCCCTGCCATCGGGCTTTGCTCAGTACAGGACAGGGAACACAGGCTCGTTTCTGCCAGGCTGGGACCAGCCTCACTGCAGCGAGTCCCAGGAGCTGTGAAAAGGGGGAGCTGCTGCCCCAGCCCCAAAGTGGGGTGTGATGCTGCAGACCCTGTCCCTGCCCAGATGACGCAGCGAGGACATGTCTGGCTCGTGCCTGCAGCCCTTCTCCTCCACAAGGACACTCATTCCTCACCTGCACTGATTCCTAAAACAGCAGGAACAATGCAGGGATGCTCACTTATCTCTCAGCTCCAACCAGGAGCAGCCACAGGCAGGTGTCCCCAGTCCTGATCTCTGCTTCACCCAGTAACAGCATGTTGAAGACATCTGAGCCAAGGCAGTCCAGCCTTCCCCTGGCTCCCACAGCTGATGGAGAGCTCTTCCAGATGAAAGAATGGCTGGAGTAGGGAGGGCAGTGCAGCTGCTGTGCAGGGGCCCAGCACAGATATAAGTTCCAACACACTCCCCACAGATAGAAGTCCCAACTCCTCCTCTCTGGCCCTGTCAACTCCCGTTAAAATTAAGACCATCTTAATTAAAGCTCCCCAGCCCAAGACAGCAGAGGCCAGTGCTTCATGAAAGGGGAAAGGATAATTAGATCAACCATCCAAATTCACTCCCCCTAAGGACGGGGGAGAGCCTGGTCAGGAGCGATGCACAACGCCTCCAAAAAGACATGTCAAAACAGGGAGCTGGAAAGACCAAAACAAACCCTGAGAAGCACACAAGCACATTCTGCATGTTCATGTGGCTAAGAAACTGGGAAACTCCAAGCAAGCACACTGAGAGCTTGAGCTCTTCCAGCCATCACAAGGTCAGCCCCTCCGTGGGCAGATTTTGGCTTGCTGGGGTGATGGGCAGTGGTTCTGCCAACATCAGTGGCACAGAGAGCTGCAGGCTGTGCCCTCCCTACCCACACAGCACCCCAAAACCAGGCAGGGCAGAGGCATCCTGACCCTGGGCACCCCCAAGCACCATCCTGCATAAAGCCACGAGCCTTATCTCCCTGAAACAATGCAAGCAGCTGGGCGCAGGAAGCCAATGTGCTGCTAGTTGTGCTTGCTGGTGCTGAACTGAGCACTCAGTTTTGAGCCTTTTCTCCACTGAGAGATGTGAGAAGGGAAGGTGGCCATTGCCACACCCTGTCACATCCCTGTCACTGTGCTGCAGCAGGCCTGGGGACCGACAGGGACCATCTTTGGGTCTGTCAGTGTGTGGGTGCATCCTTTCTGCACTGTAAGGGCATCCAACAACTACAGAAGGGAACACAAAGCTTTCTCACCCTGAGGGTGGTCCAGCACAGGCACAGGGACTGGAGGGGTGGTGGGATCCCCAGCAGGAGATGCTCAGAGCTGGCTGGGTGCCGTGCAGCCTGGCTGTGCCCCGGGTCAGAGCAGGGATGCCTCCCAGTACCTCCCAGCCTGACTCAGGTCTGCACTTCAGCATTCCCATCAGGACACCAGCCAAAGCCAGGAATTGCCCAACCAGCTCCAGCAAATGCTTTCCAAGGCACACAAAGCCCTTAGCCTGCATTAACCTGAGCTGGCTTCTCCCAGGCAGGTGATGAGGGCACCGCTCTCCTCCTGCCAAGTCCGGGAGAAGGAAACTGAAAGGAAATGCTTCCAAGGGCAGGAGTGCCCGTGGGGCTGGGAAGAGACAATGCTGGGCAGGGAAACTCTGATGTCAAGCTGGAATGGCACTAGGAGCTGGAGCTCTTGGCCACCAGGACTGCCTGGAGCCATGGGGCAATGCTTCCCCAAAGCAGCCCTGTGGCTCAGCACTCCTCAAAATGTGCCCTTTTAACACTGGCCCCTGGGCATGCTGGCACCTCTGAGCTCCCACTTAATTCTCCAGTTTCCCCATGGCCCATCACAGCCCTGCTGTTCCCATCCTCCTCCAGGCAAAAAACCAGGACAAGGGCCTGACCCCACTGGGGACCCGGTGACACGAGCTGGCCCTTGGAGGAGGAGGGGTGACTTCTGTTCCCCATTTCTGCAGCGCCTCTCCCTGCACAGGCAGCCTCAGGCTCCAGGAAATGTGGTTTCCTTCTGCTTTCTGGAAGTGAACATCCACCCTGGGGGCTCTGGGGGCACGGCTGTGGCAGCACCCAGCCCACCCCGTGCCCTGCCCCACTCCTGGGGAAGGGGCAGGTGGCAGCAGGAGGCTGCTGTGACTCACAGGTGTCTCAGATCCGGATAAAACAGTGGCTGCAGGGCTGACACACCCGTTCTGACCTGGGCAAGACAGCAGTGCAGGCAGGCAGCAAATCTCCAGGGCAGGGGGAGGAAGGGGGCAAGGAACGCAGGAGGCAGAAAATCTCCACATCTGAGCAAGTTACAACCACCCCTGGCCACGCTGGCGTCACTGCTAAAACATTTCCCCTTTCAGAGAAACCAGCCCGTCCAGTCCAGCCAGGCAAGGAGCTCCCAGGGCTCCTCTGGCCCTCCATGACCAGAGCCACAGCCCCATCAGCCCTGCTGAGGGGTCCTGCAGGACCCCCGTGGCATGAAACCTCCCACAGCCCTCCTGACATGGAACAGGAACTGAAACACTCATGGGGAAAACAAGGGAAAATGCTGGCAGGGTTTGTGGGTATGTGACACAAAGCCATG
Organism: Melospiza georgiana; assembly: GCF_028018845.1. Classification (NCBI taxonomy): domain Eukaryota; kingdom Metazoa; phylum Chordata; class Aves; order Passeriformes; family Passerellidae; genus Melospiza; species Melospiza georgiana. The sequence goes on from NC_080446.1 coordinate 9,209,958, forward strand.
GGGCTGGGAACTGCCCCTCTCCCAGCTGGAGGCCTGGCAGGACACCTGCTGGGGTTCACTGCAATGGGAAGGGATGAAGGACAGCCCAGCAGAGGCCAAGGCTCTTCTGTCACAGATTTCAACCACTTCCCACTTTGCAGACCCCTGAACATCTTCAAATAAATAAGCAGGATCCCACAGAGCACATTTATCAAATTTACGCTGATCATTTTCCTGGGTTACTTTGGGACTTTGGGGCATTTGCCCAACACGAGCCCTGTGCTCTGGGGAGCCATGGGGCCACCAGCCCTAATGTCCACATGCTATGTGTGGCTGCAGGTCAGGGCTGGATGAGCAGGGTCAGTGCACACTTGACTCCTTTCACCCCCACGGGCATGGATGGGACTGGGAGCAGGTCCCACATGAGTGATCACAGCATGGACTGTGGCTCTGGCCTTGGAACACCAAGGACATCACTGGCAACAGAGCCCTGAGAGATGCTGGTCCCCACAGCCACTCCCATCTGCACCACCAAAACAAAGCATCACTCAGGATGCGTCAGAGGAACAACCAGGGAGGGTCCTGAGGGGCAGAGCGAGATCAGCCAGCCCCAAAAAGCTTTTCCAAGCCCAAAATGCTGTGTTGGATTGCCAGCTGCTCCCGTGGTGAGTGGGATGCTCACACCAGCGAGGATCCAGCTGGGAGGTGCAGCCCCTGATGGTGCTCACTATCAACAACCTGAGCAGATGAAAAACAAAGAAAAATGCTGAGCTGGTGTCTTTTATCCCTGTCACTCCTGGAGCAGAGCTGGGCTCTGCACACCTCTGGCACTGCTCTGCAGTTGTGGTGGGGAGCAGAGATGGACTGTGGGTGAGGTGGATGTGACCAGTGACACGTGGACCTTGCACCCTCCCACAGCACCTCTCCAGCCTCTGCTTGTGCTGCTCATCCTCAGTCAGGGACAGACTGAAGGGATGCAGGGACAAAGGGATGCAGGGCATCTCCTCTGCTTCCCATCACCTGCGGCTCACAGTGCCTTCAGCACAGCTCCCCTGGACCACAGCACGGGAGCAGGAGAGCTGTGCCCACCCCAAACCCCCCAGAGGGCTCAGGTGAGCATGCACACACACGTGCACACCCCTGGGGACACCTGTGCAGGCAGCCAGGTGGGCAGGCAGCTGCCCTCCTTGCCCAGCCCCAGCCACACACACTGCTCCCAGCAGCCTGAGCCCTCCCACCCCACACACTCCTGAGCTCAGCTGCTCATGGCACAGAGCATGGAGCTCATCCTGCTCACAGCTACATCTGCACCCTTCCTGATCCCATGCCACCCCCCTGCCTGGTGCAGGCTGCTCACTCAAGCTCCCTGCAGCTGTCCCAAGGATTCCCAATCCCTTTCCCAGCACAGCAGGGCCCCACCAGCCCTTTCCCCATGGGCAGGGGAAGGAAAGGGCCCATCTGAGCAGGGAGTGGCTCCAAGAGCCTTTCTGTGTAGTTTTTTTTGCACAAGTCAGCAAGCACATGCTTCAACCCGGGGACACGGGAAGCCCAGGGAGAGAGCACTGCCTGACCCCGCTGCTGCTGGCACTGGCTGCAGCTGCAGCTGAGGATGAGGAAGGTGCTTGTGCTTCACAGAGATCGGATTCTGTCTGCCTAAGGGGAGGCTCTACCCATGGTGTGTGCATGGGGTAGGGCAGTGCAGCTGGGGCTGGGAGAAGGGGAAGCTGAGGCACACACTCTGTGTTAAACCTCACCAACTCCAACAACAGCTTCTCCTCAGGTGTTCCTAGGGGAAACTGAGGAATGCAGTGGGAAAGCAAAGTGGAGAAGTGAAACTCAGACACAATGCTACGCCTCCAACCCCAAATTACTGCAAAAGGGTGCCCCGAGGTGAGATATTTTTAGGATCAATTTAGCACTGACCTGACCCTCTCATGCTGCCCCCAAACTGGTGTGTGGCGTGGGAGGGGGACACATTGCTCAGGACAGGCTGGACTTGTTAACCTCTGCCATGGTAGAGGGGGCAATGCAGCAATTTACCCTCATTGAGGCTTTTGCCCTCATTGCCCAGGTTTTTGGTGGCCAAGGTTGCCAAGCACAGTCAGGAAGGACGGGAGCAGCTGCACTGGGTGGAAGCTATTTGCACAGCATGCAGTCAGGTTTCCATCCATCCTTCCATCCATCCTTCCATCCATCCATCCATCCATCCATCCATCCATCCTGAGCCCAGGGGGCTCAGGGCCAGCTGAAACCCCACAGTCACAGGAGTGAGACCACGACAGGTGGGCTGGGAAATTCAGGGCCAGCCTGTGAGTCTTGCAGCTCAGGGAAAGAACCACAGCACAGCCCAAGTCACACATGTCCCTCTTGGCTGCAGACCCCAAAGCCATCCCAGTGCCCTCCTGGCATGGGGCCCACAGCTGTGAGGTGAGGGCAAGCTTGCTACACATGGCCCCAATTTCTTACTTTTTTACTTTAAACATCCAGACAGTTCTGTTCTCCACATTTCTCCAGACAAGCTCACCAATCCTACATGCCATCCTATGGATATTTCAGATGCTGCATCTCCATTGAGACTACATGGAGCTGGGCAGATTTGTTTAAGGGCTGAGTTAGACTCAGTGACCAGTCCCACCCTGCCCAGCGGCCGATGCCCCAGCAGCCTGGCCAGCCCCCAGCCCTTGAAAACCCCTCCCTGCTCCCCAGTGAGAGCAGCCAGCAGATCCATAGCCTGCAGGGAAGTCAGTGCAACACGCAGATTTGCAGGTCCTGGTTCCTGGCCCAGGTTCAAACCACATTTGTTCCTGAAATCTGTTTCAGGGTTTTCTTTGCGAGGCGCGCGTGTGCAGAGCCGTGTGCACTGGTTCCCAACACAGCCAGTGCCAAGGTCACTGTGCCAGCCTGGCACCGAGCTGGGGGCCTGGGTGCCCTCCTAAGCACACTCTGGGCAGGTCTGGAACTAGATGATCAGGGGAACGGGAACTAGATGAGCTTTAAGGTCCCTTACAACCCAAAGCAGCCCACGATTCTGTGATGTACTGGACTATCTCCCACTTTGCTGCCCATTTGAGCAAAGAGGAACCAAAGGCTGTAAAGCAGCCCCGTGACACGGCGTGTTTTCTGCTGATGGGTGGAAACTTCAGCAAGACACGAGCCCTGGGGAGCTGGAGTGCACCACCCACAGCTACAGGCAGTCGGGAAGAGCAGCTCGGACTGGAAACAGTGACAATCCACGCTCCTGTCCCAGGAACAGCCATGCATGGATGGTTATTTCCATCCACAGGTCCGAGCTGCTCTCCAGGCATGGGGTTCAAGGGCTCCCCTCTGCAGGGAGGTGCAGGGGTGTGCTGCTGTCTGACAAGGCTGTTTCTGATGGGATGCACGCTGGACACATCTCCAGGCGGGCTCCGGGGCGAGATGCGGATGTGAGCTCACATGGGAAATTGTTCCAAGAGATAAAGAAACAAGTTGGAAACCGAGCTGCAAAATAGACAGCACAGGAAACAATAGCACTTCAGATAGGCTTTCCAATTTCCCACAGCCGTGCCAGGAGGCCAGTGCTTTGTCCCAGGGATGCTCGTGGGTCCCCCCTGCTCAGACATGCTGGGAGGAGGTGCAGGCTGCCTGCTCCCTCCTACCTCTTCTCTTTCAAGATCTTACAGGCATTTGCTGCTTGTTTAAAGGAGAGGTTGGGGACCAAGTCCTTCAGGTCTCATTAAATAAGAGTTTAGCTCTGTGATGACTTCAAAGGGCAGGCAGGATCCCACAGCAGTAACAGGGAGAGGCAGATGGGATTCTGAAGGCGTGGGAGCCCCATGGTCCATTCCCTCCTTGCCTCAGTGAGTCCAGTGAAATGAGCTGCCCATGCTGCTAAAGGCCATCCTGTCTCAGCATTGCTGATGTCCCCTCTGTGCCACCAAGGCAGAAAAGGACCCTCTTTGCAGCAGAGCCTCCACACTGCTTGGTCACCGCAGCGCTCTCCTTGTCTCATCCCCCTCTCCCCAGCCAGGGGCTGGGATGGCCCTTTCTGCCTCCCCGTGGAACCTCCCTGATTTTCCATCACTCTGGCACAAAGTCATTAAAGGGCAGAGCTATCATTAGGGCATCTCCATCACACAGGGAGCACTGCAAGGCCACTAACGATCGAGACAGGGAACATCGGACTTCCCTTCCCTGCTGCTGCTGCGTAGCCCATAAATAACCCTGTCTTGGGCTGTTTTGGTGAAGCCAGGAGGTGTTTAGAGGTGCTCCTGCTCTGCTGTTCCCAGGTCAAAGCTTGGAAGTGAGAATTGACCCTCGATCTCCTAAGCAAAGGCGTTCC